>NW_024412417.1:23879764-24129194 GCF_014898765.1 Herpailurus yagouaroundi | reverse complement strand
AAGGACCTGAATGTGAGACAGGAAACCATCAAAACCTTAGAGGAGAAAGCAGGAAAAGACCTCTCTGACCTCAGCCGTAGCAATCTCTTACTCGACACATCCCCAAAGGCAAGGGAATTAAAAGCAAAAGTGAATTACTGGGACCTTATGAAGATAAAAAGCTTCTGCACAGCAAAGGAAACAACCAACAAAACGAAAAGGCAACCAACGGAATGGGAAAAGATATTTGCAAATGACATATCGGACAAAGGGCTAGTATCCAAAATCTATAAAGAGCTCACCAAACTCCACACCTGAAAAGCAGATCACCCAGTGAAGAAATGGGCAGAAAACATGAATAGACACTTCTCTAAAGAAGACATCCGGATGGCCAACAGGCACATGAAAAGATGTTCAGCGTCGCTCCTTATCAGGGAAATACAAATCAAAACCACACTCAGGTATCACCTCACGCCAGTCAGAGTGGCCAAAATGAACAAATCAGGAGACTATAGATGCTGGAGAGGATGTGGAGAAACGGGAACCCTCTTGCACTGTTGGTGGGAATGCAAATTGGTGCAGCCACTCTGGAAAGCAGTGTGGAGGTTCCTCAGAAAATTAAAAATAGACCTACCCTATGACCCAGCAATAGCACTGCTAGGAATTTATCCAAGGGACACAGGAGTACTGATGCATAGGGGCACTTGTACCCCAATGTTCATAGCAGCACTCTCAACAATAGCCAAATTATGGAAAGAGCCTAAATGTCCATCAACTGATGAATGGATAAAGAAATTGTGGTTTATATACACTATGGAATACTACGTGGCAATGAGAAAAAATGAAATATGGCCTTTTGTAGCAACGTGGATGGAACTGGAGAGTGTGATGCTAAGTGAAATAAGCCATACAGAGAAAGACAGATACCATATGGTTTCACTCTTATGTGGATCCTGAGAAACTTAACAGGAACCCATGGGGGAGGGGAAGGAAAAAAAAAAAAAGAGGTTAGAGTGGGAGAGAGCCAAAGCATAAGAGACTGTTGAGAACTGAGAACAAACTAAGGGTTGATGGGGGGTAGGAGGGAGGAGAGGGTGGGTGATGGGTATTGAGAAGGGCACCTTTTGGGATGAGCACTGGGTGTTGTATGGAAACCAATTCGACAATAAATTTCATATATAAATAAAAAAAAAACTCTCAAAAGCCTGGGTTTACTTTAGTTTCCAAGGTTCCCAATGAAATGATTGAGAGAAATAACATAGTAAGTGAATTTGGGATCCATCTCTAAAATACTGTGAACTTAAATTCTGTGTGACTTCTTTATTTTAGAAATTCTGCTATCTATAGAACACATAGGAACATATTGAAAGGAAGCTTAACCTGGCTTACATCTCTCTTTACATAAGAAATTAGTGAAAGTGGTTTCATTAAATCACTAATAACACTCCCTAACACAGATCAAGAGAGAATAAAGACAAATTTAAGGATGATTGTTAGAGGCTACATATTCTGAGTTCTGGCAACCATATCCTATCTAAATTATGCTTTCTGTTATTTATATTTCTTTTGGTATTTAAAGTTACAGCATGCCATCATCATCTTCTTCCTCATCTTATTATTACCACCACGACCTACCTTAAACATCTGGCAATTATTCTGTTGGAGCATATTTTATTTTAGGCAGGAAAACTACAGGGACTCAATAAACATTTGATATTATGTCTCTCATGCCTACCATCCCAAAAGGAGGAAATCCTTGACAGCCTAAACATCCATATTCAACATAAAGTTGTCAATACAAAACCACAAGACAACTTTATGGATGCCCTTGGAGAATTTTAAGTCCATTTCACCAACTTTACACTTCTTCATTTTATTTTAAATGCCAGCAAAGAGTAGGTGATCACATTTTAAATGTATGGAATGATTCTTCTACTGGCTTTAAATTATTGGCTATTGCCAGTCCACAGAGTTCACAACACACACACAGTCCCCTTTGTGGGTAGACTAATAAGGAGGTCCCCAGGGTTTGTATTATGAACAGCTCCTATTGAGTTTACCTCTGTGGGATCCTCAAAGTAATTTGTTGTTAAATGGATTTGTTTCTATGTGTTTCTGTCCAGGATCTTTCATAGAAGTAACTTCACTTTAAGTTTTAAGGTAAAATGACAATTGTAATCGTCTCAATTAGCTACTCAAAATGGGAATGAAGCTCATGCAAAATCAATTAATCAATGAGGACACTGCAGATGCTATTGTGGAAGACTCAGGAAAATGATAAAAGTTTGGAATTTTAGCCTAATATTTCCAAATCCAGAATTTCAATTTAATAAAGTTAGTATTTTGCTGATAAATCCCCAAATAATGATTTTTAATCAATGATTAATTTCTATATAACAGTTATATAATATTCTCATTAAATGCTATGAATGGTAACTCAATACTATTAGAAATACCACTGTAGAGGGGCGCCTGGGTGGCGCAGTCGGTTAAGCGTCCAACTTCAGCCAGGTCACGATCTCGCGGTCCATGAGTTCGAGCCCCGCGTCAGGCTCTGGGCTGATGGCTCAGAGCCTGGAGCCTGTTTCCGATTCTGTGTCTCCCTCTCTCTCTGCCCCTCCCCCGTTCATGCTCTGTCTCTCTCTGTCCCAAAAATAAATAAACGTTGAAAAAAAAAAAAAAAGAAATACCACTATAGAACCATCTATAAAATTCAGCATGTGACTCTGTGAGCTAAATTTTCTGCATGTTTTTGTAGGCACTGATGGCATTTCAATCACATACTAATAGATATTCTTATATGGCACTGGAAATTGCTGCAAAATCAAAGAGCACAGTCAATGAGAATATCCAACAGTTTTATTTTATAAGTTAGTAGCAGGAAATATGATTTTAACTATTGCTTAAAGAATGACAAGGCTGATTTCGGAAGTCCAGGGGAAATACCATTATTTTATATATTCAGAATTTGTATTTTCTCTACTGATAATGTTTTTAAAAAGCTATATTGTCTTAATATGTTCTTTTTTAAACACCCCGGAAGAAACAAAACAGTATTATAAAACTACCTGCATGACCTGAAGCTACCAATTTTAAGAACAAACTTAGGATAGGAAAGACACTTAGGATAGGAAAGAAACATAAAAATATTCTAAATGCTTTTTCTCTATAACTCTACAATCTCTTTAAAAAAAAAGACAACCTACTGCCTTCTTGAAAATAAATCTTGGCTTTCTCATCTCTTTTGAAGAGAATAACTAATTGAGTAACCACAAAATAAAGAGAAGGGTTTCTGGATTATTTTTAGAGGAATCAAGAATGTGGATATATGAGACTTTTTAAAAAATGAGTTTCATATTTTATGATGCCTAACAATAGAACTTCAAGTTCAATGCATTACCAGATCAATTGTACTTTGAGTAAAATATATCCCCAAAAGCTTTGGAAGAACAGAGAATATTGAAAAGATCATTGAACTTGGAATCAGTAGAGCTGGATCCCACTCCAAATTTGGGCATGGGAGATATTTAAAGCTATTCACAGTTTAGATAATTGTTAATAAAATATTTGAATCCCAAGACAATTAGAGATCTTTTAAAAGGTCTCTGCAGCTAACTTTAGGCCCAGAGAATAGTTGATGAATTCTATAAAGACATTTTATATATATCTCTCCTCCAGCTTTCTCTAATATTTCCATTTTACCTAACCAAAGAATTGTCAGAACCAAGAAATTAACATTGCTACAATACTATGAACTAACTTAAAGACTTTATACCGATGTCACCAGTTTTTCCACTGAAGTTATTTTTGTTTCAGGATCTCACATTGCATTTAGTTATTATTTCTCCTTAGGTTTTTTTAGTCTGTAACAGTTCCTCAAGCTTTCCTTGTCTCTCATGACCTTGATATTTTTGAAGAATATTAATAATTTATTTTGTCTAATTACAGTCAGTTTGTTTGAGTGTTAGGCTTCTTCATGACTAGACTGATATTTTGTATTTTTGTCAAGAATATCACAGAGCTGATGTTGAGTTCTTCTGAAAGCATTATATGACAGGGTTCATAATACTGCTCTGTTTTATTACCCATGAGGTTGACTTTCCTGGTTTCTCCACTATAGAGTTATTGTCTTTCCTTTGCAGTTAATATATATTTTAAGAGTAATATTTATGTACATATTTATGGATTAATTTTATTTTGGTTTTATGGATTATAATCAAGTACTATCGTATTTATTTTGTTGCTCAAATTATTAGTTGCTACATCAGTTTGGTGCCCTCAGTTTCAACATATACATACATACATATATATGTATGTATATTTATATACATGTATATGAATATATAATGAATCTATGTAATTCATATAGAGTGTATACACACACACACACATATGCATATAGTTAGATACATCAGCATGGACACTTATTTTCTTAGTTTAGTATGCATTCTTATATTCCTTAGCTCTGTACACTGAAAAGACTGAGAAGCAATGGCGCTCCAGTAGTACACAGTACACAGAACTTCACAGAGTTCTCAGTGCCATTCTCTCTTTAGACACATTCATAATGCATCAAGACTCCTTATGGATTCCAGGGTTTGGGCAGGACAAACACTTAAATGTATTTTAATATTCTAGCTCAAAAATACTTTTTTGTTCACTAGGGTAAGAGCATCAGTACATCAAGCAAATGCTCTTCTATTAATTTTAAAGAAATTTAAGAAGAAAACGACTCAATATCAGTGCACTAGAGTACAAGTTTTCTAATGTCAAAGGAAGGAAAATGATTGATGTGGATGATAAGTAAAAAAACAAAAACAAAAACAAAAAACAAACAAACAAAAAAAAACAACTAAGAATCCCTCAACTCTACAAGGCAATGATTCCAAGACTGGATTGTAATGTGTAAAAGTTATGCTTATATTTGTTCTAATAATAATTGATATATTTCCCCAGCGTACCTCTCTATAAATCAATGTTCAGTTTGGACAGTTGATGTGAGTATGGGCCATGTGTGGGGATATAACAACCTGCTTCTTGGTTAATCCAACTGGATAAATATGTTTGCGACTATTTCTGCTTTTTTTTAATGTAAATTAAGCAATTTAAATGATTCCATTTTATGTCCTTTCTTAGCATACCAATTATACCTCTTTTTAATTTTTTACTACATCCCTAGAGTTCACAATTTATATTTTTAAGTACTCTGTCCACCTACAAATAACACCGTATCAGTTCACATGTACTGCAGGTACATAATAGAATATCCCAATTTCCTCTTGTGCATGTATTGTGACACGGCTGTCATTCATTTCACTTGAACATATGCTGTTTTCACCCAGTACGTTCTTAGAACTATAACTTTAACTAAACAGTTATCTTTTTAGGACAATGAAGAATAAGAAAATAATATTTTTTTTTACAAAACGTTATTCATTTATTTTGAGAGACAGAGAGAGAGCACAAGCAGGGAAGGGAAAAAGAGAGGTGGGGGTAGAGATTCCTAAGCAGACTTCACACTGTCCATACTAGCCCAATGGAGGGCTTGATCTCACATAACATGGGGTCATTACCTGAGCAGAAATTAAGAGTCAGAGACTTAACTGACTGAGCCACCTAGGTGTCCCCAATTAAAAAATCTTATTTTAGGGGCGCCTGGGTGGCTCAGTCGGTTAAGCGTCCGACTTTGGCTCAGGTCATGATCTCACAGTTTGTGAGTTTGAGCCCCGTGTCGGGCTCTGTGCTGACAGCTCAGAGCCTGGAGCCTGCTTCACATTCTGTGTCTCCCTCTCTCTCTGCCCCTTCCCTGCTCATGCTGTCTCCCTCTCTGTCTTAAAAATAAACATTAAAAAAATAAAAAAAATCTTATTTTACCTTATTTATTCCTTCTCTGGCCTTCTTCCTTTTACTTAGACCCACAAATCTGCCCTATAAAATTTTCTTCTGCCTGAAGTATGTATATATAATGTATCTTATATCATGGAAGAAAGCCCTACCGTCAATGAATTTCCTCAGTTTTTGTTTGTTAAAATTTATTTCTCCTTCATTTTTAAAAAAATTTTAATACTTATTTTTATCATTTTTTTACTATTTATTTTTGAGAGAGAGAGAGAGAGGGTGAGCAGGGGAGGGGCAGAGAGAGAGGGAGACACAGAATCCAAAGCAGGCTGTAGGCTCTGAGCTGTCAGTACAGAACCCGAAGTGGGGCTGAAACTCAGAAACCATGGGATCATGACCTGAACCAAAGTACAACAGCACTTATCCGACTGAGCCATCCAGGCTCCCTGTTCACTCACCTCTTCTTTAGTAGTTTTGTTTTGTTTTTCTCTTTGAAAATTGCCAATTCATTTTTTTTTACCTAGTTTCTATTAGGCAGTATTATGTTTTGATGTAATTTGAACATAATACACATCAGTATGTGTGTGTTGTGCATTCTCTGAGTTTCCTGGATCTGTGGTTTGTTGTCTGTCTTTAGCTTTGAAATTTGCATGAATTACTACTTCAAATATTTTTTTCTGCTAAATTTTCCCTTTCTTCTCCTTCTGATATTCCAATTAACATTTTTAAAATTGTACCAGAGTTCTTAGATGTTACCTTTTGTATTTTTTCTTTGCTTTTTGGTTCTGGAAGTCTCTGTTAACCTATACTTAAGCTTACTGATTCTTTCTTCAGCCATGTTCAGTTTACTGATGAGCCCAATAAAGCCAATATTCACTGTGTTGGACGTTTCTTTTTTTAGCATTTCCTTTTAAGTCTAAGAATTTCTATCTCTCCACTTACATTAAACATCTGTTCTTGCATGTTATGTTTTCCATTAGAAGCCTTAACATATCAATAAGCATAATTATATTAAATTCCCTGTCTGATAATTCTAATATCTGTAATATCAGAGACTGAGTTTGACATTTGATTTGTCTTTTCAGACTATGTTTTCTCTCACCTTTTGGCATGATTAATAACTGTTAGTTGAAAGCCAGGTATTTATCAGGTCATAGGGACTAAGGTAAGTAGGTGTTGGGGTTAGGATTTATGTTACTTTGGGTAGGAGTTGGACTATATTTAATGCTCGCTGCAGCTTTAAGTGCCATCAGATCAAACTGTTCTACTGTCATTATTTTTGTCACCATGCTTGCCTTTAACTTCTGTAAGGAGTCTGCCTCTTGCAGCTCTTTGTTGTAATCCACTGTTTTTATACTAGAGCCTTGTTGTTGTAAATGGTGCATAGTGCAAGATGAAGAGAGTGTTCTATAATCTAATGTTTAAATCTCAGGCTTTGATTCTCTGGTATGTGGCCCTCACAAGTGTTTCTCCAGTGGTATAATTCCACCCCACCACCCTGGTCCCCTACTCCTTTTCCTAATTACAGTGTTTAAAATCTCTCTCTCTCTCTCTCTCTCTCTCCCTTTTTTCTTTCTCTAAACATTGGGCTAGACAGGAAAGCCGGAAAAGGCTAGATTGGAGGAAATTCCTTTCATCTAGCTGAGGTAAGCTTTTGGCAAAGCATTTTCTGTTGAGTGTTAGGTCTTTATTATGGAGAATGTTCTGGGTTTATGTCTCAAGGATTAATCTTCCCCTCCTCCTGCTGCTGTGATAAGCAGCATCTTTCTCAGAATTCACCCTGAGAATCTGGTGGTGTTCCTGGAGGTAAGCCTACAAAAGTGTGGGACCTCCCAAAGACTGTGGCCTCAGAAATTTCTCAGTCTCCTACTACATCAGCAGTTCTTCAAAATTACTATTTAAGTAGTGCCACTAGTCACGATTCCAACACCCATTACTCTAGGTAATCAGATCTCAGATATAATTCTATGGATAGATCCATCTCTTGACATTTTGGGTTGGCTGTTTGCCCTGAAATCTTAGTTTTCTGATGGGTTGACAAAAAGTCACTGATTTCCAGTATGTCTAGCTTTTTTCTTATTATAAGAACAGGTGTAAAAACTTCTAAGCTCTTTATTTCATGGAATTGAAATCTACCTGTGTATTTTTAAGTAATGAGATTGTGAAAAAAGAATAAAATTATTACACAATTATTGACTTACATAATTCTACCTATTATACATATTTGATATGAGAGCTCAGAAACATCATAATTGGTATCATTTCATGTAAGTGTATTCAATAAATATTGGCTTATATTATTTTATTTTTATTAATTGTCATAGGTATTATACTTTCTAGGCTTTTATATCTATTTACAATCCCTTATTTGCCACATTCTCTTGCCCTTAGTACCTATGTACTATTCCCTTACCTAGATCTTCCTTTCATTATCATATTCAGGATCTTCCACAAAATTAATATAATTCGATAGACAATGCCAAGTTGGCAGAGGGGTGTTCACCAAAGCTATTCATCTTCTTCTTCTCAAATTAGTTAGCACATCAATTTAATAAGTCTTTAATCTTCTGCCATCTACAATCTAATACTTTCTCTGGTTTTGGATGATGAAGTATATATTTTTATTTTACTACATTTTGACCTCTGGGCTCACTTCCAGCACAGAAAGAAGAAAGTGTAACCTTTGATCTAGATCTAGGACTTTAGTTCACTTTGGCAAAGGTAGAGACTACTTGGAACAGCAGATTGACAAATTTGCTATTAAGTAACCGGTTAGTACCCAAGGAAAATAAAAATATGCCTTGTGATGTTATGTTTACTGATCTTGTTTTGGCCTTTAGAAAGATCTCTTTCCCCATCAAGTTTTATTTGAATATAAACAGAAAGAGAAACTCAATCAAAATAAACAGCAAAGCAATAAAAAAAAGTCCTTTTATAGGGAATGGCTTGCCCTAAAAGAAAGAACCATATCAAAGCTAGCAAAAGGCCAAACTCCACCTTTCTCAATTCTCCAGTGATTCCATCTGTAAGAAGCAGACATTTGGGAATTTTGAGACAATGGTGAGAAAAGCAGATTCATGAGGCTAGGTCTTCTCTAAAAATAGACCAAATGGTGTATTCAGATATGAAAAATTATATTGAATTCTTACTAGAAAAATACAATATACTTAACAGAGTACATTGAAACAATCAAATAAGATTTGATATATATTTTATATTATATATATTATAATATATATATGCATATTTAATTGTCCCAAAAGTAACATCAGTAACATTCATAATTATTAACTGGAAAACATTATGGACTAAGGCAAAAAGTACAGTCAAAAATGATTGTAGGCATGAATGGTCCAGCTTCCTGCATTTAAAATTCTCAAGTGCCCCATGACTACAGCATATTCATTATACATAAAAATAAGTTTTTCTGAATATTTTATAAATCTTTCAGAAGGACAAAGGAAAAGCTTTATTTTAATTTTACACTTTTTCTTTTATTTAAAACAGCATTTTTTTACTTTTATGTTCTGTACTATCCTCCAGAATTATGGAATTCTTATCATTCATACTATTATGAATTGCATGCTTGAAAACAGAAAATTAAAGTAAAATTAAGAGATAAAAAGAAAAATTAAAGATCAGATCATTGATCTACAAATATCAGACTTTTTTTTTAGTTTCTAAGAGTTTATTTCATACATAAAATTCTTAATTGGTTATTAACCTAAAGGATTTTAATTTAGCATTTACAAAGAAAAATTAAAGAAAAATAGATATTTCTTAGCATTAAATAACTGAATTCCTTATTTCACAGTTGAAACCTCTAAGACTTGAAAAAGGAAGATAATTTGTTTTGCTTTCACAATCAGTAAGATTCTCAAATCCACATCTGTTGATTTTCACTCTAATGTCCCTGTTATCATACAGCTGTGGTACATTTTCACCCATTTTGGCATTCCTTTTTCCCTTTCTGCCTTTGATTATTTGTCATTCAACTGAAGCACAGGGCATTAAACAATACATCGATCACTATTTTCTCTGCTTATTTTACATTGGTGTATGTGACATCAGTTCACTTGAAAATTATGAGTCGTAACATTCTACTAACATTATAAAATAGAACTTGCTGAAATTTTCCAATTTTTTCTCCAAGATCCCACATTCCTCAATACAAGGATATGACTGAGACGGTGAAGCAGCAACTTTTCAAATGAAGTTACTCTTCTGTTCTCTGCACTTTGCTGAGATTTCTCAGTGTTCCACAAATCTGTGTATCGTAATACTCTACCTGGATAGTGTGTTTATGTAAGGTAGCTGGACTGGCGATCTTGGGAGGCAATGAATTGTTCTGAAATTAAACTTGCCAATCTCTTTGAAATACAGTTCATGGTACATTTGAGAAAAACGCATTTGAAATGTCACTGCACTACATACTCACTATGCCAAATTCTAGCTAGGTATTGATTTTTGCAGCCAAGTCACAAACCCCTTGAAAGTAGAGCTTGCATTTAAAATGCCAACGTTTAATTATTTTAAAATAATGATCAGATGTCTGAATAATAAAGAAGATATATACCTTCATAAATCATTCTTGTGGTTTTTTTCAGGAGTATGGAACTTCAGCGATTGTTTTCATATGATACATTGATTTCATATGTTTATTTTTGTAAAAGATGGTATTATGAACATAACTACTAAAATTAATGTATTAACAGTACAATTACATGTATCACATTTTAATGAGGACAAATGTTGGAAGTCAGATATTTTTTGCTAGCTTCTGGGCTACCTTTCACCCACACACAAAATTCCCAAATGGCTTTTCATGCCTTTCTTCTTCTCGTGCCCTTTTTTTCCCTTCCCATGCCTTTTAAAAAGAAATGGGACTAGCTAGATTGTGTACATGACCCAAAAGCCTTCCTATGTCTAACTGGTTTGCACATACAAAGCGGCGGAAGTTTTAAACAGCAGAAATGCCACATGGATACCAGCACAAAACCATGGATTATTTTTAGCTCTCCTCCTCCATTCTCTATAATAGCATATTCTATGGATAATAGCAAAGTCTCACAAAGTGAAATGTCCATTATTGTGAATTTCAAATTGCACACGGCTGGAGTCTCTGTATCCTGACTACTATGTAACCTATCCCAGGCAATTGTTTCTATTTTCCCAGTCCTTTTGCTTTTCAATCCAGTCTGTTACCAAGCAGGAGAACAAAATACAACTGAAAGATGAATACCTGTTATACTGATCAAGAGAGTCTGGCTATAAATTAATGGCTTAAAAATCTGGCATGTAAACAACAGATCACTGTCAGATGGAATGGAGAATGTTACCACAGAAGAGAAAAGAAGTCAAAGGACGGGAGAAAGCATTTGTTTTAGCAAAGGAATTAAACCTGAAAAGAGCCAAGAGATCCTAGTGGCTTGCTGATTTCTTTAATACTATGTGAAATGAACTGGAAGAACAAATGTAGTAGGTAAGAACTATAATCTCCACTTCTTCTTTATCATTCTTTGGTGGAAATTCTGTTTGGTCTGACAAGGCCAATGAAATGGACACACGAAATCTATCATTTAGCAGTGTTGACATATGAAATCAAAAGCATAAAGACTTGTAATAAGCAGCTAACATATGAACAATTTTAGCTATAAACACATTATTCATCCTTATATTTTAATAATTTTGATAATTTTGGAGGATTTATAGTAATATTCATTTAAGACTTGTAATCCTGGTATGATTCCAGGGTAGTCATATATTGTAATTACTATGAGGAAATAGATTATAGTAGTTTGGATATGTTCAGAAAATTATATAGGAAACAAGAAACAAAGACTTGGAAATAGAAACTGAGTTTCCTTATTTCACATGCATGTTTCCAGTCAGTTTTTTTTTAAATTTTTTTAATGTTTTATTTATTTTTGAGACAGAGAGAGACAGAGCATGAGCGGTGGGTGGGGCGGGCAGAGAGAGAGGGAGACACAGAATCCAAAACAGGCTCTGGGCTCCGAGCCATCAGCACAGAACCCGATGCAGGGCTTGAACTCACGGACTGTGAGATCATGACCTGAGCCAAAGTCGGACTCTCAACTGACTGAGCCACCCAGGCGCCCCTCCAGTCCGTTTTAAAGAAGTCTGATTTCCTTCTTTAATTTATTTTTGTATGTCAATTTTCACAGGACTCTGTGTATGTGTGTGTGTGCCCTTCTCACATGCATGCTTGTTGAAGCCCTGCATGGATAAGAACAGGATTGATTGATATGAACATGGATAAGAACAAGGATAGAACAGGACTGATTGACAGGAGGATGAAGATCTAAACATAAAGAGACAAAGATTGTAGAATCACAGGCTGAAGAGCTAAGGCTAAAGGTGAAGAGATAAAAGATTGGGAGAGTACATAATACTTTATAACTTGTGGGAGTTGGGCAGACAAGGAAAACAGAATTCATGGGAGACAAGTTCTACACTAACATTTAACATTCATCACTGACTTACAATCTCAAAAACAATAGTAGACTACATATGTGTCATTGAGGATTGGGGCAAGATCCCAACATGGTGACTGTTTTTCAATGCACTTAACAGTCCTGTTTAACAAAGTATTGCATAACCAGAAACTATTGCTTCCAACACTGAGATGAGACAGTGATGGTTTGGAGGCCATGTAGCTCCTATTGGACACCTAAGATGTTTGCTAGTAATCATCCTCAATCCCTGATATTGCAGTAAAATATTCCAGTCTCAACCAAATGTTCTAATAGTTACCATTGTTTCCAGGCTTTGGAACAAATGGTCTAGAATTTCTAGTAGATGCTCTCTGCATGGTTCTAGTGCTTTTCTGATTGCCGCCCCCAAAATGTATAACCTCCAAGGAATTCTCTCTTGGCATAAGGAGTATATGGGCTCTTTTTTTTCTTTCCATCAAATACTGAAATATAAAAACAATTATGTGTTTAAATTTACTTTAGGTATAAACTTAAGATTCCTTCATCACCTCCCAATTTCCTAGAGAATTCCTTTGTTTATAATCTTTAATGAACTGGAATTGCATTATGTATGCTTGTTTTCTACAGGAAACATCTAGTTTTGAAAGGTACATCATACCAGTATCATAAGACTAAATTCAGAGTAATTTTTTTAATGTTTATTTATTTTTGAGAGACAGAGAGAAACAGAGCATGAGTGGGGAGGGGCAGAGAGAGAAGGAGAGAGACAGAATCCAAAGCAGGCTCCAGGCTGTGAGCTGTCAGCACAGCACAGAGCTCAATGCGGGGGCTCGAACCCACAAACCATGAAATCATGACCTGAGCTGAAGTCAGATGCTTAACTGACTGGGCCACCCAGGCATCCCTCAGAGCATGTTTTTACAACATGCCCTGACGTTGAAGTTGTAGTCATGTCAGGTAAATTTCTACTCTCTTGTAATATTAATTAATGTTAATATTTATAGAAGTGTTATTGAGGATATTTTCTATTATCACATTAGTCCTAATTCATCAAAATCACCAGAGTAGTACACTTAAAAATATAGATTCTTCATCTAGTCATTACCTGAATCATAACATCAACCTATGATATGCCATATGTTGCTCTTTGTATTCAGAGATAAGAAAATTTTATTTATTGCTTTGTTATTGATTTTTATCTTTAATAATTTGTTCACTAGATTTCTGCATCTCTTTTCATAAAATTAAAAAAAATTGTAAGACATATGCAATATAAAATTTACCATTTTTAAGCATATAGTTCCATGGCATGTGCATTCACATTCTCCTCACACCCTTGCAAATGTCATTCTACCTTCTGTCTAAATGAATTTGACTATTCTAGGTACCTCATATATGTAAGTGAATTAATACAGTATTTGTCCTTTTGTGACTGGCTTATTTCACTTAATATAAAATCTTCAACATTCATTAATATCATGCATCAGAATTTCCTTCCTTTGTAAGGCTGAATAATGTTCCAATGTATGTATATAACACATTTTGTTTATTTGTTCTATTTATCCACTTTAAATAACAAAAAATCTTAGAGTTAATCCCCTATATCAACCATGCAAATGTTTCTGTATTATATACATTTTTTTTTCATCTAGACATTTGTATTTTCCCATCAATGACTGGTAAATGTTCTTGTTGCAAGTTATATTATATCCCTTTGCGAAGAAATTCAGTTATAAAAATAAGATTTTAAATAAACTAATAGGTAAATGTGTTAGAATATTTTTCTACATATCTAAAAACAGGAATGCATAACAGTTTGATTAAAATAAGAGAAGAGGAGGGTCACCTAGGTGGCTCAGTCAGTTAAGTGTCTGACTCTTGGTTTTGGCTCAGGTCATGATCTCATGGTTCGTGAGTTCAAGCCCTGCATGGGTCTCTGTGGTGACAATGCACATCCTGCTTGGGATTCTCTCTTCCTTTCTCTCTGCCCCTCTCCTGCTTGTGCTCTCTCTCTCTCTTTTTCTGTCTCTCAAATAAATAATCTTAAAAGATATTTTAAAAATAAAAAATAAAATAAGAGAAGAGGAAGAAAAAGTTATAATTATGGGTGTGTGTGCTAGGCCCTTTTGCATTTGCTATCCTACCAAATTATGACCTTAACTTCGAAGATAACTATATTTTTGCTTTATTTTTACATAGGAGGATATTGAGATTCAGATAGCTCGGAGATAAGAAGTGGCTGAACTGGCTGATAAATTGAGCTCTATATTGCTCAAGATTTCATAAAGTTTTCATTATGCTATACCAAACAAACACTATATAATAGAAATTTGCCTCATTTTTGACAGAATCAAAGAGTTAAGGATTATATAACTTTGAGTGCACATTACCCTCTAATAGAATCATAACCAGTTTGAATGGCGAAGAAGAGTCTTAACGACCTATTTATATTTATGTCTGCAAGTACAAAATAAGCATCGTAAGAACATGGTAAAAAAAAATAATCCGTTCAAAAAAGACTATTTTAATATAATAGGCCAACCGCCCACTTCATTCTCCTTGGAATTCAAAATTATTAGTGTAAGTCATATTCATTCATTCATTCATTAGGTAATCAGTAGACAGTACACAGTTGTGAACAGAAATAATGCATAGCAGGGGCGCCTGGGTGGCGCAGTCGGTTAAGCGTCCGACTTCAGCCAGGTCACGATCTCTCGGTCCGTGAGTTCGAGCCCCGCGTCGGGCTCTGGGCTGATGGCTCAGAGCCTGGAGCCTGTTTCCGATTCTGTGTGTCTCTCTCTCTCTGCCCCTCCCCCGTTCATGCTCTGTCTCTCTCTGTCCCCAAAATAAATAAACGTTGAAAAAAAAAATTAAAAAAAAAAAAAAGAAATAATGCATAGCAGTGAATGAGAGATATGTTCTTTGCCTCATGGTACTTGAGATAAATAAAAAAGGAAATACTCTGAGTATTAATTTTGAGTCAGAAATGAAGCAAAGAAATGAACAGCTGCAATAAAGACTAGTATGAGATGGGAGATAATGATAGGAAGATGGTAGAGAGATCTTTGAAACAGGGGAGGAGAAACTCTGAAAAGATAGCTTTTATGGAGAACCCAAATATGAGAAAAAAGAAAAACAAGGGGGAAATTGTTTCATCACTTCCCCATATGGTTTGGAGAAGGGTAAAATCTTGGAATGCACAAGATAGTGAAACAAGATAAGTGTAGGGAAATGGTGACAAGAGAAGAAGTTGTTATGTAGCTCTTACGGTGCTTGTTTAAAAATGAGATGTTATGTACAATCCAGCAATTTCAGTTCTCATTATATATCCTAAAGAATTGAAAGTAGGGCCTGGGAGAGATATTTGCATATCCATATTCATAACAGCACTATTCACAAGAGCCAAGAGATAAAAGCAATCCAACTGTCTATTGGCAGATGAATGGATAAACAAAAGGTGTTATGCATACAAGGGGTTAGTATTTAAGCTTGAAAGGGAAGAATATTCTGACACATACTAAATCATAGATGAATTTTGAGGATACTATGTTAAGTGAAGTAACCCTGTCAGAAAAAGACAAATATTATATGATTCCAACGATATTAGGTATCTGGAGTAGTCAAGTTCATAGCAACGGAAAGTAAAATGAGGCTTCTCAGAGACTGGTGGTAGGGAGAAAGAGAAAATCATTGTTTAATGGATAGAGTTTCAGTTTTTCAATATGAAAAATTTTTAGAAATTGTGCAACATTGTAAATATATGTAACTCTGCTGAACTATACATTTATAAATTGGCAAGATGGCAAGTTTTATGTTACGTGGGTTTACCTCAGTTGAAATTTTAAAAAAATGATGTTAGACACACTACAATACTTGGGAAGAAATGCCAAATTCATGAGTCATATTAAAACGTTTGATTCCTACTTAGAAGTTACTCATTAAGTTCACTATTTGGCTAAGAAACTTGCTCCAACATTCCAATCTTGCAGCATTTGATCATGAACAAATTTTTAAATTTTAATAGGTAGAATATTTTTATTTCATGTATTCTGTGTCTATACTTGAAATATAATTTAAATTATAATCATTAAATTTAAATTATAATTTAAATTATAATTATATATTTATTAAGCATTATTTTTGTCATTTTCTACTCAGCTGCATATTTTGCAAAAGAACACAGAGATGATTCTGTGCCACAGTGTTAAAATATATGCCCTGAACAAATATACTATATGCTTTATAAGAGCCAAAGACGTCTCTACCTTAGGGAGTTAGCCTGTAAGTATAGTGTGGGCAGAGACTCTTTTTTTCTGATTATCTTTAAATCCATTTTCCTTAGATTTGCTGACAGTAGTTAAGAGTTCATAAATGTATTCTGAATAAGTCAATTTCAACCCCTATGCAGACCAGTGGGAGAGATAGCTCCTGGAATTTTATCTCATTATGTAGTCAGCTACTTATTAAAGCTAGAAATAGTAACTATGTATGTTTCATGTTGTCAAGAAGGTACTCTGGACTCTTTTTGATGCTCTGGACAAAGTACTTATTTTATGTTGAGTCATTTTTTTAACTAGTAAACATGTTAAAAATAGTACATGGTTTATTTTGTAAGTGTTCATTGTTTTCATTTATGGGACATTTACAGCAAGTAGCTTTCTAAAAATTTTTCATGGGAAATCCATGAATGACAAGTATTTAATATTCAAATTTCACGGTAATCGCTAAATTATTATTAAGTTGTATATAATTTTGAGAGAATAATATAATCCATTATTATATAATGATTGATTTACACAAAAAAACTATTCAATATTTTCAACAAAAACTGTACTTAATGTACATGAAGCTATAGAGAAACAAAAAGAAAAATCTTGCTAGATAATCTTTTAATTGCCTGTATTCTAAAACTTTAAAGTTATTGATCTTTCTGATTTCCTTCAAACCTATGATGTTTAAATGGGTTATCATCAGTAAAGTGTCTTAGAGCCTGAATAGCAAGTCACGTCCTTTACGGAATTATTTTTCTATATAAGCTAACTTCCATGTTTGAGTTTTTATCATTAAAAGTTTTTAAATCATCTATAAAGGGGTTATCCTCATCCCTTTGTTTTTCTTTTAGTACATAAACCTTTGTGTTTAAATCTGTTATGAAACTAAACAGATATTTGGTACTTTTAAAAGCTTCATTTTGAATTCCTTGCTATGTGACAGTTATACCTCTTAGATGAATATGTAAGCAGAAACATCTTTGATATTCAATTAAAATTAAAAAGAAAAAAATATTGTGTCCTGGAAAGTTTCCAGACAATAGAACTGAAATATCTGCCCAGATATCCCTGGATATGTTGCCAAAGTGTGTAAAATAAATGGGAGGAGTTACTCAAACCAACAGAAGAAATACTTTCAGGATTAACACAGAGAAAAAGGAAGATTCACAGCCCTAGGGAAAAAAGACACCATTTTAATGACTTCAATAATCACAGATTATAAAATACTAAGTGTTTTCAGACAATATTTAGGCATTCAAAGCCTCTTTTAAAATCTTCACTAGACAAGTAACTATGGAGCTATGAAGTTTTATTTTACATTTCAGACATGTTTTAAAACAGAATATGCCGTGAAAATTCTTTTAGTGCTCATACCTTATATGTTTCTACAATCATAAGTATTTTTTTCTACTTCCACTTCTTTGATGTGACTTTTTAAATTTATATGTATTCAATTACTGGGATGGAATCCCAGGAAGTACTATCAGATTTGTAATTTACCAATTAACACAGAAATAAATTGTTTCTATATGAGAAAATGAGAAATATAGATACAACAATGTAGAAATGGTAATTCCACTCATAATTTTCTAAGAAGGGTGATTCTATATAACTTCAGTATTTAAGATTATCTCTATTTAGAAATTGCAGTTATATTACAAAAAAGAATGAGATTCACAGAAAATGTACTTTTTTAAAAAGCCAGTATTTCAATATACAATGAGGAAAATTCTTATTTTAGTAGATGAAACTTCTCACATCGCAATGAACAATAAGTTTTAGTTTTCAATATATTTTTATATCTTGTCACTAAGCAATTAATATTTAAATGTATCCTCGGATGAAAGATAAAATAGAAAAAAAATATTTCAATAATAAAGAAATTCTGAGGGACACTTGGGTGACTCAGTGAGTTAAGCATCTGAGATGCTCAGGTCATGATCTCACGGTTCGTGAGTTCAAGCCCTGTGGCAGGCTCTGTGCTGACAGCTCAGAGCCTGGAGCCTGCTTCTGTTTCTGTGTCTCCTTCGTTCCCTGCCCCTCCCCTGCTTACACTTTGTCTCTCTGTCTCTTTCACTCAAAAACAAGTAAATATTTAAAAAGAAAATTTAAATAAAAAATAATAAATAAATTTTAACTCTGAACGCTTATTATTTTCAAAGTTCACTTTTACGTTCGTAAGCTGAGTTTCACATTTCCTTCTGTCATAAAAATGAGATTTTCCTTTACAAATAAAGCATATTCTTTTTTTTAGTGTTAATATCATTCTATTAAAAACTATTTTTGATTAGTACCTGTCCAAGGTTCATAAATTAGATTTTTTTTCCCCTGGAAAATGTGCCCTGATTTTTCTACTGGCTTGGATATTTTAGAATAAAAATGACACTTTGGAAGGTCAAGACTGATGGTTCTGATTGTGATAAATGGTGTATATGATATCGCTGCTATAAACCAGGAAAGAGTGAAGGAAGATTTGGGCCAAGTAATATCTAAATTCAGTCTTTAATATTTCCTTGAACATTTCATTTCTAAAAAAGTTGAATAAAATCTTTGTAGAATATTTTTAGATGTCTACCTCAGATTAGACTTCTCTGAAACATGTTTCAAATGCAAGCAAAGAATTTTTTACTAGAAGTTTATTTTCTAATAAAATAATCACCTAAAGATTTTAACATGAATAGAAGACAATATGAAATAAATATTAATTCCTCATTTTAAAACTGTGTAGGTTGATTAAATATATAACATATATATATATATACACACACCTTCAAGATGTGTATATACATAATAATAATATATATATATATATACACACACACCTTCAAGAACAGTTCTATTATTATTTTTTAAGTTGTCATCTGTTACTACATCTTCATACACTATTTCTAAAGTAACTATTTCAATTGTCATCTTTCCTGCCACCACTTATTTTAGAATCATGCTTATTTAAGTAAACAGTGACTTTATTAGACAACACAGATTCTATAGACCAAAGCCATTAAAAATATCTTCTTTAGTTATAACAATTTCTCTTTCAAAATTTTTCAAAAGTACCACATGATGAAATTGTTTCCAGCACTCCAAAATATCAGTCTAAATATAAAGCTAAATATGCAGTATTTGAAAATGTGGCCAAATATATATCAATATTCATAACATCAATATGCACGTGTGTATGCACACACACACACACACACACAATTTATCCAAAATATAACACTATCATAAATCACTATTGCTCTTTAGCCTATAAAATAAACAGAATAATATTCAATAATATTTATTCACTATTTTAAAATGTAAATTGTAGCCTGAACTGATGATTCATATTAATATTTAATCTTTTAAAATTTATTTATTTTGAGAGAGAGACAGAGAGTGGGGGAGAAGCAGAGAGAGAGAGAGGGAGAGAGAATCCCAAGCAGGCTCTGTGCTGTCAGTGCAGAGCCTGATGTGGGGTTTGAACTCATGAACTGTGAGATAAATCAAGAGTTGGATGCTTAACTGACTGAGACACCCAGATACCCTAACTACTATAACATTTAAACATCACTCTGACTAGGGACATATTATGAATATTAAAGTGACATATGCTAAAGATTGGCTCCCAAAACTCCTTTCTCTCTCCCTTTCCCCTAATAAAGAAACTTGAAAATAAAATATATACTCAAATTATGAACCTCCCTACAGATAGATTTGTCCCTGTCATATAGTCTCATATACTACTCCATACTGATCACATGTAAATACTCTTTGTCATTGGCAGTTTTCAGCATTTCCAAATTCTTAACATACTTATGTATATAGCCTAAATAAAAACTACCAAAAGTTAGACAGATTAAGTAGCTCTGTCATTTTAGGCAGTAATATTTGGGTTGGGAAGAAATAGCAGCATTATCTCAACTGTTTAGCCTTATAAAAGCATATCCTCACCAAGTTTTATTCGTTCCATTCCAAATCCCCCTTCAAAAGAAGAGTAGGCTTATCTCTACGTAAGAAAAACTATAAATATATATTCTTAATTCTCTACTCTGTTGTCATTTTGGAGTTCTTAATTTTTTAGTTATTTATCGGATTTTCTGTCTCATGTTTCTCTCATTGGAGTGGCATTAACATTATTGAACATATTTGTTTCTATGCCTATCTGTGGCTTGTTATTTACTACCAAACTTCTTTAGAAAATGGGTATTTCCAGCGGCTCTCACAGTTTGATTTATAGGACTCACTGCCCTACCCAATTTATTCTACATTAATTCTGATTTAGCCTCTCTGGGGAGAAGACAAGAATTTCCATTATTAATCTAAGTGGGCTCTAACCAAACTTCAGAGAACACATTTTATCCCTAGAACATATCATCCTTTGCCTTGATCACCATGTTGATATTACACAATGAATACCAATGGTTCTCTAATCAATAAATTAATAATTCTTGTCCTTGATTTTCTGAAGAACTTGACACCTTTTTCCTTTACCTCATTTATATATTTTCACTGTCATTGAAGGATTCTCTATTAGCTCTTATTCTCCCGACTTCTTGAACTCCTTCTTTGTTTCCATTAATAGCTCTTCCTCTTTACTATTGTTATTTTCCATACTCTAATCCCTGCATGATTTTTTTTCCTTCCTATATTGGCTATCTTATTTAACTTCTCATAGTTTCAACTTAATATAGAAGTAAATTCATGCCAAATCTTCCTTTTCTATTTCATTTTTTTCTTTAAAAACTTTATCCCTGGGCACCTGGGTGGCTCAGTCAGCAGTGTCCGACTTCAGCTGAGGTCATGATCTTACCATTCATAGATTCGAGCCCTGCGCTGGGCTCTGTGCTGATGGCTTGGAGCCTGGAGCCTGCTTCAGATTCTGTGTCTCCCTCTCTCTCTCTGCCCCTCCCCTGCTCACACTCTGTCTCCCACTCTCTCTCAAAATTAAATAAACATTAAAAAATTTTTAAAAAAGCAAAAACAAAAACAAAAACTTTATCCCTCCTCTCTTATGAATTGCAGTATTCATTTTAATTTTCTGCTGTAATTCTAACAAATCCCTCTGTCATCTCAAAATCCACTCATCATAGCCTCCAACAAACTGTTCTTATCTTAACTTTAATATTCTTTAATGCTTATTTATTTTTGAGAGAGAGAAAAACACAGTGTGAGCAGGGGAGGGGCAGAGAGAGAGGGAGACACAGAATCTGAAGTGGGCTCCAGGCTCTGAGCTGTCAGCACAGAACTTGACGCAAGGCTTGAACCTACTGACTGCGAGATTATGACCCGAACCAAAGTCACATACTTAACCAACTGAGCCACCCAGAAACTCCAATATTATTGTGTTGACTTTACCATTCTCAGAGTTATTCAAACTTCTTGTTCTCCATGAATTATTCCTGTTTTTTAATCCTCAATATCCAATCAGATGGGAAGTTTTAACAATCATAGCTTTTTATTTTTTAAATTATTTTCACAGCTTTTAAAATTGCCTTTTCCGTCCACTATTTGTATTACTATTCTCAAACTGTACTACCTCACATCAGTGATAAAATTTTGGCCTTGCGATTCAGATCACTGTTAGCTATCTCTCTTCTCTCCATAGCATCCATGGAGGTGCATCAGTCAGATCTCCCTTGAAAAGAAACTTTTGTGAGAAGTGGACCTGCCTTACATTTAGATTTACTCCAACATTCACCCTCTGGCTGCACTTTCCCCAGACTGTTACCAACCAAAGGCTGAGACACATCTTGCCAAATTAAGGAACTCCACTGATGGGCAATCTCTGCTGAAGCCACTTGCCCAGATCACATTTCCTCAGAACTGCTCTGGATCGGAGTCTCTTGCTAGCCAGTCCTCCTTCTCTCCCTGTCTCCTGTCATAAGGATCAGACAGGCATTGTGGACTAAATTCTCTCCCAGTCTGCTCCTATTTTATCCTTCTTATAAATGTCCTTTACTGAAAAGTCAGGAGGAACACACCAGTAGTTGGAAATGTGGGTTATTATTCATTTTAATGAGGGAAAAATCATACCACAAGGAACTGTGGATTGTCACAATTGTAGGGTATTAGAAAGAACTTGTTATAGGTTTTAGGCTTCTTTCGGTGATTTTAGGGAAGATGTATGTGTCATTTAACTCTTTATTGGATGTTGTCAAGAAGTAGGAGTAATTTTATTATTGTATATTATTGTATATTGTATAATGTATATTGTAAATTATATCTATAGGAAGGGCAGACTAGTGAAAGGATAAAGCTATAACAAGTAAAGAAGCAACAGTCACTCAGACTAACTGAAAGACAGGGATTTAAAGGAAAATAAAACAAACTCTTGTGGAAATAGAAGATCTAAATAGACCAAGTACAAGTAATGAGTATGAAGCAGTAATTTAAAAACTCTCTGAATACAAAAGCTTAAGACCAGAGAGCTTCACACATAAATTCTACCAAACATTTAAATAACAGTTAGCACCTATCTTTCTGAAATTATTTTTAAAACAATTGATGAGGAAAGAATCTTCAAAACTCATTTTATGAGGACAACATTACTATAATACCAAAACTAAACCAAAATTACTACACACACACACACACACACACACACACACACACACACACACACAATTGCAAGGCAATATCCCTGATGACCATACGTGCAAAAAGTTTCAACAAAATACTAGCAAACCAAATTCAGCAATACATTAAAAGTATCATATATCATGATCAAATGGCATTCATTCCAGTGACTGATCCAATCAATATATATGATCCACAAAATTATAAAAGAAGCCAACTAAAGATAAAAATAATGATTATCTCAATCGATTCAGAACATTTGACAAGATTCAACATTCATTCATGATTAAAATTCTCAGCAAAATAGGTATAGAGGAATATCCCTCAACATAATGAAGTCCATATATGATAAAATCACAGCTAACATCATACTCCATTGTGAAGATCTGAAAACTTTTTCTCTAATATCAAGAACAAGATAGGGGTGCCCAACTCACTACTTTTATTCAGCATATTATTGCAAGTCCTACCAATATCAGTTAGGAAAGGAAAAAGAAATAAAAGTCATCCAATTTGGAAAGGAAAAGTAAAATCGTCACTATTCACAGATGACATGAGACTATATACAGGAAACCCTAAACACTCCATCAAAACACTATCAGAATAAATGAATTCAGTAAAGTCAAAGAATAAAAAACTAACATACAGAAGTCAGTTGTGCTTCTATATGTTAATAAAGAGTCATCAAAAAGAGTAATTAAGAAAGTAATCCCATTTATAATACCATCAGAAAGAATAAATACCAGGGCACCTGGGTGTCTCATTCAGTTAAGCATCTGATTTAACTCTTCACTTCATCACACAGAACTCTGTGCTGACAGCTCAGAGCCTGGATGCCGTGTTGCCCTCTATCACTCTCCCTCTCTCCCGTTCACATTCTATCTATTAAAAGTAAATAAACATAAAAACAAAATTTGGCTCAGTCAGTTCAGTGTACGACTACAGCTCAGGTCATGATCTCAAGGTTCATGGTTTGAGCCCTGCATCAGGCTCTGTGCTGACAGCTCAGAGCCTGGAGGCTGCTTCAGATTCACAGACTCCCTCTCTCTCTGCCCCTCCCCCGCTTGCACTGTCTCTCTGTCTCAAAAAAGTAATAAACATTAAAAATTATTTTAATATAATTTAAATTTTAAAATAAGAAAAAGAATAAATACCTGGGAATAAACTTAACCAAGAAGGTGAAAGTCCTAAACTTTGAAAACTATAAGACATTGGTAAAAAAAAAAAAAAAAAAAAAAATTGAAGACACAAACGAATGGAAAGATATTTTCATACACATGAATTGGAATAATTAGTATTAAAATGGTCCATACTACCCAAAGCAATTTACGGGTTAAATGACATACCTATCCAGGCACCTGGGTGGTTCAGTTGGTTAAAAGTCTGACTCTTGATTTTGGTTCAGGTCATGATCTCACAGTTCATGAGTTCAAGCCCCACATCAGACTCTGTGCTGAAAATGCAGAACCTGCTTGAGATTCTCTCTCTCTCCCTCTCTCTCTGACACACCCCCCCCAAAAAATAAATAATAAACTTTAAAAATAAAAAAAAATAAATGACATCCCTATCAAACTATCAATGGCATTTTTCCAAGAACTAGAACAAAGAATCTCAAGTTTGTATGGAGTCACTGAAGACCCTGAATAGCCAAAGCAATCCTAAGAAAGAACAAATCTGGAGGTATCATACTCCTTGGTTTCAAACTATACTAAAAAGTTATAGCAATCAAAACAGATGGTACTGGAATGAAAGGGATATGCAGATCAATGAAACAGATAGCCCAAAAATAAACCCATGAATGTACAGTCTATGGAAATTAGGCCATAGGAATTAGTCTATGGAAAATGAGGCAAGATTATAAAATGGGGAAAAGACAGTCTCTACAAATAAATGGTGTAGGAAAAAACTGGAGAGCTACATGCAGAAGAATTAAACTTGAGCACTACTGTACCATATACAAAAATAAATTCAAAATGGATTAAATTTTAAAATTCTTGGAAGAAAACAGAAGAAATAAGCCCTTTGACATTCTTTAAAAAAAAATTTTTTTTTTTTTGAGCCAGTCTCCTCAGGCAAGGGCAACAAAAGCTAAAATAAACAAATGGGATTATATCAAACTAAAAAGCTTCGCTCAGCAAATCAAAAGTGAAAAGTAAGCTGTGGGAAGGGAGAAGATATCTGCAAATGATACAACCAATAAGAGGCTATGCCAAAATATGTAATTTACACAACTTAATATCAAAAAATCAAATAACCTGATTAAAAAATGGGCAGAAGACTGGAGTAGAGATTTTTCCAAAGAAGACATACAGATGATCACCAGGCACATTAAAGATGATCAACATGGCTAATCATCAAGGAAATGCAAATCAAAATCGCAATAAGATATCATTCACATTGTCAAATTGACTATTATCAAATATAATAATAATTATTATTATTATAACAATTATAATAATAATGTCTCCCCAATGCAGGAAGACACAAAATAGGCCTTTTGTCTAAAAATAACAATTGACTCTCAGGAGCTAATTTCCTAACCACCAAGCCTAAAACAAGGGCTATATCATCATAAGCTGGCTGGAGACATGTTAAACCTGATAAGCATGGAATGTAATTACACCCCACAGGAAGTGCAAGATTTAGCTAGCTATACCCCATTATGAGACAGAGGGTATCCTTGAGATTCTATTTGAGAATTAAGTGAGACTGGAATATAAAACTGAATGAGAATTAACTGGCATCAGGCATTTTTTTGGAATAGAAAGTGATAGTTTGGGGGCATGTGGGTGGGTTGGTTAAGCAGCCGTTTAGTTCAGGTCATGATCTTGAGGTCGGTGGCTTTAAGTCCCTCATTGGGCTCTGTGCTGACAGCTCAGAGCCTGGAGTGTGCTTCGGATTCTTTGTATCCCTCTCTCTCCGCCCCACCCCTACTCATGCATTCTCTCTCTCTCTCAAAAATAAATAAACACTAAAAAAAATGAAAATGATAATTTGGCAAGGACCTTAAAGAATGGGGCAAACTTTCTGTTAGGGTTAAAATCTCAGAAACATGAAGAAAGTAATGGCCAAAGTTAAGCAAAGTATAAATAGATGTTTAGGCTGCCCTGACAGATAGTAAGGATGTTATCAAAAAACTCAGGTAGGTGGGCCTGCTGATGGGATATGTTCAGTGAGGCCATAATACCTCCACAAGATGATGCTCCTTGGGAAGGCCAAAATGAACATACCATCTATCAAGACCGTTAGGAATAAACTGGTGAGAGTGGCACAGACATCAAAAAATATTTGGTTGTGACTCTCCATTTATGATTGCCCTCTAAAAAATATAGGGCTACACTTAAGTGTAAACAATGGTAAACAATGAAATTTATGGAGTATATATATGTCTGTCCTTAATAACATGGTATATAGTCCATGGGGATTCTACTGTATACCAGGGCTGATGGTATACACAGCAAGTCTTCACCTGCCCAACTTTTACAAGTCTGTATCAGATGCATGGAGGCAACACACAAAAGGCCCAGGAGAGGGCAAAAGAGCTGAGGAAGATCACCCATGAGGCAGATGGGCTTTCTAAGAATGTCTATAGCAAACTACCTCAAACATGGGGATTTAAAACAACACATATTTATTATCTCATGGTATCTGAAGTTCTAGAATCCAGGAATGGCTTATGTCAGCCACCTACAGACATCCACACAGTTGTTGGCATTTTTCACTCCCCTATAATCCTTGTAGGATTAATAGCAGATGGCTTATTGAAAGCCTGCTGGTGGTAAGTGGATAGAACAGAGAAGGAATGGCAGAGAGGGAGACAGAGGTAATGAGTCCAGAGATAGGTGCTGTATTTGTATGTAATCATGTGCACAACATAATCACATATATCATGTTACATTTGCCACATCCACTGATTAGAAGAAATTACCAGTCCTGTGCACACTGAATCGGAGGAAATCACAGAAAGGCATGAATAGCGGGAGGTGGAGAGCATGGACACCTTGAAATCTGTATACCAAGTAAAAGGCAGTGGCTTATTAAAGTATACTGCACAGAAGAGTTCAGAAAAAATCATTCAAGTTATGATAGGTTAAAGGTTTGATGCTGAACAAGGGGAGGAGAGAGAGAGCCTGATGGCAAAAAGGTTAGGATGGGAAGTTGGGATTTAGGAGCAAAGAATATTTCCAAAGTCACCTAGAAGTAGGTATCCTAACCCTAAAGTAGGAGGAACCATAAGATGCTTGAAGAAGGTGAACACTTTTATTATTACAGAAAATGTAAAAAGATCACCAAGCCTTTTTTGGTGCTTAGATCCCAAACCCTGCTGAAGAGCAAGCCCAGATCCTGCCACTAAAACATTTGAAGCCAGCATTGAACTGCTTCTAAATGAATTTGCAATAAAGCCCAGGCCCAGATGAACTGCAGACTCCATACAGCAGTCACCCTAGAGCAGTCTGACAGAAGAATGGATGTTGCCTTCTCTGGGAATAAATATTTACTTCAGTCTCTTCTTAGCTTTTACACACTATTTTGGAAATAAAAAAATTTTTGGAGTTTATAATGGATTAACTCCTTATTGGTAATTTTAATAAATTAATTCTAGTATAGTTAGGAATAATATTTTTAAAACCTGTGAGACATACAAAAAAAGAACAAAAATATGATCTAAGGCCAACAGAAGTAGACCAAGATATGGTCCTAACAATGTAGTGATCACATAAGAACATTAAAATAACTATAATAAATGTCTTTTTTTTTTTTTTAATTTTTTTTTCAACGTTTTTATTTATTTTTGGGACAGAGAGAGACAGAGCATGAACGGGGGAGGGGCAGAGAGAGAGGGAGACACAGAATGGGAAACAGGCTCCAGGCTCCGAGCCATCAGCCCAGAGCCCGACGCGGGGCTTGAACTCACGGGCCGCGAGATCATGACCTGGCTGAAGTCGGACGCTTAACCGACTGCGCCACCCAGGCGCCCCTATAATAAATGTCTTAAATGACACATTGTGTGGAAAAGATTGAGAATACATATGGACAAATGGAAAATTCCTACACAGAGAAATTCATTAAAATATAGAATAAAATATAAATGCTAGAAATTAAAAAAATTATCAAAAATTAAAAATTATTTGACATACCTAGCAACATGATGGAATCAGCAGAACAAAGGATTGCTACAGGTGAAGATAGTTTCCACTGACCTCATTACAAAATTAAAAGTGAAAAAAAATGTGAAAACAAAATGGAAAATAAGGTCAGATATCTGTGGGACAAAATCAAATTATTTAATATAAATGTTATTTGAGTCTCCTAAAAAGAGAAATAATGGATGAGAAGAAATGTTTGAAGATGTATGAGAATTTTCCAAAAAAAACTAGTGAGGCATTAACAGATCCTAGAAAACCCAAGGAATATAAAAAATGTACAGCTAGGCATACTGTAGATTAACGTTAAAAACATCACAGTTAAGGGAAAGTTCTTAAAAGCCACACAAGGATATGTCATATTACACAAAGGGGAAAAGGATACAAATGACAGCTGACTTCTCATGGCAAATTAACAATGCAGTAGAACGACATCTTTAAAATGCTGAATGAAAAAAAAAAAAAAAAACCTAGAATTATATAACCAGTGAAAATATTCTTCAATACAGAAGGGGAAATAAAATCATTTTCTGACAGACTCTGACAGATTGCATTTCTAATAGATACAACCTTTAATAAATGCTAAATTCTTCAAGCTAATGGAAAGTAATAAAAGAAGCCTACATCCACAAGGAGTATGTCTTAAGTTTATTTATAGAAGAGCTGTACCAAGGGGCACCTGGGTGGCTCAGTCGGTTAAGTGTCTGACTTCAGCTCAGGTCATGATCTCACAGCTCGTGGGTTCAAGCCCCGTGTCGGGCTCTGTGCTGACAGCTCAGAACCTGGAGCCTGCTTTGGATTCTGTGTCTCCCTCTTTGCCCCTCCCCGCTCATACTCTGCCTCTCTCTCTCTCTCAAAAGTAAATAAAACATTAAAAATTTTTTTTTAAATAAAAAAAAAAAGAGCTGTACCAAAATCCCAGACTGAATGGCCCATAAACAACAGAAATTCCTCACATTCTGGAGAGTGGCAAGTTCATAATCAAGGTATCAGTGTGGTCACCTTCCGGTAGAGGCCCCCTTACTTGTTCATCATTAGTGCCTTGCTGTGTTCTCACATGGTGGAAGGGGGGTAGGGGGCTCTCTGGAGCCTCTTTTATAAAAGCACTAATCCCATTCATGAGGGCTTCATCCTCATGACCTAAGCACCTCCCAAAGGCCTCACTCCCTAATACCAGGTGATAGAAGAGTAAAAGGAGTAAAAGTAACAGAAAAGGATATGTTCATTATTGTGTATCTATTACATATATATGCATATATGCTTAATCATATGCAATGTCTATAATATACATAATTAGTAATATACATAATTATAACACACACATATGTATGTTTTGTATATAATTAGCTTTCTATCATTGTATAACACATTATCAGCCCTTTAAACAATATAAAATTATTATCTTCATAGTTGCGAAGGTCAGAAACTTGATAGGTAGTATATAAATCTGGTCAGAGTCACATTTGGCTAAAATAAAGTTATCATCCTGACTTCAGTTATATTCTATGCTTGGGATCCACTTTTAAGTGCACTGATTGATGCCAGAAATTTTTCCTTCTCATGCTTTCCACAATGCCCCTTCATCTTCAAGCCGACAATGAAAGGTCAAATTCTTGTTCTTCTAATCTCCCTAACTTCCTCTTCTTTAGACATCCTCTGGTTTTATGGGCTCATGTGACTACACTGAACCCACCTGGATAATCCAGTATAACCTTATTTTAAAATCAAGTGATTAATAATCTTAGTGACATCTACAATGTCATTTTTTTTTCCATTTAATGGAACTTATTCTTGGGCATAGCACCAGGAGGCAAAGGCCATGGGGCCATCATTCTTCTACACATTCAGTGGATATATTATTAACTAATAAATTATTTTAAAATAAATTTATACATTCTGTGAGATTTGTAGTACATCCAGAAGTAAAATATATGACATCAAGAGGACAAAGTATGAGAGAAGAATAAATTGAATTGTACAATTATAAGTTTCTTATATTGTTCATGAAATAGCGTAATGTTATTTGAATACAAAATCTAGTAAGATATTTTTTATTTCTAGAATCACTATAAAATAAGAGAAATAAATCTCAGAGTCCTCATGGTGAGAGAGTCTGATGAAATAATTTTTTTTACTTTGGAGAGGATTTCCCAGAATGCTAAGAGCATTAGCCCTTAGACATTTTGCCAAAGTAGCAGGTCTCTAGTCTTTAGTTTCCACCCCGTGGACTTCATGTCTTACCCAGGCCTCTAATACACTAGCCACTTCGTGCTCATACAATCTTTTATTTGTATGATGTCATCAATTCAATGTACCAGTGATATTTCATGTAATGTCCAAAGAGTCTAGATCTCTTTGGAGGATATAAAAGGGAGCAAGGGAATCAACACAGCCCTGGAGAAATTGTAACTATACACCATTTTTTCTTCTAAGTGAATGTGAACTCATTCTGATTCTCTCCCCTAACAGAGAGAGATATAAATAAATCAATTTTATAAATCATACTTTGTCTCATGCCATGTTTCTCAGATCATGTTAATTCTCTCTAGTGCAGATACTGCATCTGGTAGAGTGTCTGAATTGAAGCTATCACTTCCTTGATATAATAGTATATAATTCTCATTCTCCATATTCTGTCTGATTTTTGTAGCATTTGGACTTGGAAGCTAAGCTGAGATATGGTAGGATTACCACTCTTGCATTCATTAGTTCTTTAAGGTGCTGTTAATTTTTGCTATTTCCTCAAACATGTGATTTAAAAATAAAATAAAATAAAATAAAATAAAATAAAATAAAATAAAATAAAATAAAATACTGGTTATGGCAAAGGGACAATTTCAGAGGTACCACATAGACTTCCAAACTACAAGAGTTCCTACCACACAGGCCAAGGACCAAATGTAGTGGTTATGCATTTTGCCAACTACATTGATTTTGATTATACATCTAGTGGTTAGAGAAATGACCTCTAAGTGGGTCTGTGGACTGACCAGTCCACTTAGTCTGAACTCAGCTTAATAGTAGCTTCCTTTATGTTCTAAATCTGTAAGGGTATAGGGGTTAATTATCAAAAGCTATGAAGTATCCAAAATTTTCTGTTTCCAAGCTAACAAGTCAACCTTTCACAAGTGCATGTATGATAGCAGAAGACATGAAACTCAGGTCAAAGACAAAGGCAAAGTGTTTTATTAGTCCTGACAGAGAAAGAATCTTGAGTTTCATGTTTGCATTAGTTCTCCCTGCTCTCTAAGTCCCATCAAGGTTCACATGGAGTGATCCCACAGAATGTTGCACAAAGAGTGAATTTGCCTCACAACTGAGGGACCTCAAGCTTTCAAACTCCAAATGTGTGATGAGGAAGCTATTAGAAAACTTGCTCAAATACCTTCCCAGAAGAAACATTATCTTTATCATCAAAGCCAAACAATATAACCTCTGTCCTGGAAGGGGACCCTATCTCTATCTTCTAAGGCTGTCTGCAAAACAAATATTATTTGGAAACTTATTACAGAACAAAAGTTGATTCAAGATATGCAAAAATTGAGAGGACCATGTAGAATTGTCTACCAACATCATGATGCCACTTTCAGATCTCCAGAAATCCATGTAAAATTGAACATTGTGTGTGACCAGCAATCTTGAAAGCATTTAGATATTCCCCCAATTATCCTTTCAGTGCAGTTATTGGAGTAATTATTTTCATTCCTTTGGGAAAACCACCAATGAACTGCCAAGATACTGGTCTTTGTACCACTTAACCAGTGCATCCCTCTTCGCTTTGGTAGATGGAATGACCTCCAAGCCTTCCCATAGAAGATGACCATCTGGTGAGTTTTGGAGAATGGATGGTGCATTCACTTTAACATGCTCATTACAGACATTATCCAACTCCGTATAGATCACTGCTTTTATTATGATTCCAGGAGCTAACATTGTAGCAGGTTTGCATTATCTCCAGGGATAGGAAGTAAATGTAGTTGCTTTTTGTAAGATTAATAGAGCTAATAAATCCCTTGCAAGACTAATCAAGAAGAGAGAAAACACTAATTAACAATTTCAATAATGAAAGAGTAGATACCAGTAGAGACATCCCAGTAATTAAAATGATGCTAAGGACATACACGGACATTATGCCAATATATTTGAAAACTTCTATCAAACACAAAATTTTTCTCCAAAAACAAAAATAAAGCAAAACCCAACTTACCTAAAAAAGCTCAAAACAAAATAAGAAAAATAAATAGCTCTATATCAATTAATATGGTTGAAAACAATCTTAAAAACTATGAACAGAATTCTAGGCCTAGATGGCAGCACTGGTAAATTTTATTAATACTTTAAAGAAACAAACAAATGTCTTATACAAACTCTTCCAGAAAATCTAGCAGATTGGAACAATTCCCAAATTGTACTGTGAGGTCAATATAACCTGACATGAAAATCTGATAAAAATATGGTAAAAATAAAATCAGATAATAATTTCTTATCACCATACATGCAAAATCCTTTAACAAAATATTAGCAAATTGTATCCTATTATACAGAAAGCATGATCAAATGTTATCTCAATAATGAAAAACAGATTTTACATTGAAAATCTATTTAATTAACTGCACTAACAGCATAAAGAGATATATATGATAATCTCAATAAATGCAGAGATAATGTTTGATAATATTCTATATGCATCTATAATAAAAACTCTCAGCACCTTAGGAATAAAAGCATACTTCCTCAGTCTGCTAAAGGAAACCAAAGAAAGAAAGAAATTTATATTGTTAGCATATACAAAAAAGCATTAGATTGAGCAAAATATATCAAACCAAACCATATTGACTCTGTTACTTTATTTGTATTAAACTCAAAGTAAGCAAAATAATTCATGATAATATAATCATAAAGTGGTTTCCTTAGTGGGTAGGGGTGCAGAGAAGGACTAGGAATTGACTGGAAACATTTGGGAACTTTCCATGGTGATGATGAACTTTCCATTGATTTTGGATAGTGGTAGAAAGATACACATATCCTCAAAACTCATCAACATAAAATAGTAGGAACTCTTCACTTTATTATATGCACTATATTCATAAATATCGAAGAAAAATATTAGGTTTTCTGGTAGTATTTAATTTTTATGGATGGATTCTGAACCACACTAACCAGGTATAGAACTGGAGATTCCAAGTACACCCTCCCCAGGCCTTCGAGACTGTTGTTCTCTTCTCCCACTTCTGACACCAAAGCTCAGGTTATCACCTATACTTCTGATCTACCAGCTATATATTGACTGTTCCAATGACCCCCTTCAGAAAGTTCAATTAATTTACTAAAGCATCTGACAGAACTTAGACATTTTACTTACTAGATTACTGAGTTATTATAAAAGGATATAACAAGAACATTCAGATGGGAGAGATACAAAGGGCAAGATATGGGGAAAGGGCAGGAGCTTCCATGCACTCTCCAGGAGGGCCACTCTACTCACATCTTCATGTGTTCACCAATCTGGAAGCTCTCAAAACCAGTACTTTTGGATTGCTATGGAGGCTTTATTACAAAGTCATGATTAAATCATTGACCATTAGAGACTGATTCAACCTTGAGCCTGTGTCCCCATCCTCTCCAGAAGTCCAGGTGTGGAAAGTAACTTCAAACCCTTTAATCACATGGTTGGTTGTCCTGGCAACCAGCCCCCATCCTTAGATAGGGTCTAAAAGTTACCTCATAAAATAACAAGAGGCAGTTTTATAACTGTAATCAGTTAGGGAATTCTAATGGCTTTATGAGCACTGTATAAGAGAATGAGACAAAGACCAAATATATATTATTATTATAAATCATAAATATCACAGCAGTTTTTCAGAGGTTGACAATTTCTTGGTTCAAATCCTCCAATTTTTTCTATCACAGTAAGAATTAAATTATATTTTTTTATGCCACATAAATTTCTTCATGATCGGTCCTTATCTACATCTAACAGTGTATTTGTTTTTGTTTTAACTTTGATTTTTTTCCTTCCAAGTTTTTGTCTAAATTCCAGTTACTTAACACATAGTGTAATATTAGTTTCATGTACAGGATTTAGAGGTTCATCACTTACATATAATACTCAGTGTTCATTACAAGTGCCCTCCTTAAAATCCATCACCTCTGTCCACCACCCCTCTATCAACCTGCAGTTTGTTCTCTTAGTTACCAGTCTGTTTCCAGGTTTGCCTCAATTTCCCACCCCCCATGTTCATCTGTTTTACTTCTTAAGTTCCACATATGAGTGAAATAATATGGTATTTTTCATTCTCTGATTGACTTATTTTGCTTATCATAATACTTTCTAGCTCCATCTATGTTGTTGCAAATGGCAATATTTCATTTTTTATTGATGAGTAATATTCAATTATATATTTATATATCTCTATATGTCTCTATCTCTATCTCTATCTACATCTATCTATCTATCTATCACTTCTTTGTTCACTCATCAGTGGATGGACATTTGGGCCCTTTCCATAATTTGGCTATTGTTGATAACATTACTATAAACATCAGGGTACATGTATCCCTTCAGATCAGTACTTTTGTATCCTTTGGGTAAATACCTAGGAGTACAATTGCTGGATAGTAGGGTAGTTCTGTTTTTAATTTTTCTGAGAAACTTCCATACTGTTTTCCAGGGTGACTGCACAAGTTTGAATTTATACCAAGAGTGTAAGAGGCTCTCCTTTCTCTTCACCCTCACCATCATATTGTTTCCTGAGTTGTTAATTTTAGCCATTCTGACGGGTGTGAGGTGATATCTGTCAACAAATGGTGTTGGGAAAATTGGATAGTAACATGCAAAAGAATGAAACTGGACCACTTTCTTATACCATACACAAAAATAAATTTAAAATGGATGGAAGATCTAAATGTGAGACAGAACACAATCAAAATCCTAGAGGAGAACACAGGTGGTTACCTCTTTGACAATGGCCATAGCAACTTCTTACTAGACACATCTCTGGAGGCAAGAGAAACAAAACCAAAAATAAACTATTAAGACTTCATCAAGAGAAAAAGCTTATGCACAGTGAAGGAAACAATCAACAAAACTAAAAGGCAATGTTTGGAATGGCAGAAGATTTTTGCAAATGGCATATCTGATAAAGGGTTAGTATCTAAAATCTATAGAGAACTTAACAAACTTAACATCCAAAAAACAAATAATCCAGTTAAAAAATGGGCAGAAGACAGGAATAGACATTTTTTTTCCAAAGAAGACATCCAGATGGCTAACAGATACATGAAAAGATGTTCCATATCACTCATCTCCAGAGAAATACAAATCAAAATTACAATGAGATATAACAATGTATTTGCCATTTTTCCTGCTCTCCACTTCCATCCAATGTTCAATTCAGCCTCAGATCATCATACCATTTCTTGTTGCTTCTCATTCTCTACTACACTTCTTTAATTTTTAAAAAAATTTTATTTATTTTTGAGAGAGAGAGAGAGAGAGAGAGAGAGCAGGGGAAAGGCAGAGAGCATCAGGTGAAAACCTATTGATCATCATTCAGTTTAACTGTCTCATCTTGTAAAGAATCCCTTCCTCAGAAGATTGGTTACTGCCTTCTCTGATTATAGAGATCATTATTCCGCATATAATCTTGCTACTGTACTCATATTTGTATGCCCAACTTTCCCTTAGAGTCACCAAGCTCTTCAGTAGCTACCATTTATTTAGTTTCTATTCTGTATAAGGAAGTGCACTTTTCACTCTAGATGCATATGAAGTAGATGCTAGTCCTTTTTCAAGTTTATGGGTTGGAACACTCCTCAGAGACTAACAGTTGTTAAGGGGAAGATTCAAGACTATAATAAAAGTCTTTCAAATCCCAAAGCTCTAATTTGCATCATAGTGTAATTTGCATAATACCAATTAGAACCATATCATATCATTCACTTCGAATAGATGATAAATCTGAGCCTCAGATGTCAAAACTTGTCCACGTCCAGAGACAGGACTGGGTTTAAAAATATTCTAGGACAACATACCCATTTCCCATTCCATCAGAGATTTACAGATAAATGACTAGGTAAAGACTTCCATGACCACATGGGTTTATAAGGAAAGGACTAAAAAAGACTGAAAAATAAAGCTTAGGTATTGAGATTTTAGGCTTAGTAAATGAGCGACAGAAGCAGGTTTATGGAGTAGAGGAACCTACTAGATTCCAGATGGCAGGTCTTGTCTTAATTATTAGAAGTGTGAAGTGATGATAGGCTTTTAGGAAAAATTCTTAACTGGAAATTTGGAGTAATTTCAATATGAACTCCAAACCTATTTGCAGCAAATGGTTACTGGGCTAGCCTAATTTATAGAAAGCTTGGTTAATTTCTCACATTCTGACCTACATCTTTCAATCATAGTAAGTAGTCTTTAACACCAGGCACTGCAAAGTGAGGCAAATTCTCATTCATTGGATGTAGTGGAAAGACGATGAGAGACTGGTGGCACTATCGATTCATTAATGTAAGAAGTCATTATCGATCATCTGTGATGTATAGGAAGATATTATAGACAAGTGTTACACGTTGAAAAGTGAAGTAAGCTTATATTTTAGAAATGGAGGCATGCAATCAACAAGTACACAGGGAAATGAATTTAAAATGGTATGAGCTGTGCTGTGAAGGAAATAAATACAAGACTATGATTTTTTAAAGTAATAATGCCTGTGCACATGGTAGGTAAGGGGAAGTCTCTTGATCACGTAGTCAAAAAATTCCTCTCTGATGACATGATATTTGAGTTTAGAAGGCCACTAAAAAATGAAAGAAATCAAGGAAGCACATCTTCAGAAAATAAAACATGTGCAAAACCTGAGGTGGGAGCACAACTGAGTGAAAACCAGAAGGAAAGAAGGCTACTTCAAGATTAGTGTTATTTTATAGATACATCTTTCAGAAACTGCTATCCCAGTCATTTTTTCTTTCCTTGTCCTAGTAGCAAAGGAAGAGTTGGATTATTGAGTTGAATCTCAAATCATTATCTCGCAAAGCAACATGTGCCAACTGTTGGTTCACCTTGCAAATAATACTCCCAGAGATGCCAACCACACTGTTATCCAAATACCAATCATCTAAACAAGGCTAGTCTAGTGGATTCTCTCACATAAATCTCTTATATCAAAACTGCACATACAGAAATATTTTTTTCATTCACTTAGCCCTGTGTGGCTTCATGCTTATAAAAACAGATGATGGAGTAAGATAGAAGTGGATCATGTTAAGTATACCTAATAATGCTGTGTTACCACATTCCAGTTTCTTTACTACTTAGTGCCTCCATTTCCCTATAATCTAGAAAAGGAATGATAATGGAATCAACCTCACAATATTTGTGTGAATATTTAATAGTTCATGCAAATTCCTTAGCAAATGCCTAGTGCACAGTAGATTTCAGCAAATGTTCATATCATTACTATTATAAGCTCTGCTTACAAGTTAAACATCTCTATAGCCATATTATGTTGATTTGTACAGAATTATCTCTACTCCTTTTCTTCATTTAAGCAAAATGTCATTGCATCTGTCTTTTGAACATTAGGCTAAACTCTGTTTCACTTTTATAAAGATGAGAATGAGAAATATAAATATTATACTGTAGAGAAAAATCTCAAATTCCAGGTTAATACTTGCTTTCCTTTTTTTGTTTCAACAATAAATACATACAAATACGAACATAGTTTGAAGTCCTATTTCATTATATATCTAGTTAATTGAGCTTCATTGGAGTAAAAAACTTGTGAGAGCATGTGTGGGTGTGTGTTGGGGGTGTGTGTTTGGAGTGTGTGTGTTTGAGGTGGTGTGTATGTTAGGGCGTGTGCATGTTAGGGTGGGAAAAGAGAGAATGAGGGGCAGACATTTCATTCTTCTATTGGTAGAAAGATTATTTAGAAACAAAACTATAGGTAGACATTAATGCAGATTTATTTGGATATAGAATTTTAAAAGATGATTATCTCAGATCCAGGCTTAACACTACGTATTTAATAGTTGCATAAATTGCCATTAATAGCTGTTGTATTTTTAAACATTCAAGGTTGTAGAGGACACTAAACACCAGTGATAAATAATAAACATAATACGGGCAAGCCAGAAGAAATCCTCACAGTCATGTCCACTTGAATGTCTAATAGGTATCTTAATATAAATAAATATATATTTTAAATCTACTTCCAACATGATTCTGATGCAATCTGATATTTCTCAGTAAGTAGAAATCCATTCTTTCAGTTTCCTAGGCCCAATTTTTCCAGCCATTTTCACTTATCTCTTTCATATATTTCTCATCCATATCTATCAGCAAATCCTATCAAATCCACCTTGAAAAAATGTCCAGAATCCAGCTATTTCTTATAATCATCATAACAACCCCACTGTATAGGCCCTGGCAGCCCTAACTTAGGGCATTGCAGTAGCTTCCAAACTGGTATCCCTGCTTCCACCCCTCCCTCAATGGTCTGGTCTCCATCCAGTAACCAAAAAGACCAGATATATTGCATTTATATTAACATCAATCAGGTAGCTTCCCCCTCACACATATTAAGCCAAATATTTTACTTGTTTCATTTTTTAGTTTTTATTTTTCTTTAAGTTTTTAATGTTTATTTATTTTTGAGAGAGAGGGGGAGAGACAGAGAGAGTGGGGAGGGGCAGATAGAGAGGGAGACACAGAAATGGAAGAAGGCTCCAGGCTCTGAGCTGTCAGCACAGAGCACCATGAGGAGCTCGAACTCACGAACTGTGAGGTCATGACCTGAGCCGAAGTATGACGCTTAACCAACTGTGCCACCCAGGCGCCCCTAAGCTAAAGTTTTTAAATGACCCATAAGACAACCAGCTATGTCACTGCCTTCATTTTTTACCATTTTTTCATCCTTAAATCTGCTTGCTGCTTTCACAGTGTCCTCTCATTCTCTTTATCGTTATGCCAATTTCTGCTTTAAGGACTATCAGTTGCTACCTCTTGACCTGAATTATTTTCTCCTGGATGTCTATAGTGGTTGACCTTACTTCCTTTAGGTATCTGCTGAAGTGTCACTTCCACAGAGGCCTTTCCTATTAAGTCTATATAAAATAGCTAGCCTTTACACCACTTGTGATCCAACCAACTGTGCTATATTTTTCCCTAAAACTCCTATTAGTACCTGAAATGTATTAATTTATGTCTAGAGCCTTTCTTTCGTCCCTACTAAATAGTACTCAATCAGGTAGTTTACTTAGGGAGAGGAGAGGACTTTGTGTGGAATCCCAGCAACTCAAGAACCATAAATGGTAATTTGTAGGTACTCAGTATTTTTTTATTTAAAAAAAATCAATGTGAATGATTTACATACAAATAGTAGCTATATGGACAAACACAGGTAAACTTAAGGAAAAAAAGCTATAACTGAAGCATTCCTAGTACAATATGACATCTAAGAAATATATGGAAGGTATTTTAAATTACTCCTTAAAAATTAATGTGCTTAATATTTTGCTTACAACATGAAATTTAACATCAAAAAAGAACAAAAGCAACATAAACCTTTTTCTGACCATTGATGAAATTATTTCCTTACAAGGAAAAAATTTATAATACTGAACTATGTGCTGTATTCCTCATAAAGATACATGTAAACTATGGTACAAGTTCAGAGAAGGGACCACAGTGGTTTTCAATGCAAGATGAGTGGAAAATCACACTAAAAATTTCTAGATTGACCATCTAAAGTCCAAACTTCAGCCTTAATCCAGATCTACTGAAGTGAATCTCTGAGAATAAAGTCCAAGAATATTCACTTGAAAAAATAATCTCCCAGATGTTATTTATCTGTATTGTTGTGACATCTGTATTATTATAAACATCTGTCAGTAGACTTGTGTTGACAAGAGCCTACTTGATTAAATGAACCATGTGTCTGAGTCAAGCCTTATTATCTTATATTAAGGTGTCAGATGTAAATTAAGAGAGTTACATTATTATTTTTTATTTTATTTTAGAGAGAGGGAGTGTGCACGAGCCAGGAAGAGGGGTGGAGGGAGAGAGAGGAGAGAATCTCAAGTAGGCTTCAGGCTCAGCATGAATCCTGACACGGGGCTCGATCCCACAACTCTGGGATCATGACCTGAGCCTAAATCAAGAGTTGGACAATATTAAACTTCATTTTGATTTAGTACAAGCCATATTTATATTTGGGTTTGCATTATTCTCTTCCCACTGAGAACATTAACTAAAACCACCAAGAGAAATTTTGGTTGCCTATGACGATGAATATTTCTATCTAATTCAATAAGGAAGAAATGTGGATTTGGGGGAAACTTTATAAAATTGTTCTTGGAGTGTATTTCATTTATTTGTGATAAATATATCATCTCTGTAAAACTAGGGATTAGAAATCAGTTTACCTTGATGCATCTATCAGCATATAGCTAAAAAAGGCTAAGCTGTATAATTCTTTCTTGTGTAGAAATTCTGGGTAAACAAGTAATGCAAGATGTCAATTTTAAATTGCACTTCTCCCTGTATTAAAGCATACCTGACATTCCCTTAATAAAAATGACAAATCAAATAAACAGAATTAGCAAATATTTTTTTAAAACACAAATGGAAAAAAGCAAACACTATTTTCTATATGCTTGATACATGTAACAAAATGGATACGATTAGTGAAATAATGACTAAAATAAGCAAGATTGAAAAGTACATTATAGTATAATGTTTTTAAGTTACAAAGTGACAAACACTAAATAATATAATCTGATGAAAATACAAGAAGAAGCAATGTAATAAAAATGGTTATTTGGGTATGGGAGGGAGCATGCAAACAATAAGGGTGTAGCATTGAAGTTGCACGAAAACTAAGAGATTCTAATACTCTCACTGAAAACGTTTGTCAAAATTTATCTCTTGTAAGATTAAATAGTAATTGATTGATATAAATTGTGCCTTATGAAATGAAAAAATGTCTAATGTTGTAATGTATGAATTAACATTCTCAAAATTATAAACATAACCTAATTTTAGGATGTTAAAAGAGAATTACCTCAGATATGGTACATATTTATCTTAGACACTGAAAACCGACTATTGTCAAGCATCTTATTCACTGCGAACATAGTTCCTTAAAAAAGAACAATAACAACAACAGCAAAAACTTCTCAAACAACAACAACAAAAAACCATCCAGCTGTACTTGAAGATATTTGGGGATTATTTGCTTTTTATCAAAAGCTATTTATTTGATTTATGCCTATTCAGGAAGATTCCAAACTAGAAACTTCTTTATAATGAATCAATAAATTAATAAATTTATTCAACAAATTAAAGATAAGATATGTGGCAATGATTTCTAATAAAAAATTTGTGTTTTTCCCTTTTTAATTCAATTTTGATACCTTACTTTATTATTTCTATGCACTTTTGAATCTGCTGACTATTCTAAGTATAGTGATCATGATACAAGATAACTCTGAGTTTTGTAAATAACCTTCTCATTAATATGCTTCCACAGCCAAGGAAAAGGCAACATTCAAAGGGGATTTATTCACATAAAGGGAGACAGATGTGCCTTCTAACTTAAAATATTTGAAAGTAAAAGAAACGTGATACAAGTAAAAGCATGCTTATAGATGAATATGAGTATGTCCTTTTAAAAGGAAAAGGTAACCATTTCTTCTGTTGATTTGGGGTAAAATTCCACAGTGCCTTTAGCTTCTTTCTGCTGGTAGGAATATTCTTTCAGTTCTCATTTTCAATGTAGGTTACTTGTATGATGTGAAATATTCTTAATGTATGAAGCAATTTGTCTGAAATCTTCTCCAATGGCTCCTAATTATTTTCTCCTATATTATACTTGGTGGGTGGGATGAAATAGATAACTAAAAATAAGCATGTCTCACATGTATTAAGTCCTTAAAATGCACCAGAAACTGTTGTGAACAATTTGTACATATTAACTCTTAAATTTTAACTTCCTCTGAGCTAAGCAATTGTTGCCTCCATGCAAAGGAGAAGAAAACAAGTCACAGACAAGTAAATTGTCCAAGGTCACATAGGTAGTCAGAAGTAAGATCTGAGATATGAAGTTTTGTTTAATTGCAGACCTTATGCTCTTAACCATTATGCTTTATTATATCAAGGTTGCTAATCTATTATCGCCTGAAGAATTAAACACCTAGAGAGTTAGCACAACTGAACACATGATTGAGGGAAACAAATGTTCCAATGCTTAGTACACTATTATGTAGCCAAATGAAAATCAATATGATTATCTGGTTTTTATATACATATATTTATTAAATAATGCCATATTTAAAATAATTGTGCTTTATAGCCATAAAAAAAAAAAACAACCCTCCAGTCTTCTTTAAATTTCTTTTCTTTTACTTTAGAGAGAGAGAGAGAGAGAGAGAGAGAGAGAGAGAGAGAGAGAGAAAGAGTGAGAGAGGAAGCTGGGGAGAGGGGCCCAGGGAGAGAGAGGGAGAATTTCAAGCAGGCTCCATGTTGGGCATGGATCCCACAATCCTGGGATTATGACCTAAACTGAAACTAAGGGTCAGAAGCTCACCTGACTGAACCACCTAGGCACCCCCAAATCTCTAGTCTTTAAATGCCTAAGCTTTGTAGGCACAGAGCCAATAATGTATTTATTTAGACCAGTTATGAACTCTGTTATTATGCTCCTTTGTGAGTAATTGAAATGGATATGGAATTTTAAACTGATTATGCTTGCATATTGTGGGTTAAGTCAACATCAGTGAAGAAACTGGACTTCTTATAATATAGTCCCATTAAAAATGTTGGGAAAAAAGAAAATTGAGTCATTTGATTTTGGGTTCTGTCTAGTGCCCTACCAAAATAGAAGTGTCATTCATATTTTTATTCAGCCATACATGTGTAATCTGCAGAATGACTGTATAGTCATTCTAAATACCTACGTTTCAGAGTCTATGAAAGAAAATCATTTATTTAACATCAAATAAGAGGGAGAGTAAGATATGAGGGGGAAAAAAAAAAACACACTGCTCCAACCTCAGAGTTTTCAGAATCCAGAAAACTCAGTCTTAGGCTAGCATATACTCAGTTTGTAAGAATAATCACCTAGATTTTAGGTGCTAAATCAGAAGTCAGCAAACTGCAGTCCAAATGCCTAATGTGACCTTCTGCCTGTTTTTGTTTGCTTTCCATGTTGAACTAAGAAAGTATTTTTTTACCCTCAATGTTGAAAACAATCAAAAGCATCATATTGCCTGATGCATGAAAGTTATAGGAAATCAAAATTTGGCAGCTGTATATAAGGTTTGTTTGTTTGTGGTTTTTTTTTCAAACACTAAGCACATTCATTCCTTTATGTATTGCCCATGGCTGTTTTTGCAATACATGGACATATTTCCGATGTTATGAAAGACGGTATAAATTGCAAAGCCTAAAATATTTGCTTTCTTTATAGAAAGATGTGCTGCCCCTCACAAATACTACCCATATGACATGGTAGCTGGGGAATTATCGTGCCGTGTGAAAGGAGCTAATCTCCATTCCTTTGCAGTGAATCTTTTCTAAGTAACTCAGTTTACTCTTCTTCATTAGATATGTCCATCTTGAACACTGGTTGTGACCGATTATTACAATCTTTATTTATAAATACTGTGTTTCTGTTGTCAAATATATAGTATTTTGTATCATATATGCAATATTACATTATGTAATCATGGTGTTAGTTTGAAAAAAAAACCTAAAAGCAGTTCTTATCCACAAATACTAGCACATTTAAATAGATATAAATAATGTATTATTTATTTTTTAAAGCATGAGCTATGTCTTTGGGTGTAATTTAAAGAAATTCTAACTTTAGGATAGATTAAAGTTGGGAATAAAACTAATCCTGGGGGATTTAACTATACCTCACATTTCTCAAGAGCAGTTTTTCCCCCCTGATTATATTTTGGAGGACTCTCTCGTCTTATTTTCTTAAAGCAACTTAATCTCCTTGCAGATCACAATATTAAAAATTAAATTCATACTGAGGACCTATATCTAAAAAAACAAAACAAAAGAATGGTTATCTCAGGTAAACTGTTCTACCATATAAATGAGAACTTTGGATTCTACACTATTGGAACAAAACTCTCCCTCCAGGCTTAATCTTCCATCAGAAAACTTTCTGTGTTGACTATATGAAAACTTCAATAGTTCTAAAGTTAAGGTACACATCTAATAATAAAGAATGGTATAATCTCTTCATACCCTAGTATGAATAAACCTTTTCATTGATTTTATTGTATTATGCAATTCGGCTAGGAATACTAATAATAAATTTTCTATTCAATTGTTAAACAGTTCTAGGATAGCCTTAATCATATTCTTTCACTATATTTATTTCACTTTTTTCCATAAGGTTTTCTTTTATTGAAAAGGCCATTCACAAAATACCATGTCCATAGATTACACAATATGGAGCACTTGTGCAGGGGCCAAGGTAATCTTCTCTGTATCATTGCAATTTTAATATGTGCACTACAGAAGTGAGCACCATATTTTTTATTATTTTTTTTTGAAAGTGTATTTATTCATTTTGAGAAAGACAGAGACAGCACCAGTGGGGAAGGGGCAGAGAGAGAAGGAGAGAGAAAATCCCAAGCAGGGACCGTGCTGCCAGCACAGAGCCCGATGCGGGGCTCAAAACCATGAAGCCAAGAGATCATGACCTGAGCCAAAACCAAGAGTAGGACACTAAACTGACTGACCCACCCAGGCACCCCTAGAGCATCAAACCTGTGTCTCCCCAGTGTCCATTGAATATTCCTCTGCATGTTTCACGAACAACTTAATCTCATAATGTTCAAACCTGAATTCATTTAGCTTTTCTTTTCTTTTCCAAATTTACTTCATGTTGAGTATTCTTAATCAGTGAATGCTATCAATGTCCAGTCACTTTTCCGAAGCCAAAATACCGGCATTATTCTAGACCTTTTCCTTACACTTTCTCCTCATTGCCGTGCATTCCCTCTCTCCACACATTGAAACATCTGGAGAGTACCAATTTTAGCTCCTAAGTATCTCCCTCTCTAGGTACTAAATACTCTTTTCTGTTCAACAGTCACATCCTCAGTTTGATTCATCATCTCTTATGCTCATGATGTTTATATTAGTCTCTTTACTAGATTCCTTGCCTAAATTCATTCTCAAACTATCCATATTCCATAACGCTTGCAAAATGAATAGGTAAATCAGATTCATTTTTTTAAACAAGTTTGCTTAAATAATTCAGTACACACTGCCCAAATTAAGTTCAAATATTGTTATGGCATAAGCAGTTCTGAGTCTTCATCCTATATCCTCCAAAATGCATGTCTTTTTTACATAATTGTATCCTCTAATTCAGCCTTGCTGAATTAGGGTCATTTCCCAGAACATGTTAATTTCCTCCTTGTACTTCTGGGCCTTTGGATAAAAAGCTCTATCTAGTTTGTTCTCTTAACTTTCTACCTGACCAATTCCTGCTGGATCTTTAAAACCCAGCTTAATTGTAATATCATCTGAAAAGTTTTTTCTAGTGTTGTCAGTGAAAATGGCAGAGTAAAGAAATCCAAAAGTTCATCCCTCCATAAAGGCAACAAAATCTTGTAAAAACTGTCAGAATCAACCTTTTCGGAATTCTGGAAACAGATCAAAAGCTTGCAACAACGAAGGCAAGATTTAAGCAAGAAAAGTATTCTGAATCTTGGTAAGAACAGAGAGACTTTTGGTATTTTAACTTTCCCTGTTCTCATTTCACATTCCCCAGTTAATACACAACCCTTATACAGGTACCAGTACCAGAGGGTGGACAAGAACTCATTCTCAAAGAATCGTGGCTATTTATTTTGACCTGTCTAACGGCTCTCTGAAAGACCAGCTTAGAGGGTTTGCCTTTATCCTGCTTAACTTGGAACTCTACAGGTGCTGAGGCAGCTTTCTGGGGCATTTGTCAAAAACATTTACAGGGAGATGTATATCTGTCTGAAACAATGGATAACACTTGGAGAAAATCACTCACTAATGAAAGAGCTTAGGAGAAAAGACTAGGGAATGAGATGCTTTAGGGAAACACCTGTTTTTAAAAGCTTCAACATAGTCCTGGGAATCTAGAAAGTCATGTGAATTTTCAGAGCAGGGCACATGCTCAATAAAGAATAAAGAAGGCCCTAAGCTCTCACTCTGACTGCCCTTCAGTATCTACACAGGGAGGAAGTAAAGGTTAAGGCAGAGTTGTAGACTGCTTAGCTGAGTGTTGAAGACATGCCCAGCATACATACATGCCACTGGAAAAGACTGCAGTTTATTGTTTCCAAGTGTTTAAGCAAATCTCTGTCCAGTCTCTAGCTCGTCACCAAACTAATAGAAACATTAGTGGCAACACACGACCCAGAATAGGGACTTTACAAATTAGCTCTGAAAAGTGACCAAACAAAGAATAGCAACAAGGAGAAACAGCAAACCTTGGGGGCATTGGGTAATCTGATTTCCACAGTTGCCAAATTATTATATTAAAAATGTTCAGTTTTCAACAAAAATATGATGCATACAATTAATATGATCATATATGGCCCATAAACAGGAGGGGAGGAAACTCAATAAACAGAAACTGTCCCTAAGGAAGCCCAAAATTGATTTTGTTAGATTAAGACTAATCTACTTTATGTTTCTATTTCTAGAATATGTTCAGAGTTGGCAAATCCATTGAGACAAAATATATTATTGGTTTCTAGGGGAAGGGACAGGGGAAAATAAGGAGTGACTCCTTAAAATGGGTATGGAGTTTCTTTTTGAGGTGATTAAAACTTTCAGGAATTAGGTGGTGGTGATGGTTGCACAACATTGTGAATATGCTGCATAGCACTGAATTGTATAATTTAAAATGTTTAAGGTGGAGAATCTTATGTCATATGAATGTATCTAAATAAAAATATGAGTTTCTCCACCCACTGAAAAACCTTTCAAGACTTCTTCACATTAGGTTTGATACTCTCTACAGGTATCATGGGTTCCTGTTACATATCTCTAACAGGAGAAATTGCTATTTATTTGCATGTCTTTTCACCTTGACTGTGGATTTATGGGTATTAGTGATAATACGTCTGTCTGATAGCTATAAGTGTGCTTGAGGTACAAATCCACCACACTGGAAAAATTTTATAATAGAACGTGCCTGCTAGGGATTTGTCTGTGATCATAAGGCAGATTCAAAATGAGAATGGTAATTGCCCTGAAAGTAACTGTCTAGAAGGAATATAGTAAATAGAATATGCTATAGCTATTCATCTTTCAGAGGTGGTCAAAAACAGCCACCTTTTGGAGTGGACACAGAGAGCCTTTTTCTGAGCCATCAAAGGCATTGCTATAGCTTGAAACATGCTAAGCACAAGTGAAACAGTTCAACTGTAAGATTCATAAAATTAAAATATAGGATATTATACACATTGTGTCAGAAAAAAGTAAAATAGAAGAGTAAATGCTACAGAAAGAGCTAATGGGGATATTGTGACAGGATCTGGGCCTGAATAATGGTTATTTAAACCTTCAAAGTGACTCACCATCTCCCCATCTGTATACAGAATTCGACCATGTCCAATTGGGTCGTTATCAAAATAAATGTGGTTAACAGATGTCTTCAAAGTCTAAGACAATTAATTGGATATGATGGAACAAGAATACATTTGAAAATTATCATAAGTTTGCAGGATTTGATAGCTAGAAAAACTGTAGTGCTTGTAATGGAATGAGGAAGACTAGAAGTCAATCCATTTGGAGTAAAAGATGATAACAAAGAGGATTGGACATGTTAGTATGAAGACCAAGTGGAATAGATATAAAATAGATATAAAATGCGAGAACTCAGGGTAAGGACAGACCTTTCTTAATATAAGCCAAGAGTTTTTGCAAACAAAATAAAAGTAGATGCTCTTCAAATTCACTGGGTTTTCTTGCTATAAATGACAGCCAGAAATTCATGTAACAAATAAGGAACATATTTTAGGCAAATTATTTTCTTTTTGTTGTTGTTTTTGTTTCAGTTTTTATTTTATTATAATAAACTTAATGCTGCAATCCAGCTAGACTTGGAGGGGAGTAAGGAAAACATGGAACCCATAGAACTGCAGGAAGAACACAGAGATCATAGGATATTTCCAGCAGATGGGGATGAAGGGGTGCTCTCCTGAGCTACAGAAGGAATGGTATCATAGTTAAGATAAAACACAAGTCAAATTTATTAGATTTGTCCACAATCAGCAATGGTTATCTTCTTACTGGTCTTGTCATTCCCGGACCCAGACCACTGCATGGCTTCCACAATGTTCATGCCCTCTTATACTTTGCCAAGTATAACCACTTCCTTGACATTCAACCACTTAGTCTTGGCAGTGCAAATGAAAAACTAGGAACCATTTGTGTCGTGTCCATCATATACCATGGACAAGATGTCAGGACACATATGCTTCAGGATAAAATTCTCATCATCAAATTTCTACCCCTGGATGGACTCACTGCCACCATCCTGGCACATTAATCCTGGAATAATTCTATGAAAGCAGTAGTTTTTAAAACCAAATCCTTTTCCCCAGTGCTCAGAGCATGACAGTTCTCTGCTGTGTTTGGAACTTTGTCTGGAAACAACTCACAGGAGGTGCAGTTGAAGGGCTTACAGTCCATAGTGATGTCGAAAAACACAGTGGTGCTGACCACGGTTGGGTGGCATGGATAGTGTGGGGTGGCAGCATCCACAAGGCAAGCAACTTTTCTTCTAATTCATATTTCTAATAATTGTTCTGATTATTAATTCGTTAATACATGTAATCAATATTTGCCAAAGGCCCAATATATGTTGAGAATAGATGGAGATATACTATTTACAAAGATCCCATCTTTATGCAGCATACATAGTGATGAAGTTAAATATGTCAATCAAGGAAGGTCCTAAAGTTTGATTTAAGAATATCAGTGAGTATATACATTGCAAATCTGTTAGCACATAATCTGTCTGCCCTCTTTTCCTCAGTAGATTAATTCACTGTTATTATTAAATTCATGGCAAGTCCCATAAGCTGCTTCACCAAGTGGAAGCATTTTCACTAAACAACTCAGTTCTGAGCTTAGTACTGCTTCCTTAGTTTGTCATTATTTTATGTACCAATAATGTGCTAAGTAAAAACTGTTTATTGCTGGGGCTTGGCTCAGAGCATATAAAATCAAGGGAGAGTATATAGTTTTCCTGTCACACACAAAATTTTACAGTCTAGAAAATGAAGCAAATTTATACAAATTTATACAAATATGAAATTATTAATTAGAGTTTGGAAGGAGATGCATAGCTTGTTAACTATAGGTAAAACCTGTCCAACTCAATGTTTTCATCAGAATTCGATATTAAGAGTTAAATACCAGTACCCAGGATCATGATTCAGTAGAATATCCTGTGTCCAGAGCAAAATGACTAGCCAAAGTGACAGGAGGTATTTTATGTCTCGTTCCACTAGCATAGTCTACGGTAGGCTCTTCATTCTCAGAGGTCAAGATGGTAGCATCTTGCTTGATTAGAACTATATTTATAATCATGTATGTCTCCAGATTTCAAGTTTAATTCCTTTAAAAATATCAACATTAATTAGATATAATGTATTTAAATTTTAACTTAGAATAGATTTATTTACAACATAACTGAAAAGTCTATAAATAGTACTTTAATTAGGTAAAGGATCTAAACAAAAAGAAAGCCTATAAGCAGAATATACATTCATTTCAAGTAAGATTGGAGGAATTACTATGGAATGATCATGCTCTAAGCCACAGAGACATTTTTAATAAATTCCAAAGTGGAAATCAGTTTGTATGACCAAGGTAAAATTGTTCTGGAAATTTATTTTGAATTTTTGAGCAAAGACAGTCTAGTGACAGGCAACTTCAACTCAGATCGTTGATGAATGGATATGAATTGGATATAAAAAGTCAAGGAAAGTGTATGCAAGGGAATGCATTGCAGTGAAAAAAAGTATTGTGAGCAAAGATACAGAAGTCAAGTATAGGTGATGAGTTAGGGAAATGGCATATAGTTAAACTTGGCCAGAATTTAATGGTTATGAAGAATATGCTAGGAAGGAATAGATCCAACCATTAGTCTTTGTATTAGCCATGACTTATTATTAGCAAGTGATATTTCTTATGGAATTATGGAATTCTAAGATGTGCAGCTTATTAGAGACTGTTTATATATAGCTAGATGGAGGAAATGTTAGGTTTTTTTTTTTTTCTCTTTTCAGGTAGCATGATGACTGGCATAAAAAGCTTTAGCAGAACATGTTTTATCTGCTGTAGCAGAAAATATCTTAAAAAGAATTTTCATCAACTCAGCTTGATTCACATGTTCATCTCTAAATCAGTTTTTTTCTGGCTGAGGGAATGGAGTTCCATTTGGTTCGACTTAGGTTAAATAACCACCACCACACCACCCTGCTAATTGAAATTGTTCCAATGGCTTATATCTGTTTTCCATTGCTGAATAACAAATTACTACAAACTTACAAGCATATTACAACACACAGTTATTGTCTCATAGTTTCCGTGGTCAGGAGTGCAGGCAGTTTAGCAGGGTCCTTTTTTCAGGGACTGAATGCCCATCTCTATTGACAGCTTAGCTAAACTAGTCCACATTATCCTACCGTGACATCCATTTTTGTGGCCAAGTGGATGGCGGGCCTTGAACTGACACTAATCCCTCTCAAGAGTGCAAGGATGTGCCCTCAATAACAGCCCCCAGAGCCACAAGACTTCCTCCAACATCTCTTGCAATATGCATTCTCCCCTGCCTCCCTGGCCTTTCCCCTTGTGAACCCCTTGGTCAGATACCCCACCCATAGAAGCTTACCAAAATCCTGCTTCCTTTGGTTTGAACTGACCTCAGCCTGGGAACTCCAAAGCATGCAACCCTTAGATCCTATAATGGAATGTGTCGCATACCCTACTGTGTTCTCTCTACCTGCCTTGAGTTTCCCGCATGCCCTTGGGGGTGTGACCTGCGTCTCCTTCAGAACCTATGAATAATAAATGTGTCTATCTTACTTTCTCTTGTGGTCTTCTGTTGAATCACTGTTCACCATCTGACACTCTGGGGGTCCACTTAATAGATGCTAATTTAACAAAGTCAATAATCTGAAAACTATACGAGACAGTAATCTACTTCAAATACCTTCAGATTGTTGGCAACATTCATTTCTTTTCTTTTTTCTTACATTTTTATTTTAACGTTTATTTTTGAGAGAGAGAGAGAGAGAGAGAGAGCGAGCAGGGGAGGGGCAGAGACAGAGGGAGATGCAGAATCTGAAGTAGCTCCAGGCTCTGAGCTGTCAGCACAAAGCCCAACAGGAGGCTCAAATTCACGAATAGTGAGATCATGACCTAAACCAAAGTTGGACGCTTTAACCAACTGAGGCACCCAGGTGCCTCATAATAAAAATAAATAAATAAGTAAATAAATAAATAAATAATATTAATTAATTAAATTAACTGAATAATACAAATAATAATTTTTTTTCTTATTAATACAGTATTTGTCTTCTCTGTCAAATTCTGAACCAACCACTTTCTCCGTGTAGGGAGGTGTAGGAAAAGGAACATACAAAGCATATGAGACCTGGGAGAAAGACCCATGGCATGTGAAGACAGCTCTGTCATATGGAGAAGAGGATGACAAAGGCCACCATCAGGCAAAAAAACCCCATCGCCTCTGAGACAGAAAAGCCTAGAATGGCACAGTCTAGGAGAAGAGCTCCTGCTTCAAAAAGGGGCTTCTGGCCTAACCAATGATGAGGCTCCCAAACACAGTCCCAATTCCAGCCTCAGAGGCAGCCACCCCTACCATGGCTCCCCCAGCCCCAATGAACTTGGCTGCTGTGTCACTGCCCCATGAAATGGCACTGGTTCTCAATATGTGGCTAGGAGTAAGTGAGGTCAGGGGACACATGGCTGCCAAGCTGCTAAGGCTCTCATCTGTCAGGGTCTCCAGTGGTTTTAGCACTACTACTGCAGATAGTGATTGGCTCAACAGCTGAGAGGTGCTCTTGACCAAGAAGGTGGTGGAGAACTTTGCACAGGCATACATTTTCAGGGGACGAGGGGCTGTGGCAGGAGCACTGTTCCCAGTGCAGAGAAGACAACTCATTTCCTGTGATTGTAAGAGGTCTCCCTTTTCTTCCTGGCCATTAGTGAGGGACCAGTCTCGACACTTATAGACCGCTTGTAGTTTCTTTTCATGTGGCCCCCTCAACACATTAGTACTAACTTCAATATCTGCAAGGAATTTTCTTTTTCTTTTTCTTTTTTCAGTTTGCTACTCATTGCTTGACCAGATACCATTCCTTAAGGTCTATAATAATTTCTCAAATAAATGCATGCATTTTTTTTGAAATCTTTGCTTTAAAAGTTAAATATAGTCTCCAAGGTGTTCTTATATAATTTTTCACTCAGATTTACCTATTGATTTTCTTTGAATTATCACCTCAAATCCTTGCTTGCTAATCTACTTTTTTCTCACATTCACATCTTTTTCCAAAAACAATGCCTTGTTTATAGAAATAACCTTTTACAACCCTTTAGCTACTTGGCTTGTCCAGCATGCCTGAGTTCATTGATTAAAAGCAATGTCCAGAGGTGAATGGCATAAATACCTTTCTTGACCAGCCTAAGACAACCATGGAGGAAATTTACACTTTTCTGAAATTTGTAATAACAGCTATTACCTGTATTAAGTGTTTCTCAAAAACTACATTTAAAGCTTTAAATCTTCTAGAGTTATTATTCCTTTCTAGATTAACATCAATATTTTAGTGATCCCCTAAAATATTATTTTTACACTGAACACATTTTCTGACATAATAATCACTTGTAAAAGACAATATCTGAATTATTTTCCTCAATATAGTAAGGCCTAAGTTAATATAGCTATTTTTTATTCTGACAAAACTCAATAGCATGTTAAGCCTGTGGTCAATGTTTTCAAATATTTTAAGGAAAGTTTTTGTTTCTCCATGTCTCAATAATCTTACATTTACAAAGTTTATTTTTCTCAAACACAAGATCTAGTATTCATATTTGCCAAAATTACTATTGTTATTATAAGTCCAATTTTGAAAAGAAGTATAATTTATCCATGCAGGACTAACTAACCTTAGCATTATTGATGTGCCTATTAGTATGAAAAGTAGGCCTTCTAGGTCTTGATTTCCAACTATTAACTAATATAGAGTGCAGGCTGAAGGTCAGAAACTTTGACATGCATTTTACTATAAGCTGGCATCAGTTTATGAACAAACCCTTTGAGAGTATTATTTTCATTTATAGTTATGACCATTTAATCACATTAGATCTAAGGTTTATATGAGACCTTACTATGAGCATCACTAAAATCAAGGCAAAGATATGTGAGCCCTTTTTTTATTTTTTAAGTTTATTTATTTAGAAGGTCAGGGGAGGGGCAAAGAGAGCAGGAGAGACAGAGAATCCCAAGCAGGCTCCATGCTGTCAGTGCAGAGAGCCCAAATTGGGGCTTGAACTCACCAACTGCAAGATTATGACCTAAGCTGAAATCAAGATTGAGGTCGTAACCCACTGAGCCACCCAGGTACCCCTTTGTGAATCCTTTCTAGCTCTCTTCTCCTCAATAGATGTACCGATTCCCCTCTCTCTTCTTTCAGTTCTTTTCTCAAATGTTCTCTTTTCCATTAGGGCCTCCATTGTTACCCTTTCTAAATGGTAACACCCTTCACCCCAAGCACTCCCTGGTTCCTTCTTTATCTTTTTTCATTTTCTCATTTTACATATTTAATTATTTGTCAGTTAGCCCTCTCCTTAGAATGTAAGTTCCATGAGAGCAAGGGTTTCATTTGCTGGTTTGTTGTTGTTGCTATTGTTATTTGTTTACAACACGTGTTCACAGAATCTAAGGAAGGGCTTGGAAACAACAGACACCAATGACTATTTGCAAGTGAATGTGTATGTTACTTTCATAAGTCATAACATTTTATTAATTTTTAAAAATTTATTTATTTATTTTGAGAGAGGGAGAGAGAGCGTGAACAGAGAGATGGGAGGGGCAGAGAGAGGAAGAGAGGGAGAGAGAGAAAATCCCAAGCAGTCTCCATGCCATCTGCTCAGAGCCCAATGTGGGGCTCGAACCCACAAACTGTGAGATCTTGACCTGAGCTGAAACCAAGAGTCGGGACATTCAACTGTCTGAGCCACCCAGGTGTGACTATTAGTCACAATATTTTAAAGAATGACATTGCGTCATATTACTACATATGAACATAACATGTTCTTCATAAACTCTTATTTATGTTTACTGATCATCAACCTTTGCAAGATGACACTTCTTTAATCATTCCTTATAGAATTCTCCTCAAATATTAAAATCAGTATAATTTAAAAATAATTTTTATTCTCTACTTTCCTCTCATCTTTTCCCAGCTATTTTCTTTCATCCTTCAGAAAGTTTTCAATTCCTTTAGAAAATTATATAAAAGTCTAAATCAAAATATTGTTCACTATTTTTACTTACAAAAATGATTATAAATAATGAACTTCTCAAAATGGAAGTGTACATTATTCCTCAAACTGTATTTTGCAAAAGTACACGATGTTATGTTACCTTGTCTAGTAACTTTTTAAGCTTCTAATGTTAGTGTAGGCATAGAATCTGAATACTTTACCTAAATATTAAACTTCTCTTAAAAAGACAAATATAGGCAAAGAAATTTTAATATATTCCTTTCCATAACCAAGAGTAATATTAACATTCATCTAGTGAAATTCTCCAGAAAAGGAAAGACCTGTTAAGAGATTTAAAATGCTGGAAGAGAGCCTGCATTTACTATAAATGCATACTAAGAACCTTGCTGTATCGCACTTTAGAAATTAAAGTTCAAGAACCATTGCTAATGAAAGTAAAAGATAATTACTATTCAAAAGTCATTTTAGTTTAATGCCAAGAATTAATTTAAAATAATTTCACATTTGACCTAAAGGCCCTTACGTTTTGGTCTACATCTGTATACTGAAAGTTCCCTTGTGAAATGTAATGAATTGTCTTGTTTTAATATCAACTACTTTTCTTTTTTTTAAAGTCTACTTAGAATAGAGCTTGCTCATGGGTTTTCTTATACATGACAGTTAAGAACTCCATCATTTTTTAATTATGAGTTAATTCTTCTTTTAAAGAGCTATTTAGATAGTCTTTGCTTACTTCTGGATTAAAATGTAACAATTACTCCCTAAGGGTACCTATCATTACATACTAGCTGTGCAATAATGTGCTCTCTCTTACCCCTTGAACTACCATTATATCCCAGCATACAGTTTGTTTTCATCCACGAGTAAAGCAGTAATAAAAAGATGAGTATATTTACAAAATGTATAGCTATTGGCTTACCTAGACCTTGAGATGACTCTGCTGAATATACATGATTGACAGATCACTTTGCTAATTTCATTACTACTACTAAAAATTGAAGCAACCACAGTGGAATAATGGATAATTCTAAGATCTCACTATTCATCCTTCTTAATTTGAATCTACCTGGAGATAAATTCTCAGTTACTCCTGATCTTCAAATTGTGGGCCTCTCCTCTGTTACCTTCTTATTTATTTGCTAAAAATTTCTAGGACAGATTTTTCCCAAACTGCTTTTTGTAACATAGTAACTTGTGTTGGGGTTGCTTAAAATGAAACTCAATTTCTGAAAATTGTTAAATTTTGAAAGGGAATTAATATTTAATTTGAAAGTGGATATTCTGAATCATCAAAGGAGAATATAGTATGGGATGACCCTAAATTATTCTAACTACATTTTCTTTCTTTCATTCTTTCTTGCTTGCTTGCTTGCTTGCTTGCTTGCTTTCCTTTTTATTTATTTATTTTTTTCTCTCTACAAAACCTCATTACCTTTTGGTGGTCAGTTTTGGAAATAAAGGAAAAATAATATTCATGATTTTTACATCTCATTTTAATTTCAGATGTGATTCCTAAACAGATGAGGACTAAATTCAGTCTGTGGTATTCCACTAACTACATATCAGGTTAAATACAGTTAACTGACAATTTTCAACCACTGAATCTTTGAAGACTTCCTAAGAATTCAGTTAAGATAGTCCATGGCACCTAATTATACTAAACTACTGAGTGGTATTCCCACTAAATTTTGCTAATGTTTTTTTTAAACGTTTTATTTATTTTTGAGACAGGGAGAGACAGAGCATGAACAGGGGAGGGTTAGAGACAGGGAGACACAGAATCTGAAACAGGCTCCAGGCTCTGAGCTGTCAGCACAGAGCCCGATGCGGGGCTCAAACTCACAGACAGCAAGATCATGACTTGAGCCGAAGTCGGCTGCTTAACCGACTGAGCCACCCAGGCGCCCCTTGCTAATCTTTCTTAGGTCACTCACTTTCTTTCTCTAAAGTAATAATAAGAATGTCATATATAATGGTTTGCACTCTGTAAGTATATTCATATCCATTATTCTATTTTCATTTGATTCTCCAAAATAACCATATGATTTAAAAAGGAGTTGTAGAAGTCATATTTTATAGATTAAATAATTACAGCTTAGAGAGAAATAAAGTGCCCAAGTTCCCAATGCTTATGTATGAGAAACCAATTATTTAGGTCATCTGATTTCAAGTTCCTTTTAGGAAGTATTCCAACTTTAAAATTTTAATTTATAATTCCAATCATCTAAAGTCAAAAACAGTGATATTCTCCTCTTACACAGATTTGGGCTCTTTCCCTTATCAACAGGATTATGAACAAACAAATAAATAAAAACAAAACCCTAAATGAAGGCCTTTACTTCAGTATAATACTTGTTCAGCACCTATTACATACTAGACAATGTTCTAGGCACTGTGAATCCAAATACAAGTATAGTACATGTAATCTCTGAGGAAGCTAGCATGTTATTAGATGACTATATATATATATATATATATATATATATATATATATATATCTCGCACACATAAAAGGTACAGAAAATATAGAAGCCCAGAGGTTAAATAGAAAGCAAATGTCGCTTTTGAGAAAATTGGTGGTAGTCAAGAAGGGATTTACTGAGAATCTATGATATGATGATACTGTTTCAGGAAAATAGAAGTTTGTCATGTATTTAAAAGTAGAAAGAACCTAAGGAAGGAAGTTCCTTAGATGTTCCTAAGAAGGAACATAAACTAAAAAAAGAAAAAATGTATAAAGAGGGTAAGGCATGAAAATCATGAGATTTTCAAAAAAGTAGTATATTTTTATATTGCTTTAGTAGAAAAAGAGTTGGGAAAGAAAAGAGTAAGATATGATCCAACTATCCAGATAGGCAGTTTGGTAGAGAAAAAAATGACCTTAAGTTTAAGGCCAAAAATTTCTGCATTTAAATTCCAGACGTGCCATTTATTAAACATTTTACATTGGGAAAGGTAACCAATTTCTCTGATCATTTTTTTTTTTCCCTAAGAAATTGGGATAACAATGCCTACCTCTTACATATTATGTGTGTAACAAGCCCAGCATAGCATACGACAATGTGTAAGTGCTAAATAAATGTGAGCTATTGGTATGGAAGAGTTTAAGTAGAGATAAGCCAAATCTCAAACTTGTAATTTTACTATGAATCATGGATCCTGTCATGAATCATCCTCAAATGATTTTACATCATAAAGTAAATTGTAGGATAAATACAGTCTCAACCATCTAAACTCAGTTTTATTTTCTTTGCAAAAATTAAAATGACTGCTTTTAGCACTTGATCACAGATCCATTTTCTAAATGCGGTATATTTATTTTCTAATATATTTCTTGTTTGGTGCTTTATTTTTATTACATAACTTTAGCTAACCTAGGTGGGTGTTTTTCCATTCATTTAGTGAATATGTCTTATCATAGATAATTGATGGTGACATATTCTTCTATTTAGAAAAGAGATCTAAAAATATAATTCAAGAATTAAATTTTATAACTGGATAGCATATCATTTTTAAGAACAAAGCCATTTTCTCAATGTTTAGTGTTCTTAGAGGAAAACAAAGGCCTAACAGCTAAAGCACACTGCATTCAAAATGCACTAAAAGTGACAGTTTATAAATTTTAATTATATTAAAGAAAACATCACAATAAATATGAACCCTAGATTCCCTCCATGATTGAACTAAATACATATTTAATATATGTACTTATTAAAGTAGCTTTCCAGTAAAATTTTAGGACAACGTGGTGTTTCTTGGTATCTTTCTTTGGCATACCAGGTTATAAGTAGCATGGAAACAATGATTTCATTTGCTTTAGAGAAAACCTTAGACATTAATCCTAATTCTAGGAGAAAGATCATCAGTTTGAAACTTTCCCTTTTCCCTTTCACAATGCTATGTTGATACTAATTTAAAAGTTTTATTCAATTAAAAAAAAAGGTAAACATAAGTCCAGGACTGTGAGTTCATAAGAAAAAAAATACATGAGTATATATGTATGTATGTGTGTATGTATATGTGTGTATGTATATGTATATATGTGTGTATGTATATGTATATGAAAATTAAAAAGAAACAAATAAATACATTATATTACAGTTAGGTATACTGTAATTACTCTCACGAAATCAACGTCACTGTCAGATACTTGGGCTGTTTGAAACATAGTTTTCTCTGAGAAAATTATGTCCGAAATTGACCTTAATCCTGAGGAAACAATTTTAGTTATCAATATATCAATTCTCTTTACAAAAATCTCCCTGGATTTACTTACCTCTATGCTTAACTTCCAGTTTTCTTTTGTCAGTTTTGGGTTTTTTTTTATTCCTTTAGGGTAGTCAAATCAATTCCCTAAGTGAATTCCAAAGATTTTTGCTGCAAAACTCTAATCTACTTTTATGGTCACATCAGGATCATTTGATGACATGAATTCAAAACTGGATATTTTTCTTCAGGAATAACTATGATTTAAAAAAGTCATTCATCCAAGTTATTTTTAAGTAAGAATTCCTAAGCACTGTATGCCATGTGGGTTTCCTTTAGATACTCCTCCCATTTATTTCTGATTTGAAACATTTGTAACTATAATATCAAGGGTTTACTTTTAAGCATCTCCAGAAGCTTCTGAGTTACTTTCTCACTTGGAATCTGAAGCCACAGAATCATATCTTATTCTGAACTAGTTGACATAGGTATTCCCCATATATTGACTCAGTAAAATGACTCATTATCACTTAACTATTTTTTTCCTTTAATTCACTTATTTAGTTATTCATTCCTTTAAGGAACATGTATTGAATGCCTACCATAGCCTAGAAAATGAATTATATTTTCTACTACTATCAAGGAAATAAATTATAAATGTAAAAAAACAACATGCTAGAAGAAACTGATGGCCAGGGTACCTCAAATTACAGCCAAACATTCTGTAGGTCTGGAAATACTGCCTGAAAAAGGTGATGCCTAATCTTATCTTAAAAGGGAGTAGGCCAATTGTGGTAGCTCAAGAGTATGAGGAGGGGTCTGGAGCAAGGAAGGAGGGACTTGACAATAAAGCTTTAGAGTTACTTATAGGATCCTCTATCACGTCATTTTGGAAAGGTTCACATGGGTTTTACCCATCAGGTTCTCTATATGGCTTTGACGTCATAATTTCTGGGACAAGTAATTTGGAGATGCTCTATTTATTTTGATAATGTCTTTTCATACTCATTTGGTACAACGTATTGGCAATAACCAGCATGCTGGATTCTTAGTTCAGTCGTCTGGCAAAATGCTCTCAGGATCAGAGAGTGTATTTCCAAGAATGTCACTAAAAAACTTCAACTTCTTTGTCTTTCCTCTTCTGCTACAAGATCAAATTTGATCTATTTAACTTTGTCTCATACATGTGCTCCCAAATCAAGTGTTACAACAATATTGCCATCGCATACACCAGTTGTGTGTACCACCAAAATCTAGTTGAGTTAGTTTCTTAAAATTCTTTCAAAATGTATTTAATAGGAAAACATTAGAAGATAAGAAGTAAGTTGATACATTATAATCAAGAATCTTCTCATGTCTTTCAGTAAACCACTGTATAAAATCTAAGTAAATCCCTTGAATAAAACACTGATTTTTAGCCTATCAGTGAAACAGAGATGATGATACAACATATATAACTGTAATAGTTACAGAAACTGCTATAAAAAGCATTGCATTAAAAAGCAAATTTAGAGGAAATAGGATTATTAAAAACAACATAAATCAAAATTTTACATAGATTTTTAGTGCCAAATAAATCAGTTCTGATTGGTTTATCTGTGCAGTCTCTGATTCTAAAGTTGTCAGACAAGGACTTAATTGATAGCTATTGTATTTACTAAATGATGGCCTTGAAAACGAATTTGATTCCTCTTTATTAATATTTAGGATCATACTATGCAAAAAGTATATCACATTATCCAAATCCCAAAAACCAGACTTAATTTATAGTTGAGATACTGAAGCATATCAATTTGTTAAAGGTTTAAGACACAAAAAAATATGGAAGTGATTATCAGATTTTCTAAACTGACCACATTATTTAAACTGGAAAAAAAAAACACAATTTTAATTATGTACACATACAAAAATATAAGACTCCTACATTGACTAAATTTTACCATAAAAACTGCTGCTTTTTCCAATAAGTTTCCTAAGAAAACATCTTTAGTTTTAGACAGCAGTCTTTTATGTGAAAAAGATAATTTCTATATAACATTCACATTTTAAATACCACCTACTGAGTCACTTCTTCATTTAATTTTCTGAAAATAAGAATAAACAAGAAAGAATGGTTGTTAGATATAGCATAATAAAATATAGGCATTATGCTTATTAAAGGCATAATAAAATGTAGACATTATGCTTATTAAAGGTAGGAAGGATACTAATTTCATTTAGCCAATGCTGTAGTGAAATTACATCCATCCTTTATAAGGAAGTCACCTATAGGCATTTGGCATTTAACGTACCAAAATAACTGCAATATTATAGTTGGTTTTAGTTTCAATAATTCACCTTTAAACTAATACTTGGCAGAGTGGAAAACTGAAATAGTATACTAAATGGTATATGATTAATATTCAATATCTACAGTTTTTTAAGTCTTTAGTCAGATGCCTGCTGGGTATATAGCTAAGGAAGTTTTATTATTATGTTTATTTCTTTGTTAGTTTATGTGAAGAAAGAAAACCAAACTTACTGCTGTAAAAATTTATATTTTGACTATAAATCCTGCAACAATAGAAGTCCTGCACCCTGCCACAACAGGATAGAGAATACACAAGTGATATGCAGAATAAAAAATAGATAGCTTAATTTATTCACACAAATAGTATTTGAATAGCTAAAAAATATCAAGCATTATGTTAGGTATTCACATGATAAACATGATCCCTGTCCTTAAAAATTGTACAGCTACAATTTAAAAATATGATCTAGAACACATATATAAATATGTAAAGGAAATAAAAAAGGTATTATAACAGAGAATAATAGCATCTTTGAGCTATGTAACTATGGATCTATGTGGCTAATTGATGGTATGTAACAAAAATTTTAAGGAATTATAGATTAAGGAAATAACAAACTTGAAATTAAAAAAAATAATATTGCTTAACATTTCCAGATCTTAATTTGTTTGAAATTCTGTTCACTAATAGTTGTGTTCAATCTACTTCAATATTTGCTTTAATGGAAGGTATCTGGTTCAGTTGTTGTCTCTTTTCAGTTATATCTTCATAATTTACAAGTGTAAGATTCAAATTTCCTATGGCATAATCTAATCAAACCATCAATTGAATAGCAAGAAATATGTTTATCATATTTCATTGTGAAATTTCCTACAATCACGGTTTTTTGACTAGTTTCAGTACAGATATTTAAAGTAGTCCAAGCATATGGTCTTTAGGAAATTTGTTTTTCTCTTCAACCATTTACTCTTAACTGGCTTGTTATAAATAGAAACAAAGTTTGTTATAAATATAAAGAAAGGATGCTAAAGATAACAAGAATACATATTAAAGAATAAATCTCACTAGAAAGGTAATTATATAGTTAATATAGTAGATGAATCATTTATAAATCAAGAATAAAAGTTAAAAGATACAAGTACTAAAATAACCATGAATATAGTAATTATTTCATGGAAAAGCGAAATAAAAGGATATAAAATGTGACATTAACAACATAAAAATGAAGGGGAAAATTAAAATGTTGAGATTTGATGGGATCAAAATTTGCTATCAACTTAAAATAGATTACATTTTGTATGTTATGTATATAAACATATATATGTGTACATATGTATACACAAATATAACACACATATATATGTATTTATATATAATATACGTAGCACACATATATTATATATTAATTTATATTATATATTATATATATTAATAAATATAATAACCTCATGGTAACCACAAAGCAAAAACGTATAGCGAACTCACAGAAGAAAGATAATGGAATGTAAGTGTACCACTAAAAATGTTACCAAACCGCAAAAAAGAAAGAGACAAAAGGAACAGAGAGGAACTACAAGAATAGTCAGAAACAATTAGCAAAATGGCAATAAGTACATACATATTAATAACTACTTTAAAAATATTTTAATGTTTATTTATTTTAGAGAGAGAGCACAAGCAGGAGATGGGCACAGAGAGCCAGAGACAGAATCTGAAACAGGCTGCAGGCTCTGAGCTGTCAGCACAGAGCCTGACGGGGGCTCGAACTGATGAACCTTGATATCACGACCTCACCGAAGTCAGACACTTAACTGACTGAGCCACCCACGCACCCCATCAATAATTACTTTAAATGGAGGTGCCTGGGTGGCTCAGTCCATTAACTGCCCCACTTCGACTCAGGTCATGATGTCAAGGTTTGTGAATTCAAACCCTGCTAGGGGCTCAGTGCTGACAGCTCAGAGACTGGATCCTGCTTCAGATTCTGTGTCTCCTTTTCTTCTCTCTGCCCCTCCCTTATGCTCTGTCTCTCTCTGTCTCTAAGTAATAAATAAATGTTAAATTTTTTTTAATGTATCAAACCACAAAGAAACAGACAAAAGGAACAGAGAAGAACTGCAAGAATAGCCAGAAACAATGAGCAAAACAGCCAATAAGTACATACATATCAATAATTACTTTAAATGCAGGCACCTGGGGGGCCCAGTCGGTTAAGCAAACAACTTTTTTTTTATTTATATATGAAATTTATTGTCAAATTGGTTTCCATACAACACCCAGTGCTCATCCCAAAAGGTGCCCTCCTCAATACCCATCACCCACCCTCTCCTCCCTCCCACCCCCCATCAACCCTCAGTTTGCTCTCAGTTCTCAACAGTCTCTTATGCTTTGGCTCTCTCCCACTCTAACCTCTTTTTTTTTTTTTTCCTTCCCCTCCCCCATGGGTTCCTGTTAAGTTTCTCAGGATCCACATAAGAGTGAAACCATATGGTATCTGTCTTTCTCTGTATGGCTTATTTCACTTAGCATCACACTCTCCAGTTCCATCCACGTTGCTACAAAAGGCCATATTTCATTTTTTCTCATTGCCACGTAGTATTCCATTGTGTATATAAACCACAATTTCTTTATCCATTCATCAGTTGATGGACATTTAGGCTCTCTCCATAATTTGGCTATTGTTGAGAGTGCTGCTATGAACATTGGGGTACAAGTGCCCCTATGCATCAGTACTCCTGTGTCCCTTGGATAAATTCCTAGCAGTGCTATTGCTGGGTCATAGGGTAGGTCTATTTTTGATTTTCTGAGGAACCTCCACACTGCTTTCCAGAGCGGCTGCACCAATTTAAGCAAACAACTTTTGATTTTGGCTCAGATCATGATTTCATAGTTCCTGAGATGGAGCCCCATGTCGGGTTCATGCCCACAGTGAAAGTGTGGAGCCTGCTTGGGATTCTCTCTCTCCTTGTTTCTCTACCCCTCCCCCATGTGCACATGCTTTCTTTCTCTTTCAAAATAAATAAATAAATAGCCTAAAAAGATAATTACTTTAAATGTAAATGGACCAAATTCTCCAATACAGAGTAGCTGAATGAATAAAAAAAATAAAATAAAATAAGACCCATCTACATGTTGCCTTTAAAAGACCTTCCTTAGATGTAAAGAAACACATAGTCTGAAAAGAAAGAGATGGAAAAGAATATGTTCCATGCAAATGGAAATCAAAAAAAAAGGTGTAATACCTATACTTATGTAGCAGAATTCATAGTGATAGATGTCTAAATGCCTACCTCAAGAAACAAGACAAGTTTCAAATAAACAACCTAACTGTACATCTCAAGGAACTAGAAAAAGAAGAATAAAGCCCAAAGTTAGAAGGTAAATAAAGATTAAAGCAGAAATAAATGAAATAAAGTCTAAAAGACAATAGATAAGAGCAATGAAACTAAGAGCTGCTTCTCTGAAAAGATTAAAAAAAGTTAACAAATCTTTAGATAGACTCACCAAGGAAAAAGGACTCAAATCAATAAAATCACAAAGGAGAGAGGAGATGTTGCAAGTGATACCACAAAAAAACAAAGATCATTAGAGATTACTATGAGCAACTCAACTATGAACAATTAACAAATTGGGCAACTTAGAAGAAATGGAGAAATTCCTTGGAACATACTGACTTCTAAGACTGAAACATGATGCAATAGAAACCCGAACAGACCAATTGCTAATAAGGAGACTGAATCAGTAACAAACAAAGTCCCAACAAACAAAAGTCCCAACAAAAAAAAGTCCAGGACCATCCAGCTTCACTGGTGAATTCCACCAAACACTAAACAAAAAAAATGAATACAAATCTTTCTCAAATTCTTCCAAAAAAACAGAAGAAAAAGGAACAGTTCCAAACTACCTTTACAGGCCAGCATTATCTTGATACCAAAACCAGACAAAGATATCCTAAAAGTGGGGGGAGGTGGGGAATACCAACATTCCTCATGATCACAGATATGCAAAAACCCTAAACAAAATATTAAGAAACCAAATTCAACAACACATTAAAAGGATCATACACTGGAAGACAGCAGAGTAGGAGGACCGTAAGATTGCCTTGTCCCATGGATACAATGAAGTAACATTTACATCAGCATAAATAGCACAGAAAGCAACTGGAACCCTGACAAAACAGAATCTACAGCTAAGAGTAGAGAAGCCACACTGAAGAACGTAGGAAGGGTGAAGATGTAGTCTGAGAGTGAAAGGGATGCGGGCCATTTTCAGTGGGGAGGGAGCCAGTGGTGTGGAGAAGGGTGGAAAACAGACTTTCACACCTGGGGCCCATATATGGGAAGGGCAAATCCCCATAATATTTGCCTTTGAAAGCAAGAGGGGCCAAATTTTGTGAGATCTCACAACCAACAGAACTTAAAGACTGGGTTTTTAAAACTCAGTGGCTCAGTGCTGACACTCCTTACCTAACCCGCTTCACCAAGCCTCGCCACCCCCCACATGCACTTCAGCAGATGCACCCTTTCCTGTCACAGTTGAACTTAGTCCCAGCACTCACTGGAGGGGTGGGGGGTCACTTCCCCAGAAGACCAGCACAAACCTACCAACACCACATTTCATGACCTTTGTGTTTTACAGGACCTCAGTCCCAGTGGCAATGGGGGCAGATCTCATTCCACAAGCAGACCACCGCATGCCTTGTTAAAATGCACCTCACTCTGCTCGGCACCCAACACTGACCACAACAGGTAAAGAGAGCCTCTGCAGACAACTGGACTAAAGAACAAAAGAGGCCAAGACTCAACAGTAGAGCACATTCAACACACATAGGAGACACTCCCTGTAGCACCATGCCATGGAGAACAGGGACACTGTGCTGCAGGACACTTCAGGACCTCTTGTTCATAAGGCTATTATTGTTAATAGCAAGAGAAGTAGCTAACACAGAGACAGAGGTGCAGAAAGTTAGACAAAATGAGGAGACAGAGAATTATCTCCCAAATGAAAGCACAGGACCAAACCATAGCAAGAAATCAAAGCAAAACAGATACGTTATAGGTCTGATCAAGAATTTAAAGTAATGATCATAAAGATACTCACCAGACTTGAGAAGAGTGTAGAACAAGAGTAAGACCATTAACATAGAGATAAAGAACCACTCAGTGATGAAGAACACAATAAATGAAATTAAAAATACACTTGATTGAATAAATCGCAGGCTAGATTAAGCAGAGGAACAAAATAACAACTTGGAAGACAAAGGAATGGAAAGCAACCAAGCTGGGCAAAAGAGAGGAAAGAAAATTATGCAAATTGAGAATAGCCTTAAGGGAATTCTGGGTAAGGAAACAGACATCCAGATCCAGGAGGCACAAAGATTCCTCCCATCAAATTCAGCCCAGGAAATCTACAGCAAGACAAACAGTAATTAAAATGACAAAAGTGGCTAAATAAATAAATAAATAAATAAATAAATAAATAAAGCAGCAAGAGGAGAAAAGACAGTTACATACAAAGGAAACTCCCTAAGTCTATCAGCTGATTTTTTAGCAGGAACTTTGTGGACCAGAAGGAATGGCATGATGTATTCAAAGTGCTGAAAGGGAAAATCTGCTGCCTAGAATATCCAGCAAAGCTATCTTTCAGAATGTAAGGAGAAATAATCTCTCAATCCAACAAAAATGGAAGGAGTTCATAACCACTAAACCAGCCCTACAAGAAATATTAGAGGGACTATATGGGTGGACATAAGTGAGAGCATGAAAAGTAAAAAGAAAAAAAAAATACATGAGCAGTAAAAATAAGTATTTTTTAAAACTGTAAAAGTCAGTTAAGGGAATCATAAAATAAAATGATGCAAAATATGACATCATATACCAAAAATATGAGGGGAGAGGAGTAAATAATGTGTTTAAACTTAAGCGACCATCTGGGGTGCCTGGGTGGCTCAGGTGGTTAAGCGTCCAACTTCGGCTCAGGTCACAATCTCGTGGTTTGTGAGTTCGAACCCCATGTCCGACTCTGTGCTGACAGCTCAGAGCCTGGAGATTCGGTGTCTCTCCATCTCTTGGCCCCTCCCCTGCTCATGTTCTGTGTCTCTCTGTCTCTCAATAATAAATAAACATTTAAAAATTAAAAAAAAAAAAACTTAAGCAACCATCAACCTAATATACACTACTATATGCAGAAGATGTTATATACAAACTTGGTGGTAACTAAAAATCAAAAACCAGTAACAGATATGCAAAGAATATAGAGAAAGGAATCCAAGTATATCACTAAAGAAAGCCAACAAACCATGAAAGAGAGCAAGAAAGGATCAGATAAAATCTATAGAAACAGCCACAAAACAAATAACAAAATGGCAATAACTGCATATCTATCAATGAATATAAATTGACTAAATGTTCCGATCAAAAGATATAGGGTGATGGAGTGGATAAAAAATACAAGACCCATCTATATGCTGCCAACAAGAGACTCATTTCAGACCAAAGATACCTTCAGATTGAAAGTGAGGTGATGGGGAAATTTCTATCATGAAAATGGATGTCAAAAGAAAGCTGGGGTAGCAATACTAATATTGGACAAAATGGACTTTAAAACAAAGACTGTAACAAGAAGCAAAGAAAGACAGTATATACTAATAAAAGGCAAAATCCAACATGAGGATATAACAATTGTAAATACAGTATTTATATACCCAACACGAAAGCACCCAAATATATAAAACAGTTAATAACAAACATAAAGGAAATAATCAAGAGTAACACAATAATAGTGGGGTACTTTAACACCACACTTACTTACTTACTTTTACACCATCACTTACTGGTAACTGATGGTTACCAGAAGAAAGGTGGGTGGGGGAATGGGTAAAAATACGTAAGGGGGATTAAGGAGTGCACTTGTGCTGATTAAAATAAAAGCAAAGTAAATCTGTTTTTTAATTTTAAAAACTCAGACATTTATTTTTATAAAACAGATAAAAATTTATCCAAAAAATGGTTGCTTCTTATTTAAAAAAATAAAAATAAAGCCCCAAACCAAAAAACAAACAAAATTCAAGCTCACAGATACAGAGAAAAGATTAACCATTGGCCAGGGGGGGGGGAAGGGGGGGGGGGTCAGAGAAATGGATGAAGGGATATAAACTTATTAAATAGAAAACTAAACTCTCCAAAAATATTGTTATGAGTTATAATTTATCCAAATAAAAGGAAAGTAAGCTTTATGCTCTTCTAATCCATGAACACGGAATGTTTTTCCATTTCTTTGTGTCATCTTCAGTTTCTTTCATCAGTGTTTATAGTTTCCAGAATGGAGATCTTTTACCTCTTTGGTTAGGTTTATTCCTAGGTATTTTATGGATTTTGGTGCAATTGTAAATAGGACTGATTCCTTGATTTCTCTCTCTGATGCTTCATTACTGGTGTATGGAAATGCAACAGATTTCTCTGCATTGATTTTGTATCCTGCAACTTTCTGAATTTCTGTATCAGTTCTAGCAGTTTCTTGGTGGTGTCTTTTGGGTGTTCTATATAGAGTATCATGTCATTTGCAAATAGTAAAAGTTTGACTTCTTCCTTGCCAATTTGGATGCCTTTTGTTTCTTTTTGTTGTCTGATTGCTGAGGCCAGGACCTCTAGTACTATGTTAAATAACTGTGGTGAGAGAGGACATCACTATCTTCTTCCTGATTGTAGAGGAAAAGCTCTGTTTTTTCCCCATTGAGGATGAAACGAAAAGAAAGGAAAACCTTTATGTTAAGGAGTAGCATCAGGTAGAAATTATACTTTTTATAAAACCAATTTAGAGTACAGAAACTATGAAATTAAGATTCATTGTTACCAATAATTCTTTAGCATGCATGTGTTATACATTTTATTTTCCAATTTTAAGGGAGATAAAACAGTGTCATCGATGTATCAATTTATGTTACCTATGTTTCCAAAGGTAAAAACAAAACAAGAAACATGGATGGTAGCTGACCCATGTCATTGGTAGTAATGGATTACTTTTTTTTCATCCAAGTTTTTTTTTTTTTAATTCCAGTTAGTTAACACATAGTGTATCATAAGTTTCAAGTACAGAATTTTGTGATTTATTACTTAATTATAGCACCAAAACAAGTGAGCTCCTTAATATCCATAACCCATTTAATCTTTTTCCCTCCCCAGCTCCCTTCTAGCAACCCTGTTTGTTCTCTGTAGTTAGGAGTCTGTTTCTTAGTCTGTATCTCTCTTCTTCCCCTATTTTCGTCTGTTTTATTTCTTAAATTCAACATATGAGCAAAATCATATGATATTTGTCTCAGAATAAGTCTACCTCTTATAAGACTCTGATGACTCTGTAACTCCATCCACATTGATGCAAATATCAAGATTTCGTTCTTTATCCATTCATCAGTGTATGGAGATTTGGGCTCTTTCCAAAATTTGTCTATTTTTAAGGCTGTTATAAACATCAGGGTGCATGTATCCTTTTGTATCAGTATTTTTGGAACCTTGGGGTAAATGTAAATACCCAGTAGTACAATTTCTAGATAGTAAAGTAGTTCTATTTTTAACTTTTTGATGAACCTCCATGCTGTAATGGATTAAATTCATTTCAGGATTCCCAACTAACTCAGAAGATAAGAATTATAGTCAAATTACATGACTTAATATGCCTAAGTAAAGAATGGTTTAAGGGTGCTTGGGTGACTCAGTTGGTTAAGCATCCGACTTCGGGTCAGGTCATGATCTCATGGTTCATGGGTTCGAACCCTGCATCAGGCTCTGGGCTGACAGCTCGGAGCCTGGAGCTTGCTTCAGATTCTGTGTCCCCATCTCTCTCCACCCCACCCCTGCTTGTGCTCTGTCTCTGTCTTTCAAAAATGAGTAAACATTAAAAAAAATTTTAATACATCCATGGAATTATCACTGAATAAATATATGTAGGTAAAACTGATTTGGCAAAATTCCATGGATCAAGTAAAGGAAATTTCATATATAAGTAATTTTTTAAAATCACTAAAATATACTCTTCAGTGTGTTTCTTTTTTATCTCTTTGCACTTCCTCCTTTTGCCAACTTGAAATATTATAAGTGGAAAAATATAATTCTAATTCCTAGGGATACTGTGAGAAGAAATATATAATTTAAAAAGAAATCCTAAGAATAAAAATCATCAAGACAAACTACATTTTCTGTAACTATTTAGTATCATTCAAAAAAGAAAATAATAATACATAGGTCTTAAATTATGTTTTTAAAAAAATTTTTTAATGTTTTCTTTTGACAGAGAGCATGAGTGGGGGAGGGGCAGAGAGAGAGTGAGACACAGAATCCAAAGCAGGCTCCAGGCTCTGAGCTGAAGCATCTTTCTTCAAGGCTCTTGTTGTATATGGAGTCAGAAATCAGATATAAAATGTATTAGTATTTCCCCCTATTGATTAAGAATATCTCCATTAATGTAGCCCTTTTTGGCATACTGAATTTTCTCTGCTTTAAATCTTTGAGATTTCCATTACATATGCAACTACAGTCAAAATCATATTTTGCTATTATTTTCATGTATCATTGCCTAACTCATGTGTCATTTTTATAACCCAGATAATGACATTGTATATTGCATGTAGTAGGTATTCAATGTATTCTGTTGAATCAGTGGAAAGGAGAATTTGTCTTTATATGCTGTGGAAAGCTAGTTTTCTCTTGTATACTGTGGATGCTTTCTAGCGTCTATAATACTGATCTTCAAAAGATATAAATTATATCAGACTGAAAGGCATCCATTCTTGTAAAGACCACATTTAGAAATTTAGTGCTAATTTATGTGTTAATTCTAATCTTTGATATTGTCAAAACAAATTATAAGGAATCTACAGAACATGTAGAGTGGTACACTTCACAAGGAGTAAAATGAAAGTAAATAGAAAAGAGAAAATCTACTTGGTATCAAAAGAGAGTAACCTGAAAATATATCTTAATGATAAGTAAATGGCATTCAAAAATAGTGTTGCTACCTGGTGCAAAATGTCAAGAACAGATCTCATGCTTAGAGACCACCCACACCGAAAGAATGTAAGAGAGAAAAATAGGACAATAGTCTTTTTAATTGCATTGTGGTAATAGCTTTTCTGTACGCAATTTTCAGACTGGCAACTTGACATTATTATTTTCCAGTTATTTAGAACAGAGGTAAAAGCTTTTTTTCTCTGTACTTTTATTATGAACCAAAGGGTCGTGCATCAGGTGTATATGAATTATTCTTGTCATTGTTTTGAGTATTTTCAAAGTAATTTTAAGAGTATTGATCAATTTTATGTAATGTACACACCATTAACTCTGCAAATATTGAGAAACTATGTTATTTTTTTTAAAAAAAAAGTTTTCGGGCGCCTGGGTGGCGCAGTCGGTTGGGCGTCCGACTTCAGCCAGGTCACGATCTCGCGGTCCGGGAGTTCGAGCCCCGCGTCAGGCTCTGGGCTGATGGCTCAGAGCCTGGAGCCTGTTTCTGATTCTGTGTCTCCCTCTCTCTGCCCCTCCCCCGTTCATGCTCTGTCTCTCTGTCCCAAAAATAAATAAACGTTGAAAAAAAAAATTAAAAAAAAAAGTTTTCTCTTCAGGTAAAAGGCATATTTAGAAATAAAGTCAAGGTGATGATACTCCTGCCCCAATCTATTTAAGTTATAACAGTATGAAATAATTATTTTTTTCTGAGCCAACTAGGATTATATACTCACATCATGAGTTATTCTAAACTCTTCTTCATAAAACAATGTTAAAAATCTATCCACATGATACAAAATACTCTGTTCCTATGTCAGAGTTTTGAATTTCTTAATTCCTTTAAGTAATATTCAAATTATGGGTTGTAAAAATCTACAAAATATTTTGCCATTTGGGTCTACTCTGGAGGTAATAAAGATCACTGACCAAAAAACATTAATGTGAATATATCTAATCAACTATTAAATGTCACTAGAAAAGAAAGGAACATCATTGATTAATCAACAAGGGGTTATCAAAACAAACAAGGAAAATGAAACTGTCCAAAGGGACCAAAAAAATGAGATAGAAAAGAAAATAGAAAGAGATCACTATAAAGACTAAATATATGAAATCACACAGAGTAATCCAAACCTATCAATAATCCAAATAAATCAGAATGATTTATATCCTGACGGAATATAAAAATTGTTTAAAATGATCTTCTAATAAGAGATACACCTAAAATAAATGAAGACTATAGATACTATATTCCAGATAGGTATGAGCAAATATAACTATGGCAATATTATCATATATAGTAGAATTTTGTGCCAGTATTATTACATTAGGATGTGGCAGTCATGTGAGTATGCCTTGCTGACACTTCCTTGTAGGTAATATAAATGACCAAGGATATTTCCACTTTAGAATCCATCACCCCATTTGCACAAAAATAATGTCATACTGCAGTGCATCAGATACACCAAGCCACATGAATTCTTGGGAGAGACAGGGTCCCTTTGTCAGCTTCCTTTTGTTCAACAACACTGATGGCTTTGCAGAATCTTCCCTGGACTGCTCAGGATGCTTTTCACCCAAAATTCTCCCTCTTTCCTTCATTCAAAACTAGGACTGAATCATTATTGGACCCCTTGTCCACCCATTTCCAGCTTTTTCCCATTTTCTATAACAAGGCATTTCCCCTAATATAATCCTTGCACATTTAATCTTATTTTCATGTTTGCTTTTGGGAAGACCTAGTCAAAAGAAGGACGCAGAATAAAGGGATATTTTTTATTGACACAATACAAATTATCAAGAATATAGAAGAGCCATGAAATTATACGTATAAACAAACACCTCAGTATATACATATACACACACACACACACACACATATATACATACACACACATACAACAAAAGCTAATAGCAATAGAAGGATAGATATAAAAATGTTTAACTGAGATTTGGTTAAAAAATCCATCCAATTTATTAAAAACAACATACCAAGATAGAATATAAAATAATGAAAAGATAATTTGAGTAACAAATAAGATATATACATATTCATATATCCATCTTTTAAGATAGCACTTTAAACCCATCAAAGAAAAAGTTGTATATTTGCTCTAATTTCTAAAAATTTGCCATATTTAAGTATAAAAATGTTTCCCATAATCTAAAAAAAAATCATTTGTTCTATACCTACCAACCATAATAAATAAAAGCAAACCATAATAGTTCAAACAAAATATACAAAACTCAGATTTCCATTTTCAATAAAGATAGTCTTCTCTAAGTAACTTATGATCAGAAAAAATAAAATTAGAAATTAATTAAAAATCAGTAACAAAATAATTATATAATGTAGGAAGGAAATATATACACTATAACTTTAAGTTAGTCTTTCTTTTATAAGATAAATGTTAATTCATTTATATTAATTTAACCAAAACTTACTGCAGTAACGATCAAAGAAACGTTAACTTAGAACCTAGACAGTTTTAAAGTGTTTTTAAAATTATTTTGGTATTACATTGGTATTGTGCTATTGATTTTTATAAATATTTTTAAATGATCACATGTTAACAAAGATTTAGTTTGATTCAAGTTTGGGGCCATTATGAGTAACACTACATGAATACACATCTGTATATTTTTTTCTTTTTTTTTTCAATGGAAATAAGCACTTTCCTTTGGGTATATACCAAAGTGTGCAGCTTCTAGGACCTAGTGAAATCATGTCCTTAGCTTTAATGTATACTGCCTAAGAGTTTTCTTTTTTTTTAATTTTTTAAAGTTTATTTATTTTTGAGAGAGACAGACAGACAGAGAGACAGAGAGAGAGAGGGAGACATAGAATTTGAAGTAGGCTTCAGGCTCTGAACTGTCAGCACAGAGCCTGACACAGGGCTCAAACTCACAGACTGGGACGGGAGATCATGATCTAAGCTGGTATCAGACACTTAACCGCCTGAGCCACCCAGCTGTCTCTGCCTAAGAGTTTTATGAAGGGCTTGTACTTATTCACAGTTCCACCAACAATGAGTGAACATTCTGACTGCTCCACATTTTCATCCACCTTATTATTGTCACTCTTTAATTTTGTATTGTTTGTGCATAATATTAGGAGCTCATTCTGAGTTAAACTTTTTTTAATAATGATCCAACTATTCTATATACCAGTGCTAATCAAGTACTCATAATCCCCTCTTTCTATCTCATCCATTCCCCCAACCCACTTCCCTACTGGCAACTACCAGTTTGTTCTCTGTATTTTTGTCTCCTTTTCTTTTTTCATCTGTTTTATTTCTTACGTTCCACATATAAGTATGTAAGATCACATGGTATTTGTCTTTCTCTGACTGACTTATTTCATTCGGCATTATGCCTTCTAGGTTGTTGCAAATGGCAAGATCTCATCTCTTTTTATGGCTGAGTAACATTCCATTGTGTGTATACTACACTTCTTTAATCCATTAACCTATGGATGGACACATCAGTTGTTCCATATTTTGGCTATTGTAAATAATGCTTAGCTGTCCTGGGAAATAAACATAGGGGTGCATATATCTTTTTGAATTAGTGTTTTCATTTTCTTTGGTTGAACACTCAGTAGGGGAATTACTGGATCCTATGGTAATTCTATTTTTAATTGTTTCAGAAAGCTCCACACTGATTTTCACAGTGGCTGCATCAGCCTGCATGAGGGTTGCTTTTGCTCCACATCCTTGCTAACACTTGTTGTTTCTTGTATTTTTTATTTTAGCCATTCTGACATGTGCAAAGTGACATCTCATTGTGGTTTTGATTTGCATTTCCCTGATGGTCAGTTATGCTGAGCATTTTCTAATGTGTCTGCTACCCATGTGTATGTCTCCTTTGCGAAAGGTTTATTCAGGTCCTCTGTCCATTATTAAATAGACTTCTTTTTTTGATGTTGAGTTGTAGAAGTTCTTTATATTTTTTGGATATTAAGCCCTTATTGATTATATCACTTGGAAATAACTTCTTCCATTCGGTAGGTTGACTTTGGTTTTGTTGATGATTTAATATGTTTTTTTCTTATTCTCTCAGATTATGTGAAGCATCTTTTCATATTAATCACTTAGATATCCTCTTTCACAAAATACATTTTTTAAATATATTTTGCCCATAAAAAAAATTGGGTTGTTTGTGTGTATTAAAGATAAACTATCTTCATAAATTCAGGATACAAGGCCTTTGGCAGATCTAGTACTGCGAATACCTCCCTTGGCTTACCTTTTCATTTTCTTGATGGTGCATTTGAGGTCACTAATTTCTAAATTTCAATATAGTCCAGTTTATTACCTTTTTATTTCATAATAGTGCTTTTAGTGTTCTGTTTCAGAAAATGTTGCCAACTTAATGGGCATAAAATATACTATATTTTTCCTAGATGCATTACATTTATGTCTATATTCTATTTCAAATTGATTGGTGTTTACATTATGTGTTAGACGTCAATGTTCGTTTTTACTTTTAAATATCTAGCTAATGCAGTATGATTTATAGGTTCTTATTTTCTGCCTCATTGGTCAATTTGTTTGTGTTTGCCCTGATATTACACCATCAGCAATTACTATGACTCCATAATTTATTTTGATATCCCAATATTTTCTTAGCTGTCCTGGGCATTTGGCATTTCCATAAAATTTTAGAAAATGTTAATTTAAGAAAAATGTTTCTGATTTGGATTGCCTTATACCTATGAATTGATCTGGGGAGAATTAACATAATAAAATTGTTTTCCAATGCATAAACAAGGTTTACCTTTCTATTTTAGTTTTCTATATTAATTTCCCTCAGTGATATTTTGCAGTTTCCAGTAGAGATGACTAGCATATTTCAAAGGATGTGTTCTTAAGGTACTTTGATTTTAATGCCATAGTAAATGAAATCCTTTCTTAAAGGTTTAGTTTTAGTTGTCAATTGCTCATATATAAAAAATAAAATTGATTTTTGATTGGTCCCCCTTTCCTCCTGAGAAATCTGCTTAATATACATTTAAATTCTAAGAGCCTCTTGGTAGATTATTTGACTTTCCAATGCACACAACTATGATGTCTATGCAAAACAAAAGTTTCATTTTGTTCTTTTAAATCTACATAGCTTGAATTTTATTTTAATTTATATTTTCCTATCTACACTTCTAGGAATCCTAGTGCAACAATGAACATAAGTAGTGCTATGAGGCAATCCTGTGAATATGTGATGTTTATTTTTAGTAAACAATAGGAAAAGATGAAGAAATTTCCTTATTTATAGCTTCCAAAGACGATTGAGATGAACATGAGATTTTTCTCTTTAATTACTATATACTCTTAATGTAGTGATTTATAACTGATTTTGAAAAAAATATATTTAAACCTCAAATTTCTGGAATTAATCATTTTTTCATGACATATTATCTAGAATCTTTTGTGTATATTCATTCTTAATAATGAATATGCATTTATAAATATAATGGGATCTATATAATTTTTACATTTGTGAGAGACTTGGAACCTCCTTATAATTTATGATCTATCAAAAATTGGCCAATTGAATTTCATCAAAAATTTTAAATGTCTGCTCTTCAAACAACACAATTAGGAATATCAAAAAGCAAAACAGACTACAGACCAGACAAAAATAATTGCAAGCATATATCTGATAAAGGATATATATCCAGAATATGTAAGGAACTCTCAAGCCTTAGTTATAAGCAAGTAAACAAATTAAATAAATGCACAAAAATTTAAAATATATTTCACCAAAAACTGCATGAAAATGCTGATATTTATTAGCCAATAGAGAAAAACAAATTAAACCACAATAAGATACCAGTGGGAATATGTAAAATTAAAAAGAATAATCAACTCAAAGTGGGTTGAACATTAAACATAAGACCTAAATCATAAAACTCCAAGAAGAAAACATAGGAAAAAATTTTCACATAGGTCATGGCAATGATTTCTTAAATATGACACCAAAAGGACAGGAAACAAACAAATAAATAAATAAATAAATAAATAAATAAATAAATATAAAAACACAAATAAACAAATGCATCTACATAAAACCAAAATGTTTCCACACAGCAAAGTAAACAATCAACATAGTGAAAATGCAACATATAGAATGGGAGCAAATATTTGCAAACCACTAATAGGATAAAAAATATATATAATATATATATATATATATATATAGACACACACATATATGTATATATAAAAATATGTATATAGACACACATATATATGTATATATATAAAAGGTATATATATTTATATATTTTATATATATAAAAGGTTTATATTGGGGCGCCTGGGTGGCGCAGTCGGTTAAGCGTCCGACTTCAGCCAGGTCACGATCTCTCTCGGTCCGTGAGTTCGAGCCCCGCGTCGGGCTCTGGGCTGATGGCTCAGAGCCTGGAGCCTGTTTCCGATTCTGTGTCTCCCTCTCTCTCTGCCCCTTCCCTGTTCATGCTCTGTCTCTCTCTGTCCCAAAAATAAATAAACGTTGAAAAAAATTAAAAAAAAAAAAAAAAAAAGGTTTATAAACACATATACACACACACACAATGTAATAGCAAAAAATAGCCATGTAATAGCAAAGAATAAAATGACAGGTATAAAAATAGGGAGACATTTTTCCAAAAAGACATACAAAAGGCCAACAGGTATTTGAAAAGGTGTTCAACATCACTAATCATCAGGAAATGCAAATCAAAACCACAATGAGATATCACCTCGCACTTGTCAGGATAACTATTATCAAAAAGTCCAAGGTAAGTGTTAGTTAGAATATGGAGAAAAAGGAAACTTTATGCACTGTTAGTGGAAAAGTAAATTGATACAGCCATTATGGAAAACAGTGTATTATATAATCCAGCAATCCCACTTCTGGATATTTCTCCAAAGGAAATAAAATCTTGAAGAAATATCTTCATTCTTTATGTACTATCTGCCATTATTAACAATAGCTAAGATATGGAACCAACCTAAATGTCTATCATTATTCTTTAACATTAATAATCTTAAAATATTTGCAGAAATTATATGCTGCCATTTAGACTCAATGTATGGGGGTGCCTGGGTAGCTTGGTTGGTTATGAATCTGACTCCTGATTTCTGTCCTGGTCATGATCTCATGATCATGAGATTAAGCCCCCTGTCAGGCTCAGCACTGAGTGTGGAGTCTGCTTGGGTCTCTCACCCTCTCTCTCTGCCCCTCCCCCACTGGCTCCCACTGTCTGTCTGTCTCTCTCTCTCTCTCTCAAAATAAGGAAATAAATAAACATTAGAAAAGAAAAAAAAACAAACAAACCTTAGACCAAATGTATAACTTCTGTTCAGGACTAATTTAAGATAGAAGGTAGAAAAGCATACATTTCCATCAGGGAACACTGTATCTTGATCCATGCTGTCGACTACCAAAGACAAAATAAAAACTACCTTCTGATGGTTCCAGAAAGATAAACAAAGGAACAGTGGTTAATATTAGCAGAGTAGAGGTACACATGTAGACATATGACTGCTGGTGTCAGAAAAGCAACTACAAGAATAGGTGGTTGTAAGCTTAACCAGTAAGCCCGGTATGCTGCCATACTGACTGAACTTTAGAATTACTTAGTAACCATTTACAACCTAGATGTTGCTGACCACCATTGTCATTGATTCTGATTTAATTGGTCAGTGGTGGACTTAAGTCTTGGTATATTTTGAAATCCACTAGAGGGGCACCTGGGTGGCTCAGTTAGTTAAGTGCCCGTGTTTGCTCAGGTCATGATCTTGCAGTTCATGGGTTTGAGCCCTGCATCAGACTTTATGCTGGAGCCCACTTCAGATTCTGTGTCTCCCTCTCTCTCTGCTCCTCCCCTGCTTACACTCTGTCTCTCTCTCACAAAATAAACAAACATTAAAAAAATTAAAAACTATCCACTAGAGATGATTCTAATGTACTGCTATGTTTAAGACCACTGTTAATGCAAAACAACTGAACAGTGTAAAATGGAATACCATTTCCCATTCTTCATTTTTTTCAGTCTTCTTCCATTCACTAATCCCATACTCTTCCCTTTCCATAAGGAAAGTTCCCTTTCCATAGAGGTCAAAAGTGTGACCCCTATGACTGGGGAGCTAAAATAAAAGAATTAAGAAATCTTAATGCAGCCCCTACTACATTTTCTTATCTTTTAATAACCTGTCTTCAGAATTCACAAGTTCTCCGATATTCTATGTGAAAAGTCCCCAGGGCAAGACTTATTCTGCAAGGTATCTGCAGGTGAAAGATGGGAAGAAAAAAAAAACGTGGAAGTCTACCAATCTGGGTATATGGGACACAATTTTATTAGAACTGTTTTTACAATGGATCCCCTAGAAAAATGCTGTGACATACCACTCGGATATTTCGCCCCAGGACTAAGAGTTTCGCTTGCTGCTGGGTCACAGATGAATCCCTGCCAAACTTATTATTAGGCAGAAAGAGTTGCTTTCTCAAGGTCATTCTTCCTACCTGGGGAAACCTATTTCCAATGACTGTTGGATGCAAGTGTAAAAAGCCTCCCCAGCCCCTACACCTCAGATCCAATGCAGCATATCTCTGAAGAGCTACTCCAGCTTCAGATCAACCTATGTGACTGGCTGGGAATTTTGCTTCAATTGCACTGCACCTCAACTTTTCCTTCTGCCCTGTCCTGCTTCCTTCAACTGCTTAAAGGTATTGTTTCTAGAACATTCCCTAATATTTCTAAGATTCAGTTTTCTGCAGAACCAAGCTAATGACAAATGGTGTCAGGAAGAAGGTAGGTCTTGGTAGTCTCTAAATGTGGGCTTTTGGAGATGAAATATTCGTTGGCCAGTTAGCAACGAGGATCCCATTACTGGGATAGGTGGAATACTGATCACCTCTGGCATAAGATAGCAGTGTAATTGTTAATATTCTCACCGATGGTAAACTGGAATGGTGTACCAGTGAAGGAATGCATCAATATCTTAGGTATTTAAGAAGTTCATGGTAAGCAAAAATTATGAGGAACATAAATGCTAAAGGTGTAGCTAGGGGTGATCAGTGAGTTAGAAAAAGACAACAAAATTGAATTAATTCATCACTAATTTAAGACAATGTGTTTAAAAGTTATAGTGCCTCCTTAGAAACTTAAATGGAGAATTTTATCCTTGCAGCTAGAAAGCAGAAAGCTAAGGCTCAAAATCAGCACTTAGTTATAATTGTGACGCAGCTCCTGAGAAGACTGGAAACCCTACTCTAGCAATTCCATTACACCATGATCCAAGCCTTAACTGAGAAGGAATAGAACCCTTATGGGGATGAAGACATGTGTTCCAATGTGCATGAGCACCTAGAATATCCATATTCTCCTGAACTCTGAGACTACACAATCTCTTAATCATCTGAAACTCTCAGTACTCACCATAATCCTCTAGTACACCTCCATGTTAAAATTTTGCAAGCACCTTGTTTGAAGAAAATCTACCAGTTATTTCCTTAAAAGATAACATGTGTTCAACAGAACCTCCACTTGTGTGGTTCTGTCTATGAGAGCAATAACCAATATTAAGTGACAATATAACTCAGCTGAGATGGTACTTGACCTACTAAGGAAATAAAAGGACTATAACTAAAAGCTATACAGCCTTGCCAAATGTACTAACATTAGTCAGAGCCTATGTAAGAGACGGGATGCAGAAAATCTGTTTTTAAGGCTATTATGACGTAGAGTCACATAAGGAGGAAGGTTATAAAACTGGGAACAAATTCCTATGAAAATGTATTTAAAACTCTGTCAAGAACACAGAGACAATGCTATCCTGGTATGGTATCGGTTTAAAGCCTGGACAAGTCAATGTCACCCATTAAATGAAAAATAAAAGCCATAACTGCAATGCAAGCAGTGTAAAAAGGGATTGAGAAGCTCAGCAAAATGAAATGTTGGAATGGATACCTATTATGTAAGCCTGGAAACCACTAGCCAACTATATTTTAAAAGAGTACTGAATGATACTCCATTTACTAAGTCAATAAGACATGTACTTCTGAGAAACTAAGCAGTGGTTTCTCTGTACGACTCTGTTGTTCAGGTCTGACAGTTGGAAAAGCTATTACAGAACTGGGCTCCTAGACAGCAGTAGGAATGGTGATGAGAGTTTCCTGAAAGTGGACCATGTGATGGTTCTTAATGGTCAAAAACAAGATGGGTGCAATTACTGTAATAAGCAACAATGTCATAGTAAAACTAGGGTAGAGGCTAACATCCAGCTATAGAGATTTTTTTTTTAATTTTTTTTCAACGTTTATTTATTTTTGGGACAGAGAGAGACAGAGCATGAATGGGCGAGGGGCAGAGAGAGAGGGAGACACAGAATCGGAAACAGGCTCCAGGCTCTGAGCCATCAGCCCAGAGCCCGACGCGGGGCTCGAACTCACGGACCGTGAGATCGTGACCTGGTTGAAGTCGGACGCTTAACCGACTGCGCCACCCAGGCGCCCCGAGCTATAGAGATTTTTGATGAGATCTGGCATCCTTGGGGGAAAAATACATATGGCAAGATGAATGGCTCAATGTGTAAAATCAATCTAAACAATCAAGATGAATTAAGGATGCATGATTGGGAGACTCAGGGTAGTCACTCACAAACTCATGATGCTGTGACCACTTTCTATTCTGGGACCAGTTTTCAGGCCAAAACTATTTGACTAAGGGATGGTCCAAGTTCCCAGAAAGAAAGACATTGAACATCCTCATTATATGTAAATAGTAATAATTCACGTAGCCTCTTTCCAAAGAGATCCAAGATTATTTACTCAGTAAATAATACAGTAGGGTAATGGGAATAATAAACCTTTAAAAGATTGATGGAAAGAGTCCTAGTTGATGCTAATATATGGCACCTGAAGCATCATAATGCTTGCTAGCGTGGGGACCAAGTACTAAGTAGAGAACTGGGTCAAGTCTGGCTTACAATAGGATCAACCAATTTCACAGACTCACTATCACCTAGTCCTCATTTTTCCAATACCTGAGTGTATAATTTAATTAGGCATTCTTGTCAGTAAACCAGTTCCCAGATTAGTGTCTTGACCTGTGTAGTTAACAAAGCCTTTTGTAGGTGAAGCCAATATCTCAGCCAACTTATTATATAAAAACTACATTTAAGATGAATATTAAGAGGAATTAGGGAAGGTCAGCCCTACCTTTAAGTACCTAAAGAATTCTAGGATTGTGGTCTCTATTATATCCTCATTTATTCATCATGCCAGCACTTAGAAAAACAATATGGGTCCTAGAGAATGACAGTCAACTGCCTCAAATTTAAGCAAATAGTATCAATATTGCTGCTGTATAAGAGGAGGTATCTCTTTAAGAACATATTAACATGGCCTTCGGCACCTGGTATGTAGTCATTGATCTAGTCAACTCATTCTTCTTAAATTTTACTGTGAAGGAGGACCAGAATCAGTTCACATTTACATGGCATGCCATAAGACCGTGTAACTCTCTCCAATTCTCTCATTAAGTAGTCCCAAGGAATCTAGACCATTGAGATACTGTGCAGACTATTAAACTGGTTCACTTTATCAATGGCATAACAAGCAAACCAACTAAAGAAAAAAAAAGTATGTTTGAGAACCTGGTAAGATTTCCTATGCCAGAGGGTGGGAAATAAGTAAAAAAAAGCTATAGGATCTATCATGACAGTTAAGTTTTTACTTTACTGGGGTATAATTTTTCAAAAGTAAAGGACAATAGATTGCATCTTGCACCACTTACAACTACAAACAAAGTACAGTGCCTGCTAGAAATTTTGTATTCTAGATGCAACATATTCCACACTGGATATGATCACTTAGACCAATTTCCCAGGTGATTCAGAAGGATGACAGGTTTCAGTGAAACCCAAAGCAGAAAAGATATATACAGCAGAAACAGGTTGTGATTCAAGCAGACCTTCTTCTTGGGCCATACTGATGTGTGGGAATAATACAAGTTATAATGTATGGCAAGCCCCAGTCGAAGCATCATCACATAAAACCTTAATTTTCTATAGCAAGGTCATGCCATCATGTGAAATAATACTGTGCACTAAAAACAAATGGAAAATCTGATTAATACATATCAAGAGACCTTTATTAAGAAGACCATCGGGCGCCTGGGTGGCGCAGTCGGTTAAGCGTCCGACTTCAGCCAGGTCACGATCTCGCAGTCCGTGAGTTCGAGCCCCGCGTCGGGCTCTGGGCTGATGGCTCAGAGCCTGGAGCCTGTTTCCGATTCTGTGTCTCCCTCTCTCTCTGCCCCTCCCCCGTTCATGCTCTGTCTCTCTCTGTCCCAAAAATAAATAAACGTTGAAAAAAAAAATTTTAAGAAGACCATCATGAATAGGTTCTGTCAGACCCACCAACATAGCCAGCTGAAAGGCTGAGGAGGCCCAGTAGCAATACATCATGAAGGCAGAAGTGTCACATGAAGTACGGTGTACAGCTAGGTCCGTAGAGCAGAGGTAAGCCACAAGAGAAAGTGACATAGACTCCCATGTCCCCCAATATTATGTCAACACTTCTTCCTCAGATCATACCAACAGGTTCCTGTTGGTATGGTAAGGGGCAAGGGGGCACTTAAAAGAGATGATGGACAGGGGGCCTGGGTGGCTCAGTCACTTAAGTGTCTGACTCCTGATTTTGGCTCAGGTCATGATCTCAAGGTTCATGGGTTCGAGCCCCATGTTGGGCTCTGCTCTGGCAGTGTGGAGCCTGTTTGGGATTCTCTGTCTCCCTCTCCCTCTGCCTCTCCCCTGCACATGCTCTATCTTTTTCTCTCTCTAAATAAAGAAACAAACAAACATTTAAAAAATAACAGATGAGGGAGGAAGAACAAGGATGAGCTTGGTTTATGCACGGGTTAGCTCATATATGGATGCAAACTGAAGATACACTGTTCCTATGCTACAGCCACACTCAGCTATGGCCCTGAAAAAAGTGAAATCTCCTAATTCGTAGAGCTTTGACTTGACAAATTCAGGTCAGCTAGCATGTCTTCAGTACGCCCAGTGCTGTTATAAATGGGCCTGTGTGACAGTAACAGAGCTAGTCCCACTCACCAAGGTTAATATAGCTACTAATATCTCTGAATATCCAACAAAACACAATATATAAAATCTATTATGAATTCATCCTTAGAAGATATCAATGAGCTACTTGGTGGCAAGGTTATTACACTGGGCTCCTTTCACAATTGGACTCTTTTCATCATGACTATAACTAACTCACATTCTGGACATGGGTTTGTCTTTCTCTCTCATAGGACTTCAGCCAGCATTACTATCTATAGATTTATGCAGTGATCCACTGACATAAGATCCCTCATTAGATCAGATGGGACCAAGGAGAGGAAGTGTCTCAGTGAGCACATGATCATGACATGCATTCATTCCTTCACCTACCACACAACCCAGCCATTGGCCTGATAAGAATGGAACACATTTTTGAAAGTTTACTTAGATTCCTTGGAGATGGTAACTCAGAAGGATGATCAACCATCCTTTGGGATTTAATATTAACTCTAAAACAAGATCAATAAAAACCATAGTTGTATGTACACAATATGGAGACATGGGACATAAAGCAAGAACTATAGCTATGGACTCTTTTACCAACATCCCAGTGATTCACTTAGGGTTTCTGTTTTATGTTTACACAACTAAGTTTTACAGGTACAGATATCCTGGTTACCAGAGGTGAAATTCTGCTGGAGGAAGAAGTAAGAATTCAGTTAAAAGCAAAGTCACTGCTGACACCTGGTAATTTATACAATTTTCAAGGTTAAAGAAAAAGAAAAAGAGTGATTATATTGGTCTGATTTGCAAGGGGAAGCTATTAAACATGGAGCAGGAAAGAATACATTTAATATTTAGGTAATCTAGATAATCCACTGGGATGTCTATTACAGTCCTACACATTTGTTTATGCTGAATAGGTAAGAGCAGCAGCCACAGCCTAAGAAGTATCTGGCAGCTAGACTCATCCAGGCATTTAGAGGTGGTAACTGCAGGTGAGAAGCTAGACTAAGTAATAGTGGAGCAAGGTAATATGAGTAAGTTGCAGCCCTGAGACCAGTTGCAGTATCATGGTTTATAAGTCATTTTTCTATCTTCTTGTAAGTATTCCAAGGATGGTGGGGTGAGGGAGACTACTCAGAAGCCCAGAGTACCTATTCCAAAAAAAGATAAGAACTTTTTACATAAAGTAAGTGGATTCAATTTACAAAAGGGGTCATTTTCCCAGCAGCTAACATATCCCTTGCTAACAACATTTGGCCTTTGGCCAAACAAACTGAACTTGCTCAAGTTTTGAGCCTATCCCCAGGGAGAATCCTCCACCCAAAGATTGATCTAGGGTGGGTGCAAAGGCCTGACTCCTTTGCATCAATGAAGCCCATCTTGAAGGGTTATCTGAGCAATTGCATGAGATTTCTATTGCAGCTGGTCTCTTTCCTCCCATTATCCTTTTCACAGCTTCTTAGGTAAATTATTTGCAAGTAAATCTTCAGCTCAGTCTTTTTCCTATTACCAGACCTAAAACAGGTCTAATCTCCAATTCAGACAGACAATATTACCATGGAAAATAACCCAGCCTCTGATGAAAATTGGCTGTTGTGTGAACTACGCAATAACCAGAATGGCTGATGTGTGGTGGGTGAGATGGCACAAAATAAAAGATGCATTCAGAGAAATAGCCAGGAGCAAATTAAATAGGCTTTTGCAAGCCCATATAAGGAGTTTGGATTGTACATGAAGTGCAATCAGAAGCAAACAATTTAACCAAGGTGAGTGATGGAGTCTAATTTTCCTTTTGAAAAGAATACCTTTGCTGCTATGTAGAAATGGACCATAGGAGAATGGAAGCGGAATATCCTTTAAAAGCCTACTGTAAAAGTTTAAAAAAGGAATTGTCTGTAACTTGAATATGATGATATTTTAGTAGAGTTGGTTAAGTGTGAATATACTGGGGTAGAATAGACAAGACTTCTTATTTAATTGAGTCATGGTATGATGTGCTGTAATAAATATTCCCGGATAACAAGCAGGTTAGAGAGATAAGTAGAAAAATACTGCATCATTACAGTTTTATACAGTAACTATTTCTGTATTTATATTATTTCTTTACAATTAAATTATTTCTCTTTACAATTAAATCTTTATTAGGGATTTAGTTCCATTGCTTGATTATGTAAATACTATCAAAATCTTATTCAAAATGATTAAAAATTATTATTGACTCCAATATATAAATTAGAATGAATTAGGCTTTTTTATAATCAGTATCAACATCATAGTCAATAACAGCATGTTACCAATTTTAGTTATAGTGTCTTGGTAATAAAGTTGGACACTATAGGCAATAAGTATTATTTGGGACAAAATTTGTTTTAAAAAATTGTACTGGAAAAAAGCAGTTTTTCTTTTTCCTAATAATTCAAATTTTTTGTAATGTTCATTTATTTTTGAGAGGGAGGGAGACAGAGCACGAGCAGGGGAGGGACAGACAGAGAGCGAGACACAGAATCCAAAGCAGGCTCCAGGCTCTGAGCTTTCTGCACAGAGCCTGAAGCGGGGCTCGAACTCACAAACCACAAGATCATGACCTGAGCCAAAGTGAGACACAACTGACTGAGCCACCCAGGCGCCCCTCTTTTTCTGAATAATTTAAAAATACTTAAACATAAAACCTCAAATATTTTGTAATCATTCAGTTTAACAGAATCTTATTTGGTTAGACGACTTTCTTTGATTTGCCTCACAAGTGACCTACGATAATGTACATAGAGTAATCATGCAGGGGTCTATGTGTAGCAAGGGCTTGGTTTCCTAGGTAACACTGCAAAGGTATAAAAACTTATCCCCCAACTAAAAATGAGTTGGGTTAAGTCCAATTTATACTTAAGGTTAAAAAGTAAAGAAGCAATCTCTATTTTACAAAAATAAAATCCCTTCCAGATCCCTTGGTTTCTCCGTCATTGATGGATTTGCTTGGCAAAGTAAATACCAAAGCTGACCATTATTTTATATTTAGATTGTAAGGATTAAAGTGAGATCAAGTAGATACAGGAGGAAAATGATCACAATTAGGCAGTGGTGCTTACATTTATTTTAATTAACTCCTCTTTAGACTGTCTATCCTTGAGAGCTTTCCAGATAAATTTCATAGTGAGCTTCTTATTCAACAACTAAGTACATCTATCTCTATTTCCTCTCTGCTTTGATCCACTTGTTCCTCCTTCAGCAGACATTTAACTTTCATCTCTTCCTAAAGGAAATGTTGAACATATGTTTTTTTAAAGATTCATTTCTGAGAATGAGAACAATGTACTCATAAGTAAAATTAGAGTAGGCCATTAGATTTCCAAATAACACCCTAAAACTATGCCACATATCTTTTAAGAAAAACCTATGATAGTGTTATGCATAACAATATGAAGCAAAATTATGAATTTTACAGAAATCTAATGAAATGCATGCTATCATTACTATCAATTAAAATAAAACCACATATTTCCCTGTATATGAATCCTATAGAAAGAGAGAAAAGGGGAGGTGGTACAGGTTACATAAGTGGCATAGTGGCCAGGGTGGAGTCTATGTTGGTTATTTAAATTATAATTTTGTGTTTGAATCTCTGTAGAATAAACCAAGTTGGCCCTACTGCATTATTTTCCCTAGTAAGTAAAAAACAAAAAACAAAAAATAAAAAATAAAAAATAAATTAAAAAAAAACTAATCAAATTTTAATTTAAGGAATATTTACTATAAATAAATGAAACAATAGTTTTCAAAAATGAGTATCTGTGTAAGATGCATAAAATTCCACTTATACACTACAATTTTCTTCTCAGAATTTCTTTATTTTCTGAATTCTTTTCTTTTTTTAAAAATTTTTTAACGTTTATTTATTACTGAGAGACAGAGACACAGAGCGTGAGCAGGGGAGGGGCAGAGAGAGGGGGAGACACAGAATCTAAAGCAGGCTCCAGGCTCTGAGCTGTCAGCACAGAGCCCAGCGCGGGGCTCGAACTCACAAACTGTGAGATCATGACCTGAGTGAAGTTGGTCACCCAACCAACTGAGCCACCCAGGCGCCCCCCGAATTCTTTTCTTAAAGTTTATTTATTTATTACGAGGGGCAGGGGCAGAGGAAGAGGGAAAGAAAGAATAGCAAGCAGGTTCCACACTCTGCACAGAGCCCAATGCAGGGCTCGATGTCATGAACCATGAGACCATGACTGAGCTGAAATTAACAGTCATATGCTTGACCAACTGAGCCACCGAGGAGCCTCTAAGAATTCATCTCTTATCACATATTGGAACTCCATATTCTCTCACTCCCCTCCTGTGACATCCTAAGGGACTGATTCATTAGGTGCCTATTCTACAGAAAAGGATTCTGAAGTCATACTCTATGAAAGCATGGATGCTGTTTTCTTTTTGACAAAAAATGGAAAAATGAAGGAAGAAGAGATGGAAGGGAGGGACAGAATGACCATATTTATATGTGGCAAATTAGGAGAATACAAAACTGGCTAAAAGATATTTAGCAAGAGATCTATGTTAAAGTTTGTAAAATAATGATTCATGCTCTATATGCATCAGTGTTTAAAAAAAAAAAAGCTTTAGCAATAAACTTCTGTTCAAATAATTTGTAGGTAAGAGTTTTAATTTATGTCAATTGTCGTGATGATTTGGGGAGAAGAGAGTAATACTGGGGAAGAATATGTAGCAATATTAGGCAGCAGAGAAAAACTATCGTGATCAAAACTTTGAAAGTCAAAGTTAAGCCAAAAGTTAAATATTTTTCATCAGTGCAAGGTTAATTAAATTGTAAAATCCAATATAACATGGAAAAATATAACGCGTCATGGAAGGCATAGCAGATACAATTAGTGGAGAGAGCTGACATATGAATCCATTCCTGGAATGAGTCATGGTTCTTCCATTAGTCATGTAGCCTTGGATGAATTATGTATCCAAGACAGAAGTGCTTTGAGAATCACCTAGAATAATTAAAAAGAAAACACTCGAGGGGGGCCTGGGTGGTTCAGTCAGTTAAGTATCTGACTTCGGGTCAGGTCATGATCTTCAGGTTCATGAGTTCGAGCCCCACATCAGGCTCTCTGCTGTCAACACAGAACGTGCTTCTTCCATCCCCCTCTTTTTCTGACCCTCCCTTGCTTGTATTCTTCCTCTCTCTCAAAAATACTAAATAAACATCAAAAAAGAGAAAACACTCTGCACTTCATAAATGTTTAAACAAAAAATGTTTACTAATTATTTTTCTTCTTTTGTAGATAAAACTGCTTTTATTTATTTCAAATATAAATGTTTTACCATATCAAAAAATAATTAAAATTCAGAAAATGAAATATAAAAATAAATTATACTTTAATATATAAATATGCATTTAATTATTTACACATTTATATAATTTAAAATATAGAAATATATATTATATTTAAATATAATTTATTTAATTTATAAATATAAATTTAAAATATAGCTAGAACTAGATTACTCAAAAAGAATGACAAGTGTTAATTTAAAAAATGCTTTTAATAAATTATTTTGAATATAAACTCCAGAAAATTTTAGAATCCATGTCATAGTTAAATCTAAATAAATGAGAAATTTTAATAATGAGAAGTCATTATATGTGGAGGATCCAAAAGGAATTTTGTAAAATTAAAGCAGCATAATTTTTAGTAACAAATATTTTAACTGATAGATATTAGATAAATGTATATCTTTTATTAGATAATTTAAATACATTTGTCTCAAAAATGCTAATACGTTTTCTCTCTGGGGATGTGGAATAGACCAGCTCAATATTCCCTGGAATTTACTGCATGGCCTGTGGTAATAAATACTCTATAAGGTCAAAAGATTTCTTCTCCATCCCACTTCCATTTTTTAAGAAGTGAATATTTTGACAGTTTTTCATGTCTTTCAAGTGGTAGAACTTTAGCTAATAAATTTTGAGGTTCTATTTGATACAGACTTCTAGTTACCATAATTTTACGTTTAACACTCATCTACACTTAAAATTTAGATATAAACATAGGCATATTTGTTTATGTTTTCAAAATTGGTTGTTATAAAACTTTCAGCATAATTGTTTTAGCACCCTGAAGGTTGGTCCAGGAAACAAGGTTTGAAGAGTATTCACATTCTTCACAGAACCAAGTTTCTATAGATCAAAACATGTGTCTTTTCCTAAGTTCTGTACCTACACTACAGAGCTCCTCTGGTGTATAGAGCATTTTTAAAAAAAAAAATATAGAACGTCTACTAAAAGAACATGATCACTCAGAACAAGGTTTTACATAAAAAATTAAGAATTAATATGCATTAAGCATTTGTGTGTGCCAGGAACTGAACACAAGTTATTTCTAATTCTTAAAATTCTATAAAATTGAGAGGAAAAACTGAAGGTGTAAAGAGGTTAACTAATATGCTAAATACACACAGCTTAGAGGAATCAAGATAAACACCAAGGTTATCTCACAACAAAACCTGTGTTCTTTCTCATCATTCCCTAAAGGTCTACAAATAGGACAAGTTTCTTCTGAGAGGTAATGGTTCACTCTTCTGAACATGATTTTCCCAACTATTTAATTTTATAGTTGCAGGAGCTTTATATATGGCAAATTATATTTGACGCTTTATATTTTTCCATGTTATATTGGATTTTACAATTTAATTAACCTTGCACTGAAATATTTAACTTTTGGCTTAACTTTACTTTCAAAGTTTTGATCACGATCTTTTTGCAGGAGCTTTTCATACCTTAAGTACAGCTGGTGAATCTCTTCTGAAGCACGACCTACTCCATAGATTTAAACAGATCTGGATGAAAATATTTTTTCAGCAAAAATTTTTATGCTCCAAGGACTGTACAAGGAGTTAATCAGTCTAATCTAAGTAAGATGTTGTTCCTAATTTCAAAGAATTCAGGATTTAGTTAGGACACACAGACACATAAACAATTCAAAGTTAAGATCTTGCCGTAGCAGGAAAAGAGAAGGAAACAATTATGTAATAGGTACTTTCTCTGTCCTAGAGTTTTCCTATTTCTTGTTGTCATTTATGTCACTCAATGGCTCTACAAGGTTAAGATTAGTTCCCTCTTGGTGCTGATCAGAGGTCACCAACCTCGTGATACATGAATATGTAGCAGGAAGAGTTGGAACTTGAATCAAGTATGTGAATTCTAAAATGCAAGCAGTTCCAACTCTACCACAGAACTTCCTATGAAATTTATGTTCAAAACAGTCCCAGAGGAGACTTTCAATCTCAGCTCAAGGATGTTGAGAGCTGTGGAGTATCATTTCTACCCTGACAACAAGAAAAAAGCTGGAAATCTGTAACTACTTTACATCAGGGAATTGAGATGGTTTCAGGAGAAACAACTAACCCCAAATCTGGAGAAAAACAGGTGACTGAAGGTAGAAACAGGATTCAGGCATTTGCTCACATAGGGCAGAAGTTTCCAAAAGTCATATAATACAGAAAAATGAGTCAGCTTAGTAATTTTTTAACTAATTGCTAAGGGTCAAGTGTGGGCTAGCATGAGCCTATGAAGCCCATAACAGATGCAGACATATGGAGATTGATACCCTCTTGAGGGCTTTTCCTTCTGGAATCTAGTAGGCTCTAACAAGAGCAAGAAAATTCTGAGAAAACTTCTTTCCTGTGGGGATTGTAGGGCAACAGCAGTCACTGCTGACACCTCACACAGACTCATCTTCCCCATTACGCCTCTGGAACCAAAGCCTCAATCTGCGAAACGAATAGTGAAAAACTGTAACCTGACGACAGTGATAGAAATCCACTGCTTCTAGGAGATAGGAAATAAGAAGGAAAACAAACAAAAGAAAATGTTATACTTTAAGGATGGGCAAGAATACATGCTAAGTTTAGTGTTACGCTCGAGGAGGAATAGTAAGTAGCACTGGTGAACACCACATTCCTAAGACAGGTTCACATTACCAGGCTTAGATTGAGGTTAAGTCAGTACAATCAGATAACATCTATCACTCACCCCCACTATTGTGCTAACAGCATCAAGCAAAAATAACAGTATAAAGCAACCGGGAAAGCTGCAAGAGACTTATTTCCTCTAGGTTTCATCACAAAAGACCCTAGGTTGGACAGATAGATTGATCTAGAGTCAAATAAAAGTCAGAGATTAAGACAAACCCTCTAGCAAATTAGCACACTCCTTAAATATAGTTATCGCCAGAAAAATGTGAAGCCTCTGGTGCACTCAGGGTACCCATAGAAATAAGAATAGCAAAACCAGTCCAACAGGGTACGTGGCTGGCTCAGTCAGTTAAGCATCGGACTCTTGGTTTCGACTCAGGTCATGGTCTCACGGTCTTGGGACTGAGCCCTATGTCAGGCTCCACACTGACAGTGCAGAGCCTGCTTGGGATTCTTTCTCTCCCTGTCTCTGTCCCTCCTCTGCTCTCTCCCTCTCTCTCTCAAAATAAACTAAAAAAAAAAAAAAAAAAAAAAAAAAGTCCAACACCTGAGTAGATTAACAGAAAACTAAATACTGAAGAACTTGAAAAAGTAAATTTTAAAAATCATCTTAGTATCTAATGTTCTAGGCAACCTGTCCAACTCTCAACAACCAAAATGAGATACCCAAAAATGTTTTCTACACAGTCTCAAGAGAAAAAGCAATCATCAGAACTTGCTTCAAATATTAAAAGATGTTGTAGGGGCACCTGGGTGGCTCATTTCATTAAGCATCTGACTTTGACTCAGGTCATGATCTCACAGTTCATGAGTTGGAGCCCCATGTCTGGCTTTGTGCTGACAGCTCAGAACCTGAAGCCTGCTTCAGACTCTGTGTCTTCTCTCTGCCCCTCCCCTACTCACGCTTTGTCTGTCTGTCTGTCTCTCTCTCTCTCTCAAAGATAAATAAACAGTACATTTTTTAAATAAAAGATGTTGTAACTATCAAACAGGAAATTTCATGTAACTATGTTTGACATGTTAAAGGTTCTAACGAAAAAATATTAGACAACATGAATGATCAAATAGGTAGTTTCAACACAGAGAGAAAAAGTCTAAGAATCAAATGGAGATACTAAGAGATAAAACACAGTAGCAGAGATAAAAATCAGTAGATGACACCATCAATGAAATAATCAGTGTACTTGAAGACAAGTCAGTAGAACATTACTCAAACTGAAATGCAAAGAGTAAAGAAAAATAAAAACATTACAAAGCATCTAAAAGCAGTGAGATAAATATTAAAAAGAACATTTGTGTCACTTAACAAAGAGAAAGTAGGGCAGAAGAGAGATTTGAAGAAGAATGTAACTTTTCAAAATTTTTAATAGATTCTAAACCACAGATCCTAAAGTACACCAAGTAGTACAAAACACACAGCCCCAAACACACACAAACAAAAAACATCTATGTATATTATATTCAAACTACTGAAAAACACCAAGAGAAACTCTTCAAAACCATAAGAAGAAAATGGACACATTCCCTGTAGAGAATAAAAGGTAAAAAATGTCAGCAGACTTCTCATCAAAAACTATGTAAGCAAGTACAAAATAGTGTGAACCTACAGAATTCTAAAAGAAAAATCCTATTCTCCCAGTACTCTGAACCTAGAATAAATACTTGTCAACTGTGAAGGAGAATGCCAACTCAAGGTAAAACCAACTGTATAAAAGGAAGACTATCTATGAAGTAGCTTTACCCACTCTCTCAAAATATCAAGAATGAATCTATAAAGCAACCAGATTTAACTATCAATTTAAAGAAAATAAAGAAAACAGAGCAATATGTTAAATACTACAATAGTACTGAAATCAACAAAACACAGAATGTGAGAAATTGACAGAGTAAACAATTTGGTTTCTTCCACAAATACATTGCAACTACAGAAATGAAGAAGGAAATGAAAGCTATAATTAAAAGAGACAAGAGAGTGGTGATGGTTTCATAAATACAGACATGTGTAAAAATTGACCCAACTGTATACTCTAAATATGTGTAGATTAGGGTACCTCTATTATAACTTAATAAATGCAGAAGAAAAAAAAAATACTGAAATATAGAACAAAGACTCTCAGACAAAAACGATAAAATCATTGCCAGTTTATCTAATCTATGAGAGATCTTCAAGAAGAAATATGATACAGGTCAGAAACTCAGATCTATAGAAAGAAATGAAAAGTATTAAAGATAGAAAAAAAACATAAAATATTTTATTTTAATCCCCCAAATACTCATTTAAATCATAAAATAGTAACAATGCATTGTTTTCAATACATACCCAAAAAATTAAATGAGTGACAACAATGGTAACAGGGATAGATGGAAAAAATTGGGAAAATACAGTTTAAAAGTTCTCATACTGGGGCGCCTGGGTGGCGCAGTCGGTTAAGCGTCCGACTTCAGCCAGGTCACGATCTCGCGGTCCGTGAGTTCGAGCCCCGCGTCGGGCTCTGGGCTGATGGCTCAGAGCCTGGAGCCTGTTTCCGATTCTGTGTCTCCCTCTCTCTCTGCCCCTCCCCCGTTCATGCTCTGTCTCTCTCTGTCCCAAAAATAAATAAACGTTGAAAAAAAAAAAATTTAAAAAGTTCTCATACTACACGTAAAGCTATAAAACATTTCTGAAGGTATACAGAGATTATTTTGAGATGTATAATCCTAAACTTAAGAAAGACACTAAAACATGAGAAAATTAAAAAAAAAAAAAACTTAACAGGAAATAAAACTGAATTATAAAATATACTGTATTAGACTAGAAGGCAAAAAAAGAATATTTTAAGAAAGAAAGAACAAATGAAATAGGAAACAGCTACAGAAGTCTTTAAATTGGCATAGCATATATGGCTGAATTTTATGTGTTAAGTGTGCATATGCCATGACTCCACTAATCATATGTTTTGAATTTGGCATTTATAACTATAACTAGAATGCCAGAAGCTACTTTCCAATTTAGATTTAAAAACTGCCACACCACCAAATGAATCATAGAGAATAATACAGCTAACATGAGTATTGATAAATGTTTATAATTCCGTTAGAAGAAAAAACATGAAATAAAAACAAGATTGACTACATGTTGACGTCCTAAAGACACAGATCTCTAGCAGTGATAAGACCCTAATACCTTCACTTTGCTTTTGAATAACACATATGTTTTCCCCAGCAGTTTCATAAGTATCATCCGTACATTTATTTCTCTTCTCTGCCCATCTGTGAAGTAGCCTAAGATCAAACCTAGGAAACAAGTAACACCAAAGAATGACTAAAATAATCTAAAAATAGACATGAGGATGCACCAGTTGTTCAGTAAAAAAAGTTTTCTAAATAAACTCATAAAAGCTTATTGTCCAAAGCAGCTTAGATTGAACAAGACACATTCAATTCAGGTTTGATGGACAAGTACCTAATAGAAGATAAAAACCACTGAAGTGTTCAAAGAACACACGCACAGAGAAAATAGCTGGGGAAACTATATTTTATTCCAAACATATCAATAATCACTTTGAATGAGCCAAATTACTCAGAACTCTGGAAAGCAGTCAAGGGTTTACAGCAACTGAGCAAATGGGGATTGAAAAAATGCACCTTAAAAATGGGAGGAAACATTTAGTGGCATTTTTAACTTCCTTTGCCGCCAACTCTTTATGGCTTGGCAGCAGTCTTGAAGGTAGCAGTCTGTGTTCTCTCCTGATGGTGTGACCCTGGTAACTGATTCCAGAGGAAGAATAACTGACCATATTTGTAGATCATTGTTCTCGTCTGCTCTAAATTACCTGGTAGCTACCTGTAGGACTGATAGAAGATACTTGTCCCTATTCCACAGAACTCAGAACTCACCCAGGGTAGAAAAGCAGCAGGAATTGTTCAAATCATTGTAAGGCAAACAGAATGTCCATAGTTAACCTGAGGCAAAAGATTATACTCTCCATATACAAGAAATAGCCTTAAGCCTGGGTAGAAAAGTTTATGAGAAAGTGTCTCCTGGGCATTCGGACATTCAAAGTGCCCGTGTATACCTGAGAATTTAAAGAGCCATGTATGTGGCCAAGGAAGAATGTGGGCAGAAAAGACCTGAGAAAAATTTAAGTTTTCACTTTTGTCTGATCAGTCTTCTCAGTGCATGCAAGAAGTGAAGTCTAAGGAATTGAAAAGGATAGAAATCATACAAAATTTGTTCTCAGACTATAACAAATTTGAACTAGAAATCAATAATAGATAAGTATAAAATACTAAAATATCAACAATCCCTAAGTAACTTATGGTTTAAAGGTGAGGGGTGTCTACATTTAAAACAACAAGTATCAAAGAGTAGACGTCACTGCCTATCATACGGCCATTTAAAAACGGCAAAGAAATACTGTGAACAAATCTATCCCCATAAATTGAACACTTTAAATGGAATTGGCCAGGAAACTCACCTAGGATGTTCTGAATAGTCCTACCTATCAAAATGATTTAAGAACACAGAGAAAGGTGATTGCTGGATGCCTATAGATTTTGTACGACAATGAATTGGTAATGTCAAGACACTGAATTTTATTGTGCATCTACTGTGAAAACACTAAAGACCAATCAAGGGAGAGACATGTCAAATACACAACTTTGAAATACACCATATCCCAATTCTGTTTCTTACTACTTCTTACCAAAAACAATGGATGACTTCTTTTTCTGTTTGTTTACATATACATTATGGAAGACATTCCAATGGATATTCTATGATTTCATGGTTGCTTATTCTAAACTATAGATTACATTGTGATTGTACACTTCTAAATGTCTTAGCTTTAATCTTGCCTCTCTCTCCATATAGATAGATAGATAGATAGATAGATAGATAGATATTCCTCTAACCAGTGTGTTTATGTTGAGATATCCAATTGAAAAGCAATAACCTGGGGTGCCTGGGTGGCTCAGTCAGTTAAGCGTCCGACTTCGGCTCAGGTCATGATCTCACAGTTTGTGAGTTCAAGCCCCACATCAGACTCTGTGCTGACAGCTCAGAGCCTGGAGTCTGCTTCGGATTCTGTGTCTCATTCTCTCTCTGCCCCTCCCCCACTTGTGCGTCTCTCTCTGTCTCTTAAAAATAAATAAAAATGTAAAAAAAAATTAAAAAGAAAAGCAGTAACCAAAACAATATTATTTTCCCCTTTAAAATCCCTCTCAAATTCATCCTATATACTTCTTCTGATTTATTTCTTTAAAAATAATAATCATTTCATGACCTCTACCTTGCCAATAAATTAAACATAAACATCTCAATCTGGCTTTTCAATCTGTCCACATTGTGATTATAAGCTACAACTCAAAATTTTTATCCCGTTATTTCTTTTAATGCACCCGCACTACAACCAAACAGGACAGCTTACAGCTCCATAAAAAAGTTCTATGCATTCCATTCTTACACACTTCAATGTGTACACCCACCAAATATCTATTCAGATTAAGCTATGCATTAGGCACTATTCCTATATTGCACCACTGGGGAAAAAATGATGATTAAAATGTATTTTCTCCTCCCTAAAGATGTAATCTAGTAAAGAGATATTCAAATGTACCTGCCAGAAAGTGAATCTAACCAGCTTAAGCCAAAAATGGATTTATTGGCAGGATATCAGATTGAACTGAGGCTTAGGAAACAGGCATGATCCAGACAAGCTCTGAAAGGCGAGGCAGCAGGAACCACAGCAAAAGATTTGCCTGCTCTGCCTGTGGCTGCTGGCTGAGATCAAAGTGACCTCTAACTAGCTACATGTTTTTCTAACACTCATTTAAGTTTCAAAATCCCAGGAGAGAGAATCTGATTGGCCAATACAGGTTCTGGATTGCAATCTGAGAATCCTACATCATTATTCGAAAAGCCTTTCTTAAGCAAGGTGCTGTACAGTGTATGATTTATCTTTTGAAATTATACATACATTGTAATCATGTCTCACCCAATTTGCAACATTAAAACTGTAAATAGAGCACAATTATAACTTTGGAAAATAATATGCCTAAAAATGGAAGGTAATATACCAAAATAATAAGTATGTTTGTACAGAGGTGAGGGAGAGTAGTGGTAACCTTTCTCTATTCTATTTCACTATATTTCTATTTTTATAAAATATCATTCACTGGAAAAAATAGTTTTGTGTAAATATACACAGCATGATTGGGAGGTTAGGGATTCCAATAGTAGGGGGAAGAAATTTGCAAGTGCTAGATCACATTTCTAGTTGAAAGTTGACACTAGTTAATATTGCAAATAGATTTCAAGAATCATAAATGACTTTAATTTTTTTAATCTTCATTTATTTTTGAGAGAGACAGAGTGCAAGTGGGGGGATGAACAGAGGCAGAGGGAGATACAGAATCCAAAGCAGGCCCCAGGCTCTGAGCTGTCAGTACAGAGCTCGATGCGGGGCTCAGACTCACAAACCATGAGCTCATGACCTGAGCCCAAGTCAGACACTTAACCAACTGAGCCACACAGGCACCCCTCATGACTTTAATAATATCCATTTAATAAGTTGTCACTTTCATTAATACTCATTCAGTAATTCCATTATTTTATAGAACTTGATTAACCAGTGATTCGATTTCTTACAGCAGTAAAGTTTCAATCATTTATTGTTTGATCATTTATTTTAAATAAACTTTAAGGTATAATTTGCATACAACAATATTCAGCACTTTTAAGCATATAGTTCAAGGAATTATAATAGTAGTATATTTGTGTATATATTTCCATTCTCCCGAAATTTCTTGTGTCTCATTGTGGTCAGTCCCCAGGAACCAACTTTCATTATCTTTGTCCTTACATTTTAGTTTTGTCTGTTCTAAAATTTAACGTGGAATCATATTGTGCCATTTAACTTAAATAAAATAATGCAATGTATACAATTTTGTATTTGGCTTCTTTAGCTCAGAATACTTTTGACATTCACCTTTTTGTATCAGTAATATTCTGTTATTATTGCTAGTAATATTCCACTTTACTGATATACCTACATATGTTTATCAATTTGCTTCAATGAAAATTTGAGTTGGAACATATGTGAATATACTGTAAGTACCAACTTGGTTCTTATTTTTCCTAATTATTTTGGCTATTCTAGTTGTATTGCATTTTCATATAACTTTCATCCAGCTTGTACAAAACTTTCTTCAACCAAAAAATTCACAATACAACTCTCCATTATTAGTTCCTCTTTAATTTCTTTCTGTAATGTTTTGTAATTTTCATTGTATATATCCTTCACCTATTTTGCCAAAAGTATTGTTATACTTTCAGAATGTTCATGTTATATCCACTGGTACTTCTTTTTTATTTCATTATCTAATTGTGTATTTCTAGTACATGAATATATAAATAATTTCTCAGTATAGTTTCAGTATCCTTTGACCTTTTGTAAACCCACTTATTAGTTCTAGATTTGTCTGCAGATTTCTTGGGGTTGTACACACACAATCATATTTTCTGTGAATGAAGTAAATTTTATTTTTTTTCTCTTTTGTACTGGCTAGGATCTCCAATACAATGATATATAGAAGTGGTGAGAATGGATTTCCAGAAGACCCCTATATGTCCCCCAATCTTAGGGTTCTACACACTTCACCCTCCCTATTGAGGATAGTGGTAGACATCTCTAGGCCACTGATATTCTAACTATGCAACCACTAACTCATTTTGATTCTCATTCCAATATATTTCTTAAGTGAATAATACATACAACGTGCCAGGAAGCATATTGATTTCTTTTGATAAATATATCACATTAAGCCCAGTGACTCTGATGGGGGCAACTACTTGCTAAGTTTACATAGTCCAGTGTCATTAGCCAGAATTCATCTGATTTTTGGAGGGGTTAAAAGGTGAATTGAGAATGAATAAGATCTTCTCTTTCAGTCTATGAGAACGGCATTATTATCTGTCATTCTACTCACAGTTTTATATTGCTTCCGATTTATTTTCTCAGGAAAGGGTGCTTTCAAGGCCTTCCATTGAAATACTACCTTGGGTCTATTCTAACCAAAGAATCAGCGTAAAAGTTCTTCCAATTGCCAGGAATGTCCAACATAAATATATACTTCAAAGTCAAGAAAATAACCAGAGATTAGGTCTATAGATTCTTTAGACTTGGACTAGAACTCCATACAGCACCAGGCTTCCATAATGTCCAAGCTTAAACAAGGGATGTAATTGTATTAGGTCTCACTGATATCATTGTAGGCTCAGATCCTACATTTAGCAATTGGAAGGAATTGCCCTTTCCTTAAGGTACAGTTACTTGTTTAAATAGCTACAGGCCTTTTACAAAAGAAATGAGGAAATATGTACTTCATATACATGTGGTGACTTTGCAGCCTCCTTACTCAGGAATATCTAGAGTTCCCTTTTATCAATGGGCTCTGGATCCTAAGTGGTTCAAATCTGAAAATAGGGCAAGGGAACACAATTCCCCATAGAGAGAACTAATATCGACCTATTTTGGTGAAATAAGTCAAACAATAGCTTACCTTTTTGCCAATTTCTCTCCTCTCTGAGGCCACCATGGTCTAACAGTTATAGCCATAATTTCTTTGAGTAAATATAACCTACCACTCGATTTTATTCCCATTATTACCATTCTGTTCATCTTGCCTAGAAGTGCCATCACCTGTCTTCTGCTAGAAAGGGATTCTATCAGACCAAGCTCCATGGAAGCATCACTCACTATCCATTCTGAGCTACAAAAAATAGCCAACATTAACCTTCTTAAATACATTATGGACCCTCTTTGTGGTGAATCATATCACTTGAATGCTCTCTGGGCCTTCCAAAGGATACAGTCTTAATACTTTGCTAAAGGGAGTGTGGCCTTCCCATATCACTGACTGCAAAATGCTATCACATGCAATCTGTAAGCAGCCCTCCTTTAAGTATCAATAAAACCAGTTCCAAGTATTCACACAGATCATTACATTTTATGCTGTGGGGTGTGGCTCCAGGTAAACACAACCTTACTTCTCCAATGCTATCTAGTGATATTCTCAATATCCACTCCTATATATATTCCTGAATTTTTGGGACTGTATATTTATCTATAAGCCTGTTCTGAAGCTCATCTAACGAGATAGCTTACTCATAGCAGAGATTATATGTACCTTCTTAGAATGAGAGTTGAGTATATTTATAGATTTGAGCCAAATATTAAGGATGTGGATGACTTCAAGGGGGAAAAATTGCAAGGCACTCACCCCAGGTGATTTCTTCACATTGTCCTCTGTCAAGGCTAGCATTGCCTTCCAGCAACAGTAATGACGATGCTTTCAAAGTCCAAAGATATCAGGACAAAGATATCTGGGGGTGCAACATTCTCAGATCAATCTTTCCCAGCAGTCCATCCAATTTTTCAGGATCTCATACATTCACTCCCACAGCCCTGATATCAGGAAACCTCCAGAAGCTGAATATTCTGTATCTTTTGCATTTGTTCAACACTTAGAATCAAATCCTGAACCTGTTTTGTCAATGCAATCTGTCCTCAGTTTCAGGTAATAAACACTGTAAGAAGGGTAGGAAGCCGTTCTTGAATCCCAAATATGTCCTGAACTGATAGTTGGCTGAGACTGCCACTTTCTTACCTCAGGGCCTCTGAAATGTTCGAAAGAGGGTAAACTACCTTCACAAGCCTTATAAATACCTTGCCCTCATAGCTTTCAAGTGCTAGAGCTATCACATAAACCTGTTTCACCAAATGTGGTAGTAAAGCAAACCCAGAGTTTCCAGCAACTCATTTATTGCCAGCAATGAGGTCTTTTTTGCCCTCTGACATACAAAGAGACCAATTTCAGAATCCCATATTGAGGGGCTACCATCTATTGTTACTTCCAATACCAATTGATTTGGTTTAGGTTTCTTCCGGGAAGCAGATCTTGGTACAAGCACGTGGAAACATGTAGGTTTTGGGAGAGAGTGGAGAAACAAAATTGGGAGAGAAAATGAGATGGGGAAAAAAAAAAGAAAGGCCAGTAATTGGCACTAATGGGCTGGTTAATGTTGTGAGCAGTGAGGGCTCAACCCTCTCTCAGGGAATCATTTGAGAAACTACTTCGAATACCCCTTACAATCATCCTCCCAGAGAACATGGGAGAATGAAATATCTATCCACTTATACCATTGGTTGAGACTCACTTGAAGGGCATTAAATTACCCTTACTTCCTAATTCCTTTAATTGTAATTGAATGGCATTCCATAGCAGAAAGACATCAGAGCACTTGATCTAGGAAGTGGGCAAAGGTGTGTGACTACCTATACCAGCTGTGGGTACTAAAATCAGACAGGCTAAGAGCACGTGGCATGGAGCCTCATATGTAACTATTATAACGCAGTACCTGCGTTTCTGTGCAATGCCTGGCATTTAGTATGATTTCAATAATTATTTTTAAATTCATTAAGTGATGAATAAATTAATATAGTTAAATTCTAATGAAACCATGAGCTTAAAATATTTATCTAGCATAAACTACTAAATTATTTGGGAAAAATCCCTTACCTATTACTCCCATAAATGGATAAAAAGATTTTCTCCTTCAATCATTGTTTTAGCTGTAAACTCTTAGCAGACAAGAGCTATCTCCATCACATCATCAATAAACACTTCTCATTTCTGTGTTGCACTTTCTTATCCATTGGGTACGCTTTGTGTCCTTTATTATAGTCCTGTGTTTGTAAGGAGAGTGACTGAATCCTGGTGTGCATTAATGTGAAATGTTCACGGTATTTTTATCCTTTTGAGGTATGTGTCTGTGATAGGTATTTTGACATTGATGTTCTAATATAGTTCATTCATGTCAGATTTCTTTTAATCCCAACTACCTTGGCTGGCAAATCATTTGAGGAAGGTGGGTGAAGGTGGGGGAATCATCTCTATGCTTGCTCGTGCTATAATTATTTCGGAGGCTGAGGAAATCTAACAATGTGCTGCACTTTAAGCACTTTGTGATAGTCATCATCTTTGATCAATGTTTTAAAGCTTCACTGCTGATAGAAAGGATGAAAAGCAATTATACAACATTACCGTTGAGCTGTTATTCAAGGTCCATCTTGTTTTTCATTTTCCCCCTGTGCTCTTAAGAGGAATATGTTGTATAACACTATGACACAAACTATCATATTTTATTTTGAGTGGCTACAAACTTCCTTTCTTCCAATTAAAGCCATCGATAAAGCATCTGAGTTTTGGGTTGAACTGTATATTCTAAATAGATTATGTTTACACTCAATGCAAGACTTTATTTGTTTATTTATTTATTTTTTCATGTACATGATTGCTATTCCATTTAGGTCTAATTCTAAAATATAATCAACAAGTCCTGAACCTGTTTTTCTTACATAACCATTCATCAGTTGAAATAGAGAAGTGCATAAACTCTCATTACACTAGAGTGATGATTCATAGGATATGTTAACCGTTCATGTATTTTAAATTAAATACAAGAAAAAAGGGATTAAACACCAAATATTACATATGGAACACATATCTGACTATTAGAACCTAGTGGGATATTTTGAATAAGGAAATCATTCAAATATTTAATTTTCAAAACAAATTTAAACACAAAGTTTTTAACTTTAATACTATCCATAGGTTAAAAATTAATTTAGTAGTGATTAAAGCAATTTTTGCTATTAGGAATGTATACATAGTAAGCCATGAATGCAGTATGCTGAGTAATTAAAAAATATGGGCTAATTAGCTTATTGTGAAATTTATTAACTATTACTTTTAAAGGAGAAATATTATAAGATATTTACATTTTAATGTTAAAAAGAACATAAAATTTACTTATGGTTGATAAAGTGCTTTAGGAAAAACAAGGTCTATGCTTTGAACTCTAGTGTAGATAGAAAATTGTCACACCATTCTGAGTTTTTTGAGTTTAGAAACATGTCATTGGTATTTGTACTTATTTTTATTTAGTTATTGGGCTTTAGCCTTCCTAATTTCTTCCCCCACCAAAAATGGAAGGGACAGATTTTCTAAGCTCCTTAAGAGCAATTAACATATAGTTAACAGGGTGAATGTGGAGGTCCTGGCAGAAGTTGAGAAAGCTGCCCTTCCCACACAAGGTGCCCAAGGTCTCTTCCATCTGACTATTCCTAAGTTTCAGTGGTTGCTCCCCACCACCCTTACCCGCAGTTTTGCATTCCGCAGCTTCTGTTACTTGGGTTTACTGAGGAGGTCCCCAAACCTGTGGTCCTCCTCCTGAGGAATCATCAGATGGTCCTGCATCACTCACCTCATGTCATCCTGTCAGTCAGGCATTTTATGCTGTCAGTCACAAGAGGAACTATTTGGAGTTAAGATGGAGAAGAAGTAGGGGGACTGGGGTTTCCCTGGGATTTCCCTCCTCCCTCAAACACAGCTGTATTGAGGTCAGAACACTTGGAACACCCAGGAACTCTATCTGTAGAGTGACAGAAAAATCTCCACAGGTAGAAGGAGACAGCTTGGTGGGACAGAGGACAAGAGAAAAAAAACCTCTCCAGACCACAGACTGGGGAACAAGAAACATGTAGAGTACCAGTCTCTATTTAGCAAATAGCCTTAGGAGCTAAAGATTGGAGCTTTCAAAAGTGCACAAGTTTCTCCAGACCAAAGCCACCAGCACATGCATGCACCTGGTGGGGAGGGAGGCCAGCCCTGGGCACCATAGTGATCTCAGGGGTGCCCTGGGAGACAGCAATCCCCTCCCTTGAGTACTGTGGGAAGAGGGAATACTGCCCTCCCCAGGACAAAAGACCCTGCAGGCACTGCCTTATCAGCAGGGCAGGGTGGTGCTACCCCAGAACCTGTCCTTGTGGTGATAGATCCTTTAAGACATTAGGTTTTGAATCTTAGTTGAGCACGTAGAAGGTGTAGGAGACCATGGAGCAAGGCATTACCCAAGCCCGTGCTACTCTGTGAGGGCTGCCAGAACATCAGTGTTTGAGACACCTGGGGGAGGGGAGGAGAGATTGGGGTGTCACCATTTTTCTCCCCCAAACCAACACAGTGGGGCTTCAGGGAACAGGACAGTAGTCCCTCGTGGAGGCAGAACCACTTACACTAAACCTCGCCCCCCTGTGCCTGGTGACTGCCTATCTATTGGAGCGCTACACACACTGAGTGAACCAGATGGCCTCTCCTCCAGACCAGCACAGCCACCAGTCCCAGGCACCAACAAACAACTATCCTGTGGTTTTCTATGTTAGTCTGTTGCTCTTTTTTTCTCTCTCTCTCTTCTCTCTTTTCTCTTTCCTTTCCTTCTCTTCTCTTTTCTTTTTCTTTGTACCCTTTTCTTTTTTCTCTTTTCTTTTATTGCTTTGGAATCAGGCTCATAGTTTCTGATTTGATTTTTGGTCAATTCTTATAATATATTTTTTCTTTTTTTCTTTCATTCTCTGCTCTGTTTGTCTCTGTAATCAGACATTTTTTTCTGTATTTTTTTACACTTTTTCTAATCTCCTTCTCCTTTATTTTCCTTTCTCTCTCTCTGGATGAACACTTATAGTTGCTTTGAGTCTCTGCTTGCTATTTTTCACCCCTTTCATTTTTCTCTTTTTATAGGAGCAGGCTTCCCCCAGCGTTTCCTTTTTTTTTTCCTCCCAGGGTTCAATGAACAAATCAAAGCACACCTGGTTGAAGGTTCAAACACTCCACCAAGATGAGCAAGGAGGAGCTTTGTAGAAGACTGACCAGTGGGATAGAGCAGCCAAATACGCAGTATCAGAGTGCATACAATGCACTCCAAAAACTCTTCCTGAAGTTCCAGGCCCTAGACAGTGGATGTGCCCTTTTTCATATACTAGTTCTCACAGGTGCAGGACACCTAACAAGATATTAAAATATGTAAAAGGCAGAAACCTAGCCAAAATGATGAAAAGGAAGAATTCTCCTCAAAAGAAATTCCAGGAAGAAATGACAGCCAGAGACTTGCTCAAAAACATATATAAACAATAGATCTGAATGAGAATTTAGAATAGAGTCAAGACTAATAGCTGGGCTTGAATAAAGCATAGAAGACAGCAGAGAATCTATTGCTGCAGGTAAGAAATAGTCATAATTAAGAAATGCTATAAATGAGATGCCAAATAAATTAGATGCAGTGACAGTGAAGATGGAAGAAACAGAGGAGAAAATAGGTGAAACAGAAGGTAAAATTATGAAAAACTATGAAGCTGAAAAAAGAGGGAAAGAAACTGCTAGGCCATGAGAGGAGAAATAGAGACCTAAGTGATTCAATGAAACAAAATAATATCTGTATCATAGGAGTTTCAGAGGAAGAAAAGACAGAGAAAGGAGCAGATGGTTTATGTGAACAAATTATAGCTGAGAACTGCCCTAATCTGGGGAAGGAAACAGGCATCCAATTCCAAGAGGCACAGAGAACACCCTTCATAACCAACAAAAACAGGTCAACACATCATAGTGAAACTGGAAAAATACAAAGATAAACAGGTAATTCTGAAAGGAGTAAGGAATGAACAGGTCTTAACCTACAAAAGTAGACACATAAGGGTAGTAGTGGGCATGCTTACTGAAACTTAGCAGGCCAGAATGGAGTGGCAGGAAATATTCAATGTGCTGAATAGGAAAAATATGCAGGCAAGAATCCTTTATCCAGAAGGCTGTAATTCAGAATACAAGGAGGGATAAAGGCTTTCCCAGACAAACAAAACCTAAAGGAGTTCATGACCATTAAGCCAGCCCTGCAGGAGATCCTAAGGGGGACTCTGTGAGTGGAATGCAGCAAAAATTACAAAGAATCAGAGACATCACTACAAGCATGAAACCTACAGATAACAAAATGACACTAAATCCATGCTTTCCAATAATCACTCTGAAGGTAAATGGACTAAATTCCCCAATCAAAAGATATAGGGTATCAGAATGGATTAAAAAAAAATATCCATCTATATACTGCCTACAAGAGAATCATTTTAGACCTGAGGACACCTGCAGATTGAAAGTGAGGGTATGGAGAACCATATATCATGTGACTGAAAGGAGGAAAAAAAAAAAGCTGGAGTAGCCATACTTATATCAGACAAACTAGATTTTAAAACAAATAATTTAACAGGAGATGAAGAAGGGCATTATATCATAATTAAGGGATCTATCCATCAAGAAGAGCTAACAAGTGTAAATGTTTATGCCCCTGATGTGGAAGACCCCAAATATATAAATGAATTAATCACAAACATAAATAAATGTATAGATAATAATACCGTGATTGTAGGGGACTTTAATACTCCACTTACCACAATGGACAGCTTATATAGACAGAAAATCAATAAGGAAGCAACAGCTCTGAATGACACATTGGACCAGATAGACTTAAGAGATATATTCAAAACTCTTCATCCAAAAGCAGCAGAATACACATTCTTCTTGAGTGCACATGGAACGTTTTCCAAAATAGATCACATACTAGGTCACAAAACAGCCCTCAAAAAATATAAAAGGAGTGAGATCATACCATGCATATTTTCAAATCACAATGCTATGAAACTTGAAATCAACCACAAGAAAAAAATTCGGAAAGCCCTCCAAATACATGAAGGTTAAAAAATATCCCACCAAAGAATGAATGGGTCAACCAAGATATTAAAGAAGAAATTAAAAAGCACATGGAAGCAAATTAAAATGAAAATACCACAGTCCAAACCCTATGGGATTCAGCAAAGGCAGTCCTAAAGGAAAATATTTCTCCAGAAGAGAAATAATAAAGATTAGAGGAAAAATAAACAATATAGAATCCAAAACAAACAAACAAACACAAACAAAAACAAAAAGGAGTAGAACAGATGAATTAATCTAAGAACTGGTTTTTTGAATAAATAAACAAAATGTATAAACCCCTAGCCAGACTTCTCAAAAAGAAAAGGGAGGATGGAAATAGATAAAATCACGAATGAAAGAGGAGCGATCACAACCAACATCAAAGAAATACAAACAGCTATTAGAGAATACTATGAAAAAATTGTATGCAAACTGTACAATCTGGAAGAAATGGACAAATTCCTAGACAGTCACACACTATCAAAACTCAAATGGGAAGAAATAGAAAATTTGAAAATTTGAACAGACCCACTCCAGTGAAGAAATTGAATCAGTTATCAAAAATCTCCCAGCAAATAAGAGTCCTGGGCCAGATGGCTTCCCAGGGGAATTCTACCAGACATTGAAAGCAGAGATAATTACTATTCTTCTCAAGCTGTTCCAAAAAATAGAAACAAAAAGAAAGCTTCCAGACTCATTCTATGAAGCCAGCATTACCTTAATTCCCAAACCAGATAAAGAACCCAATAAAAAGGAGAATTACAGGCCAATATCCCTGATGAACATGGATGCAAAATTTCTCAATAAGATACCTGCAAATCAGGGGCGCCTGGGTGGCGCAGTCGGTTAAGCGTCCGACTTCAGCCAGGTCACGATCTCGCGGTCAGTGAGTTCGAGCCCCGCGTCAGGCTCTGGGCTGATGGCTCAGAGCCTGGAGCCTGTTTCCGATTCTGTGTCTCCCTCTCTCTCTGCCCCTCCCCCGTTCATGCTCTGTCTCTCTCTGTCCCAAAAATAAATAAACGTTTGAAAAAAAAAATTAAAAAAAAAAAGATACCTGCAAATCAAATTCAATTGTATATTAAAAGAATTATTCACCATGATCAAGTGGGATTCATTCCTGGTCTGCAGGGCTGGTTCAATATTCTAATATCAATCAATGTGATACATCACATTAATTAAGATAGGATAAAAACTATAGGATCCTATCAATAGAGGCAGAAAAAGCATTTGATATTTACAGCATCCTATCTTAATAAAAACCCTCAAAAAAGCTGGGATAGACTTAACATCATAAAGGCAATATTATGAAAGGCCCACAGCTAATGTCATCTTCAATGGGGAAAAGTAGAGATTTCCCCGAGATCAGGAACACAACGGGGATATCCACTCGCACGACTGTCGTTTAACATGGTGTTGGAAGTCCTAGCCTCAGCAGTAAGACAGCAAAACAAAATAAAGCATCCAAATTGGCAGAGAAGAAGTCAAACTTCCACTCTTTGCAGATGACATGATATTCTACATTCATGGAAAACCTGAAAGACTCCACCAAAAAACTGCTAGAGCTAGCTGATCCATGAATTCAGTAAAGTCACAGGATATAAAATCAATGTACAGAAATCGGTTGCATTTCTATACATCAATAATTAAACAACAGAAAGAGATATCAAGGAATCGATCCCATTTACAATTGCACTAAGAACCATACAATACATAAGAAGAAATCTAACTAAAGAGGTAAAATATCTGTATACTGAAAATTATGGAGAGCTTATGAAAGAAATTTAAAAAGACACAAAGAAATGGAAAAACATCCCACGCTCATGGATTGGAAGAACAAATATTGCCAAAATATTGATATTACCGAAAGCGATCTACACATTCAATGCAATCCCAATCAAAATAGCACCAGAAGGGGCGCCTGGGTGGCGAAGTCGGTTGAGCGTCCGACTTCAACCAGGTCACGATCTCACGGTCCGTGAGTTCGAGCCCCACGTCGGGCTCTGGGCTGATGGCTCAGAGCCTGGAGCCTGTTTCCGATTCTGTGTCTCCCTCTCTCTCTGCCCCTCCCCCATTCATGCTCTGTCTCTCTCTGTCCCAAAAATAAATAAACGTTGAAAAAAAAAATCAAAATAGCACCAGCATTCTTCACAGGACTAAAACAAATAATCCTAATATTTGTATGGAACCACAAAAGATCCCAAATAGCCAAAGTAATGTTGAAAAAGAAAACCAAAGCTGGAAACCTCACAATCCCAGACTTTAGACTGTATTACAAAGCTGTAATCATCAAGACAGTATGGTATTGGCACAGAAACAGACACACAGACAAATGGAATAGAATAGAGGACCCAGAAATGGACCCACAAATATATGGCCAACTAATCTTTGACAAAGCAGGAAAGAGTATCCAATGGAAAAAAGCCTCTTTTAGCAAATGATGCTAGGAGAACTGGACAGCAACATACAGAAGATTGAAACTAGACCATTTGCTTATACCATACACAATAATAAACTCAAAATGGATTAAAGACCTAAATGTGACACAGGAAATCGTCAAAATGCTACAGGAGAAAACAGGCAGCAACCCCTGTGACCTCAGCTGCAGCAGCTTACTTGGCCTGTCTATGAAGGCAAGGGAAATAAAAGCAAAAATTAACTATTTGGACATCATCAAGATAAAAAGCTTCTGCAAAGCAAAGGAAACAACAGAACTAAATGGCAATCAACAGAATGGGAGAAAAATTTGCAAATGACACAAAGGCTTAGTATAAAAAACCTATTAAGAATTTATCAAGCTCAACACTCAAAAAACAAATGTTCCAGAGAAGAAATGAGCAGAATACATGAATAGACAATGTTACAAAGAAGACATGCAGATGGCAAACAGACACATGAAAAGATGCCCAACATCACTCATCATCATGGAAATACAATTCAAAACCACATTGACATACCACTTCACACCATTCAGAGTGGCTAAAACAAACAACTCAGGAAACAACAGATGTTGGCAAGGATGTGGAGAAAGGAGAACCTTCTTGCACTGCTGGAGGCAATGTAAACTGGTGCAGCCACTCTGGAAAACAGTGTGGAGGTTCCTCAAAAAATTAAAAATAGAATTACCCTGTGATCTCACAATCGCAGTACTAGGAATTTATCCAAAGCAAACACAGGAGAGTGTTGATTCAAAGGGGCACAGGCACCCCAATGTTTAGAGCAGCACTCTCAACAATAGCCACATTATGGAAAGAGCCCAAATGTCCACCAACTGATGAATGGATAAAGAAGATGTGATATATGTACACAATGGAATACTACTCGATGATGAAAAAGAATAAAATTCTGCCATTTGCAACAACATGGTTGGAACGGGAGGGTATTATGCTAAGCAAAATAAGTCAGTCAGAGAGACAGATATTACATGATTTCACTAATATGTGGAATTTGAGAAGCTTAACTAATGACCATAGGTGAAGGGAAGGAAAAATAGATACAAACAGAGAGAAGCAAATCATAAGAGAGTCTTAAATACAGAGAACAAACTGAGGGTTGATGTGGGTGAGGGGTTGGGGAGTTGTAAAAATGGGTAATGGGCATTAAGGAGGGCACTTGTTGCGATGAGCACTGAGTATCATATGTAAGTGATGAATCATGGGAATCAACTCCTGAAGCCAAGACTACACTGTATGTTAGCTAACTTGACAATAATAATAATAATAATAATAATAATAATATCATTTGTTAACATATAGTTTTAGCTCTGATCACCTGAACCTAGCATATGCCCTGTGTTAAAGAAACATTAGTTTAACACACGAATGAATAACAAACCATGTGTGACATGATTGCTAAATTTGTGATTTGTCATTCTAGAATATATAACTATCCCTAGATCTTTTTAAGAGCCATAAGCATTTTCCAAGTTGATTTAATCATCACTGTTGTTTGCCATCGTCACCACTGCTCTCAGCAACAGCAGCGGCAGCAACAGCATCTCACCATCTTCACCACTGAGACTAAAGAGAGACCTTCTGTACATTGATCCTCTCTTTCTTCCCTCTTTCTTCCTTTTCTTGCTTCCTTTCCTCGTATTCAAGACATTTCTTGAGAAACACAATATTTTTCTATCACTATTCTTAGTACTGAGAAAACAATGCTAATCAGACAGACAAGATCTCTGCATATGTTAGCACACTGGCTAAAGGAAAATGCCAGGAAAAGGTATGTAAACATTGCACACTTGGAAAAAATAATTCCAAAATTCATATGGAACCACAAAGACCTCAAATAGCCAAAGCAATCTTGAGAATGAAGAACAAAGCAGGAGGTATCACACTTCCTGATTTCAAAATATATTACAAAGCTATGGTAATAAAACAGTACAGTCCTGGCTTTAAACAGGCACATAGAATAATGGGACCAAACTGAAAGCCCAGAATTAAGTCAAACATACGCAGTTTATCAGTTTTCAACAAGAGCATTATGAATATGCAGTGGGGAAAAGATAATCTCCTCAACAAACGTTGCTAGATACACACAAAAGAATGAAATTAGACTTTCATCTTACATCATGCACAAAAATCAACTCAAAATGTATTAAACATTTAAACATAAGGAAAAGCTTGAGGACATTTGTCTTGGCAATGATTTCTTGGATATGACACCAAAAGCACAAGCAACAAAAGCAAAATAGTCAAGTGAAAAACATTAAACTGCTTCTATATAGCAAAGGAAAAATTGACATAGTGAAAAAGCTTCTATATAATAAAGGAAAAATTGACATAGTGAAACAGCAACAGAATGGGAGAAAATATTCATGAATTATTTATTTGATAAGGGGTTAATATTCAAAATATATAAGGAACTCAAAAAAGCTTCTATATAGCGAAGGAAAAATTGACATAGTGAAATGGCAGCCAACAGAATGGGAGAAAATATTCATGAATTATTTATTTGATAAGGGGTTAATATTCAAAATATATAAGGAACTCGACTCAACAGCAAACAAAATTTTTAAAATGGGCTAAGGACTTGAGTAGACTTTTATGGAAAGAACACACAGAAATTGTCAACAGGTATATGAAAAATATTCCACATCACTAATCGTCATGAAAATGCAAATTAAAACTACAATGGATATAACCTCATATCTTTCAGAATGGCTATTATTAAAAAAAATAAAAAGACAAGAGTTGGCAAGGATACAGAGAAATTAGAAATCTTGTACACTGAAGGTAGAAATGTAGAATGGTGCAGGCCCTATGAAAAATAGTCTAGAGGTTCCTCAAATAATGAGAAATTAACTCTTATATTGTGGGAAACAGAACACCACAATGACCATAGGGGCATATTCATTAAGGCTCCAAGATCTCTGAGAAAACTGGAGATTGTAAGGTTAAAAATAACCTGAAAGGACTTGAGTGAATTGCCCTTGGGAAATGTGGTCTGTTCTTTAGTATGCAAATAGGAATGTTTTGCTTAAAGGAAGCCAGCTTTATATAGCACAGTGCAGTCACTCCCTTCTTTGTCTTTGCTTCTATGGTAAAGATTCTTATCGGAACATATGTATCTGCAAGACTGCTCTTAGGCAAGATATGTACGATAGCTGATAGATAGATAGATATACATTGTTGGCATGCTTTGCTAAGCTCCTGTTGTTAATCATTGCTGATCTGTTTTTCCTGAAAATGTATATATAGAAGATGTACAATAAACCTCGGTGCCTCAAGCTGTTGGCCCAGGGCCCCCTGTGCCTCTCTATACTGTCCTCTCTTTTTCTCAGTTTCTTTGCTGCCCCAGGTCCATGGCCCATTGAGGTCGATATTATATGATCTATCAATGCCACTTTTGGTTATTTATTCAAATTAACTGAAATCAGGATCTAGAAAAGATATATGCACTACTGTATTCATTGCACTATTCACAATAGCCAAGATATGGAAACAACCTAAATGTACATTGACAAGTGAATAGATAAAGTGCAATGGCATATTATCCAACCTTTTAAAAGAAGGAAATTCTGCCATAAATGACAATATGAATGTCTGGAATATATTATATTAAGAACATAAGCCAGTCATAAAAGGATAAATGTTGCATTATTCCACTTATATGAAGTACCTAAAAGAGTCAAACTTATAGAAACAGAGAGTAGAGTGATGGTTGTCAGAAGCTGGAAGAAGGGGTTAATGGGGAGTTGCTGTTCATTGAGTATAAAGTTTTAGTTATGCACGATGAATAAATTATAGAGATTTTTGCAATTTATTTTTAAATATATTTTATAAACACAGACACAAAATCCAAAACAAAACTCTAGCAAAATAAACCTATCAACACATAAAATAAACTATATACCATTTCCAAGTGATCAGTCCCAGGGATGCTAGCTAGGTTAGTTAATAGCTGAAAATCAATTAATGCAATATAGTATATCAAAATAATTAAAAACAAAAATTACATGACCATCTTATTAGGCACAGAACATTTTTTTTTATAAAAACCAACATCCTTTTATGATAAAAATGCTCAAAAAATTAGTCACAGAAGGGAACATGCTCAACTTGATAGAGAACATCTATGGAACACTCACAGGTAACATCTTACTTAATGGTGAAAGACTCGATCCTTTCTTCATATGATTAATAACAAGATAAAGATGTCTGGTCTCACCACTTTTATTAACATTAAACTAGCAGTTCTAGCTAGGAAAATTCAGCATGAAAAATTTTAAAAAGCATCCATATGGGAAAGGGAGAAATAAAACTATCTCTATATCCCCCAGATGATGGGACAGGGGAGGCATAGCTAAAGGGTACTGTGCTTCTTTTGAAGGTGATGAAATATTCTAAAATTGACTATGATGATGGTTGCACATATATGTAAATGTACTAAAAATTAATTTTAAAATTTAAATAGATAAAATGTGTGGTATAAAGTATAGTATGTAGATCATAACTCGATAAAGCTGGTTTTTAAGCAGTAGATAAACAATGTAATATGTCAATTCATGAGGAGGGAATGTTAAATTTTTTGAATGTTTATTTAATTACTTTGAGAGAGAGTGAGAGAGAGTGCATGTTGGGAAGGGACAAAGAGAAAGAGAGAAGAGAGAGAGAATCCTAAGCAGGCTACACCCTCATTTTGGAGCCCAGCAGGGAGCTGGATCTCACCACCCTGAGATCATGACCTGAGCTGAAATTAAGAGTTGGATGCTAACCTTAACTGGCTGAACAACCCAGACACTCCAAGGGATTATATCTTCCTCATAGTGTATGTCATCTGTATCTCTGATTGTCTGGCTCTCCTCTATTGATTGCCCTCATTCCAGGATCCAAACTGAAGAAGAACCCCCCACATATAACAAACTCTTTTCATAAGGAATAATAAAAAGAAAGTTGGAGAAATAAAGTATGGCTCTTAAAATTTCTGCTAAGAATCACCATATTGTCACATATGATTACGTTTCATTTATCTTCCCTGTTATCACTGAGAAGTACACTCCTTTCATAGGAAGGTAGTGTAAGTCACATCACAATGAGCAGGGATATATAATTTCTTTAATCTTAAAGGAAGAGGAGTAAAAAATAGTGCATTTTCCCACATATCTTATGCCATTTAATAAATGCATAACTTTATATATATTTTTTATTTAAATGTTTATTTATTTTATTTATTTTTTTTGAGAGGGAGAGAGAGAGAGAGAGAGAGAGAGCACAAGTGGGTGAAGGGTAGAGAGAGAGAAAAGAAAACACAGAAACTGAAGCAAGCTCCAGGCTCTGAGCTGTCAGCACAGAGCCCAATGTGGGCCTTGAAACCACAAACTGCGAGATCATGACCCTTGACAAAGTTGGACGCTTAACCAACTGAGTCACCGAGGCTCCCCTGTATATATTTTTACCAAAAGTTATTTAAAGAACTTTGAGTTGCCTTGAGAGAAAATGGCAAGCCGCTACTGCCTTTAGCTAGTCTTCATGATGACACTTATCCATGTCTTTGTGATTGTATTCTTCCTGATAAAATTCCTCATATTCATTAATATTAGAAAAGGTATTTTGGAAATCTGTGAGAGTCAGAAGACTTTAGTTTAATAACATGAGTCTCTTTAGATGGCCTTTAAGGTTTCACAAGTCACTGTATAAATTTTAAAACGTGTTCATTTGCAGGGTGTCTGGTTGGCTCAGTCGGTTAAATGTCTGACTTCAACTCAGGTCATGATATCACGGTTCGTGAGTCTGAGCCCTGCATTGGGCTCTGTGCTGACAGCTCAGAGCCTGGAGCCTACTTCAGATTCTGTGATTCTGTGTCTCCCTCCCTCTCTCTCTCTGCCCCTCCCCCACTCAGGATTTGTCTCTCAAAAATGAATAAATGTTAAAAAAAAATAAATAAAACATGCTCATTTGCTTTTAAAATATACATCATGAGAAACCAGTCTTTCACTCTTTAGTATTTAGACATTTGTCTTTGTACAATTTGCTTTTCCCATCAAGGATGACTTATACTCTATTCGTACTTTGGTAAACCTTTCGTAATGCAGTTGTTTCCTTTTCAGTGCCCCCTTATTTTACCTCATGAATGAAGACCACTTTATTACTCAGAGTTAAAGATTGGATGTTCTACTTCTGACTGCCTTGATCTCATAAAAATTAAAATACCCATAAAGTATGAAACAAATTTATATAATCCACTTTTTATTTGAATGAAGCACAGAAAAGATCTTTAGTTAAGTCTGATCTCTCATAACTAATGTAGTTTACCTAATATGTTTGTAGTCTGCATTATGAATGTGGTGATTGTTTCATCTCCCTAATATAGTTGGGCATTTAATGACGTATGTAATACAGCAATTTAACAAGGCATTTTCCACTGTATTCACCTCTTTAGATTATACTGTGTCTTCACCAGTATTGACATCCTCACTTATATAACTCTTGTGTCTCATCTCCATAAGTTCCTTCCTTAGGCCATAGCTGGAGATGTCCTCAGTACCAGGATGCCAGGTCCCTGACAATTAATATCGTCTTCCTGCACCATCCCTTTTGCTCAGAAATAAGCTAAGTCTGTAAGAAACTAAATTAATTAATTAGTTATGGGTACAAGAAAATGTATCTTTTCTCTCATCCCAATATTCTTAGTGGCAACATATAAGAGGTAACACCCTTGGTGTTATATTCCTACCTATGTGCATATTCTCATGCTGACCCTCACCATCTCTTCCTTAACCCGACCACCTATATCTCCCAGGATGCCTAAATCTTTCTGCTGTAACAGAAACAAAATCATAGATGGCATGTTTAAGAAGTTTCTCTGCCAAATATTTTCTATGTACAGTCAATAAACATGCAATCAGGAGGACATAAATCACACTGCTATTTTAATAGAAATAGTTGAAGACAAATAATTGTTTAACGAGCACTGAAGAAATTAAAAGATCAAAGGGCAATACAGAGGTATCACAGAATGCAGTTCCAACCCAAGGTTTAGGGAAACAAAGCAGAATTTTAGGACTTTTAGAATTTAGAGCTTGGAGATGGGAACCAGCAAAACAGGGATGCAGACCTCTGGAGGGAGTTTGTTGCCTGACTGAAAGTGTCCCCTCTGGGTATTAGAGCTAATCGCACAGAGACGGGCATCATACTTGTAAGAGAGAGGCCCCAGCCGCTGGTGCCCATATCTCTGATGGGTGCTCTGAGCTGGATTATAGGAGTGACCAAAAATATCTGCAAACTGAAATCATAGCTCCTACCAGAACCGATCGCTGCTGCAGAACATAGAAGGGTTATTTTTTGTTCGTTTGCTTATTTATTTGAGAGAGAGTGCACACGGGCGTGCACTTGCCTGTGAGGGAGGGGCAGAGAGAGAGAGATGGAGAAAGATGGACTCCCTAGCAGGCTCTGCACTGCAGCACTAAGCCTGACGTAGAGCTCGAACTCACAACCCCTTGAGGACCTGAGCCAAAATCAAGAGTCAGACGCTTAACTGACTGAGCCACCCAGGTACCCCAGAAATGTAGCTTTAAAGCTGAGAGACAACAGTTGCTTTATAACAGACACACATGCATTAGCTGGTTTAGTCATCTAGGATGGGCACTAGCATACCTTCATTTCACAGATGACTAACCTGGAAGTCATTAAGTTACGTAACTTGCCCAAGGTCACACAGGTAGGAAGGACTGAGCTCACGCTGTCTGGCTCTGCCGGCTATGTTTGAACCACAACTCTGACCACCTGTATTTCACAAGCATCCTGAATCTTCAGGTACTTCTTTGAAGACTCCTTCTTTCCTGAAGATATCCATCGAAGTTATTTTCTTTTTTGTAAATTTTTTAAATGTTTTATTTATTCTTGAGAGAGAGGGGGAGATGGAGCATGAGTGAGGGAGGGGCACAGCGAGAGAGGAATACAGAATCTGAATCTGGCTCCAGGCTCTGAGCTGTCGGCACAGAGCCTGACATGGAGCTTGAACTCACAAACCATGAGATCATGACCTGAGCTGAAGTCAGACACTCAACCGACTGCGCCACCCAGGCCCCAAAGCTACTTATTTTCTGATAGCCCCAAATCACATTAATCTGGAAACCTTATTATTTCCTAGTCAATTTCATTTTCATAAAATTACTTATTTAACACTTTGTTTTTAGAAGCCATTATTTTCAGTACTACTGCTTTTTAAACTCCTTCACTGCTAACACTTAATCTGAATGCCTACCTCCATTCTCTCCCCTCTCCCAACCAAGGTTGTTGAAATCAAAATCACAGTTTTTCTATCCCAATTTTTGGTACCATCCTGAATAAAAGTATATTCACAAAATTACTTAACATCTTACACTCTTGGTTATCGGTTTCTACCTCATTATCCCGCTCCATTCCAATTTGGTCGCTTACTCCTGTGACCAAACTGTACATCTTGTTCTTATTCGGAGATGACAAATCCATAAATTCATAAATTTAACTATGTCATTATGATTAAAATCCCTGTCCTACTGAACCTCTGATGCATTTACATTGCTTATACCTGCTTTTTAATCCCATAGAGACCTCTGACATTTGGATCCCTCTATTTATCTAATTTCAACCAATTAGCCATTCTCTGTCATCAATTCCTTTTTATTCTTTTTGGATTCCATGTGCCATTACATCAACCAATCATTTGAAAATATTTCCGAATTTATACAGCTTTAATTTCCCTAGTCAGCTCTCTTTCTCCAGTTATCTAAGTAAGGTATTTAAAGTCCTTTCTATGTTTTTAAATGTTCAAATTTATTCTCCTAACCTGAAAGGAGCTATATATCTCAATTAAGTGCTTACAGCCAAATATACTTAATTATAAAGACAGTTATATTTTTCTCTGTTCTTCTGTTAAAACAAAATAAAAGATGTGACTTTTTTTTTTTCAAAATCTCCTTCCCTGTCTGGGTTTTGCTTCTTATTCCATTGTGCCTAATTCCCATAATTATTTAAATTTGCTCATGTTGACTCTTCTGGGAAGAAAAAAAAGTTCTTCCATGAACTTATGTATTCCTCTGCTACCATCGTATCTCTTTGAATCTTATAATGGTTAAATTTCTCAAATATACATCTGTATTCACACTTTATATCACCTCATTCCCCCCTCTCATGTCAACCTCTTTTTGTTGGGCTTATACCTTGAAATTAAACTTATTCTTGTAAATATAAAAACTAACCTTCTGGTTCTCATTCTGGAAAAAGCAGAGTAAGCACATTCCATTCCATTCCATTTTTTCCATCCTTCCCTAACTAAAACTTCGTGGAGCAAATTCATAGAGCAATTGAGTAATGATTCCAAAAGACAGAGAAAAGAGGATGTAGTCACTATGAAACACAGACTTGAATAACAAACCAGCAGTAATTTTCTACACTTTTTTTTGGGGGGGGGGTCATGTATATTCTGTTTTGTATGCTGGGGAAGCCCACTACTCAGAAACATCAATGGACACAGACAAAACAAACAAACAAACAAACAAGTAAAGCCTAATCTCTCTAGATAAAGCACAAGCTAATAGTGGTTAAGCAGAGGAGAAAAATTTTGACCATGCATGCCTTACTCCAAGTGAATACTATAATAAAAATTTTGCACCACTTTTCCTTCCTCTGAAGTACAGACTGAACAGAGCTGTCTTCTATCCTTGCCCTGCAACAATAAAGGGATGTGACCCCCTGACCACAGTGACTATGAATGGAGACTTACCTTTCATCTCTACCCTGAAACAAGTTGGGAGCATCACTCCTCACACCACACACACATTGGGAGAAGAGGCCAGTCATGTATTCACACCGTGGAATAATGAGGCAGCCTCCTCTCTCTCCCCAGCAGATATCAAAGCTACTGAGATGGAGAACAGAGCTCTGTCTACCAGTCTCTCCCCAGAAAAAAAATGAGGGAACTTATGCTTTTTTCCCAATAAAAGAGCAAGGAAAAGGAATGGAATTAGAGAGAAGGATATTTTAATTCTGTGTATGAAGGGGTGGCCAGACCACAGAGCAGTTCATACATGAAACCAACCAAATACAAAATAGTAAAAGGTTTGATAACTGAATTCTGGTGTGGAATACAACTTGGGTTCTAGATTGGCCTCTAGGTAGCACGTAAGTGGGACAGAACAGAATGGTATTGCAAAGGCTTTGAAAATAAAGCTGATGTTTCAACCTCATCCCACAAAGTTGGTCAGGATGCATATTCTGAACTCTTATATATTGCATGCCTGAAAAAACATAGAGATTTTTAAAAGAAACCAGACACTCTCCACATAATACTCAAATGCCCAGGATACAATCTGAAATTATTCATCACTTCCAAGAATCAGGAAAATCTAAACTCTCATGAAAAAAGACAATTGTGGTGAATAAATTTAAGATTTCTCTGAGCTTGCACCAATGGGTTATCAAGGCTTTGGACTGAAAGCTGCCACAGGGTGAAAGTGCTCAGCATAGAACAAAGCACAGAGCAGAAAGCCACTTCCACAGGTGGAAAACATCCAAGAACAGGTAGAGGAACAGCCAGAGGTGGAAAGCCAACCCAGCAAGCGAAAGAGCCCAGGATTTATCATTAAGTAAAACAAAGCATAGAGCAGAAAGGTGCTACAGGTGAAAGCACCCTGAGCTAATTAGTGAGAAAAATGCCTTGTTAACCCTGAGGTAGCATGCTCTATCTGTCTTAGCCCCTAGAAAAGTTAGGATAAACAGACACAGTGCCTGATGCCTGCAGTGAAGGGCCTTCTGCTCAGTTCTGGGACTTTGATTTGTATTGACCCTAACCCCTAACACCGCATACTTTCAAAACCCCCTTTCTCTCACATGCATGAGTTAATTATCAGTGTTTGTCTCTTTCTGCACACCCATCATTTTTGTAAGCCTCTGATCCTAATAAATATGAATCAAGGACCTTACTCACGGTTTTTGTCTCCTCCCGGATATTAGCCTCTCTTGTATTCAATTCTGCATCCACTCTCTTGCTGGATGAGAGAGAACTCCAGACTCAAAGTCTGCGAGGCAATCAATAGGTGCCTCTACTGGGGTACCTGGGTGGCTAAGTTGGTTAAGTGTCTGACTTAGTCTAAGGTCATGATCTTACAGTTTGTGGGTTCAGCCCCGAGTCAAAGCTGTGTGCTATTAGCACAGAGCCTGCTTCAGAACCTCTGTCCATTTCTCTCTCTGCCCCTCCATGCCTTGTAAGCTCTCTCTCTCAAAAACAAGTAAACATTTAAAAAAAGGTGCCATTCCTGATATGACATATGTCAGAATTAGCCAACAAAATTGTAAACCATCTGTCATAAAAATGTTCTAACAAATAATTACAAACACTATTAAAACAAATGGAAAAATGATAAGTATCAGGAATAAAATAAAATACAAAAGAAAAATAATGAATATTTAGAACTAAAAAAAATAATGACCAAATTATTTGGAGTTCACTGGAATGAACTCAAAAGCAGAATGGAGTTGACAGAGGAAATAATTGGGAATTTAGAGATAGATTAACAGATATTACTACATATGAAGAGCAGAAAGAAAATGAAAAGAGCCTCATAAACCATTTAGGACAATAACAAAAGTAATTTCATTTTATTGCTATTATTTGAATTCTTTTGTTTTCTACTTTTTATGACTCCCCTTGGTCTTTGCTTTCAACATAATGAGTAAAGACAGTGTTTTTTTTTAATCTATTTTCTGAAATAGTCTTCCCCTTGTTCCATACGTATTGATTCTCACCATTTTAAACTCTCATTTACAGCATGATATCTCCTGGTGAGTTTAAAAAATTAAAAATACAACTACCTATGACCCAGCAATTGCACTACTAGGTATTTATCCAAAGGATACAAAAATGCTGATTCAAAGGGGCACAGGCACTCCAATGTTTATAGCAGCATTATCAACAATAGCCACATTATGGAAAGAGCCCAAATGCCCATTGACTGACGAATGGATAAAGAAGAGGTGGTATATATATGCAACGGAATGTTACTCAGCAACCAAAAAAATGAAATCTTGCCATTTAAACAACATGAATGTAACTAGAGTGTATTATGCTAAGCAAAATAAGTCAGCCAGAGAAAGATATATATCATATGTGATACATGATACATATCTTATGTGGAATTTAAGAAACAAAACAGATGAACATAGGGGAAAGAAAGAAAAAGAAGGTAAAAAGGGAGGGAGGATAACCATAAGAGACTTTTGAATACAGAGAACAAACTGAGGGTTGCTAGAGGGGTGTTGGGTGGGGGGAGGATAGAATAAATGAGTGATGGGCATTAAGGAGAGCACTTGTTGGGATGAGCACTGGATGTTATATGGAAGTGATTAATCACTAAATTCCACTGCAGAAATCAATACTACACTATATGTTGGCTGGATTTAAATAAAAATAAATAAAAAAATTGTTTTATAGTTGAAAGCAAAAATTACCAAATGTCACCTCAAAATATGTAGACATAATAATTAATAAAACTATATTATAAAATACAGAATATATGGGACTAAAATGCATTAAGATATGGACTGTCCCTTAAAATTGGTAAATATTGGGGCGCCTGGGTGGCGCAGTCGGTTAAGCGTCCGACTTCAGCCAGGTCACGATCTCGCGGTCCGTGAGTTCGAGCCCCGCATCAGGCTCTGGGCTGATGGCTCAGAGCCTGGAGCCTGTTTCCGATTCTGTGTCTCCCTCTCTCTCTGCCCCTCCCCTGTTCATGCTCTGTCTCTCTCTGTCCCAAAAATAAATTTAAAAAAACGTTGAAAAAAAATTAAAAAAAAAAATTGGTAAATATTGATATTAGTAGATGGTAATGTTACATATATAGATTGTGATCCCCAAAGTGGCAGTGTTTAGCAAACTACTGCCCTTGGACTAAAACACATCTTCCATCTGTTTTTGAACATAAATTTAGACCAATACATAACTATGTCCACTCATTTATGTATTGTTTATGGCTATTTATTTTGCTACTCTTGCAGACTTGACTAAGTGACCATATGTCTCACACAGCTTACACTATATACTATATGATCCTTTACAGAAAATATTTACCAACAGGGAGCAACCACTAAAAATTTATAGAATAACATATAATAACAATAAATATGGACAAATCAGGTGCCAAAAAAAAAAAAAAAAACAAGTTAGATTACACCAAACTAAAAACTGCTGCCAGTAAAATCAGCAAAGTGAAAAGGTAACCTATGGAATGGGAGGCCATGTTTGTAAACCATATATCTGATAAGGGATTAATGTCCAAAATATATAAGGAACTCGATAGCAAAATATATTATATATATATTATTATATAAAATATATTTGTATTTATAATTTATATTTCTATTATATCTATCTATATCTATATCTATCTACCTATATGTGTGTGTGTACATATATATATATGTATGTGTATATATGTATGTGTATATATATATATATATATATATATATTTAAAAGTGGGTCAATGACTTTCAATAGGCATTCCTCTAAAGAAAACACACAAATGGCCAACAGGGCTATGAAAAGGTGCTCAGCATCACTAATCATCAGAGAAATACAAATCAGAAACACAATGAGACATGACGTCACTCACATCTGTCCAAGTAACTATCGACAAGTATAACAAAGATCTGATAAGTGTTGGCAAGAATGTGGGGAAATTAAAACCCATACACTCTGTTGGTAAAAATGTAGAATGGTGAATCTGCTTTGGAAAACAGTATGGAGTGAAGGCTACTCAAAAAACTAAAATTAGTATTGCCATATGATCCAGCAATCCTGCTTCTGGTTATATATCTAAAATAAATGAAGTCAGGATATCAATGAGATATTAGTACTCCCATATTTCTTGGAGAACTACTCTCAATAAGCAAGATAAAAACGTGGCAATAACTTACATGTCTATCAAAAGTCATACAAATAAAGAACATGTGGTGCATATATACAGTGGAATGCTATTCAGACTTACGAAGAAGGAAATTCTGCATATGTGACAATATGGATGCACTTGAAAGACATTATATACTAAGTGAAATAAGCCAGGCATAGAAAGACGAATGCTACATGACTCCACTTTTTTGACAAAGGTGTTTAAAATAGACAAATTCACAGAATCAAAGAGTTGAATCATAGTTGTCAGGGGCTGGGAGAATGGGAAAATGAGAGACCCAACAATGAGCATAAAGTTTCAGCTCAGCAAAATGAATCAGCTCTAGATGGTACATTATACCTACAGTTAACAATAATGTACTGTACAACTAAAATTTTGTTAAAATGATATTATCACAAGTTCAGTATTCTTACCACAATAAAATAAAATTTGAAAAATCTAGATAAACCAAAATTGTTACTAAACAGAGTTCAAATAATCCACAGGCAAACAGGAAACAGGAAACAATGGAACAAAACATAGACACTAACACACACACACATGCACACACAGAAACAGAAAATAAGGGTATTATGGCTGATTAAAATATTTCTTTTTGTTTAGGTAAATTGTTCTAATTCTCATCTCAGTTTTATAATTTTCTTAGGATCTAGTCATTTAGAATGTGTTCATAAATTGTACCTATTGATTTTAATAACTTTTTCTATAACCAGTCTCTAGTGACTGATGACATATGAATTTTATTTGACAAAATAAATTCAACAAACATTTATTGAACACTACTATTTTGTGGATAATTTACTAGTCTTTGGAAGTTATAATAAAATAGCTCAAGATGGTTACAGCTCATATTTTAAGTGAATAACTTAACTCCAACCACTTTCCTAGAGTTTATAGTGAAGAATGGTGAAGGAAAGGCTTTAATTTCAATGATTACTTAGATATATATTTATCCCTCACTAAGAAACTAGCAATTACTTAATACTGAAATATTAAATAGCATTTAGAATGATCTCTATTATGCAAGATACATATAAAACAGTCATCTAGTGGCATGAAATCAAATAATTAATTCTATGCAGTGGAAACAGAAAAACTTCTTGTAAGAGATGATGTTTAATTTTCTACCAGAAAAGGGGGAATTTTTATTACAAGCAGAGGAAAATGCATGGAAAAAATATTAAAGCAAATGGAGAACATGAATATATTCAAAATGCTCTAGTGGGAATTAGATTTAAATACAATGCAGAAGTTAGAAAGAGAGAGAAATGGTTAATCATGATAAATGCAATAGTGGTGGCACTTGAGTGAGTGAGTTAAGCATCGGACTCTTGATTCTCTCTTAGGTCATGATCTCACGGTTGTGGGATTGAGTCCCAAGTTGGACTCTGCACCGACAGCATTTGAGCCTGCTTGGGATTCTCTCTCTCTCTTTCTCTCTGCCACTCCCCTGATCACTATCTGTCTCTCAAAAGAAATAAAACTTTTTAAAAAATGCAATAGTGGAAGAAAAATTTGAAATAATATTTAAAGTGAATGAGTGAAAGATTGAGAAAAACAGAGGAGACGTTCCAAAAATATGTCGTGTGGGCAAGAACACTATGTGACTGGGAGTAAGGCAGGGTAAGAATGAACAACCAAAAATGTATGTACAGGCAATGGTAGGGCAGAAAGATTATATATGTATGTGTATATGTATGTATGTATGTAATTTATATAATTTACATATAACTTACATAATTAACTATATATGTTAACTTACATACATATATATGTAATTTGAGATTTTAAAAGGTGTACTGTCAACCCAAAATAGGTTACATACTAGGTAACATAAAGGCCAGATTTTACCATAATCTTTGTGCCAATGATTTGAAAAAGAATAATGAAAACTCACCAAGAAAAATATCTCAGAGTAAAAGTTTTACTTTTTCTTTTCATAACTTTCAGTTCAATAAAGAAAACCAAGTCAAAGGAAATGAAACTTAAGTAAGGAATGTATTTTTAATACTCAAATTAAGAATATGTCAAGGTCATAATATTGATTTCTAAAAGAGATTTTAGAAGCATGAGAATCAATACATATGGAACAGCGGGAAAACTATTTTAGACAATAGATAAAAAAGATCTACTGTCTTCCGTGATTATGCTAAAAGCAGAGACTATGAGGAGCCCTAGGAGGTAGGGGAAAATAAAAGGAATTCAAGTAAGAGCAATAAAATAAAGTTGCTTTGGTGCTTATCCATGCATAATATCTCTGAGTAAGTTTGAAAATTAGAAAGCATTTGTCACTAAAATGAATCAGACATCATTAGGAGATCTTATAGAATAACAATAATTTGATCATGTTTCCAAATTCAGGAAAGAAAATACTTAGATGATTTTAGTAATCAAAATTTTTAAAGATTGGAAAGCATGGAAGCACTTAGAAATCAAAAATTTAAGTAATGAAAAAGAGGACAAGAAATGTCTGTTTAGATAAAGCAAAGGGTTGATTTTATTACCCTAAAACCCTATCTCAAAATCCAGAGGTGAAAAAAACGGAGAAAAAGCCCTCTGGAAAAATATATATTTTTTGTATCTTTATAATTATTTGTCATGGATCAATTAGTCAGTAACTAAATATTATGTTCGTTCATTCATTCATGTGTTCATCCATTGTTCATGTGACAATTTGGGTATTGCAAATATTCCTAAACCTCCCATATATCAAACTACAAGGTACAATAGTGTCATTCATCCTGTCTGACAATTCCATCATGGAATTAACTTTTTCTTTTTGTGTTCTATTAAGTCTCCCACTGTGTTTATGGGACAAGGTTAAGAACTATAAACCAAAATGTTTTGCATGTGCATGGATACTTAACAAGTGAATAACCTAACTCAGAATATACGAAATGTCTGCTGTAAACCTGATGCAAATGTATAGCAAATTCTGCATCCTATTAAGACATTTTTTTTTACAAAATTTAGAGTAGTTTTGATGGAAAGTGATTTAATTTTCAGATGATATATACTGTTGAAAGGCAGAAGGCAGAATCTAAGTATAAAAAGATTTTAAACTTTATATCCCTACCTGACTCAGTAACTATACTGGGCTGCCACCGAGGACATGACTCTGGAGGAGCTGACTCTGCATTTGAGGTTGATGTGAAGGCACTGACAGCAGAAGGCCATGAGCAGATGGTACTGCCTGCTGGTGGGCATTGAGTCCTTTGTTGAAGCAGGAACTGGGTAGCCCATATCTGTGTCTACCACATGTTGGCATCTAACTGTCTTAGGTTTTCTTAGTTGAGCTCTTTGATTTGAGTTAACTCTTACAGTCTACCCCTTATCAATGTCTGATTCTATTTTTGAATTGGCTATTTTGTAGCAAATTTTGGAATCTTCTATCAAGGCAACCTTGCTTGATATGATTACTCCTCTTTGAAGCAAGAAAATCCCAAATATGTGTCCTCTTTTAAGAGTTGGGGCTGAGGTAAAAGGTAGCCAAGACATTCACCATGTCATTATTTCATAAATAAATTATGTCACACTATACAGTTACCTGAGAGTTTCCAACCACATCCAAACAATGGAAGAGATGTTTCTTTGTTTCCTGATCTACATAATGACTAGCCTTATTATCTTTGTCAGACATTGTAAGTAGTAATCACCACCCTAAACTGACTTGCTGATATTTTTTGGAGTCTGGATAGTAATAAAATAATAATCAACATTTAACAGAAATTAATAATATAAAAAATGATTTTTACAGGCATTATGTTATCCAGCATTCACCAAAAAAAGACATAACGACAATAAAAATAACAAAATTTATTGGCATTTAATATGAACCAGACACAATGTGAAATGTTTATGTAGAATATCCCATTTAATATTCCTGGCAATTTTTGAATTAGGCACTAGTAAATTTGTCTCCATTTTACAAGTGAAAAGTTTAAAACTCAAAGAGAAACACTTTGAACAGAACATGCAGTAGATGTGTGACTGAGAGCCAGAGACTTTAACCAGTATACTCTTTTGTCTGAGGAAGACCATATATAATTAAAATCCTCACTCCCCAAGTGAGAAAGCTACCTCTATCACAGAAGTGTCTCTGGGACTACTTGCTAAATACAGTGACTACAAGTTCTAACAGTTGATTTAAAAAACAAACAGAAGAAGAAGAAGAAGAAGTTTCAACAGTTGATAGTGGAACAAAGAGTAGTTTATTAAAATAATTACTGGGAAGATGGTGGCATAGGAGGACGCTGGGCCCACCTCGTCCTGCTGATCACTTAGATTCCACCCACATCTGTCTAAATAACACAGAAAACCGCCAGAAGACTAGCAGAATGGACTCTCTGGTGCCAAGCGTAGACGAGGCCCACGGAGGAGGTGCCTCCCTCCTGGTGCTGCAGGGCCCCTCCCCCAGGGGACCACCGACAGCAAAGTGAGCTGAGCCTGCCCCTCCCACCCCTGTGCACCTTGTGGATCCACTCCAGCTAATATGCCAGATCCCATCAAAGCAGCACCACAAGCCTGGCAGTGTGCAAGTAGCCCAGGCAGGGGCCACACCACTCCACAGTGAGTCCTGTCCCTGGGAGAGGGGAACATAAGGTACACACCAGTCTGCCTATGGCCCCAGGTGGGCTGGGGACAGACATCAGGTCTCACTGCGGCCGGGCCCACCAACACAAGATACTCCAGACAGCACAGGGGAAGTGCCCTGCACTTTGGAGCCACCCCAGGGACTACCCAAAATGACAACACAGAAGAAATATCCTCAAAAGAAACTCCAGGAAGTAGCGACAGCTAACAAATTGATCAAAAACAATTTAAGCAATATAACGAAACAAGAATTTAGAATAATAGTCCTAAAATTAATCGCTGGGCTTGAAAATAGCATAGAGGATAGCAGAGAATCTATTGCTACAGAGATTAAGGGACTAAGAAATAGTCATGAGGAACTAAAAAATGATATAAATGAGGTGCAAAATAAAATGGAGGTGGCCATAGCACGGATTGAAGAGGCAGAGGAGAGAATAGGTTAATTAGAAGATAAAATTATGGAAAAAGAGGAGCTGAGAAAAAGAGACATAAAAAAGTCCAGGAGTATGAGGGGAGAATTAGAGAACTAAGTGATGCTATTAAATGCAACAATATCCGTATGATAGGAATTCCAGAAGAGGAAGAGAGAGAGATAGGGGCTTTGTGTACTTGAACAAATCATAGCTGAGAACTTCCCTGATCTGGGGAAGGAAAGGGCATTGAAATCCAAGAGGCACAGAAAACTCCCTTCAGATGTAACTTGAATCGATCTGCACGACATATCATAATGAAACTGGTAAAATACAAGGATAAAGAGAAAATTTTGAAAGCAGCTACGGATAAACAGGCTAACTTATAAAGGGAGACCAATAGGACTAGTGGCAGACCTATCTACTGAAACTTGGCAGGCCAGAAAGGAATGGCAGGAAATCTTCAATGTGATGAACAGAAAAAACTATGCAGCAAGTCTGTCATTCAGAATAGGAGAGATAAAGGTCTTCCCAAACAAGCAAAAACTGAAGGAATTCATCACCACTAAACTAGCCCTACAAGAGATCCTAAGGGGGATTCTGTGACTGAAATGTTGCAAGGACCACAAAGTACCAGAGACATCACTATAAGCATGAAACCTATGGACATCACAATGACTCTAAACTCATATCTTTCAATAATAACACTGAATGTAAATGGATTAAATGCTCCAACCAAAAGACATAGGGTATCAGAATGGATATAAAAAAAAACAAAAAACAAAAAAACAAAAAAAAACCCATCTACCTGCTATCTACAAGAGACTCATTTTAGACCTGAGGGCACCTTCAGATTGAGAGTGAGAGGATGGAGAACTATCTATCGTGCTACTTGAAGTCAAAAGAAAGCTGGAGTAGCCATACTTCTATCAGACAAACTAGACTTTAAATTAAAGGCTGTGACAAGAGATGAAGAAGGGCATTATATAATAATTACAGGGTCTCTCCATCAGGAAGAGCTAACAATTATAAATGTCTATGCACCGAATACGGAAGCCCCCAAATATATAAAACAATTAATCACCAACATAAGCAATTTTATTGATAAGAATGTGGTAATTGCAGGGGACTTTAATACTTCACTTACAACAATGCATAGATCATCTAGACACACGATCAATAAAGAAACAAGGGCCCTGAATGATACATTGGATCAGATGGACTTGACAGATATATTTAGAACTCTGCATCCCAAAGCAACAGAATATACTTTCTTCTTGAGTGTGCATGGAACAATCCCCAAGATAGATCACACACTGGGTCACAAAACAGCCCTTCATAAGTATAAAAGAATTGAGATCATACCGTGCACACTTTCAGACCACAATGCTATGAAACTTGAAATCAACCACAGGAAAAAGTCTGGAAAACCTCCAAAAGCATGGAGGTTAAAGAACACCCTACTAAAGAATGAATGGGTCAACCAGGCAATTAGAGAAGAAATTTAAAAATATATGGAAACAAATGAAAATGAAAATACAATAATCCAAACGCTTAAGGATGCAGAGAAGGCAGTCCTGAGAGGAAAAGACATTGCAATCCAGGCCTATCTCCAGAAACAAGAAAAATCCCAAATACAAAATCTAACAGCATACCAAAAGGAAATAGAAGTAGAAGAGCAAAGACACCCAAACCAAACAGAAAAAGAGAAATAATAAAGATCAGAGCAGAAATAAACAATATAGAGTCTAAAAAAACTGTAGAGCAGATCAAGGAAACCAAGAGTTGTTTTTTTGAAAAAATAAAATCGACAAACCTCCAGCCAGGCTTCTCAAAAAGAAAAAGGAGAGGACTGAAATAGATAAAATCATAAATGAAAATGGAATTATTACAAAAAATCCCTCAGAAATACAAAGAATTATCAGGGAATACTATAAAAAATTATATGCCAACTAACTGGACAACCTGGAAGAAATGGACAAATTCCTAAGCACCCACACACTTCCAAAACTCAAACAGGAAGAAATAGAAAAGTTGAACAGACCCATAACCAGTTAAGAAACTGAATCAGTTATCAAAAATCTCCCAACAAATAAGAGTCCAGGACAAGATGGCTTCCCAGGGGAGTTCTACCAGACGTTTAAAGCAGAGATAATACCTATCCTTCTCAAGCTATTCCAAAAAATAGAAAGGGAAGGGAAATTTCCAGACTCATTCTATGAAGCCAGTATGACTTTGGTTCCTAAACCAGAGACCCAGCAAAAAAAAAAAAAAAGACAGAGAGAGAAAGAGAACTGAAAGCCAATATCCCTGATGAATATGGATGCAAAAATTCTCAATAAGATACTAGCAAATCGAATTCAACAGCATATAAAAAGAATTATTCACCATGATCAAGTGGGATTCATTCCTGGGCTGCAGGGCTGGATCAACATTCGCAAATCAATCAATGTGATACATCACATTAATAAAAGAAAAGATAAGAACCTTATGGTCCTGTCAATCAATTCAGAAAAAGCATTTGACAAAATTCAGCATCCTTTCTTAATAAAAACCTCAAAAACTCGGGATAGAAGGAACATACTTAAACATCATAAAAGCCATTTATGAAAAGCCCAGAGCTAATGTCATCCTCAGTGGGGAAAAACTGAGAGCTTTCCCCCTAAGATCAGAAACACGACAGGGATGTCCACTCTCACCACTGTTATTGAACATAGTATTGGAAGTGCTAGCATCAACAATCAGACATCAAAAGGAAATCAAAGGCATCAAAATGGGCAAAGATGAAGTCAAGCTTTCACTTTTTGCAGATGACATGATATTATACATGGAAAACCTGATAGACTCCACCAAAAGTCTGCTAGAACTGATACATGAATTCAGCAAAGTCTCAGGATACAAAATCAATGTACAGAAATCAGTTGCATTCTTATACACAATAATGAAGCAACAGAAAGACAAATAAAGAAACTGATCCCATTCACAATTGCACCATGAAGCATAAAATACCTAGGAATAAACCTAATCAAAGATGTAAAAGATCTGTATGCTGAAACTATAGAAAGCTTATGATGGAAATTGAAGAAGATATAATGAAATGGAAAAACATCCCGTGCTCATGGGTTGGAAGAATAAATATTGTTAAAATGTCAATACCACCCAAGCTATCTACACATTCAATGCAATCCCAATCAAAATTGCACCAGCATTCTTCTCAAAGCTAGAACAAGCAATCCTAAAATGTGTATGAAACCACAAAGACCCTGAATAGCCAAAATAATTTTGAAGAAGAACAAAGTGGGAGGCATCACAATCCCAGACTTTAGCCTCTACTACAAAGCTTTAATCATCAAGACAGCATGGTATTGGCACAAAAACAGACACATAGACCAATGGAATATAATAAAAACTCCAGAATTAGACCCACAGAAGTATGGCCAACTAATCTTTGACAAAGCAGGAAAGAACATCCAATGGAAAAAAGATAATCTCTTTAACAAATGGTCCTGGGAGAACTGGACAACAACATGCAGAAGAATGAAACTAGACCACTTTCTTACACCATTCACAAAAATAAACTCAAAATGGATAAAGGACCTGAGTGTGAGACAGGAAACCATCAAAACCCTAGAGGAGAAAGCTAGAAAAAGCCTCTGTGACCTCAGCTGCAGCAAATTCTTACTTCGCACATCCCCAAAAGCAAGGGAATTCAAAGCAAAAATGAACTATTGGGACCTCATGAAGATAAAAAGCTTCTGCACTTCAAAGGAAACAATCAATAAAACTAAAAGGCAACCAACGGAATGGAAAAGATATTTGCAAATGACATATCAGACAAAGGATTAGTATCCAAAATCTATAAAGAACTCACCAAACTCCACACCGAAAAACAAATAACCCAGTGAAGAAATGGGCAGAAAACATGAATGGACACTTCTCTCAAGAAGACATCCAGATGGCCAACAGACACATGAAAAGATGCTCAACGTCACTCCTCATCAGGGAAATACAAATCAAATCCACACTCAGATACCACCTCACGCCAGTCAGAGTGGCTAAAATGAACAAATCAGGAGACTATAGATGCTGGCGAGGATGTGGAGAAATAGGAACCCTCTTGCACTGTTGGTGGGAATGCAAACTGGTGCAGCTGCTCTGGAAAACAGTATGGAGGTTCCTCAAAAAATTAAAAATAGACCTACCCTATGACCCAGCAGTAGCACTGCTAGGAATTTACCCAAGGGATACAGGAGTACTGATGCAAAGGGGCACTTGTACACCAATGTTTATAGCAGCACTTTCAACAATAGCCAAATTATGGAAAGAGCCTAAATGTCCACCAACTGATGAATGGATAAAGAAATTGTGGTTTATATACACAATGGAATACTACATGGCAATGAGAAAGAATGAAATGTGGCCTTTTGTAGCAATGTGGATGGAACTGGAGAGTGTGATGCTAAGTGAAATAAGTCATACAGAGAAAGACAGATACCATATGTTTTCACTCTTATGTGGATCCTTAGGAACTTAACAGAAGACCATGGGGAAGGTGAAGGGAAAAAAAAAAGGTTAGAGAGGGAGGGAGCCAAACCATAAGAGACTCTTAAAAACTGAGAACAAACTGAGGGTTGATGGGGGGTGGGAGGGAGGTGAGGGTGGGTGATGGGCCTCTGTTGGGATGAGCACTGGATGTTGTATGGAAACGAATTTGACAATAAATTGCATATTAAAAAAATAAAAATTAAGTATATTTTGTCTGATATTGATAAAAAATAAAATAATTATTATAATGATCATTAATAATAGATTTTGTAAATAATAATATTAGTAAATAAATGTTAATTTTAGCTTTCTTAATGGGAAAAAGAGGAAGGCCACTCCAGATTGGTAGGTGGTGGTTTTCATAACCAAGGGAACTTAACTAGAAGACTTGTCTTCCACAGCCTCAAAACCAGTAGATCTCAGAATCCACCCACAAGAATCTTAGAAGTTTATGTAAAGGACTTCATGGGATTCAGTCATATAACCAGCCAGAGGGTCTCAACAACACCTACTCTCTCAAGGCTATGTCCTTCAAATGGCTTGGGCTATGAGAATGATGGGTGGATCATGCATTCCAAGGACAAGAGTCGGTGAGAAGCCTCCAATTTCTGGGTGTTGGTCGAGTGTCAACCAGAGGTTATGCCCTTTCAATGACCTCACCCAACACCACTATACACAATTTTGCAAAAAAGAACTGTCCTTTACATGACACTTAGAAAGTAGGCTGGGCTGCCATGCTTTTCTTATATGTGTAATCAAAGAAATAATGAATCATAATTTATTCATAGGTTATTGAGTACTTGTTTTTAGTATATAAATAAGAATATTTATAATTTTTATTAGTCTATATTTAAGAATTCTATTATTTATTATGTTTGCATATGTGATCAAATAGGCACAATGTACTATTTTTGAGATAAAAGAAACTCAAAATGAAGTGTTAATTATTTTTAGTTATTTGTCTTATAAATTTTATAAAGTACAGGAAACTATGAATTTGACTATTAAAGAAAATTTGAAATAAGTAAAATGAAATGAAAATATGAAGGGATTATGACTGTATTACACTTTTATATGCTACCCATATCCTTTGTATGATCAATGTAAGTTAGTGGCAAGGCTTCTAAGATATTAATTAACTTTCTGGGGATGAAATATGCTTATAGCAGTTTCCATTAGAACTATATTTCATTGAATATCAATTGAATACAGTTAAAGTGACTTCTATTCAAATGTTGAAAGGGGTATTATACCAAAATATTAACATAGATTTATACATAATAAAAACATTTTGTGGTGGTGAGATTGAACCGTAATGATATAAATATTCCTATTCATTCTAACAAATGTCCTAAGTGTCAGATAAGGTAGAAAATTAAGTAAAACCCCCATAGAAGGAAATTATTGGCATAAATTTCTAAATAAAATTCACATGAAACTATACTATAGGAAAAACTTGTATAATGTGTTAATACCTTCACCTAAAATCTTTAATAGATTTTATATTTAAAAGATTCTAAATTGTTATTGTTTCATTGATATCAGGGTATTTTGAGTTGCTTTAAGGCTAATACTGACAGTAACACCTAGCTTCCTCTAAGGAAACTTATCATGCCTTAATTCTTACTTTTCAGTTATATCTGGAAAGATATTGGCAGAATACCACCAACCTATTCTAGAAACCAGGACATATAATAGATGCTATATATTCTGAGGCATTAACATCCATTTAAAATCACTGGCAGATGTATCATTGTGAGAGCTGTGTATATTCTTAAAGTATGATATAGTCAAAGTTTACCCAAATCTCAAGGGGTTTTTCATCCTAAAATATTCCCTTTTCTTTTTTTTCCCCCAAACTCAGAGGGAGCCTATTAATAGAGTAGCTATGACACTAGTTGTAGCACTTCTTTTCGTGTTTTCCCCTTACAGAGTCCAGATAAAGAGATAATTGAGAAAGTGAAGAAAAAGTTGGTCAGGCTCCTAGACTATGTCTTCTCTATCAATTTCCTTAGATATTTTTATGTAAAAAATTATTAAAAGAATTAATCTCAAATTCTGATGTCAATAAAAAATGTTTCCTAAGTGTTCTGCCTCTAATGGTCTGGTGTCCACAGAAAAGGAGAATATTAAAAAGAAGATACAACAGGCAGATACAACTGCCCATATCTGATGGGAAGAGATTTATTTACTGGGCACTTTATACAGGATATTTCAGCAACCCTTCTCTCCTTGTTTGGGTTCCCTCAATTAAGCAAACCTTGGGACAAGGATTCTTAGGCAGGTGTTTATTTTGAGAATCAAAATGGAAGGAGTAGAAGAACTGAAATGAAGACAGAAGGAAAGCTGTATTAAGGAACATTATTGGGATATTCCATCTAAAGGCTATTGGAATTCAATCCCATTAGGAACTCCATGAGGGACCCTGTAAAATGCATATCAACATAAGACATGAAAGAGGGTAGTATTTTTTACCCAGGGAGTGTCAACTGTTCCACAGTTATACATGTACACATGCATCAGCTCAGTGAAGTAGGCTTTATCAGTCATCCATGCAGCTGTAATAGCAAGAAAAGAAAGCAAGAGATGTGCTGTATACCCATAGCAAGGTGCTATCATGCTAAAGCAAAAACCTATGGTATTTGTGAGAGAAACACAAAAGTTTTCTGATAGACACCACCTCTCCTTTCACCACTCAAGACCTCTTGTACCCTACATTAAGTCCAATACACCACAAAAAATTAATATGAGTATTAATTGAATAAGTTAAAATACTCAGAATTATAACTGGTCCCTAGGCCTTAACTATTATTCATTATCTCCCTCTTTTACCACATCCCCTAGATTACTTTTATCCTCAGCAAGTACTTCAGCTGTTCTCTGTTTATTGACTGATGAGAGGACTCCTATCTTGATCCCCGAGGAATGAGAGCCTTCAGTCACTGCGCTTTTGAGGTTATAGTTGTTGCAATAGTGCATACAGGTATCACTGAACTTAGATCATCAAGAGTTGCCCCAGTGAATCTCCAAGATTACAAATATATTCCTTTCCAACCTATTGTGTTGCTAAAACTCTAGGAATCTCCAACAATAAGTTAACTCCTTTTGCTGTCTGCTGAACCACCAAAATGAGAAGCCAAATATGACCATGTGGGAGCTATAACCTCAGGTTCAATGAAAGCCTTAATGTGTCCCCTGGTAGAAGCCTCCTTCCACCCTACTCCAGATGAAGATTTTTAATCCTTCCAAGCCTAAGGATGAGAGGACACAAAGTGAAAACTTGGCAAGTGTGTTGCAAAGTATAATGATGTAATTGACTAATTATACTTCTATCACTGGCTCCTGGATGAGCATTCTAAACCTGCGAAAACAACAGTGACTCTCATGACTATCAGCTATTGATCTGATATATTTATAGTATTTCGTGTTGTAGAATAGTTCCCTAAACCTGCAGATTTTTTTTCTTGAAACCGATATATTGATCTTTAATAGTACATCCCGACATTCCATTATACTTCCAGATCAAGCAGTGTCTGGTAGGACCAGTGGATAAGGTAGTTATGTGCCCATTATCCCATCTTGTTTATCATAAAATGGGTCCATTGGTCTGAGTTGATAACTGTGAGATCCTATAAGGGATTGTGCTGGAAGAGAAACTGTAGTTAGAAAAAGCAAACTTTAGTATCAAGACCAATAAGAAATAATCATTGTCCCTTCAGAGGTAGAAATTATTCAATACAATCAACTTCTCATTACGTGCCTGGTTATTTTTTTTGAAGAAGAAGAAGAAGAGGAGTACCATATTAAAGGCTGGATATTGGTCTCTGGTTTTGACAGATTTGACCCTCAGAAAAGGTAGTAACAAGGTGAGACCTGATGAGAAGGAACTAATGCATACTAATGTTAACTGCTACCATGGCCACTCCACTTATAAACCGTTTGTGCAAAGACTGAGACAGTGGAGAAGAGACTGATTGACATCCTTAGGATGAATCAATCTATCTACAAGGATGTCAAGGGGCTCCTTTTTGATTAATACACTCTGGTGTGAATTACTATTAAGATACAAATACCTAACACATTGTGATACTCTAAAATATCTATTTGCTGTCTCTTGAAATCTCAATTTATTTCTTCCAGACCCATAACTAACCATTTTCCTACTATTTTTCCACTGCCTAGAAATGTTTAGTCCTATATTAGGCCATTTTTCACATAAAATGTAGATAACCATGTTTAATGCTCACAGTTATGCCCTCTGAGAGAATTTCCTGATGCATTATTTAGGGCCACAGCACAAGGGAGCTGGAGTGCAATCTTAATCCTTTTTTTGGTTTGTACCAGCATATCAAACTTATAAACCAGTAAAACAGCTTATTCATCCATTGCTAGTTGGTTGAAAAAAATCACCCTAATCCATAGATGTGAGTTATAGTAAAGGCTTCAGTGCAACACAGGCAACATGTGTGTGTGATCATTAAACTTACTTTAGCCCCAACCTATACTGCACAATTTTCATCCTAAAAAGATTGTTATTATGCCCCCTGAACTTGCAACTTACTAGATCATATAATATCAAGGTCAGGATTGGTGGATTTGATTACAGTCATTTGATAGCTCAGAGTGAACTATTTAGTTCACTCTATGACCCACTCACTTGCTAGGATATCTTTTCCAATAGCAAACCATGCTCTGCTGCAAAAGGCATGACTTTGCTCCAGAATCCTAGGGATCTGTGCTTTTCTCTCTTGGTTGGTTGGTTCTTCTACTGATGCTATAGTAATTTATCACACACTTCACAGTTAAAACAACACGCATTTATTATCTCGCAGTTCTTTAGGTCCTAAGTCCAGGCATGGTCTGGGTGGGCTTTCTGTTAAGGATCTAAGGCCAGAATAAAGGTGTCAGCCAAACTGAGCTTTTGTCTGGAGAACCTGGGCAAGCATCTGCTTCCAACCTCATTTATTACTGGCAGAAACCAAATTGCGGTTGTCATAGTACTGAGATGCTCATTCCTTGATGATGGTCAGCCAGCGGCTATTCTCAGCTCTTAGAGTTGGCCTGTATTCTTTGAAGTGTGGTTCTCTCCATCTTCAAAGCCAGCTATAGAGAATCTCACTGATGTCAAATCCTCTCACATTTTGAACATCTCTCACCAGAAAGAACTCCATTCCTTTTAAGGACTCACATGATTAGATCAGGCTCACCAAGGACAATCTCTTTATCGTGAGGTAAAGTGATTTGGGACCCTAATTACTTCAGTAAAATATAATATATTTAATATTATATTTAATATATTTAAATATTGTAATATATTATATTATTATATTTTATATTTAATATATAGATCATAATCTATATAAATCTCCCATTTAATATGTTATAGATCATAATCACTTGTGCTATAGGGTGAGGGCTGTTGAATTAAAATTGGATTAGAGGCGCACCTGGGTGCCTCTGACAGTTAAGCATCCGACTTAGGCTCAAGTCATGATCTCACAGTTTGTGAGTTGGAACCCTGCATCAGGTTCTGTGCTGACAGCTCAGAGCCTGGAGCCTGTTTCGGATTCTGTGTCTCCCTCTCTCTCTGCCCTACTCACCTCTGTCTGTCTCTCTCTCCAAAATAAATTAAACATAAAAAATTTTTAAATTGGAATTAGAATCTTGCCTTCCACACTCTAATCCTGGGGCGTATTAGAGACTCTGTCCACATCCATGAAGGCTTGCAGAGTTGTCCCTTGGAATAATCTAAGTTGTTCTCTTGATAGTAGTACGTGAAAGATACAACAATCTGGCCTTGACTTTAAAGATGATGTCTCAGCGTGCCCATACCACTGGCTACATAAAAACTTCACAGTATTTCAGGTCCCTGAAAACCTTTAGAAGTTTATCTCCTTGTCTTTAGCATGGATACTTCATACTAAAGCATCAAGAGTAACTTGCTATTTCTAATTGCCAGGTTCAACTAGCATAACACCCCAGCATAATATTCTATGAAATGTCAATGTTAGAATCCCTGTGGACTAGATTGTGAGTGAGAGCAAGAGCATGAACATCTCTCCAGGACACATGTGGACTGTTGTCCATCTTACGTAAAATGGAATAACTTTTGAATACTTTTCTGAAGACAAATTTGGAGGCCATATGTTTGACCACCAGCTACTTACCAAATTTTCCAAGTTTCCTGAAAGTCCCCTCAGACAGTTCTGCTCATTATATTTGAGTTCAACTCATCACATATATCTGGGATATAAATTAAAAGGGGTTATTTGTCATTCCACCTGACCCCAAATTCTCAAGTGCTTTCCGGAGATTTTGTTTATGTATCAGTTGTGATTGGTCATTTCCCTCACTAGTGAAACAGTCTGTTACATTACTATTATCTTTCCACAGAGTCTCAGAAATTGTTTCATCCAGGGATACATATCTATACATCTGCTGGTGATGACGCAGGAAAAGGGAAGAAGTTCATTTCTGCTTCCCATTTCTACATTCCTCCTCTCCTGGAAGTCTGGGGTTCCTGATAAAAGCTATGATTATGGTGCAGCTACATCTTTCCCATAATCATTCCAGCCTGCAACAAACTCTGATGTGATCCATCCATCACTATAAAAGCCATCAGCCAGTATTACTGAGCAAGCTAAACTGTGCTAGCTTTATTTGGCTGTTGCTGAAGGAACACGAACTCCAGCAAGTGAGGCAAAATTCAGTTTCTAGGGCTCTGCTGTCCACTTGACTTAGGAATGTGAATGGTCCCCTCTCCTTTGAGCATGAAACTGTCTGGGGAGGCATTGTTGCCTTCCAGGCGTATTCTTCTCTTGTCTGAGCAGACTCAGAGAAGCCTGATGGCAGGGTGGCATTAGGAATAGTGGAGAGTTTTTGTTTTGTTGTGCTGTTTTTTGTTTGTTTGTTTTTTTATTTTAAGTAATTTTGAGACAAGATAAGCAATCCCTCCTCACTGTGTGTTTGAGAACTCAGAGGCTATGTGCTATGGGGGTGAGAAAGAACAGCCTAGAGCTCTAAAGGGTAATGGTCCCCTAACACAGGCCTTCCTCACACATTGACTTCCTAATGATATTTTCCCCTCCTTGTTTATCTTCCAGATGTTTCTTCCCCTAGAATTGTGTTAGCTTTCCAGTCATTATCCCAGTTTTCCCAATCCTGACAATTCTATCCCTGTCAGTTCTTTCATATCCAGTCTGGTTTTTGTATCACCCACAGAGCTTCAGCTGCTGGCAAACTTCCCAGAAGTCTGGCCCAGAGCTGGCAAACATTAATCCTTTAGACATCCCTGCAATTTAGGAGGGGAACTTTTCTAATATGACAGGCTGTCCCCAAATGGAATCAGAGTCTAAAGAAGTATTTTTTGCTCCCTGAGGTCAGTGGCTCTCTGTCCCCCTCAGGATGGGTCAGTCTACTGCTTTATTTAGAAGGGAGACTCCCACGTAAACCATATCCTGCTGTTTGTCAGCATTTGTAAGTTGAAATCAACATTTAAATTTCTAGAAATTCTTTCGGGCTTGGATCCTCTGTCTTAAGGGAAATTAGTTATCTTCCCAGGCATTGTCAAGTGTCTACCATTTGCCCTGAAATTTTCCCAAAAGATCCTAGTGTTCTCTACAATATGAGGAAGCTCTAGCACCCCTACTGTAGGATGGGGAACTCTTTTATCTTTTTCTCCCTCTCCTTAATCTTATGGCTCATGAAGGATTAGAGACTCATGAAAGGAGTCAGTGGACTAAATTACAGGCAAATGTCTTCCTGAAAACAAAGAAATGTACCTGATTACTGGTTACTAGCAGCTTTCTGTTCTAGTCTCTCATTTTAAGCTGAATGTACCTCACATGGATTTCTGAGCAATATGCCTCCTCCTATATACTGCCCTCATTCATGGTAGGTTGTGACTTATAGGCAAACAATGTAATAACTGAACAACTGGCTCTGAGATATTAAATTTTCACCATTTGACTAGTCATAGCTTTACAGGTTGGTAATATCAAGTAGTGTCATGAGTGTGGGAAATTAGGAACTGACACCCCTTATGGGACATACATATAAAATATATAATTAATATAATATATATATATATATATAATACATAACATATCATTAATATATATATGTGTGTATATATATATATGTACACAGACACACATACATATGTATGTATGTATATATGTATCCCCTTTAGGGCGAGCAATTACACAGAAACTGTTAAGATTTAGTATGTGCTTATTTAACAATTCTCCCTTTAGGAAACATGTCTAGAAAACATTCCACATATGGGCATAATTTTCAGGTACAAAGTTAAGGGTTAAGTAGTAGCCATGGTGTATAACCTTTATTGTGCACCAACTAAATACCAGAAACAATGCCAAATTACTTAAACTTATCAATCCATTTATTCCTTGAAAATGAATCTATGAAATAAATATAATTATTATCCATATTTTATAGGTGAAGAAACTAAAAGAAATTAATAAATTTAGTTAGATCATATAGACAACATGTACCAAGATTACAATTTCAAAGCATACCCTCAGATAGTTATACATGAAATATCATAGAAAAGCCAAAGGAAATAACCACCAGATTGTATTAATTGATACTAAGAAGAGCTATACATGACATAAATTAGACAGAGAAGACAAATATCATACAATCTCACTTAAATGTGAAATCTAAAACCAACCAACCAACCAACAAATTGAACTCACAGATACAGAGAACAGATTGGTGACTGCCAGAGGCTGGAGTGAGCGGGTGATAGTGATCAAAAGGTAGAAACTTCCGGTTATAAGACAGGTAAGTCCTGGGCGGGTAATGTACACCAGTACTGCTATAGTTAATAATACTGTATACTGCATATTTGAAAGTTGCTAAGCAATTACATCTTTTTTCTTAGCTAAGAGTTTATATTTTAAAAGTTCTTATCACAAAAAAAATGTAACTGTATCATGATGGATGCTAACTAGACTTATTGTAGCGATCATTTTGCAGTATATACAAATACTGAATCATGTTGTACACCTGAAATTAATATGTCAATTATATATCAATAATAAAACCTATTACACAAAATTATTTGTGATTAAAACCGATGAGCAATGAGTGTGTCCTTTAAAAAAAAAAAAAAAAGAATCGTTATCGCTTAAAAGCCACCGAAACATTTTGCCTAAATTTTAAGAGGCTTTCCAGTTATCCTAGTGTTAGTTCTGGACAAACTCTTGGTTTGTGTTATATTGTAGAAGAAACTGTGTATTTGTTCTACTTATTCTGCCAAAGGGAACAGAAAGTTGCTACTGACACATGACAGCTGGCATCACTGAATTCATGTATCTCAATTCTGTAGGCTCCCCAATGTTTTTCCATTAAGCATTTTTACTGTTCAAAATAATCAGAGGTCTTCTCTTCTTTACTTTTGTTCTTCTTCCCTTTCCACTTGTTGCAAACAAAGATTCTAGTAATACATTGTCAATAGCAAAGTAATTTGGTCATAAGCTTTTATAACAAAGAAATAATTTTAGACATGGAAAATAATAGTAAAAGACACATGTTCTCCTCCTGTGAACATGACGAAAGATAAAGTATTCTGCCATGTCCTTAACTGTAAGTCCCCAAGTACCATCTTCAAGAGTGAGGATATAACCATGAGTCCAGCTGACATAATGAATGTGATTCTGTTTCTTAGGCAAACTGCATCACAATGCCCCTTTGTCAAAACCCAAGTAGGCCAGCACTGAACATCAGATTCTTTTTCCCAGGGGGTCTCAAAAAAGAAAAGGAAAGATTCAGACGTCCTTGGAAGAAAGGGATACAGGGAGTAATTTTTCTAGTAGCTACTGAAACTCATGTAAATACCTTTATGCTTTTTCTTTATCTAGTAAATCATAACTTTGACAAAAGATTTCAAGAAAACAAAACTCCAACCTAGGGGATAGTAAAATAAGAGACTTTGTTTAAATCCTGAGGCTAACGTTAAGAGGGAAAAAATCATCTCTAAAGGAAAAGGAAAGTAAAAAGAGCTACTTGTAAAAGAAATGAAAACTGTGAAGGAAAATATTTTTTTAATTGTTGAGGAGAAAAATATTAGGAAAAAAAGAGAACAGTAAAAATTGAGAATAAAAAGATTTTTCTAAATAAAAGTTGATCAAGTAACAAAGAAAGGGAACAATTAAAGACTGAAATATTTTTAAGGAGACAATTGTAATACATAAAAAGTTAGGATATTAGCATTCTATGTGAACATAGATATTATATAAAATAATGACACAAGAACAAAGAAGAAAAATATTGATTATTTTTGAAAATTTTTTAACATTTATTCATTTTTGAAAGACAGAGTACAATCAGGCTGGGGCAGAGAGAGAGGGAGACACAGTACCCAAAACAGGCTCCAGGTTCTGAGTGGTCAACACAGAGCCTGACATGGGGCTCAAACTCATGGACCAGGAGATCATGATCTGCGCCAAAGTCAGACACTTAACTGACTGAACCACCCAGGCAACCTGAAAAATATTGAGTTTAGATGACACATAAAGTCATGTAATTAGGAAAACATTTGAGGGGCGCCTGGGTGGCTCAGTCAGTTAAGCGTCCAACTTCGGCTCAGGTCACAACGTCATGGACTCGAGAATTCCAGCCCTGCATCCGGCTCTGTGCTGACAGCTCGGAGCCTGGAGCCTGCTTCGGATTCTGTTTCTCCCTCTCTCTCTGCTCCTCCCATGCTCACACTCTGTTTCTATCTCTCAAAAATAAAATAAAAACATTTTTAAAAGAAAAAAATAGGAAAATAATTTGAAATATGAGCAAAATGCATGCTTACTCTGCTCTGCTGAAAAAGTAACAGTAAGAAAGCGCATTGTAAGACTGAACACAGTGCTTTTTTCATATTAATAGTTTTATATGCTATTTGATCTATATTTTGGCCTTGGTTTCTTACTTAGACCAAGTAAAATAAGGAAAACAAAAAAATTCTAAATATTCACATCTGGTATAGCATTTCCTTCAAAACATAACAAAGTAAGGATAGACTATTGTAGCAGAGGTCAATGACTACTCCGGCCCTTTGGAGACAGTTGTTACTGGGAATAAACCAAAACTAATGCTTTATCTTACAATATAAACATGAAAAGAGGTTAAACATCACTAGTCATTAGGAAAATGCATAACAAACATACAAAACAAAATACAATGAGATAATACCTTATGCCAGTTAGAATGGACATCATCAAAAAGATAAGACATAACAAATGGTATTGTGGATGCAGAGAAAGGGGAACCCTTGTGCACTGTCAGTGGGATTATAAACTGAAACAGCCATTATGAAAAACAATATGGAGGATACCCCCAAAATTAAAAATTGAACTACAGTATTATCCAGCAATTCCACTTCTGGGAATATATCAACAAGTAACAAAAACACTAACTTGAAAAGATATCTGCACTCCCATTTTCATAGCAGCATTATTTATGATAACCTAATATGAGGGAACAACCTAAGTGTCTATCGATGGATGAATGAATAAAGAAATTGAGGTATGTGGTCAATTAATCTTCCACAAAGGATGAAAGATTATGCAGTGAGGCAAAGACAGTCTCTTCAACAAATGGTGTTGGGAAACTGGACAGCTACATAAAAGGAATGAAACACCGCTTTCTGTCACCATACAGAAAAATAAACTCAAAATGTATTAAAGACATAAATGTGAGACCTGAAAACATAAAAATCCTAGAAGAGAGCACAGGCAGTAATGTCTTTGATATTGGCCATAGCAACATGTTTCTAGATATGTCTCCTGAGGCAAAGGAAAGAAAAGAAAAAATAAACTATTGGGATTACACCAAAATAAAATGTTTTGCACAGTGAAGGAAACAATCCAAAAAACTAAAAGACAACCTACAGAATGGGAGAAATTATTTGCAAATTACATGTCCGATAAGGCTTAGTATCCAAAATTTATAAAGAAGTTATACAACTTAACACCCCAAATATAAAATATCCAGTTAAAAATGGCAGAAGACATGAACAGACATTTCTCCAAAGAAGACATCCAGATGGACAACAGACACATGAAAACATGCTTAGCATCACTCATTATCAAGGAAATATAAATCAAACCTACAATGAGATATCACTTCACATCTGTCAGAATGGCTAAAATCAAAAACTAAAGAAACAACAAGTATTGGCGAGAAAGTGGAGAAGAAAGAACACTTATGCACCATTGGTCGGAATGCAAACTGGTGCAGCCATTATGGAAAACAGTAAGTAGGTTCCTTAAAAAGTTACAAATAGAACTACCCTATGGTCTAGGAATCACACTACTGGGTATTTACCCAAAAATACAAAAACACTAATTCAAAGGGATATATGCACCCTCATGTTTATTGTAGCATTATTCACAATAGTCAAATTATGGAAAAACCCAAGTGTACATTAATAGATGAATGTATATATATTCCATATATAATATATTATATATATTATCCCATATATATAAATGTATATATGGGATATATACACACAATGGATTATTCAGCCCTAAAAAAGAATGAAACCTTGCCATTTGCAATAACATGGGTGAAGCTGGAGAGTATAATGGTTAGCAAAATAAGTCAGTCAGAGAAAAACAAATACTATGTGCTTTCACTCATGTGTGGAATTTAAGAAACAAAACGAATGGGCAAAAGAACAAAGAGAGAGAGAGAGAGAGGGAGGGAGAAAGACAAACCAAGAAACAAACTCTCAAAGGGGAACTTCCCAAAGGGGAAGTGGGAGGGAGAGATGGGTGAAAAGGTGGATAGGCATTAAAGTGTACACTTAACATGACGAGCACTGAATAATATATAGAATTATTGAGTTGCTATATCATACATCATAAACTAATATTACACTATGTTAACAACAATGGAACAAGAATTAAAAACTTAATAAAAAAGAAGTTGTGGTATATATATGCAAGGAAATATTATTCAACCATAAAAATTGGAAATCTGGGGCATCTAGTGACTCAGTCAGTCAAGCATCGGACTCTGGGTTTCAGCTCAGGTCATTATCTCACAGTCTGTGACTTTGAGCCCCGCATCTGTCTCTGTGCTGAAGTCAAGGATCCTGCTGGGGATTCTCTCTCTCCCCACCACCCCTGTCTGCCTTTCCCCTGCTCACACTTTCTCTCACTCTCTCTCTCAAAATAAATATATATATTTTTTAAATTGGAAATCCTACCATTTGCAACAACTTGAATGGAACTTAAAGGCATTATGCTAAGGGGAATAAGTCAGACAGAGAAAGACAAATACTCTATGAGATCACTCATACGTGGAACCTTAAAAAGAAAAGAAAAGAAAAAAAGAAAAGAAAAGAAAAGAATCATAGAAAAAGAAATCAGACTTGTGGTTACCAGAGGAAGGGGTTAGGAGGAGGGAGAATTGGAAGAAGGTGGTCAAATGGTATCAGGTTTCAGTTATAAGATAAATAAGTACTAGGATGTAAGGTACAACATGATGACATAGCTAATACTGCTGTATGGTATATAGGAGAGCTGTTAAAAGTATAAATCCTGGGGCACCTGGTGACTCAGTCAGTTAAGCAACTGACTCTTGATTTCGGCTTAGGTCATGATCTCACAGTGCGTGAGATAGAACTCCATGTCAGGCTCTGTATTAACAGGACAGAGCCTGCTTGGGATTCTTTTTCTCTCCTTTCTCTGCCCCTCCCCTGCTTGTTCTCTCTCTCTCTCTCTCTCTCTCTCTCTCTCTCTCTCTCTCTCTCAAAATGAATAAACAAACTTAAAAAAAAAACAATAAACTCTGAGTTCTCATCACAAGGAGAAAACTTTTCCTTCATTTTATTCTTTCATTTTTATTGTGTCTATAGAAAAAAAATGGATGTTAGCTGAACCTATTGTGGGAATCATTTCACAATATATGTAAACCAAACAATCACACTCTATGCCTTAAACTTACACAATGATATATGTGAATTGTTTATCAAAAAAACTTCTAAAAACCAATAGACAAGTTTTCCATTATAAGATAAATAAATTCTGGGAATTTAGTGTACATCATGGTGACTTATAGTTAATATTATATTGCATACTTGAAATTTGCTGAGAGTAGGTTAAGTATTTTCATTAAAAAGTGTAACGATATAAGACAAAGGATGGGTTAACTAGCTCGATTAAGGTAATCATTTCACAATTTATATGTATATCAAATCAATCATCACTTTGTTTAACTTTGATATATGCAATTTTTATTTCTCAGTAACACCTAAGTAAATCTGGGCAACAATGACATGGATTTGGAAAACGAAAGTGCATAGATTTTGGCTTATTAAAAAATATTAAATAATAAAAGAGTTGTATCACATTAAAAAGATTGAGAGCAGATTTCAGACAAATATAGCTGCTTAGCCATGCATTGTTTTCTCTCCATATCCAAGGGGTATGGTAAAATCAAAATATATAAAACCTCCAAGGATTTTCAAAGTAAGAGAAAACCACTGGACCACAGCCAAGTCCCCATTCTTTTCTTTCAACAGATTTTTTTTAAGTTTATATATTTATCTTGAGCGAGAGGGAGCACAAGCGGCAGAGGGGTAGAGAGAGAGGGAGACAAAGAATCCCAAGCAGGCTTTCCACTGTCAGCACAGAGCCCTACCCGGAGATCGATCCCATTAACCATGAGATCATGATCCGAGTGGAAACCAAGAGTCCGACATGCCATCTACTGAGCCACCCAGGTGCCCCCCCCCCCCGTTTTCTTACCCATTTACCAAAGTGAAAAACACTGGGAGTGCAGGAAAGTGATTTTAGAAGAATGATTAAAAATTTAAACCTGTATTTAGACATGTATTTAGGGTGTATTTAACACATGTATTTAAGGGGGATTTAAGACATCCTAGTTGAGACATTGACTATGCACAAGGATACACACATCTGGAATTAAAGAAGTCATGGAGTCGTTACCATATTGGCGCTATTTGAAGTGAAAAAGACCACATAAAAAGTAAGTGTCGAAAGAGAAAAGAAGGATTCTGAGGCCTAATCCCTAGAGATTTCAACACCTAGAGGTCTAACAGAGATTGAAAAGTGGGAGGAAAATTAAGACTTATAACTTGTCAAGCAACGTGCTCAGGCATCCTCAAGTATCTGATTGCACAGTATGGATTACTTACAAATGAATGTGATTGCTATTCATTCATTCATATCAAATAATATTTCTTCCCAGTACACGTAGGTTTTCTTATTCCTAATAGTCTTTATATAATTTGCATTTTAGTTTTGCCTAAGGCTGGCTTCAATATCATGTGGAATATATTGATTTAAGTTGTGATAATAATTTTCAATTATTTTTATGCCTTATAGGTAGCCTTTTCTCTTTTTCATCATAATGAGTCTTTGAAAGGCTAAAGACTAAAAGCAAATAAGAAAATAAACCAGTGTTTTTACTGTTTGTTTTTGTTGGATGATTTTAAACAGAGTAATTGGGTAACTTTGACTTGTTTTTGCATTGGGGGTATTTTTTTTTTAATTTTTTTTTCAACGTTTATTTATTTTTGGGACAGAGAGAGACAGAGCATGAACGGGGGAGGGGCAGAGAGAGAGGGAGACACAGAATCGGAAACAGGCTCCAGGCTCTGAGCCATCAGCCCAGAGCCCGACGCGGGGCTCGAACTCACGGACCGCAAGATCGTGACCTGGCTGAAGTCGGACGCTTAACCGACTGCGCCACCCAGGCGCCCCTGCATTGGGGGTATTTTTAAAATTTAATAGATTGAATAGTATTGATTAATAATGAAACATTTGAACAAGAAGTTATTCTATTCTCCTCATTTTTAAAACACCCTGGTTAAGGCTGTCTTGGGTTATATTTTTTTTTTTTAATTTTTTTTTTCAATGTTTATTTATTTTTGGGACAGAGAGAGACAGAGCATGAACGGGGGAGGGGCAGAGAGAGAGGGAGACACAGAATCGGAAACAGGCTCCAGGCTCTGAGCCATCAGCCCAGAGCCCGACGCGAGGCTCGAATTCACGGACCGCGAGATAGTGACCTGGCTGAAGTCGGACGCTTAACCGACTGCGCCACCCAGGCGCCCCTGTCTTGGGTTATATTTAATATAATGACTATAGGGGAAAAATGAGTAACTTTTAATATCTTGCTATTGTATGCTTTTTTAAAAAATGAACTCAGTATGGGAAGGAAGAGATTTAAACAAGAAGCCAATTCCTTCTATATTTCTTTAGCCGGAGAAAGCTTAAATTGGGATTAATGAGTATTTGGAAGCACCTTAAAACAAAACATATTTTCTTGGGGTAAAATTGATACCCAAAGGCTGCACACATTGGGAGTACATCATGAGTTTCGACAAATTTAAAGGTTTGACAAACTTTAAAACACACCAAGATACTATTTCCTCAATCCCCTTGTATGTCCTTTGTCATCAATTTTCCCCTCAACACCGTCCATACACAAGCACTGATATGTTTTCTGTGATTATAGTTATATTATTTTAAAATTTCAATTTACTACAAAAGTCTTCATTACCTAGTTGCTTTCCCTCAACATAAGGATTTTTAAAATCATCTATATTTTTGTTTTGTTTCATTTATGTAGTTACATATATCAGTAGTTGCTTCCTTTTTATTGCTAAATAATATAACACTGTGTGGCTATACTGAAATTATTCATTCACCATTTATGGCCATTTGAGGTGCTTCCAGATTTAGGCTGTTAAAAATAAAGCTGTATAAACATTTATGGGTGAACCTTTGTATGGACATTCACTCTTTTGGGTAGGTAGTTAGCTAGCAGTGGAAAGCTGGGTCATACATCGATCAGTATTTAAGAAACTGTCAAACATTTTTCCCAGGGTGATTGTATATTTTGCATTTCCACAAGCAATGGAGAAGAGTTCTCTTCATCCTCAACAATTGTTAGCATGGTCAGTTTTTACTTTGTTGGTTTTTTTATTGTTTTTTTAATATATTAATTATTACTACTATTATTATTATTTTACCACAAAGATGTGTAGCTTGTAACTTATGGTGGTTTTAATGGGCTTTTCTGGGTGACTAATGATGATATTGAGTTTGTCCAGTGTTTATTGGTCATACAAATTACTTTTGAATAAAGTATCTGGGTGGCTCATTTGGTTAAGTGTCTGGCTCCTGATTTGGGCTCAGTCGATGATCTCATGGTTTGTGAGTTCAAGCCCCATGTCAGGCTCTACGCTGAAGGTGTAGAGGCTGTTTGGGATTCTTTCTCTCACTTTATCTCTGCTCCTCCCTGCTCATGCTCTATCTCTCTGTCTCTCAAAATAAATAAACATTATTCTTTTTTGCATTTATTCTAATTGCAAGTTCAATTTCGAATATATGTGTTGCAAATAAATTCTCTTCTTCTATGGCTAGCATTTTAATTTTTAATGATGTTTTATGAACACTTAAAAAAAACTTAAAAAATATTTATCATGAAATTCAATGTACTGATTTTAAATAATAGTTCATGCGTTTTGTATCATGTCTAAGAGTGCTTTGTCTATTCCAACGTAGCAAAAATGGCCTCCCATTTTTCTTCTAAAAGACTTATACTTTCATGTTCTTTTAGGTTTTACACTTAAGCTTATGATCCATTTTGAGTTAATATTTTGTTTATAATGTGAGGTAAGAGTTTATATTTAAATTGAATACAATTTCTGCATTGAAACGCTTTGGCTACATTGTCAAAATTAATCAATACTATAACATGTGAGTCTATTTCTGTATTCTCTTCTGTTCCACTCATGTATAATGTTTACCTTTCATCACTACCAAACTGTCTTTTTTTTTCTTTTTAAAAGATTTACTTTTAAGCAATCTCTTTACCTAATGCAGGGCTTGAACTCACAATCCCAAGATCAAGAGTCACCCTCTCTACTTACTGAGCCAGCCAGGTACCCTAAACTCTTGATTAGTGTAGCTGCAGACAGCTTTCACCACCATGGTTGAACTGAAATTCCTGGAAGTAATTTCAAAGTACCAAGATGGTACCCACACCCACACCCACTTTTAGATATAGCCATCATTAGTTCTTCAGAAGCAATTAAATTGAAATGTATGTGTCTACAGTTATGGGAAATGGTTAAGAAGCAGTGTAAATGTTCTGATTACCCAATCCCTAGAATTTTCTAATCTTTAACCCTAATTTCTAACCTAAGTTTCATCTAGAGATTCAGACATAAAACCCCTTTTTCTCCAGTCCTATCTGCTCTTCATTCCGATTTCTCCTATTTTGAAGCCTAGGCAATTTTTTCTATATCATGAGTTCCACTGTAACCCACTTACTGGGTATTAATTTTTGTCATCTCTGAGCTAAATTCCATCTTCTTCCTAGGACATGATCTAATTGGGTCTTCTTACTTGAAACAAGATCAGAAAATGAATTTATTATGCTCCATCCCAACTCTACCAGGGCAGTGGTATTATGTGGTATTATTACCATGATTATCCACATTAATTTTTGTTATAATCTGAGATGGAGAATCAATAATTCAGATCAATTCCCTCACTGAAATGGTGAGAAAACTGAAGCCCATTCATGTTCTTTATCCATTTATTTAGTTCAAATTCATTGAAATTACCATTGTTGTAAGACACTATCCTTACCATTATAATTACAAAGAGGGAAGCAGATGGGAAGCAATAGATTTTTGGTGGAAATTTCATATTTAAGAAATTTAGAAATATTCAAACGACAATATAAAGTAAGGAGTATTACATATATTCGTGTTAGAGCTGGTTCGACAGAAAAAAAATAATTCTCTTAGCTAAGAGTCCCACGATGTGATAGGAACATGTGCTTTAGAATCATATGTAATATGATTAACAGTGGTTCATTCATGATCCACATGTTGCCACTTCCTCCCACTACACCATGTTGTACATCATCAAATGACTGTGCCTATTTTTTTGGCAATCAAAAATCTTCTTAATATAGTGTTCTAAGCAGACAGTGGTAATTGATACTATGACTGCATAAAGTAAAAGGATCAATAAAGAACATGTACAAATAATAGGAATGTATGATTACATCAGAATTTGGGGTAAGAAAGATAAAAAATAATGGATCCAATAACCAAAATCAGGATTATGAGAGAGGTGATCCAGAAGGAAGACAGAAGCCTAGAATGTAATATTGAAAGTCAAAATCAGCCCAAAAGTTGATAGGGCAAGGAGATGTCCAACATTAAGAAATGTATACTTGCCTTAAGTTAATAGTTGCTCTCAATCTTCTTAGCAGGCTAATAGCTGTGATCATAGTCCAGAATTTGAACAGAGGCTTTAGATTTTAAAATATATATAACATATATTAATTTTACTCAATTAATTATGTCTTTAAATTCCTCAATCTAAGTATTCTACTTACAGTGGAGTTCACATAACCCTAGAAAGAATTAAAAATATATTTTTTTCAGTTTATTGTTTGTAACATATAAGGAACTGGGGCTACTGTATGCCAAAACAACAACAACAACAACAACAACAACAACAACAAGCCAGTGCAAGAGGCAAATACTTTTTGAGTTTAATTTTTCCTATATTTTGTACAGTGAATTTATCAACTGAATTGATATAGGCAACTATGTTGCCTTTACACCACCCAGTTTGCCATGAAGGTATTTCCAAAAGAATCAAAAAGCTATGTCTATACAATCTCTTGAAGTAATGTAGTTGTTTCTCAAATATCCAATATATTTTATTTGTCATATTTTTTAATCTAGTTTTCCCATCATCACTCTTGGGTTAAAATATTTTCTTAATCCATGTTTACAAGTACTTGATATTTATAGGTAGACTTCATGTCCCCTGGTAGACTTTGCTCACTCTAGCTCACAAAATTTGAGATATTTCAATCCTTTGTCATTAGTCTATCTATTCTCTCTCTTAATATCTCATATTGTCTTTGCTGTGAGCTCCTTTCTTCGTTTAACTATGTGCTTCTAGGGTTGGAATGTCTATAACTGAATGTATTCAAGCAGGTATGTTTACATGAAATAAGATGAAAGTAAGTCATTATTTTAATGCTTGTCTAACTCGACAAAGCTGCACAGATAGAAAATCTTTCCTAGATTAATTATTCTATAATATGTTACTATTTTGAAGTATTTATATAGCATGCTATTTATACAACACCAGATTTTATCTTTTATTTTTTTTACATACTTTTGTCTATTTACTTATCTTGATATTGTTTTAAATCCTCCAGTGCCCATTTCAGACATTCAGTCAGATGCCTAAATTCTAAAGTACTTTATTGCTTCTAAAATTCATTAAATATATGATCCCCTTCTCTGTTAGTACCAATAATATTGCCTCAGTGTTCATATATGCCTAATATTAAAGTCACAAATACATAGAAGGTGCTATAGCTGCTCTAAAAACTATCAGTTATGACAGTCGTGAGGAAGCACAAAATAGCTTTCTTCTTACAGAATAAATGCAAAATGTACAAACATTGCTGGGTCATTTCCTATTTTGTAATGCGAATCCCTTTTGTTGGTAAAAATTTATTTTGTACACAAAAAATCACCATGTGAGAATCAACTGATTTAAAATATCACAAAAGTTTAAGTATATAATCATGGTATTAAAGTTTTAAAGTGCCAATGTTTATGTTTTTGGTTTTTTTTGTGTGTGTGAAACTATGCTCATATGAATAGTTTTGCAACATTAATACATAGGTCATGACAAATAATAAATGGTATTTAGTCTTAATATCAGAGCATGCTCAGGGACCCATTTTGTTATGATGACACCAGTTAAAGATAACTCTGCCAGTTCTCATAGATATTCTGTCCATAGATATCAGCTCTCATAGATATTCCATTTAGTATTCAATTTATTTCCTGTATGTGGTTAAGTTGAGAGTGAGAGGACACTTACAGCCTTGACAACGTATAAAACTAACCCAAGCTTTTATTTGAAAAGAGCAAGTTCACTTTTGTTAAGAAACCATGCTCTCAGGGCACCTGGGTGGCTCAGCTGGTTAAGTATCCAAATCTTGGTTTTGGCTCAGGTCATGATCTCACAGTTTGTGGGATCAAGTCCCGTGTCTGGCTCTGACCTGACAACATGGAGCCTGCTTGGGATTCTCTCTCCCTCTCTCTCTGCCCCTCCACCTGCTCATTCTATCTCTCTCTCTCTCAAAATAAATAAACTTAAAAAATAAAAAAAAAAGAAACCATGCTTTCTATGATTATTCGCAAATACAGAAAAATATTATACAGAACACAAAAAGTATAAATACTATGGATTAAGTCTATTAAAAATAGCTCACAAAATCAAACATCAACCAAATTGAGGTGCCCAGAAAAATCAGAAATATTTACAAGAAGAAAGCATTTTCTACTGACAATTTTGTGAAAGATAACAGATAGTGATGGTGGGTTTGATGAGGAATTAAAAAATGAAAAGAGAGACCATCTTCAGGTCACTACATCTATTCAGCCCCAATATTAGAAAAGATATTCTAGGACATTTCAAAGTTTTTATGGGGGTGCTCTAACATAATTTTCAATTTTTACAATATACTATCATACCTGTGAAGTCCATAAAACATCAGGACATTGCCATAAACTAGGACTGAAAGATAGCCTAACACTAGGCTCTATGAATGAAAGGCAGATCAAATTAAAATGATAAAAAACATAATGGAATCCTGAGGTTCTGCTTTATGAAACTGGCTGATGAAAGAAGATCCTCCTCCCACCCCCGTGGATGCACTTCTATTCAATCTTGCAGGAAATACACTTCCGAACCCTCCAGGAGAGGTGTTTGTTTGAATATGGATAAAAGACAAAGAAAATCAGTATCCTGGTGATGCTAGGGTACATATTTCAGAAACTTTCTGATTCTTTCAGAAGTGAATCAACTTATCCTAACTCCTGAGAAGTTTCCAGGGCTCCTGGAATTCCTCAATAGTTTTATCTACTAACAAGCACCCTATTACAGTAATGTCATGTTGCTAAAATGGTGACTAACTATGTAGAAGTATATGGAAATCAATGGTTAGTAATGAACCTCCTTGAAAGACAGCAGTGACAATTTACTAACAGAGAATCACTAAAGACTTCTTCACAGTTCAAACCCTTCAAAAGGCTTTTTGCATTCTTCAGTGTGGCTACTGTTTAACTGCTGTTTATAGTGCAGTATCACTATCCAACTTTCAGTTCCCTTAGATATATTACTATAAATATTATCAACAGTTAAGGGATAAATATTCACAGTGTACAGAAAATTGCTCAAAATACTTCGGAGCTGTCATCTGTTCTCAAGAAGTTGTATACTGAAAACTGAAATGGCAATAACGATGATAATAATCTCAGATAATGATCTATATCCTCTTCTTTCAGGTTTCTGTGGGTTTTGTTTTAGTTGAAAACATACTGTTACCTCACTGCACCTACTTTGCCATTCCCTGTTGGCCATATGGTAGTCTGAGCTGGCCATGATTTACTCTATATGGTTCAAAGTTATAAAAGTGACATCTTTCTCAAATCAAATGCATTTCCTGCCACGTTCTAAGATCAAAGTGTCCACACATGAAAAATAGTACAATAAGACTATTTCCAAAATTTTGTAAAGCATACATATTTTTACTTCAACTGCTAACTTTTTATATCCCAAACACTTTTTTTAGATGAATTGTTTAATTATTTCATTCTAGTGAATTCACTTCCTTTCTGTCCCTTCCCCCCTTTTGTTTTCTCTTTTGTAAATTCTTTACAATCCTTCTCTTTCTCTTTCTTCTTCCTTCCTTTTCCTTCTTTCCATTTTCCTTTCTTCCTTTTCCTTTATTTTTCTCTTTATTTGTAAGTATAAAGAGAAATTTTTGCCTTTAATAGATTCTTCAGATATGTATCCAGAAATTTAATATATTAAACATTTTCAGATCAAAAGTTATATTCTCTCCCTTATCTAATTAATGTTATATATGCATATGTGTGTATTTTTTTTCTTGAGTAGAAAAAAATGTAGTCATAGCAAATGACTACCTTAATTCTTTAAGGTTAATAAGTAGGGATTTTTTTAAGTCACTGGATGTCTATGGATTGCTTATGCCGAATTACCTCACTGATAGACAAAAATCTAGTTTAACTGAGTATATTTACAAATAAATTTGTAAATTTACAAAGCATTTAAAATTTAATTTCAATGCATTTTTTCTCAAAAGGATTTTGATTAGTTTTAGAATTTCAGTAAAGACAACAACAGATGTACTTTAGAAGCAGGAGATAAATCTACATAAAATCAAAAAAGCAAAGTCCTTTGAAGTTTCATTGGTTTATCATTTTTGTTTTCCACTCCTGTCAGCATTTTACCAGCAATGTACAAAAATATATGTGCATACACAGATGTTGAAACTGTGCATAAGTCTTAATATTTAAGGGACAGATGGCTGACTAAATGTGATCATTTACAACATATATAACTAGTTTATCTGTAAACTCACATTACTCAGCACCACAGATACTCCATTAGTAGATATATATATATATATATATCTCCCCAAATATGTAGTGCTTTTATCATAATAAAAGTTACAAGAATGTTTCTAGATTCCCTTAAGAGTTCCCACCTCTGTGGGATGCTAAAGATACAACAATGCTAAAAAGAAACAAAAATAAATATATTGGGTTTTTTTTAATGAGGGCTTTATAAACAATAATGACAAAATCTTTTCCCTATGGTTGTCTCCCTCAGCTTCACCCAACAAATGTTCCTCCTTATTCCTATTCCAACTTCCAGTTGCCAAGATGCAAAAAGGAATTTGAACTAGATGCTAAGCAATATTTCTTTGTGTCTTATAAAAAGGGAGATGTATGTCATTATTTATTATTATGTATATATTATTACATAAAATGTTTGTCTGATTTAGAAAGTTGGAACAAAACATACTTATCAGAATATTACTTGCCGCGAATTCCCTGAGAAACAATTAGAAAGGTTTTCTCTAAAGTCACCAATGTCTTCCTTTTGCCCTTAGGAAAAAATGCTTTGCATTATCTTCTCCTCACCACTCTTCCTCTAGAATCTCTAGTGTTTGATCACTCCCAAGGAGATTAGAAAGCATCTGACATTTCAAACGAGCAGTAAGACGTTGTAGTTTTTTTCCCTACACAATGTTCAAATACAAGTAGTCAATATTTTATTAATATGTGAATTATTCGGCTCACTCACTTTTCCTAAAAATAACAACATACACATGTGCTGCTAAAACAAAAAATCTGTAGTTAAAATACATCAAATTATGTAATAGTTATGGCTAAAATTAGGGAATGAACATGGTGGAACCAAATGATAAAAATAATTGGGAGCATTTAAGTGAATGAAAGCTTAATAGTTTTTCAAGGTAATTTATTTATCTGCAATCCTTAACATTAATTCAATGTTTACAGTATAAAATACATTTCATATATTATTTTTAGCTAAAATGCATTAATACTTAATACCTACCATTATAGAGTTAACTGTCATAGAAATTTTGACTGAAAAATATGACCTGGATGTTTCTACATTGAATAGCCGATTGAGTAATTTATGAAAAATACACACTCATATCATTCATATATGTTTTTATTTTTTTAATGTTTATTTACTTTTGGGAGTGAGAGAGAGACAGACAGAAAGAGACAGAGAGTGAGCACGGGAGAGGCAGAGAGAAACGGAGACACAGAATCTGAAGCAGGCTCCAGACTCTGAGCTGTCAGCACAGAGCCTGACGTGGACTTCAACTCACTAACTGTGAGATCATGACCTGAGCTGAAGTCAGATGATGCTCAACCAACTGAGCCACCCAAGTACCTCTCATGTATATTTTTATTACTTGACTGGTTTTAGAGTATTGGAATATATATGAGTTTATATATATGTATATATATATATGTATTAAAACACATATAAATATGAATATGAATATATTTAAATAAATATATATAAACACATATAAAGAGGGGGAGCGAACTTATACATGTACACATATACGTACATACATATATATATATAATATATACACATACATATATATCCATGTATATTTATGTGGTAGATGTCATATATTTATAAATATAACCATACATGTAATTATAAATTTCATTTTATAAATATCTTTGCACACACATATATAAATACATCCAGGTAATTTTTAACACATAATATACAAACTTTGTGTAAGAAAATCAACATATATGCAGTTTTCCTTTTCATTTAAAAAAGATTATAGACACATTAAACTGATTTTTTTCTTAACAAATTTCTTTTTTTTTTTCTCCCTTTACATTTAGAATTTTTTTTCCCTATTAGCTTATTGGGTCTTGAGTGGCCAACCTGAGTCATCTTTGATAGTGCCCCATCAATATGTTAAATTAGGTTGTCTCCTTGAAACAGTTTCAGTTGCGGTTTTATTTTATTTTATTTTTTTTTTTAATTTTTTTTTTCAACGTTTATTTATTTTTGGGACAGAGAGAGACAGAGCATGAACGGGGGAGGGGCAGAGAGAGAGGGAGACACAGAATCGGAAACAGGCTCCAGGCTCCGAGCCATCAGCCCAGAGCCCGATGCGGGGCTCGAACTCCCGGACCGCGAGATCGTGACCTGGCTGAAGTCGGACGCTTAACCGACTGCGCCACCCAGGCGCCCCAGTTGCGGTTTTATTATATTATATTGTTTTTCTCCATAAAAGTTACCAGTTTTAATATTTTGAATTATGTTTGTCTATTGCCTGTATCTACCACCATCCTTTATTTGCTCCTTTCACTTCTATCTCTATGTTCCTAACGGGGCTTTTTGTCATTTATATTTTGGATATCTTGTAACTAGTTTTTATTTTTGAAATTACTTTGCCATTTTGTCCATTTCTTTTCTGATTTCAAGAAGCTCAAACTTAAAATTTTCCTATTTTTCCTTCATTTTTATTTGGATTTTGAATTTGTTGCTTTCTTTCTTGTAAGCAATTGCTTAATTGTATTTTATATTACATTTATATTATGTGTGTGATATTCAATTGCTTCCATTTTCAGCTTTTTTGAGGCAGAAGGTATTTTTATCTGTGTTTTTTTATATTAACTTTATATGTGTTGCATTTTTTTCTGTATTAGATTTATGTCCTTAATCCAAAGGTATGCCTAAAAGAAATTGAAGAGGCTAAAATTAAAAAAAATTAACAAAAAATAAAACAGACATTCTAAAATATAAAGATGAAGGCAAAATTCATGTTCATAATTCAAATTTTTAGTTTTTTTACTTAGAATGACATTAAGTACAAATTTTAACACCACACAAGAGGAAGAAAGAAAAAAGTTTTATATTTCAGTACCTAGTATTAATGGCACTTTCTTCCTCATTTTTAAACAGCAGGCCCGTGTTTTCATTTTGCATTTGGTCTTTCAAATTATGTAGCTGACTTTAGTTTTAAGGACAATGAGTTAATACATGGAAAATCACTTGGAATAATGCCAGGCAGATAGCAAATGTTTTATGAGTATTTGCTTTTAATATCATTATCATTATTAAAATCACAGACATTGTAGGGGAAAAAGAGGTTAAAATAAAGTGATCAACAAAACATATTCCAAATTCAAACAAAGGAAAATAGAGGTTTGTCAATGAAGGTAGAATTTAGCCCCCAAACATTAAATAAACATTTTAAAGGTTGGAATTCATAATGATTGTATGACAGACCCAAATATCTAACATAGTAGCAAAATTTCTAAAGTAGAAACTACAGGAAATAAAGGGAGAGATCGAGAAGCAGACAAAATTCACCCAAAATAAAATATTTTAACTTATTACTTAAATCCAAATCATTTCAACTGGAAAAAACATAAGTACATAGAAGACCTAAACAATATTAATTAATGACTTGTATATTATAAATATATATGTATCAACATCTATTCTTTGGCAATGTAGAAAGAAACACTTCTTTTCAATACAAGGGAAAGCATTTAAATAGAAGTAATTTGCGCAAGTAGAAAAAATACAGAAGTAAACAAGGCAACATTTGATTACAGAACACTACATGTCTGGATGTGGTTTGTAAATACATTCCATATCAATAACTTATGTATATGAAAAAGATTGATTTATAATTTATTTTATTATACTAAGCGGACCTTTGGAAAACTTTGTTCATTCACCATAGGTGTTATTTCTCCTTTTGTTGGGAGAATTCACTGGTGAATCTAATCAAGATAGAAATTTCCTTTGTAGGAAGCTTTTTAATAACACATACAATTTCTTTGACAGATACTGGAATACTCAGTATTCAAGTGGGGCTTGAACTCAGCAACCAAACCATGAGATCATGACCTGAGCCAAAGTCGGATGCTTAACTGACTGAGCCACCCAGGTGCCCCACTTATTCATTTTTATATTTTCTTTGGGAAATGTTTATTCAAATCATTTGCTGCTTTTCAGTGGAGTTATATGTCATTTTATTATTAATTATAGTAGTTCTTTATATATCCCCAAACCTTGTCTAAATTTAATTATGTCCGGTTATCATTTTTTTGTGTTTTTTATTTCTTGTGCCTTTTGCTGTCATATCTAAAACTTTTTTTCTAATTCACAAAGTTGACAAGGATTTACACTTACATTTCTTCTCAGAGTTTTATAGTTTGAGTACTTAAATATGTGTATTTGATCAATTTTGAGTTAATTTTTGAATATGGTTGAAGGGCTCAACTTCTTTTACTTGTTTGTATATATCCAGTTGTCCCAGTAATGATTGTTGAAAAGACTATTCTTTCTTCATTAAATGGTCTTTTCACTCTTGCTGATAATCAATTGATCATAAATGTGTACATTTATTTTTGAAATCTAAATTCTATTCCATTGATCCAATTGGTTCTTTTTCAATATTATTTTGGCTATTCTTGTTCTGTTGAATTTCCACATGCCTTTTAGGATCAGCTTATTAATTTCTGCAAAGACATTAGCTAGGGTTTTGATGGGGTTTACATTGAATCAGTAGATCGGTTAGGGATATATTATCACCTTAACCATAAATCTACAAATTTTTCCATTTATTTAAGCCTTCTTTAGCTTTTTTCACAAATGTTTTGTAGCTTTCAGTAAGAGTTTTGAACTTATTTGATAAATTCATTTTTAAGTAATTTTGCTGGTAGTATAAATGTAATTATCTAATTGCATTTTATGTTTACTCATATCTACTGCATAGGAAACCACTAATATATTTTTCATTGATCTTATGCCCTGAAAACTTGCCAAATACATTTATTGGTTTTCATTTTCTTAGTGGATTCTGTAGGATTTTATATATACAAGACTATTTCATCTGCAAATATAGCTTTACTTTTTCCTTTCCTTTTTTTTTTTTACTTTTTCCTGCAAATAAAGCTTTTCCTTCCTTTCCCTCCCTCTCTTCCCCTTCCCTTCCCTTCCCTTCCCTTCCCTTCCCTTCCCTTCCTCTCCCTTCCCTTCCCTTCCCATCCTTTCCCTTTCCCTTTAATTTATTTTCTTGATAACTGCCCAGGCTAAAATCTCCAGTTCAATGTTGAACAGAAGTGGGGTGGGTGAACATCCTTTCCTTGTTCCTGATAATAGTGGCAAACCATTCATTCTTTCACCATTTATTATGATGTTAGCTGGATGTTCTTCAATAGATGCCATTTGTTATATTGAGAATATTTTCCTATTTTTTAAAAATCTTTTTATAATGTTTATTTACATTTGAGAGAGAGAGAGCATGAGTGGAGCAGAGAGAGAGAGGAACAGAGGATCTGAAGCAGGCTCTGTGCTGTCAGCACAGAGCCCGACGTGGAGCTCAAACTCACAAACTGTGAAATCATGACTTGAGCTAAGATCAAGAGTTGGAGGCTTAACTGACTGAGCCACCCAGGTGCCCTGAGAATATTTTTTTCCATTCCTAGTTAATTGTGTGTTTTTATCATGAAAGTTATAGGATTTTGTCATTTTTTTCTGCATTTATTGAGATAACCATATGGCTTTTGTCCTTTAATCTATTAATGTGAGCTATTACATTGATTTTCATATGTTGAAACTATCTTACATCCCTGGGATAAATCCCACCTGGTCATGATATGTAACCTTTTTTTTTTTTTTATGCTTCAGGACTTAATTTGTAGTAATTTTTTCAGGAAATTGTCTATATTCAAAAGGGGTTATTCATCTGCAGTTTCTTTTGTTGTTGATGTCTTTGCTTGTGGTATCAAGACAAGCTAGACTCATAGAATGTTAGGAACTATAGCTTCCTCTGCCATTTTTTAAATTTTTTTTTCAACGTTTATTTATTTTTGGGACAGAGAGAGACAGAGCATGAACGGGGGAGGGGCAGAGAGAGAGGGAGACACAGAATCGGAAACAGGCTCCAGGCTCTGAGCCTGACGCGGGGCTCGAACTCACGGACCGCGAGATCGTGACCTGGCTGAAGTCGGATGCTTAACCGACTGCGCCACCCAGGCGCCCCCTCTGCCATTTTTTAAAGGAGTTTCTCAGCAAGTGTATTTACACAGCATGGTGAACTTTTCTTGGAGGGCTACAAGGAATTTACATGTCTGGCTATCTCCTATCTGACATTTCTCTTTGATTAAGTTTCAACTCACAGTAAGCAGAATCTCACTCACTTCCAGGTTCTGACATTCAGAACCTCTGTCCTTGTTAAGGAAGCCACATTACATATTTTATTGCATAGTACTTCATCTAATTAAGAAATCCCAGAAAAAAGAGGGGGACTGTTGTGAAAGAAGTTCAATGTAAGAAGGAACAAGAGGATAGAAAATGGAAAACTTCATGTATGTGCCCTAAGGAAAATGAAACTTAAGGAGTGAAAGACTGATTTCCCATAAATGTTTGATTAACAGAGAACTGATGATGTTGGAATTTTCTTAAATGATAGGGAGTTCATCAGGCATTACCTTATATCCACCTTGTGAAATTTTTGCTCATGGTTTCAAGGGACATGAACAAGCAATGACCCAGGTCAGGGTGATCTCACAAAATAAACTGAATTGAGCTTTGTTTGTATAATTGGACTGGTTTTGCTCAGGGACTTTTCAAAGCTGGTCTCCATTTGCAGTTGATTTTAGCAGACTCTAACTGAACTTTCCCCTCTACGGTTCCTGCCCATAAATACAGCCTACTCCAAACATTCAGTGCACTTATCTATTGTTTGTGATAGTCTGTGTATTGCTATTCCCAAATAACTCCTCTTTTTGACAATGTTGTGCTTGCCTCATTTTACTTCTTTTTTTTTAAGTCGACACAGTCAAGAGAGATTGGTTTCTTTCTCAATTTTCTAACATAGGAAATTCATATTTATTATGAATTAAATCTCACAACTAGCCTGGAAGGTAGATAATGAATTTTGTCCCATTTTACAAATATGTAAAAGATTCTCCTCAAGATCATACAGTCAAAAAGTTGTAGGCATAATCAGATTCACTATGACTGCCTCAAGTGCCCACAGTCATAGCCTGTGGACAATATGTAATCACAGGGTCAATATTAAATTATTATTCTTTAATTAAACAAAAATAATGCTTCTTCAAATTGTTTTATAGAGCTACACAGGCAGTCTGTTGTTAAGTGGAACATCTAAACAATGTGTAGTTTGTTTTATCCCACTTTGAAAGATTGAATAACTTTTTAATAAAATGTTGCCCTTGTGGAACTCAAATATATAATATATGGGAAATTTATTGGATTTAATTTGGTATTGGTTAGATGAAAGTTATAGTTAACTTCATAAGAAAATCTATTTAATTATCTAGGAAAAGTACAAACATAAATAGTTCTTGATGCCCAATACTTTTTCTGCCTAATAAAAGTTATTATTTATTTAAGGAAGGGAATATAATAAATACTTGGTACCAAGCCAGATTTCCCTCTGCATTTCATAGTCATAACCAGCTTCTCCAAGATTTTGTCCCACAGATGAATCACACACTTAGTTCCACGGCTGGATTATGATCCAATAGCCTCTGAATGGAATCACACTGTGACGTATATGAGACAACAGATAATTAGAAGTCATTTCTCAGTGTTCTAGATGTCCTTTCTTTCTGCAAACCACACTATAAGTGATACAGCGTTGGCAACTTGATACAAGGCTATGATCCCACTTTTACTGTCAAACCAAGTATTTTATTCTAAGATGCTAACTTAACTCAAGTCTCTTGTTTTAAGTAACTAGAATAGAATAAATTGGAAGAAAACAACAGTTTTATAATGCTGTTTCTGCAAATAAGTCAATGTTTGGAAAAGTCATAGTTAAACAAAGTTTCATGAAGAGAATTTTGAACATACTCCAAATGGCCACTTGTTCTAATAAGGGCATCAGTAATCAAAACAATGACTATACAGATGTAATATATAATTACAAAGATGCTCTTTCATGCCTATATGTTATGTCCCATAATTTCATTGGTTGTATTGCTTAATCTTTCTGAGAAGTTAAAAATTTTATTTTTACATGAAACAATTCTCTTCCTAAGATTTCAGAATTACCGTTTAATTGTGTGTATGTGTCTGTGTACACACTGTAATAACCTAAGGGCTATGGAAGATAAAACAAGTGGAAGATAGGCACCTTAATCTCAGCAGCTTTACCTTTGTAGGCTTTCAAATCAGTGACAATCAATTTGAATGATGTTGTTAATAATTACCCATTTACCCCCTAAGGTCAGGAACACGACAGGGATGTCCACTCTCACCAATGTTATTCAACATAGTATTGGACATCTTAGCCTCAGCAATCAGACAACACAAAGAAATAAAAGGCATCCAAATCAACCAGGAGGAGGTCAAACTTTCACTCTTTGCAGATGACATGATACTCTATATGGAAAATCCAAAAGACTGCAACAAAAAAACTGCAAGAACTGATCCATGAATTCAGCAAAGTTGCAGGATATAAATCAATGCACAGAAATTGGTTGCATTCCTATACCCTAACAATGAAACAACAGAAAGAGAAATCAAGGAATCGATCCCATTTACAATTGCACCAAAACCATAAAATACCTAGGAATAAATCTAACCAAAGAGGTGAAAAATCTATACACTGAAAACTATAGAAAGCTTATGAAAGAAATTGAAAAAATCCCCCCAAAATGGAAAAATATTCCATGCTTCTGGATAAGAAGAACAAATATTGTTAAAATGTCGATACTACCCAAAGCAATCTACATATTCAATGCAATACCTATCAAAATAACACCAACATTCTTCACAGAGCTAGAACAAAGAATCCTAAAATTTGTATGGAACTAGAAAAGACCCCTGAATAGCCAAAGCAATCTTGAAAAAGAAAACCAAAGCAGGAGGCATCACAATCCTGGACTTTAAGCTGTATTACAAAGTTGTAATCATCAAGACAGTATAGTACTGGTACAAAAACAGACTTCAGATCAATGGAACAAAATAGAAAACCCAGAAATGGACCCACAAATGTATGGCCAGCTAATCTTTGACAAAGCAAAAAAGAATATCCAATGGAATAAAGATAGTCTCTTCAGCAAATGGTGCTGGGAAAACTGGACAGCATCATACAGAAAAATGAACCTGGACCACTTTATTACACCATACACAAAAATAAAGTTAAAATGGATGAAAGACCTAAATGGAAGCCATCAAAATCCTCGAGAAAGCAGGCAAAAACCTCTTTGATCTTGGCCACAGCAACTTCTTACTCAACAAGTCTCTGGAGGCAAGGGAAACAAAAGCAAAAATGAACTCATCAAAATAAAAAGCTTCTTCATAGTGAAGGACACAATCAGGAAAACTAAAAGGCAACCCACGAAATGGGAGAAGATATTTGTAAACGACATATCAGATAAAGGGTTAGTATCCAAAATCTACAAAGAACTTATCAAACTCAACACCCAAAAAACAAATAATCCAGTGAAGAAATGGGCAAAAGACATGAATAGACACTTCTCCAAAGAAGACATCCAGATGGCCAACCAACACATGAAAAACTGCTCAACATCATTCATCATCAGGGAAATACAAATCAAAATCACAACGAGATACTACCTCACACCTATCAGAATGGCTAACATTAAGTCAGGGGGCACCTGGGTGGCTTAGTGGATTAAGCATCTGACTTCAGCTCAGGTCATGATATTGCGGTCCGTGAGTTAGAGCCCCGCGTCAGGCTCTGTGCTGACAGCTCAGAGCCTGGAGCCTGTTTCAGATTCTGTGTCTCCTTCTCTCTCTCTCTGCCCCTCTCCCACTCATACACTGTCTCTCTCTCTCTCTCAGAAATAAATGAACATTAAAAAAATTTTTTAAAAAACTCAGGCAACAACAGATGTTGGCAAGGATGCAAAGAGGATCTTTTTTGCACTGCTAGGGGAATGCAAACTGGTGCAGCCACTCTGGAAAACAGTATGGAGGTTCCTCAAAATATTAAAAATAGAACTATCCTATAACCCAGCAATTGCACTACTAGGTATTTATCCAAGGGATACAAGTATGCTGTTTTGAAAGGACACATGCACCCCAATGTTTACAGCAGCACTATCAACAATAGCCAAAGTATGGAAAGAGCCCAAATATCTATCGATGAATGAATGGATAAAGAAGATGTGGTCTATATGTGTGTATATGTACATATATGTGTGTATATATATATATATATATATACAAGGAGGGGGACAAAACATAAGAGACTCTTAAATATGGAGAACAAACAGAGAGTTACTGGAGGGGTTGTGGCAGGAGGGATGGGCTAAATGGTTAAGGGGCATTAAGGAATCTACTCCTGAAATCATTGTTGCACTATATGCTAACTACCTTGGATGTAAATAAAAAAAATAAATTAAAAAAAATTACCCATTTAAATGGGACCTTTAACATTAATTTACATCTGTTTCATGAAAAGCTGTATCACTGGAAAAATGAAATTAGATCTAAGAAGCTAAAATTATCTCTCAATAAGCTAACGTGGATTTTCTCCTACTTTTCAATAGACTGTTAAAAAAAAGAGGCTATTCCTGCTTACTGTGAATTCTTGTATTTCACTATGTTCTAAGTACCAGATAAGTTTTCCCAATTAGATCCTGCCATTCAGTACTTAAAGTACAATGGGTCAGCCCTAAAACAGACCAAATAGCAGCAATATAAAGTTTGACAGAGGTATATCTTCATCTTAAAATAAAATAGATATCTTCTCTAATTAAACCTTTTCATAGTATGGTATAGTGTGTTACTAGTGTTTCAAAACTTTAAAAATTTTCATGTCTATACTGGCAGCCTTCTTCATAAGAATAGGCTATGAGAAACTCCCTAATTTTGATAGCCTAAATTAAAAAAAAAGAGAGACTTATCATTTTTCTACCTCATGGAACCCAAAGGATCTAGGTATTTTTTTTTTCCTGAGTGAAATAATGTTCCTCCATAATACAGTGGGTTTAAGTGAGGCATTTGAAATCAACTGTGTGCATTTGAGTGAGTTTGAGTCCTAAATCCTCAAGTCTCACTTTTTTCAATTGCAGAATGATAATAAGAATAGTAATCACTTCAAAGAATAGAATGTGTATAATATGTATAATGTTTGAGTTCATTGTTGGGCAGTTACTCTATATTCAATAACTATTAGCAAATTGTATCAGTTTTATTTTTATTATGCTGGTGTCACTTTTTCACCAACTAGATGAATGTCATTAAAGACAGCTTAAAATTATGATTAATGCTAAGTTTTCTGAAATGGATTAACCTCAGAAAAGCATATTAGAGAACAGCAAGCCAGGATTTGAATCTACAATATTCTTACCTCTACAAAAGTAGTTGTTAATTGATAACTGCCAGTTACCTTAAGAAGTGAAAAACAAAGATAATCACTGGGTCTGGATTGCATCAGAAATGATTGGACACAATGGGGCGCCTGGCTGGCTCAGTAGGTTAGGCATCTGACTTCAGCTCAAGTCATGAACTCACAGTTTGTGAGTTCGAATCCATCTCAGGTTCTGTGCTGACAGTTCAGAGCCTTGGAGCCTGCTTCGGATTCTGTGTCTCCCTCTCTGCCCCTCCCCTGCTCGTGCTCTCTCTCTCTCTCTCTCTCCCTCTCTCTCTCTCTCTCAAAAATAAAGAAACATTTAAAAAATTAATAAAAAATAAAATTTAAAAAGAAATTACTGGACACTAGACAGGTGTAGTAGGTGGAGTTGCAGCCACCAGAAACTGGAATTTTCATTCTAATCCTTACTCCCAACAGCTCAGGGCAAAGTTAGCTCTGCCTTTTGTCTAACAAAGTAGCCCTGTCATTGGCTAGTGCACCAATCCAATGATTGTGTCTATAGATAATTGAGAATACTTTCTTCATTAAGAAATAAAATCATGTGCATCAATCAAGAGCAAAATGAAAATCTAGAAATCCTTTTTCATTGCCTATTTTATAACTATTGAGGAAAAACTAGTAATGTGGAATATAGGCAACATCTTTAGACAGGAGTTGAGACTTCACGACAGTAAGTTTCCAAGTACTTTATTCCTTCATTCATTCTAAATATTCTTTGACTCACTGCGTGTCAAGTACTGTTTCAGGTTGTGGGGAAGTGGACACAAACAAGAAGAAACGATCACTCTTTCATGAAATTCACCTTATGATGAAGGTTAATCGAAAACAAACAAAATATAGTGGGATTGATCACTAGTGATGTATAATAAAAATAAAGTATGCTAACTGAGAGAAAGGATGAATGGTTTAGATAGATGAGGAAGAGGAAGCAGATCATGTAAAGGTCAGGAGGAAGAAAATTGGGTAGTGGCAGAACTGGAGAATAGAGAAATGTGAATGGACTACAGTGAGGGTGTTGGACGATTTTCAGAAATGAAGTCAGGGAGTAGGGCTTCAGTTAATGTCACACATTTTAGAATATCATATGAAGGCTGGATTATATTCTATGGTTAATGGGAATCCATTGAGGGTTTAAAGAGGTGTCTTCAGGACCTAAGGATCTATAGAAAGACCATTCTGGTTGAAGAAAAGGGAAATGAATGAATTGATGTATAGAGAATAAATTGAAACAGGGTGAATTTTGAAAAAGGGAGTTAGAAAAAAAATGCTATTTTATTAATCCTAGAATAGATCTGAATGGATGGATTTATTTGCTAATCTATTTCCATCTATTTCAAGTGGTAGTGGTGGAAAGGGAAGATTTGTTAAATGTTTTGTATATATAATGTCATTAAAATTTACCAATAGTTTTGATACAGAATGATAAAAGGAAAAAGAAAAATAATTCTTGAGCAGAAGGTTGAATGCAGGTGTAGAAGTTGCATTATTATTATTATTATTATTGATGCCATGTTTGCAATGAGTATTAGAAATCCAAGTGGCTATAACATGAAGTGGGAAAGTAGATATATATGTTTGAGTTCAGGAGAAAAGGTAGGTGCTGGGTCTGTTCATTCTGAGGCCCATAAGCACATCGATATTATTAAAGTATATCACACTGGATAAGGTCACCTTAGGTAATCATTTAGAGAGAGAACGCAAAAGGTTGAAGTATGAATCTCAGAGACAAAGAAAGATCCCTCATACTTGGAAATTGACACTAGTTTCCTAGTATATAGTGAATCTCATAATTTCTTGATATCAATGCCAATTTTCCCATTGACTTAGCTGATAACAAATTGTATATGAAATAAGGACTCACTCTTTTTTAGACTAAGCAAGCACATCTATATTAAGGAAGGATAGTTCAAATTAAACATGCATTGTGTTGGGGCGCCTGAGTGGCTCAGTCAGTGTAGCATCAAACTTTGACTCAGGCCATGATCTCGCGGTTCGTGTGTTCGAGCCCCTTGTCAGGCTCTGTGCTGACAACTCTGAGCCTGGAGCCTGCTTCGGATTCCGTGTCTCCCTCTCTCTCTCTGCTCCTCCCCCACTTGCGCTCTGTCTCTGTCTCTCTCAAAACTAAATAAACATTCAAAAAAATTTTTTAAATGCACTGTGTGAGGGGAATACTGCATATATAATTTAGATACAGATTTACTTGTAAGCAATAGAAAAACACCCAAATTACACTGGCATAATGGCAAGAAAATGTCTTCAGGAACTCAGCTCACTACTCACTCAGCCTTTTTCAGAGTCTGGACCTCATTCTCACGTTCCAGAGTAGCATCTGTGCTCAAGGCAAGAAAATGCAAAGAGGATCAAAAGCAACAGGATCAAGGTGCTACTTAGTTTATCCTTAGGAGATTCCCATTTACATCCATTTACTCCATTTACTACATTTACATCCCCTTGACTGAAGTGCACTTGCAAAGCCCCTCCACAATGCAAAGGAGGGTGGACCAGTGGTCTCTATTACAGGTGATCATGTGTGGTAAGTATTCTACTGCTTTAGAATGAGTGCATAGGTATTGAAAATAGTGGTCTATGCTAGTTCTATATTAACATTTAATAAACAATAATGATAAAAATATTGTGTTAAAAGGAAATAGTTGACAGTCATTAACAAACCCAATGAATTAGTCCCACTTTTCCAAAAATATAAAGATTAAATTTAATTGATATATGTAATTGTTCATATCAAAATTAATTTAGTTAATGCACACACGTTATCCTGTATCCCTTTTGCAGTCCAATGTAATATGAAATTTAAGGGGAAAAACTATAAAGTTTAACAATAAAGGCAGTGGGAAATTAAAGAAGAAAATCTGTAAAATATTACAATAAAAAATATTTAGAAGAAATTGAAGTGTATGTTTAAATAGAAATGTTGTTTCAGATATACGTACTGCACAGTGCACAGTGTCTTGGATGTATTTTGCCCTCAAAAATGCCATCTAACTCCTCTTTCTGTGAACCTATGGGCTTGTAGATCTTTGTTCATGTGAAACCCTTTACATAGAATATCTAGAGAATGCCTTTAAAGAAGAAAATATGGGTGAATTTCAGAAAGTATACAAGATCAAGGATATTTCCTTATTAGAATTTGGTGTGAGGTTTTTTTTCTTCTATATATTTTAGTTCATTCATAAGGAATGGGTCCACTGTCTAAAATGTCTAAATTTTCACTAAAGCACTGAGTATTAAATTTGCTCCTTGAAACTCTCCAGTCACTGAAATTTTTCTTGTTCAGTTCAGAGTTGGGCAAAAGAAATTCTGTTTTCACTTGAAGGAAACAAAATCAGGTTGAAAAGTTTACATCTTGGAAAAAGAGTGAGGTGCTTCTAACTATTATAACTTAACCTCAGTGGTTAACAATAAAAAAAAATTGAGCTGTCTAAACCAGGATATAGTAAGAGTCTGAAGATAAAGTTAATGAGTTAATATGTGAATTTGTAATATTCTTGCATTGTGTGTAGAAGACCTGTAAATGTTACCTAATAAATAAATATGTCTAAAAAATAGTTCTTTATAAACTTTGTTTGGTGGTATTTTTGGATTTAAGATCCATTCTCTTATGGGATTTGAACTTAATTAAGGAAAATTACTTCATATGCTTCTCTCTTTTAGTTATTCATTTTTTATTTTCCTGTGATATTTGCATGTTCATTTAATAAAAACACACTGATATGGGGCACCTTTATTTATTAAATTATGACAGTTTCAACAGCATAAGAAATAAAATGCTGTATTTATTTATCTCAAAAAGCAAAGAATAATAACAAAAAGAATAGAGATATTTCATACCTGCTACATGTTTAATCCTAATTTTGCTACTTGAAACCTCACCAACAAAATATTACCGTGGTAATATTGTTATACAATATTATCATATATTTGCTATATAATAGTATTTTTTATTACCTCACACCTGTGGGAATGGCCAAAATAAAAAATACAAGAAATAACAAGTGTTGACAATGATGTGGAGAGTAAGGAACCCTTTTATACTGTTGGGAATGCAAGCAGGAGTATGCACAATGGAGTACTACTTAGCCATAAAAAAGAATGAAATCTTTCCCTATGCAACAACATAGATGGATTTAGAGGATAAATGCTCAGTGAAATAACTTAGAGAAAGACAAATAACCATATGACTTCACTCATATGTGTCATTAAGAAACAAAACAAATGAACAAAGAAAAAATGAACAAAGAAAAAACAGACAAACAAAAAAACAGACTCTTAAATGTAGAGAAGAAACTGATGGTTGCCAGAGGGGAGGTGGGTGGAGTTATGGGTGAAATAAATGAAGGGGATTAAGAGTACACTTACTGTGATGAACATTTATGGTGATGAGTACTGAGTAATGTATAGACTTGTTGAATCATTGTATTGTACACCAGAAACCAATATAACACTGTATGTAAATTATACTTGAATAAAAGAATAAAATAGTATTGTGATATTGCCAGTACAATAATTTTGTTAACATATAAAAGTATTGTTACACAATAAAAATATTGTTAAAGAATAAAATAGTGCTAAACCCAAGCACTATTTTATTCTAGGGAGCTCAAATCTGAAATGAACTGTAAAGAAACACCACATTGTTTTGGCTTGAACATCACTAGTGTCCTATGTTTTCACAGAACACAGGGAATATCATTTCTATTTTCAGAGAAATGTACAGCTGTTTATGTTCTCTAGAGTATATTCTGCCATCTCCTCCCAAAATCTTACAAACATGGATCTCAGTTTAGGTCTCTAGAGTCACAAAAATAGTTGGCTGTCATTCTTTTATGTGTCAGACATAACTTATTTTAGCATAAGTTTCATGTCCACCATGTCTTTTTTTTTTCCAGACCAAACAAACTTATTTTTGTCAAATATTTTTCATATTGTTTCTTTAAGGTGCAGAAGGAAGATTGTATTTTTCCCTGCAATGCAACTGAGCATAGATAGCTAAGTCCTAGGGAAGTGAATATAGAAAGAAGAATTCTGTGCTAAATTTAAAAGTGTCCTTAAAGAAAGAGATGTGTCCTTCTATGCCCTTGCCTAACTTCCTCCTTCCATTGATTTCTTTTTAACAGACTTGAAATTTGGTTACAAACATATGGAGCTTACGTGCATATCTTAACTATAAGTATGAAGGCTGCATTCTAGTAAGATTTCACTGGAAATTGGGAAGGCAATGGTTACAGGAAACTTAGAGGAACAATGGACCAAACTTGAATTACAAATTCCCGGGAATAAAGCTTTGTCTGTTATTAAAACATGTTAATATGAATGCTTTATATATTGTTGTTGAGATGTATTCTGAATGGATGAATCCTTATATAAGCTTTCATATTCCAAGTGTTTTCATATGAAGACATTTTGCTATCTGAAAAAATAGACTATGTTTATGTACATTAATTTATACTATGATGATGTGTAAATGATGCTAAATTATATGAAAAGAATTTAAATATTTTAAGCATATTTATATTATTGACAGTATCTATTGACCCTCATTTATTAAAAAAATGAGACATTTAGCACACTTAATTCTTCATCCCCTCTTTTATTCCCATTCATATAACTTGATTTTGTCAGCTGAATTATCATTTTAAATTAAGATATGCAACATGTACTTTCTCTTACCTAAATGTAATTTTAAAAATTAAGTTTGCCCTGATACAAGATTCTATTGAATCAAACTTCCTCACCATTTTTTAAGTTGTAGCTCTCCAAATTCCTCCATTATTTTTATTTTTAGTGATTTATTAATTATCCAGATATGATAGTTTTACAGTAGTTTTCTCAATAAATGCTCAAAGATTGTTTTGTAGACAGGAGGACACCCATTGCTCTATGGCTGGATGAAAATTGTTCTGAATATAAAATTACTGGTGTAAATTTCCTTTCCTCAAAGCTCTGTTTTATCATAAGAATATTTGAAGCCAACATGATTTCCCAACAGTATAGACATTTCTGACTAGTTACCCACTGGCTTCATATGATATTTGTTAGTGCTAATTATTTACATAAAATGTTCCTGTAATGGATTGAGTTCTTACAATCTATAAATTCAAGTCAACTTTTGAGGGTATTTTCTTTTCTTATATATTTATTTCTACTATCTTATTTCCACTTGCATTGTTACCCGCTTCTTGGGTACCAGTTATGTGTTGTTTGATCCTTCTTTGCCTCTGTAATAATCACCCTCTTTAATTTATTTTAAATATCTTCTGTTGTTGTTTTTTGTATTTTGAAGTGAAACTTTGGCCTCATGAATTGCTTGGGCCATGGAATATGAGCAGAAGTAATATGTACTACACTCAAGTATGTTCATATCCTGTTCATATCCCCTAACAGGCTATGTGTAATTTGTTACCTTTGTTTCTCCCAACTCCAGCAAAGAAATGGTTTACAAGATGGGTAATCCATCACCCAGGATCACTGAGTGAGGATGAAACTGACCAGAGCAATACACAGAGCCAAGTTGGATACACAGTATGAACAAGAAATAAACCATATTGTTCTTTCATACCAGTGATATTTGGCAATTGTTCCTCAGTGCAGCATAACTTGTCTTCCTAACTGGGTATACAGAACAGTTTACTTTTCTTATTGGTGACATTATTTATTCTTTGATTTTATTTGTATTACTTTTAATAACTTATATTCTTCCATCCTCTCAATTATGTTTTGCTTCTCTTATTAAGTAAAGTTTGGACTGTCTAGATCTATGTTCCATGTGTTTAAACTTTTTTCTCATACCTTTCCAATCTTTGTATTTTTCTACTGTGTGTTTGAATATCTTTTCTATGTTCCATTTCACTAATTGTTTCCTTTTTGTTAATTTAATAAAATGTCTTTATTTCAAGAATTCTACCTGATTTATTTTTCTTAGAGCAATATTCTTTGGAAACATGTTTTTTTTTTAAGTTTATTTATTTATTTTGCAAGGGAGAGAGAGAGAGAAAGAGAGAGAGAGAGAGAGAGAGAGAGCGCCAGGGAGGGACAAAGAGGGAGAGATAGGATCCCAAGCAGACTCCATGCTGTCAGCACAGAGCCCAACATGAACTTGAACCCACAAACTGTGAGATCATGACCTGAGCCAAAATCAAGAGCCACCAAGTTGCCCCCTGGAATCATGTTTAAAATACACATTTGTTTCTAAAGACTTCTGTTCATTTAGAGTCATTGAGTGTTAAATTTTTTTGTGACGTTTTTCATGGATTTAGTTTTCTTTCTGATTTTTTCATATCTTTTTTGAATGGATAATTCTTTTTCTCCAAAGTTTGTTCTTTGTATTTAATCTCGTTGAGCGTATAAAAGGAAGAGGATTATAGGGAAGTTATTAACTCCCAAACATGTTCCTCATTTTTCAGTGCTAACACTGACTGGCCTACTCACTTATACTACAGCTTCTCACTTAATAACTTTAGAGAATGCCAGAAGGTTCAATACTATTTCTATTAAGTCTGGTTTATATATCCCTTGAAATATTTGTACTGCATCAACAATATATTTTTGCTATTGATTCGAACTGTGGTTTCTGTGGTTTTGTTTCTCTGTAGAATCAGAAACAGAAATCTCCTTTACTGACAGAAATTTCTGAAAGATTTTGACACACTGATGGCAGTCTTTCTTGTTTTTCTCTGCTGCTGTAGCTGTAGTCTGATCTCTATCTTGTTGTTTAAACTTTTTATGGGATTTGGGGGTTTGCACAGTTGGTGATCTTGGCTTCGTTTGGAATTTCTGCCTGATGTCTTAGGTTTGCTTCTCTGAAGCAAAATACAGTTTCTCTGGAAATGTGACTATATTTTCCATTCTGTAATGGTAATTTTATAGTCTGCCTATGTGTTTCAATGTCTTACTTCCAGCTTCAGGTTCATCTGTGAATTTCATTAGCATGTTTTCCATGTGCCCAATCACAGATAAAGATGTTCAACAGGGTGATATTAAAAACCAAGTCCTATGCCTCAGTTCCTTCCAGGTTGACAATTAAGTCATTAATCAACATTATCTTGGGATTCTGACTGAGAAGTTATTAAGCTAACTATGTTATCATAAAGTTCAGAATTCTCCATTAATTTCTCAAAAATATAAAAAAGAATTTCCAAGAACTATGCCAAATTTTTTTGTTTTACTCTGTATCTTTACCATTTCTTACCTGGTCTTTCTGCCATTGTCCTCCTCCTGACTGTTCCCTGTACAAGATCAAAATAATCTTTCAAATCTGCTTAAGATACAGCCCTGATCCTAACGCATCAATGTCTTTTCTATAAATCCCTACATGATCTGATCTCTAGTTACCGCCTACCATTCTTGCAAAACATTGTTTTTCTTCAGAAATTTTGCACCACTGATTTTCTTAGATAAAATACTTTTCCCTTAGTTAGGGACATGACTTTCTCCTTCACACTGCGCAGGCTCTGCTGAAATGTGATATCTCCATAGATGCCTTCCCTAATTATCTGTTTCAAAAAAACATGCTCCTTCCCTCACGTTTTATCTCTTTATACTGTTTTTTGGTTTTTGATAGCATTTATCACTATTTGACATTGCATATCAAATATTATATATCATATACAGATGGATAGATAATAGATTCAGATAGGTAAAGTCATATATAGAGATATATAGTTATATAAATAGATATAAATACATATTTATATTAAACAATTACATTTTTTATCCTTTTTCATTTTTCACCGAGAGAAAGGCCTTTTTTGTTTCATTCATAAGCTTATCCCTCGTCTTTTGAGACTACCTAGCACTCCATAAATGTTTGATGAATAAAAATTTTAATGTAGGAACAAAGGGATGAATCCTTCTCATCTATTTGTCAACATATATCTTTAATTGAATGGCATGACTTTTTAAATCCTCATTGGCTTTTATGAGTCATTAACTGCTTTTCTAAATGCCTATAAATCATCTGTTTGACCATTTTTTCATCAAAATTTTCTTGACATTACTCAAACTCACTTGTCCATAGGTCTGGCATTTACCTCATTTACTTTTAAGAAAATTATCTCTTTGAGCATTTCTAACCCTCTAGAACTTCTAAAGAGATAAATATAATAGATAATGCATCAAAATATCCCAACTGTACCAAGAACCACAAAGTTATATCACTGCAATTCATCAATTTTCAGTGATAATTGGTAGAGCTAGGAAATTAGGAGCAGAAACTTAGGTTCATAGGTTCATGTTATTTACATTATGTTAATTTTCTTCCTCAAGCTTAACAATCAGTATCCTAGGAATTATACTTCAAAGGGTTGTAAATAATTATAAGGGGAATAAATATAAAATGATACAGAATTAGTAGGCATTCCATAAACATATGGTAATATAATTAATAATGTGATGGAGATAGGACAGAGCTAGGGCTCCGGTATAAGTGTTAAATAGTTGTTTTCCCACAATCTTACCTACACTGCACTTTACTTTTTAAACATCAAAATGTTCTATACTTTCCTAATCTGATGATCATTCTCTTCAGAAAAAAAAATTTTGATATTTTTTTCTTATGCTTATGTCAATACATTTCATAACACTGGCTAATGTTTTTCTGTTTTTGCTTTCTTTATATGTTTTTGTCAATAGAAATGTATCGCTTAAGGTTTGCTTGTTTCTAATATAATTACTGAATGATTTCTCTAAATTTGCACATATGCCCACATCTGAACTTGATAGTAAGTATAAATATGACACTCCTTCCCACACATATACACACATTGATTTCAGAGGGTGATGACAGAAATTATTATCAGCCTTATAGACATAAAGAATGTAAGGGTTCAAGTCTCTGTATAGCTTGATAAATTCACCAGTCTCTCTCCTAAAGAAAGAAAGGATTGTGTTACAGAAGAGTGAGAAGTAATAACAGCAATTGAAGCTATTATGCTATATGGTATGTATTTGCTGGAGTATTAACAAGGCCTCAGGTAAAGGGAAGGTGATGAATAACAACACCAATTTTGATAATCATCCACTGATAAGAGCACTTCTTTGGAGATAGGGAAGTCAAGTAGAGAATACCAGCACACTATTAAAGCAAGAAAATCTAAGATTGAATGCACTGAGGGGGGTAAGAGAAAATTTCACTTTAGCAACAACATCCTCACTCAAAGCAGCACAGCTTAGTACCACAAGAGACCCACTTGACCCATAATGTCTCTTATAGGGGAAAGTGAGCTTCTTTCCCAGCTCTGTGAGATGCTGCTCCATTTCTTTCTCACCCTATCCAGAATACTATGCAGAAATAAGGGACAGTGAGAGACGAGGGCTTGGAACTCATCAAAAGGGTTGTGTATCCCACAAACCACTTCATGGACTCCACCAGAGGATGCTGGAGATGCCTCACCTGTGGACCCACCTAAGCCCATTGGTGCAGGCACCTCACCCACATACCCCCCTCCTTGAGGGTGCCCTGTGAATAGGAGGTACAAGTCTTATAGATAGCTAGTGGGCATGGCCAGAAAGCTAGCCTAACTATGCAGGACTGGGAAAAAGCACATGAAGTTGAACATTCAACACCTTAGTGAAAACAAACGGAGGTTGTAATCACTCAGACTGGCTTTGTAGGATCAAGAGAAGACATACAAGCTTAAGAATTATTCTCTCTCCCCAGGTGAGAACAAGTGTGGAACAGACATTTCCATAAAGCAGATTGAGAAAGCTGCAGAACCTCTATCAGGATTGACGGGGTAAAAACATTTCCTTCCAGAAGCCACTTCGTAAAGACTGGAGGAAGTTGCTACTTCAGTAACTGTAAAGACAACAGCACATGACTTCAAGAAACACAAAACATCATGAAAACATGACAGCACCAAAAGAACACAATAACTTTCCAGTAACTGACCACAAGGAAATAAAGATCTATGATTTGTCTGATTAAGAGTTCAAAATAATTGTTTTCAGGAAACAGTGAGTTACTAAACACACACACACACACACACACACACACACACACACACACAGAAAGACCATTCAACCAAACAGGAAAACAATACACAAACAAAATGAGAAATTTAACACAGAGATAAAATCATAAAAACAGAATCAAACAGAAATTTTGGAGTTGAATAATACGATAAATGTAATGAAAAATTCAATAGTACATAGGAGATTGAATCAGTAATCAAAAATCTCTCAACAACAACAACAACAAAAATCCAGGACTACATGGTCTTTCTGGTAAATTCTACCAAATATTTAAAGAATAACTGTTAATCCTTCTCAAGGTCTCCCAAAATATTAAGAGAAGGGAGCACTTCCAAACTCACTTTACAAGGTGAGTATTATCCTGATACCAAAGCTGAAAAAATGGATACAATAAGAAAAGAAAATTACAGGCCAGTATCTTTGATGAATATAGATGCAAAAACTCTACAAAATACTAGGATACAGAGTTCAATCCACATTGTAAGATCATACATCATGACCCTGTGGGATTTATAACTGAAATGCAAGTTCAACATACATAAATCAGTAAATGTGACACATCACATTAATACAATTATGGATAAAAATCATATAATCATAACAGATGCATAAAAAGCATTTGACAAAATTAAGCCTACTTTCATGATAAAAACTCTCAACAAACATAAATATAGAAATAATTTATGTCAAATAATAAAAGCCATCTATATCCAACCCACAGCTAATATCATACTCAATAGGGAAAAGCTGAAATTAATTGTTTTTGCTAAGATGAGAAGCAAGAATAAGATGCACACTCTCACTATTTCTATTTCAACATAATATTGGAGGGCCTAGTCAGAGAAATTAGGCAAGATACAGAAACGAAAACCATTCAAACTGGAAAGGAAAAACTAATAAAATTGTCTATTTCCATATGGCATGATCTCATAAATAGAAAACCATAAAGATTCCACCAAAGCCTGCTAGAATTAATAAACATATTTAGTAAAGCTGCAGAACAGAAAATCAATATACAAAAGTCAGTTTCATTTCTATGCCATTGCAAAGAACTATCACAAAGAGAAATTAAGAAATAATCCCATTTACAACTGCATCAAAATAAGAAAATACTTAGAAATAAATTTAACTAAGGAGTTGAAGCTATAAAGAAGTATACACTAAACTAAGGAGTGTAAACTATAAGATATTGACCAAAAAAAATCTGAAGAATTCATAAATAAATGAAAAGATACCCTGTGTTAATGAATTGGAAGAATTAATATTGTTAAGATGTCAATACTACAACAGGTTATCCACAGATTCAATGGAATCCAAATCAAAATCCTTATAGCATTTTTCAAAGAAATAGAAACAACATCTCTAAATTTGTATGGAACCACAAGAGATCCCAAATCAATTTTGATTGATTGATAGCCAAATCAATCTTGATAAAGAAGAAAACTAGAAGCATCACACTTCCTGATTTCAAGGTAGAGTACAGAACAATCAAAACAGTAGGTACTGGCAAAACAATACAAAACAAAACAAAACAAAACAAAACAACAACAAAAAAACAAACCCAGACACAAGACCAGTGGGACGGAATAAGAGATCAGAAAGAAACCCATACATATACGGTCAACTAATCTTTGAGAAGCATATCAAGATTACACAGTATGTACAGGACAATCTCTTCTATGAATGGTGTTGGGAAAACTGGATATTTACATGCAAAAAAAAAAAAAAAAAGAAAGAAAGGAAAAGAAAAGGAAAGGAAAAAGAAATCAGACTCCTATTCTACACCAGTCACTAAACATAACTCAAAATGTATTGAACATGTAAACATGAGACCTAAAACCACAAAATCCCTACGGGAAAATAAATCCACATAAGTCTGTCTTGGCAAAGATATTTTGGATATGATGTCAAAAGCACAGGTAAACAAACACAAGCAAAATGAACAAGTAGATCTAGAGCAAACTAAAAAGCTTCTGCACAACAAAGGGAAAAATCAACAAAATGAAAAGGCAACCTATAGGAGAAAATATTTGAACCCCGATAGGCAGTTAATATCAAAATATATAAGGAACACATACAGTTTAATAGCAAAACAAAACAAAACAACAAAAATACCCCACTTATTTTGATTAAAAATATCAGCCAAGGACTGAATATAGTTTCCCAAAGAAGGCATATAATAGCCAACAAGTCTATGAAAAGTTGCTCACCATCATTAATCCACAGGGATGTGCAAATCAAAAGCACAATTAGATATCATTTTACAGCTGTTAGGATGGCATTTAGCAAAAGACAAGAGATGACAACTGTTGTAGGTAATGTGAAGAAAAGGAACCCCTAGAAACTGTTGGTAGGGATGAAAATGGGTATGGCCATGGTAAACTATGGGGGTTCCTCAAAAGATTAAACATGGAACTACCATATGTTCCAGTAATCCCACTTCTGTGTATATATTTGAATGAAACAAAATCAGTATTTTAAAAAGGTATCTGCACTCCTGTGTTTATTGTAGCATTATTCACAACAGCCAAGATATAGAAACATCCTAAGTACCCAACGCCAGATAACAGATAAAGAAGATGTATATATGGGTCACCTTGATGGTTCAGTTGGTTAAGCACCTGACTTGATTTTGGCTCAGGTCATGATCTCATGGTTTGTTGGATTGAACCCCATGTTAGGGTTCCTGCTGATTGCACAGAGCCTGCTTTGGATTCTCTCTCTCCCTCTGTCTCTTTGCCCCATCCCTGTTCACACACATGCCCTCAATCTTTCAAAATAAATAAACTTTACCAAAAAAAAAAAAAAAAGATGGATAGATAGAATATTATTCAGTTGTGAGAAGGAAGAAAATCATTCTATTCACAACAGCATAGATAAACCTAGACAACATTATGCTAAGCCAGACAAAGACAAATACTGTCTGATACCACTTACATGGGGAACTAAAAAAAAAAAAAAAATCAAATCAAACACATAGAAACAGAAAGTAGAATAGTGGTTATCAGGCGGAAGGAATGGGGAAAATGGGGAGATGCTGGTCAAAGGGTACAAACTTCCAGACATAAGATGATTAAGTTCTGGGATAGTGTAGAGCATGGTGACTATAGTTAATAATGCTGTGTTAGATAATTAAAAATTGCTAAGGAAGTATTTTAAGCATTATCATCACACATACACACACATAAATGTAACGATGTAGGGAGATGGGTGTGTTAATTAACCTGATTGTGATAATCATTTCACAAGGTATATGTATATTAGGTCATCATGTTGTACACTTTCAATATATACAATTTTATTGGTTAATTATACCTCAATAAACCTGGGGAAAATAAATAAAACATTTTAATTAAAAAAACAAAATACATTCTCTGATAACAACAGAATTAAACTAAAAACAATCACTAAAAGAAAGATATATGAAAATTATCCAAAGATACAGAAATTAAATGACTCACTTTCAAATAACCCATAAGGCAAAGAGAAAGTCAAAAGAAAAATCAGAAAGTACTTTCAATTATTTTAAAAATGTTAAATGATAAATATTTTTATCTAGGAAATAAAATAAATAAACTCGTAGATTGTTAAATTTTGGTTCATTAAATGATACAATTGAAAGAATGAAAGGCAGGACATAAAGCGGGAGAAGAATTTTTAACTGGAATTCCAAAAAAGAATTTGGGGCAAATCCCCAAAAACATATGGCAATGCTCTACACCACACTAAGTCATCAGATAAATCAAATGAAAGCCAGAATAACTCTATATACTCATAAATAAATCTAAACCTAAGAAAAAATATATAAAAAGAATGAAGTACCCAGTGGAAAGGTTACAGAGCTACTGAACACTCATACACTGCTCATGAAAGTATCAATTTTATTCAACCATTTGGGAAAATTACTTGGTAGTGTCTACTGAAGCTTACAAAGCATATCCTATATCCCAGTTATTTCACTACTGTACCTGTTGGCAGAAAAAGACATGTGCAGCAATGATCATCATAGCACTGTCCATAAAAGCCAAAACTGGAAACAACCTTCTCAATTTTAATTAATGGGTTGCTTTTGACATTTGGATCTTATTGTTCTTATTGTGGTATAATTAGCATCCTCCAGTTCACCAAAAATAGTAGTACTATTTCCTAGTCATTTTGACAACCAAAGTCTTCCCACATATTTTCAAGTGACCTCTAGCAGAGAAGTACAAATCCTGCATGAACTGCATTACCTGAAGGCCAAGGAATGGATAATACTGCAGAATAACAGACACGAAAATAGGGCATTTCAAGAGGTTCAGAAAATAGTTGCAGGAATTGATATTCTTTTTAAGGTGTAGAAACACCTTTTTAAGGTGTTATCATTTCTTTTAAGAAGAATTGATATTTTTTTTTAAGGGTCTTTCTTTGAGGGATTGTGAGAAATTTCAGGAAGAAATACTTAATGGAGTACATTGAAATCACTATAGAAAGTAAAAATTTTAAAACGTTTTTTATCTTAGGTATAATTTCCTTATACAATTGTGCAACCGTTAAGTGAAAAGGTTTTACTTGGACTTTTAGTGCCAATGAAATAATTATGGCAGGAACTGAAGCAACCTCTGTCATACCTGCCAACTGGTTCTCTTAGTGAGAGACACCAGCCCACTGAACTGGCTGTGGTTGGAGTAGTTGGAGTTAAAAGGCTGTACCAGAGGGCAAAACAAGGAAGATCCCATTAGCTCTATGAGAACATGATATAGGACAAACCAGAAGATGAAATCATCTCCTTAAATCTTAAAATGAGAAAGTTATCCAAGTAGGTAACAGCAAGAAATATTTTTTGTATTCATTAAGAGAAGGGCAATAAATAGCAAGCTTCTTCCTCACCTAGGTCTGAACAACAAAGAGTAAAGGTCCACGCTAATATATAATCTATATATAATATATAATATAGATAATATAATAATAATATAATATAATAATGAAGACTAATGTGGAGGGTGTAGCTTCATTTAACACAAAATGGGACTTCCAGCTAAATGAGGCAAAATTACCCAACAAGTCATTGTCATGCTGCATTCACGAAGTCCTCCACTGAGAGGGAGCAAAGAGGTAAGATTTTGTGATTTGATTAGCTTCCAAGAAAAATGGTAGGAGCTGAGCTAGGCATGTCCGATTAATTCTTCTCAAATTTACCAATAGGGTAGTTTACTAAAAATCCCTAGGAAGGAGTTAGTAAAAGCGGAGATTGGCCAGGGCTCCCTTTAAAGGAAGAAACTATCAGGCATGGGAAGGGTTCCTCTATCCTTTCTTGGTTTTTTGTTTGTTTGTTTGTTTGTTTGTTTTTGCTTTTGTTTTTGTTTTTGCTTTGCTTTCCCTTGATACAGGCTTAACAAAGAAGCCTATGGTTGAAGAAATGTATGGCATTTTCCCTGACCCAAGTGATCAGCAGTTTATCTGAGTAGTACTACATCTACCTTTCTTGAGTCCACTTCCCTTAATATCTGCAAATGCTCCTGAGACCATCAGTATTCAGTTTGGATTTTGTCCCCCAAAGGTACTGGAATGAATCACAACAATACATTCACTAAACTGACTCTAAGATCACTTGATACTCTTAAAAATTTACCTTTTGTTGTATTTTCATACCAAATTAAGTCTAGCTACATTATTCAACATTCTATATCAATTAGAATAAACTCAATGAATTCAAGTCACGTCAAGATACTTCCCTAATAAGATGTAAAAATACATTTCAACAATAAAAACTATGCCAAAATATAGAAATACCTTCAAATTTAACACAAATTCTCTATTACATTTTAGGAAGAAATTCAAATTCAAAGATTAAACCTCCTTGCAATCAAGTTAAAGACAAAATAAATTAGAGGCACTTGGGTGGCGCAGCCAGTTAAGTGCCCAACTATCTGTGGCTCAGGTCATGATCCCAGGGTCATGGGATTGAACCTCAGTTCAGGCTTTGTGCTGGTGTGGAGCCTGCTTGGGGTTCTCTCTCTCTCTGTCTCTCTCTTCCTCTGCCCCTTCCCCACTCTCTTTCACTCTCTCTCTCAATAAACAAATACTTAAAAAAACACACAATAAATGAAAATTTCAAAATGAAACCCTCTTCTCCTTGTGAATTAATGATTCAAGTTCCAAAGTTTTAATTTAAATCTTAAAACCATTCTCCCAACTCTCTGAATTGTTAATTCTTTCTTAAGGGGGTAATCGATGACTGGTAGGACCTAGAAATTTCATCTTTGGAATTGTGTGGTTCCTGTAGAGCCCCTGAAATTTTATTCATTTATTTCCAAGTGTCATAAGTACTATATTTATTCATTAAACAAATATTTATTGAGTGCCTCTTGTGTGACAGACACTTTCCTAAATTCCTAGGATACATTAGTGAATAAAACATATCAAATATCTGTGTTCTCATAAATCTTATATTCTAGAGACTATGACATAAAATAAAAAATTAATGATATATTAAAAACATAAGTTATATAAAATTTTTGCATGTGCTATTCAGAAAAAATATATACAAGATAAAGACAACAGTGAATTTGGATAAGGAGTTACAGGTGAAAGTTTTAAATAGAGTGGTTAGGGTAAGATTTATTTAAAAAGTACCATTTGACATGACTTGAGGTAGGCAACTTGGGAGAGTGAACCACATGGGTTTTCTGGGGAAAGATCATGGTGGGCAGAGAAAAGTTAGAGCACAGACCCTCAGTCCTTTTCAGTCACTTATCTCAGAGGCATTTCAGCATCTGGATAGCTGTTTTTTGTTTTTTGTTTTTGTTTTTTGTTTTGTCACTATCCCCAGGTCTTTCACTGGAATGAGACCTTCTGAGTTGCAGAAATTACTATGATTCAATGCTAAACACATCCAATAAATGTAGTTTATTTTACTTTCTTGAATTGTATAATTCTAGCTATGACGTGTTTTCTCTTCAGCTCAACATCTAATCCAGACATAGACTTTATTTGTCACTGATACCTTCCTGTGCCTTCTCTTATTTTGATTTCTTCCAAACTAAGGTAATGCCATCATTTTCACATACAATTGCTATATTTTAATCTTCAGGCCTTCTTGCCTCTAATATGTCTAGAGTTTTTACCCTTTAGTAGGTTTGTAATAATCTTTAATGGGTAGTTCTCCGATTCTTATTATGGATCCTCAAACCACAGCTTTCAGAGGTGTCTCTCAAGATGTCTGGAACCCCAATTCCTTTACAGGGGATAAATTCTGTCTGCTCTGGGATATTTTGTTTTTTTCCTATGGGATTTATTTGGGCATCAGGCACTATTTATCAGTTGCATTGAAAATATGTCTTTATTTTAATGCCCTCTTTAAGAGCAGTAATATGCCTGTGCTTATCAATTTAGCCTGACCTTCAAGATCTTATTTTCCACTCATTCCTTAACCTATTCCCTAAGATCTCAACCTTTTCTTTAAGAATATCTCTTTTCCTCCAATTCAATCCATCTGACTTGTTTTATTTTCTTTTTTATTCCTGTACTACTTCTATCCTGATCATCAGACTAAACCACTCTTCTCACATCAATCCATTCTCTTTTCAACTGTGAAGCAAATCTGACAAGATTGAAAATACTTCAGACCCAGAACATTAATACTACTTTGTTAGTTTGCAATAAGTTTCTTGCTTCTCTACTTCAAGTCATAAAAATGGCCTATTATTTTAATATACCGACTATCACTATTATTTGTTTTATACTTTACTATATTTTGTGGGTGAACCCACAAATTAAGTCATAGAAAATTAAGCACTGGTCAGAGCTTATGTAATTAAAAAATCCAGAGCCAGTTTGGTCCCAAGGAACAGAGAGTGATGTCTGATGCCTATGGATAAACCATATAAATCTAAAGATATCTAGCTTCTTCACAGTCTCCTCCTTTAACCTGAAAGTAGAATTGAATTTGAGCTGGGCTATGAAAAGTGCCCAAGAATGCCTGGCACCAAGAATTAGGAGTTAGGGCCACATTAATACTCTGTAGCAACATGAAGCCCTGCTTCAATGCTTGTCTTTGTTTTACCTCTGCTGAGACTGCAGCACACACACACACACACACACACACACACACACACACACTCCAAATGTGATTCCATTTCAACATTAGCAGGTAGGCCTTGCTTACTGCCATTTGTGAGCACCTGCCACTCACCTCAGACCATTTTCAAAGTCTCGCCTCATCTCTGCTCAGGTCATAAAGTTTACCCTTGTTTAAATGGTTCCCAGACTTCTGGTTTCCAGTCCAGCATGTAAGAGGCTTGGAAGTCATCAGTTCATCCTAACGGCAAGTAAAAATCTGAACAAACTGAAAAAAATCAATAACTCTTCTTAGATCTGTCAGAGAAGTGAGGTCAAAGGGCAAACCACTGTCCTGATAATTGAAGAGACAGATAGATGGATAAAGGGAATCAAAACTTACAAGAGAGGAGACGCAAAGAGCAGAACTCCCATAGGAACTGGTGCTGGGGTAGGAAAATCTGAACTGTAATTGATGAATTGCCGGAGGCTGGGTGGACAATGCTGGGAGTTAAAGACTCCAGTGGGGCCAATTCATAGGGGAACTCAACACTTTTGTGAGTTTTAATCCCTGGAGTTCTATCAGTATCACACAATGAATATCCCCAAAAAATCCCTTATGTCTTCCAACAGGGGGAAGGAAAAAATAAAAAGATGCCAGAACATTCTGTTTTTCTTAAAATTTTTTTTTCATGTTTATGTATTTATTTTGAGACAGGGGGTGGGTGGGGCCGAGAGAGAGAGGGAGAGAGAGGGCCCCAAGGAGGATCCACACCCAGCACAGAGCCCAATATGGGCTTGATCCCACCCACCTTGAAATCATAACCTGAGCTGATCAAGAATCAGATGCTCAACCAACCGAGCCACCCAGGTGCCCTGCCTTCTGTGTTTCTCAACAAGGCCTGCCCTTAAGAGAAAGTATTTTACCAAAGCCTAACCTACTGGGGTTTATGCGACCCTAACTGACCTGGGGAAAGGACAAAACCCACGTCCAGCCCTTTCAAGCCACCCTGTCCACCTAAGGCAGGAGTTGGGAATGAGGCATTAGAAACAATTTTGCAGTCCACAACTTAGGGGCACAGTCTCACTAAAAAAAATTAGACCTGAACATTGGAATATAAAACAGTTCCCTTGCTCCATATTTTACCACCACAACAAAGTTCTATTTACCAGAGTACCTTTTACCTAGTATATCATGTCTGTATTTCAATGAAAAACCCTACAAGGCATACTAGCCAACTAAGAAACACAGTTTGAAGACACAGAGTAAGCATCAGAGTCAGACTCAGATATGGCACAGAAGTTGGAATTACCAAAAGAGAAATTTAAAACAACTATGAGTAACATGCAAAGGGCTCTAATGGGAAAAGCAGACAACATTCAAGAATAGATAGATGATGTAAGCAGAGATGGAATTATAAGAATCAAAAGTAAATGTTAAATGAACAAAAACATTGTAACAGAAATGAATGTCTTTGATAGAATCATTAGCAGAACGGATGTGGCTGAAGAAAGAATCTCTCAGCTTGAGAATGTCAATAGAAACTTTCAAAACTGAAAAGCAAAGAAAAAAAACTGAAAAAAAAAAACGGAACAACATATCCAAGAACTATGGCATAACTACAAAGGATGAAACATGGTTTTACTGGGAAAACTGGAAGGAGAAAAGAGAGAGGAACAGAAGAAATATGTGAACCAACAGTGACTGAGTTTCCCCCAAATTAATGTCAGACACCAAAACATGGGTCCAAGAAGATCAAAAAATACCCAGCAGGATAAATTGCAACAAAACCACACCTAATCTCTACTTTTAACTTTCACCATCAAGTCTAAGCACATATACACCTTAGAGTTATAAGAAGCAGCTATTAACTATAAATCAAGGTCCTCAGTCGAGGGCAGTTTTGCCTTCCAGGGGACACATTAGTATCTGGAGACATTTCTGGTTGTCACAACTGGAGGGAAGGTACTAATGGCATCTAGAGATTAGAGGCCAAGTATGTTACAATACACAGTAAAGCTCCCCACATCAATGAATTATCCAGCCTTAAAAATCAATAGGGCCAAGGTTGAGAAACTCTTATATAGACAAAGCCCTTAAAGCCTTAAAGTTATAGTCAGTCTTGAATAACAGAATGGTGTATTTAAGATTAAAAACCCTTACTCCAGCAACAGCAATCAAGACAGATGCACCAATGCAAACTCCCACCCAACCTAAAATAAGTTTCCATAAGCCACCAAGTTAAAATTTTCCACCCCACATGTTAAAGGAATATAGAATTCCACCAATTGTGTACTGTAAACCCTGGCAGTTTTTTTTTTCTTTTTTTTCTTTTTGTAATGCAAGTGCTTGACTTCAGCCTTGATTGCTAGAGGCATCCACTTCAAAGATGGCGATCTTGAATAAACACATTGCCAGCCTTTCTAGACAAAGAGCCAGGCCTTTTCATCCTGCTGAAGCTCCTTTGTTTTAAAGATCTTGGGTGATTTCAATAACTGAGCATTTGGGCCACTTATTTTTTTCTCTTCCTGTGCTTTAAATTCCCCATGCTTAGGTTTTAAATCTACCAAAAAGAGTGAGCCCATGAAACTCTAGGCCTCCGCCTTTGACCCCAATAAAAGCAGAACCCCAGGCCTGCCTCTGCACTCTCTATCTCTCTACCCCACACCTGCTGTGTGGCCCCAGGTGTGCTATGTGATTTCCAGGTTTTGTAAGTAATAAACATTATTTTTTTTTTCAAAGTTTCCTGATGCTTATTGCTGGAAGGCATTTTGCAAACATATAAGAACCACAAAGGCCAGTCCTACCACAATATTTTTTTAATGACAGGCTAAGACCGCACAAAAGTGTATCGGCATGCATCAACTGGTTGTAGTCTTCAAAGAAAGTAAATTTAAAAGTGGGAAGATGTGGGTGGCTCAGTCGTTTGAGCGTCAGACTTCGGCTCAGGTCATGATCTAACACTCCGTGAGTTCAAGCCCTGCATTGGGCTCTGTGCTGACAGCTTAGAGCCTGGAGCCTGCTTCAGATTCTGTGTCTCTTCTTTCTGCCCCTCCCCTGCTCATGCTGTCTCTGTCTCAAAAATAAATAAAAACATTAAAAAAAATAAAAGTGGGAAGATGTAAGAGATAAAAGCCAAAATTACATATTTATTCTTATTTCTTTTAAAATTTATATCCTTGGCAATATAAAATATATATGCACAATGTATGTATTAGGGTAGTAATACATAAATATAACTCATGAGGCAATATACTATGTTAAAGAGAATACCTCTGTAGCCAGAATGAATGTGTTTTAATACCACATCCCATAATTACTGATAGGGTGAATTTCAACAATTTATTTTACCATGTCTATGTTTAAAATGTTCTTTATCTATAAATTGAATTATAGCAGGATTCTCGCACAGAGAGACAGTTCACTGAGGCTATCTTCTTCCAAGAAGCAACAACTTTATTCCACTTGCCAGCATCGGCTCAGTGGGTTCATACCCGAAAAACTGAGCCCCAAATACAGTGGGGTGTAGCCTTTTATGCAATTTCTACTTCTTTGTCTCCCATATATGGTGACACATATAGTCTGATTGGACACAGTCCAAGTTAGATAGCCGTTCAGATCTACAAGTGTTATGCCCAGAATTCATGATCCCCAAAGACCACTAGGGAGCCGAGTCCGATGCAAAAGCAAAAGAGCCTTTATTCGAGCTAGCTCGAGCTCGAGCTCAATCCCCTACCTGCACCGACGCAGCGGTGAGATACCAGGGAGAGAGCGAGTTTCAAAAGCACAAAGGTTTTATTGGGGTCTAGGGGCAGTTGGTGAGGTAATGGCTGTGGCCTCGGCAGATTGGCTGGGGAAGGGTCGGAGTCCTGTTACACAGGTCGCTGGGCGTGTTTTGATCAGGAAGTTTGAACGGGTGAGCAAGTGGTTACTCAAGGGGAGGAGGCGTGGTCTAGGTGAAGGACACAGAACAAGATGGAGTCAGCCGGCGTAGGCCCGCCCTTTCACAAGCTATGTATACTGTATAGGAGTTGATAGACCATGTTGCCATCCTTTGTTCTGAGGCAGCCTCCACCACATTCCTTAGGGAGAAGCTCTACGTCTACCACAAGATATGTGGGATTGTTGTTCATACATATAAAAATTAATACACAAAAAGTGTACTGAACAATACCTTGCATACTATGAACTAAGTAAATGTCAATTATTTTTATAATATATATATATATACACACACATTTATTGAAAATACGATAAAATCTTTTCAGAGATAAAGGTACAACATTAAAAAGTGAAGGACACCGAAGTAGAGGATGCAGATCTGTAAAAGGAAAGGCAAAGTACATGGTCATCCAAGGATTGCAGTTGACAGATAGCATTCGAGTGCCATTTCTGTCCTGCCAGAACTTTGGTACTATTATCAATTATGATGATGATCATTATTTTTGATATCACAATGATTTCTGTAGGGGCTAAAATCATGTCTTATATCACTGTTTTCCTCAAAGTCCATAGCAGTATTAAAATATAATGCAAATACAAAACAGACACAGTGGATTCATGTGTTTTAACTTGATTTTTATTAATATTGATTCAATAGGCCAATTCATAACATGTTCTACATATTACAAAGTGATAGTAAGCACATCAAGCCAGAAACGTTAATGGTAAGCAAACACTGGTATACAAACATTTTAGTATTGGAGTTTATAATGTTCCCTCAGAATAGTAATTTATAAGCAAATATCTCCTATTTCATTCTCCTCTAGAATTTTGAAATCTTGAAAAAAATTTCCATTAAGTGCAACAAATACTTAACATAAAATTTAAATAGTTGATGAGCTTCTCATATCGCAATTGTTAGCTTAGGGTTCTCAAGATTTTTGGCTCTGAAATTAGATACAATCACTTTTCTGCCAAAGAAAATTACATCAATTTAATGAAACTGTCACAAACTAGAACAAGCAATATACACATCAAATAGATCAGTTCTCAGAGATTAGTCTTCAAACTTCATGACTTTTATTCCAATAGAATAGCAAAAGTTGCTCAAATTCCAGTAATCTTTTTAGTTTAGGGAGTAATTTCTTCTCAATAGAGAAAGGACCTTTACAATCTAAAGCATTAAGCTTATTAGTTTTATGTGGTCATGTAATTTATCATCCTAACTGGGACACTTTGGAGAGTAATAGGAGGGGCTATTAATAGTTACTTGAGGGGTGCGTCTCAGTTGGTTGAGTGTCTGACTCTTGATTTCAGCTCAGGTCTTGATCCCAGGATCATTGGATCAAGCCCTAAGTTGGGCTTCACGCTCAGTGTGGAGTCTGCTTAAGATTCTCTCTCTCTCTCCCTCTGGCCCTTTCCCCCCACTTGCATGTGCACGTGAGCTCTCTAAAAATTTTTTAAAAATAAAAAATAATTTAAAAAATAATTACATGAGGCAACAGCTATAAACTGGGACTATGTGGAAAAAAAACCTGTAGTTTTGGTGTCTCAATTGAGTTCCATCTGAACTGAATAAAAGATTTTTTGTGTTGTTGTTGTTAGATTTACAGGCGTTTTTTCTTCTTGTCAGTCTCCCTAGAATGTCTCTCACCTTAGGGTACTTTCCAAAGTTTTTCAATAGACATTTTTTTCCCTTTTGTTTTGAGAATTTAAGTGAGAATTAGCCCCTGGGTCTGCTTAACAATATTCTTAGCACTTACATTTCTCTTTTGGGTAGGCATTGACTAAAGAAACATTAAACAAAACAAACAAAACTTGCTGTGGTACCTAAATCTCTCAGTATTTTTAAATTGTGATCAGAAATTTGATTTTTTCCAAAATGTCTACCTTCCAAATAGAGCATCCTATAGATTGATTTGAATGTTGCTAAAACTTTCATTGAAGATATCTCTTTAGTTCAAATCTGTTAGATAATATAAAAACCAATACCATTATTTGGGGATTTTTTTTAAACAAATAAATGTAGCTGGTTATAATTTTTTTTTAATTTGAAACTTATCTGTAAACATAGAGGACAAGAATGTCATATACAGAATTTTCTGCCTGCAGCAGTGTGAACTGATTGAGCCAACAACCTTCAGTATGAGAGTCTGCAATGCAAATAAACATAGAATCGTAGCACTGAAAACTACTGATGCTGCAGACATGAAGTGAATTAAACATAACCTTGTAAATGCTCATATTTCAATCAAGATATGAACATTTTTCATGTCATTTCATGGTTCTATTTTGAAGCAATAATTCATTATCTATGTACTGCTTTGCCATGAGCTAAATTCCACTGAGCTTTGGTAAAAACTTAAAACTTAATATTGAATAACAGTTCTGAGCAGTTTGTAAATAAAAACATTTAAATACAAAGCTCTATCACTGTAGCTTAAAGCAGGGTTTTGACATAAAATGAACAGTACAATCTATATAAGTAACCCCATCTATACTGATAAATTTACCAAACATTCTATTTCTATTAAGCCTTCATGAATTTAAATAAAAGCGTCTTTTTTTAGGTAACACATAAAATCTTCTGACATTCCACAAAGTAAAATGTTGTTCAAGTTAAGGTCACAACTTGAAACATTCTAAACAGTACCACAGCTCATGATACAAAGTTCAGCATTCACCATCCTCAAAGAAACATACCTGACATATGTCACTCATCCAAAACATTCTTACCATTGAAAGCAAATACATTAATGGATGAGAGTTAAGTTAGCAAATGATGCAAGTTTGTCCTGAAAGTACACATCTTGTTAGAGCTCTATATCAAGCTGACTTATAACAGGTAGGTAGGCCTTTTTTTTAATAAATAGATAAACCTAAATTTTCCATGAGTTAGTTGCTACTCTAGGGGAGTGCAGGAAGTTCTGGTTTAAATAATTAAGTAGTATTCAAACGTAGAGTAGGAAATTCAAGTATTTTTAAGATTTTCTATTATTACTTATTTATTCTGCCATTACAGATTAATTTACTCAACAGACATTTATTGTACCCCTTACGTGAAGACAAGGTACACTAAACACTATAGAAACCAAACTAAGATAAGATGAAATCTATATACCCTGCCTGTGGTGGACAGAATAATGGCCCCAAAGAGGTCTACTTCCTAATCCCTGAAACTAGTGAATATTTACACAGTAAAAGGAACTTTGAGATGATGGTTAATTTAAGGATTTTGAGATAGAATTATGTCAGATTATCCACTTGGTTCCAACATAATTATCACAAGGATCCTTATAAACAGGAGAAGGACGTCAAGTTCAGAAAGAAAAATTTGAACTATTCTTCTACTGGCGTGAAGATAAAGGAAAGGGTAATGAGCTGAGGAATGTAAGTGGCCTTTATAAAGAAGCCAGAAAACGCAGTTTCCTCAGAACCTCCATAAGGAATTTAGCCCTGAAAACATTGTGATTTTACTGTGGTAAGGCCAATTTTGAACTTCTGACTTTCAGAACTGTTACATTAATTTAATAAGATACATGTTATTTGATAATAAATTTATGTTGTTCTAGACAAAAAAATTGTGGTGATTTGTTACAGCACTAACAGAAAACTATTCCACTGCCTTAAAGGAATTTGTAGACTAACAGAACTACAGCCTAAATACTCAAGTTAACAAAACAAAATCAATATCTCTTTGAGAGATAAAAGCATGAGTTCTGATAATGAATTACTAACAATTGGTAACATTTTTTGAGCAGTTATATGCCAGGCACATTAAACTAATTTTCACAATTCTTAGAGTAAAAATGTTTTTCACCATTTCTGAGATGAGAAAATGATTGAAATTTTATTTTACTTAAAGTAAAACTAATAATTGTAAGTGTCAGACCTTGATTCTGTGCTATGTGACTGCAGCTCATGATGCCTAAACCTCTGTGTTATAAACAGGTCACGAAACCCCAATCTAGCAGAGTTAAGGAATTTGAACAATGGAGACCAGGCAATGAATTTGTACATACATTAGTGGGAATGGGGAAATCATTCTTTAGACCAGGAGCAGCGAACATAACATATGTGTCCTGCATAAATATCTTAATTGAAGTCTTATGCAGCTTATAATCATAGTCACCTACATATGCTGTATTTTATTTAATAGAAGGAATCCTGTTATATGAGATCTTAACTTTTCTCAATTCTTTGGTAGTCTTCACTGAGTAAATGTCCCCCCTGCTCCCCCCAGAGTAATCAGAGAGCCAGTGTGATGTGGCGAAAACACACATAAACACAGTGGCCCAATGCGAATTTATTTTTCTTTGTGTGTCCACACAAAGTCTCATGAGGCCAGGCATATACTGAACACCCCAAGTTTTCCTGAATAAACGAATTCGCTAATGAGGATAACCAAAATATTTTATGGTTTGAAGTGTCTTAAATAGCAACCTAATATAACACTTCCACAAAGAATGAATTCCATCTCACTTGAGTGATTAGGTTCATGCATTGGAATATGTAGTTTAAACGTCAGAATGAGAGATGCCTATTATTCTATTGAAATAATTTTAGTAGTGAAGAATTTAAGTGGGAAAATTACAACATCATACTTTAATTTTAGGAAAATGAGAAACCTAAATAGAAATGTCTTGAAATTTTGCCTGAGAGGTATAGGGAGTCTGCAACATAAGCTAATATCTGCTAAAATGGGAAGAGTGCCAACTGTATGAAGCATTTTTAAAATAGAATTAACCAATTTTGCTGAGTGATTAGATGTAGACTATTGGGAGCAGGAAAAAGCAAGATAACTCCATTATTTTGAAATTAGGCTACCTGGAGCTTCATGGAGCCTCTACTAGGCATGTCCATATGAATTCTGTTTGGGACTTGCTAAATTTGGGACTTCATGTGAAATACCAGTCTGCAGTTCGTTTTCTAGGAAGCCATATTTCTGGTAGTGATTAGTAGGAATTTTTTAAAGTTTATTTATTTATTTTGAGACAGAGAGAGAGAGAGACAGAGGCAGAGAGGGAGAGCACTAGTGAGCGAGCAGGGGGAGGGGCAGAGAGAGAGAGGGAGAGACAGAATTCCAAGCAAGTTTCACACTCAGCTCAAGCCTGACAAAGGGAAGGGGTCCATCTCACAACTGTGAGATGTGAATCCTCACTTGAGCGGAAACCAAGAGTCAGAGGCTTAACTTACCGAGCCACCCAGGTGCCCCCAGTGGATTTTTATAAGGGAAGAAAAAGGAAGTAGAGGGCTGAACTCTAGCGAAACAACTGTTAGCATATCTGATCTGAATTAAGAGATTTCTTTTGCACGATTTCTACATGCCCCTAACATTGTCATATATATCATGTAAGAGGAGAGTGAATGCTGGGCTATAGAAAAGTTTTCCAGCACATTTTCTGTACTATGTGTCTAGAGAACATATTTTGGCAAACAGAAGTATAGTATTTTCTCATAGGTGATTAAAGCAGAAGAATTGCACTTAAAAAAGGGTAAATGGGGGCGCCTGGGTGGCGCAGTCGGTTAAGCGTCCGACTTCAGCCAGGTCACGATCTCGCGGTCCGGGAGTTCGAGCCCCGCATCGGGCTCTGGGCTGATAGCTCAGAGCCTGGAGCCTGTTTCCGATTCTGTGTCTCCCTCTCTCTGCCCCTCCCCCGTTCATGCTCTGTCTCTCTCTGTCCCAAAAATAAATAAACGTTGAAATTGTGCCCTTGATTTAAAAAAAAAAAAAGGGGGTAAATGGATACAAGGATATTTAAATAATAGAAATAACAGGGGAATGTTGGAAGAGCTGAAAATAATTAAGAAAAGAATGCAGTTAGTGAGGATGAATATGGGTAATTCATTCTTCTTTTATGGAAGCAGGAATACAACACATCGAGGAGGACAGGTAAATTGAAATGAGAGAATTAAGGGAATCAGAATATTGGCATCATTGGAAGACAAAAAAAAGAGTAAAGATTTCAAGAAAGATTCTCTTGTTAATGAACAAAATTCTGCAAATGGTTTGTGGGAATGAATACTGAGGGGGAAAGAAAGTTTGGGATCAATTTTCCTGTCTTTGGTTATTTCCAAGAAAGTGGCTTCAGTGGCTTCAATGGTACAGTCATAATTCAGATTGAAAAGGGCAAGATGGATAAGAGATAAATCATTTGAGTTTTAAACTTATGAAAAATTTTAAGATGTTGGTGAAATGCTCAAGACAGAAACTTGAAGAGGCAACAGATTAGAAAATATAAAAAAAAAGTTATTTTGGTGGTTACACAGAACCTGAGGATGTTTATTTGCAGAAGGAAGTCATTGATAGAAGAGAAATGAGACTTGGGTCCAAGAGGGAAATGCAGGAAAAAAAGATTAAGATAAGCTGTAAAAAGAAAGAGGGAAAAGGGGGACAAGAAAGGTATTTTTGTAGAGATGAAAATGAAAGTGCCCCAGATAAGATTAACTCACTAAGACAGGCCAAAAAATGTATAGAAGCAGAGGCCCTGCAGGTGCACACACGTGCTCTGGTGAAGGCTATATTGTTTTGTTGGTTGGTTGGTTTGTGGAAGCTATATGGTAATGAAAAGATCCCTTAGAAATAAAGAGATGGTGGAATGGGCAGGGCAACTGGGTGGCGCTGTTGGTGGAGCATCAGACTCTTGCTTTCGGCCCAGGTAATGATCTCAGGGTGGTGGGATTGCGCCCTGCTGTCAGGCTCCGCAGTGTGGGTGGAGCCTGCCTAAGATTCTCATTCTCTCTCTCTCTCATTCTCTCTCTCTCTCTCATTCTCTCTCTCTCTCTCTCTCTCTCTCTCTCTCTCTCTCCCCCTCTCCCTCAGGTGCCCCATCACATACAGATATTTTTAAAAATACATGTATGTGGGGCGCCTGGGTGGCTCAGTCGGTTAAGCGGCCGACTTCGGCTCAGGTCATGATCTCACAGTCCGTGAGTTTGAGCCCCGGATCGGGCTCTGTGCTGACAGCTCGGAGCCTGGAGCCTGTTTAAGATTCTGTGTCTCCCTCTCTCTGACCCTCCCCCATTTCATGCTCTGTCTCTCTCTGTCTCAAAAATAAATAAACGTTAAAAAAAATTAAAAAATATATAATACATGTATGTGAATTCTATAAATACAGAAATATCTAGATAGATAGAAGCTTTTTTTTTTTTTTTTTTAATTTGTGCCTTGTAGCTTGTCAGTTCCTTGGCAAACATAATGAATTTACTACATTTAAAAAGACTGGTATTGGCTGGATCAGTGTGAATGATGCTTTCCATGAACACACTGGAAAACCGTGAGGGATTCCCATTTCTGGCTACTGTTCTCCTCACACCCCAGGGGGAAACATTCTTCCATCTAGCCCATCGTTAAAAAATCCTGGTGATTACACACAAATACAGGCAGTTTTTGAGTTACATGCTATCTGATTTCCATCACTGTTCTCTGTACTAGTAACCATCATTTGATGGCAAATTAACTGAGATAGACTGAATAAATATATTTATTTTCTATTCCCCTTAAAATTTTGTTGAAATGACACAAAACATATACAAATAAAGAATAAAATTATAACAGTGCTAGCAACGGGAAAATATGCCATCAGTGGTTCAGAAATTTGAAGACACGTCTGGAAGAAAATAAGAATCAAAGTGATAGAGATTAAGCAGAAGAGAGTGCAAACCAAGTTAAAGAAAATATTTCTAGGAAGTTCAGCCCACCTTACTGTTACTCTACACCAATTTTTTCTTCTTTACTTTCCCAATTATGGGGTTCACCACCTTTAATACTCTCCTGTAAGAAATCTTTAAAATGTGATCTGCCTGATCTGTCTTCTGTTTCCCAAATACCCTGCACAGTTTCTCTTAGATCTCCAATGAAAACAAACACAGATGGTTATTGACAGATGTCATGGCAGATACTTCTGCAAACCCTTTTAGCATTTCATGTAAAAGTAGATGAAATCAACTACAGGTCACTAAAAATCTAATGCAAATCCACCCATGAAAGTGAAGCAAGAAGAAATCTAATGCAAATCCACCCATGAAAGTGAGGTACAGATATAATTACTGATCACAGAGAAAACAAAACAAAAATACAGATATAGATATATAGATATAGATAGAAGTATACATATACATGTAGGTCTGTCTATCTATCTATCTATCTATCTATCTATCTATCTATCATCTATCTAATGGAGACTACTGAAGTTCTAGGGTGCCTCTCTCTTCCTCCCTTCTTCCTTCCTTCCTTCTCTACTTCCTTCCATCCTTTCTTTCTCTACCCCGCCCCTATGCTTACTCTGAAAATTGACAAATTCCTGAAGGCAAAAAATTGTCCCAGAATGTAAAGCTAATTGCCAGAATGCATGTATATATGCAAATATATAATTTTCACTGCTAATATGTAACACAGATGCAGTAATAATTTCACTGCTAATACATATCACATACAGATACAGTATAGTGAGGATTCAGTGTTAATTTCTGATCTTTCCTTACAAAGGTATTGATTAAATTCTTATCAGAGTAACTAACATCTCTATCCTTTCCCTAGTTTTCTTATGCCAATACCATTTATATTTCTATTTACTGAGTGAATATTAAAGCATGTGCTAAACTGTAGGTGATTAAGATCTTATAATCATAGCTAGTTTATATATATATAATCTAAAAAAAGCCAGGCATTGCTTGAAACACTGTGTAGATTTTGGTAAGCAGGACAGATAGTGACTGCTCTTTGGGGCACATAAGCAAAACATGTAAATAATAGCAATTTAGTGAAAAACTGCTTTAAAAATTAAAATAGAATTATAGAAGAAAGCAGGAGAGTACACCTATAAGTACAGTAATGGTCTATTTAGTACAAAAAGACTTATGTGATGGTATTTAAGACTGAACTGGTTTGAAGGAGAGAACCAGATGAGGATTTGGAAGGGATAAGGGAAGAGGAGAAAGGAAATTTCCAGGCAAAGAAGATGGTAAGTTCGAAAGCTCAAAGGTAGGAAAGAGTTTGGATCATCCAAGGAACAGAAAGAAGACAATATATAGGACCTTCCTCAGACATAGCTTCCTCTAATATTCAATGAGAATAATAAACTACTTGTAATTTAGAGCTGCTGTGAGGGTTGAAGGTGAGAGTGAATGTGGAACATTTAGTAGACACTGATCTGTCATATATTAGAAGATGCCATTATAGTAACCAATTATTATGATGATTAAAAATTCTTAATTATCTACATTTTAGTCCCTGAAAATAAAGCACAATATTATTCTTCAAGGCTCACCTAACAACATATAACAAAAGCAAGTATTTTGAGATTAGGGTGATGATGTGGAAGATGTTTCTGGCATTAAGTTTTACACCAAAGTGAACTTTTAAGAATAAAGATGGGGGGCGCCTGGGTGGCGCAGTCGGTTAAGCGTCCGACTTCCGCCAGGTCACGATCTCGCGGTCCGTGAGTTCGAGCCCCGCGTCAGGCTCTGGGCTGATGGCTCGGAGCCTGGAGCCTGTTTCCGATTCTGTGTCTCCCTCTCTCTCTGCCCCTCCCCCGTTCATGCTCTGTCTCTCTCTGTCCCAAAAATAAATAAACGTTGGAAAAAAAAAATTAAAAAAAAAAAAGAATAAAGATGGTGATCAGCACGCAATATGGCATATTATAAATAAAGATAAACTTGAGTAAGATTCATGAATTCACATTGAGGCTCTACCACTGATTATTTACTTCCTTTGAATCACTTGCTCATTATCTTTAGGTTTCATTTTCATCTTCTCTGAAACGGGAATAATGACATGCTCTTACACAGTCGGTGTAAAGACTCACATCAAATTATTTTATTTTCAACGCAGCACTTAATATTTTTTGTTTTAAAATGTTCACCTACTCATTACATTGTTCTTAGAATACCACAACTGGAATGTAAGTTCTATTAGAAACCGAGCTTGGAGGGGCTCCTGGGTGGCTCAGTCAATTAAGCATCCAACTTTGGCTCAGGTCATGATCTCACGGTTCATGGTTTTGAGCCCCACATCAGGCTCTGTGCTGACAGCTCAGAGCCTGGAGCCTGCTTCAGGTTCTGTGTCTCCCTTTCTCTGTGCTCCTCCCCTACTCATACACACTCTCTCTCTCAAAAGATAAACATTTAATAAAAGAGAAAGAACTTGGTCCGTTTGTTTGTGTCTGTTTCTGGGTACTTATAATCATGCCTGACATTTAGAAGTTATACTGTTTATTTAGTAAATGATTGAGCAAAGGAATGAATGCTATCCAGTTTAAGTGATTTATCTATGAAATGAAAAATTTGTGTACTTCACAACACTTTCAGCAAGTTTAAATGATGTTTAAATTACCAAGTTTAACTGATCCTGTATTATAGGATCAAGAGTAAGATACAGCCCTGTGTGTCAGAGATCCTTTAGGGATGATGGCATCATGAAAATTTTCAGGGCTGTACAAGTTAGGAAATATGCTGGCCTGCTGGAGACCTTGGAGACTGAATGTAGGTGAAGTAGGTCAATGAGAAGAGTTGGTGTATAAAACTTTTATAGACACATTGAAAACAAAAAACCCTCAATTAATGCCCTGAAGAGACAGTAATAGAAAACACTTTTTCAAGCGAAATTTTAAATGAAATGAGTCATTTTGATTTTTTTTCATGTTTTGAGAAACATAACTATGAGTTTAAGGTGCAGCATGGTAAATAATGATTACCAATACCCGCAAAAAAAAAAAAAAGATCATTATGTGAAGGCTTTCTTGTAAAGACTACTAATTACATCAGCTTTTTTTAGTTATGCTCATTCACATTCAATAACAACATCCTAATAAGCATCAACTTCAAACATAAAGGGCATGAATCATGAAAAATCGGTACTTTCCCTCAGCACAGGTAAGATCAATTAGGAGTTCCTGGTAATAGCTCACAGATTTGAGTTTAAGAGAATGAGGGATTTTTTTCATGAAGAGTTTTTACTTTGAACATCCTTCCAGACTTATAAAGAACGAGTCAACTGAATTCTTTCAGGGATAAATCAAGCTTACTAAATTGATTAACCTCGATATTTCTCCTAAGGTATGTTCTCCACCATTTATATGTAACCAAATACTTTGTGAAACATTTTCAACAAGCTCTCCTTCCTAGACAATTTGTGCGCCAGTGAGTAATTCTTATAGACCAATGGTAAGGTGTTGAGTGGAACAAAAGCTTTTCCATCCAAGGCCTAAGTTAGGGATTTTTGAGTGAAGAATTCCTGACTCTCTGGATTATAATTAACATCCCAACACCACTAACCGTATCATCATAATTACTTCTCCATTTACAAAATCCACAAATCCTCTTTGAAGATTAACATGGGTCCATTATGTAACATGAATATTATTTTCCTACCTCACTCCCTTCCCAAATCCTACTCTTCTGGTACATTTTAAGGTATGTTAACCCCACAATGTGGAGTAGGACTTAATACAATACTGGACATCATGAATGCTTTAGTATATTTTCCAACATACTGGTTTTAAACATATTTATTTTGGTTTTTTATTTGCCAGTTATTTTTCGACTAAGATATTTGGTTATATATGTTATATATGTTGTAACATATATATATGTTGTAAATATTTTTACATTGGGTTATATATGTTGTAAATATTTTTGTCAGTCTATTTTCTATCTATCCTTGAACTGGTTTTGATCCAAATCCTCAGCTTACCAAAAGAGTGAATAGAAACACCTAAAAGTCATGCCAAAATTGGTTTGACCTCTTCAGGGACCTTAGAAATGGATATGACTTGGTGCACCTGGGTGGCTCAGTTGATTAAGCGTCTGGCTCTTAACTTCAGCTCAGGTCATGATCTCACGGTTTGTGACTTCAAGCCCAGCATCAGGATCCACTCTGACAGTATGGAGTCTGCTTGGGATTCTCTCTCTCTCTCTCTCTCTCTCTCTCTCTCTCTCTCTCTCTCTCTTTCTATCTCTCTTCCCCTCCCCACTTGTACTGTATTTCTCTCTCAATATATAAACTAAAAGAAAAATGTTTTGTCTACATTGTTTTACCTGGGAGACACAATAGTCCTTTATGTATCCTATTGTCTAAGATAGATCTATAATGACTTCAATAATCAAGAAGACAAGCATCCTATACATGAGGATACACACCTCCTGGACATTATTGTCTGGACTTTTGACTTACAATATCCTCTTAAATACAATATAAACTTACTGAATTTTAATGATTTCAACCAAATAAGTCATGAAATGAAATATTCACTTGAAAACTTTGATGCAAAGGATAAAAACCAAACTTTTCAACTTGATTATTGTATTTTCTAAACTATATGGAATGACAGTACCTGTTAAGTCACATCAACAATATAAAATATGTATGCACAGTTTTCAGGTACCAAATAAACACCACCATAAATAAATCAAAAGTGTAAAAATTACCTGCATAATAAATAGAGTGTTTATAAATGTATAGTCATTTTACAGGTACAGAGAGGCCTCTGATGTTTGACCATCTGGCAGTTTGGACAGGAGATGTCCTTGAGGCAGATGCACCTGTGAAATACTAAAAGTTACTTTGCAACTGTTAGTCAAATAAGTGGGTTTAGAAGCATAGCTATGAATATAATAAAATGTCTGGTCTCTGCTAGGAACTTTATTTATTTTTTTTTAATTTTTTTTTTAACGTTTATTAATTTTTGAGACAGAGACAGAGCATGAACGGGGGAGGGGCAGAGAGAGAGGGAGACACAGAATCGGAAGCAGGCTCCAGGCTCTGAGCCATCAGCCCAGAGCCCGACGCAGGGCTCGAACTCACGGACCGTGAGATCGTGACCTGAGCTGAAGTCGGATGCGCAACCGACTGAGCCACCCAGGCGCCCCTCTGCTAGGAACTTTAAATTCATGCATCAGTGAAGTAACAGCTAAATCTTCTTGTATGTTTCATTGGATTCAATGGTTTCTTCCAAACACCTTAGGTAGAAAGAATAGCATTCCTTGTTGACTGCCTGTGGTGGTATCTGGGATTAAGAAAAATTGTGTTGACTTTGACTTTTTCTTTTTAACTTTATTTATTTATCTGGGGGAAGGGAGGGGCAGAGAAAGGGGGAGACAGAATCTCAAGCAGGTTAAACTGACAGCACAGAGACCCACATGGGACTTAAACTCATGAACTGTGAGATGACCTGAGCCGAAATCAAGAGTAAGGCACTTAACTCAATGAGCCACCCAGGCACCCCAACATTGACTCTCAAAAACACAAAGAAAGGAAAGCTAGATGAGGGAAATAAAATTCATTAACTTCATTTTATTAAAAAGGAAATTGAGGGGCGCCTGGGTGGCGCAGTCGGTTAAGCATCCGACTTCAGCCAGGTCACGATCTCGCGGTCCGTGAGTTCGAGCCCTGCGTCGGGCTCTGGGCTGATGGCTCAGAGCCTGGAGCCTGTTTCCGATTCTGTGTCTCCCTCTCTCTCTCTGCCCCTCCCCTGTTCATGCTCTGTCTCTCTCTGTCCCAAAAATAAATAAACGTTGAAAAAAGGAAATTGATACTTCAACACAGAATTTCCCTCATGACATCACATAGTAAAATGAACCAAAGTTTCCAAATACCAAGTCTATTGGTATTTCTACTACACCATAAGATTCTAAGTAATTTATAACATGAAAACTAAAAAATCCAATTTTTAAAATAGCCAAATATAAAAACCCAATTTATATAATGTTTATATGCAGTTATAGTAGGTTTAGAAAATAAATATATATGTATATATATATATATACACATAAATATATATATATACACATAAATATATATATAAATATATATATATGTATACACACACACATATATAGATATATATAGATATATAGATATATAGATATATATATACACACACACACACAAATTCATTGCAAGTGTTATGCTTTAAATAAATCATAAGACATCACGGTATTTTGTGGGATAGGGAAAATTGAGAGTGAGATGCCAGAAGAATAATAATTCTTCATTTAATGTTTTTAAGAAAAATGTATTGATAATTTGAGTTGTATATTTCTCCCTACATTTAGATGAAATACATTTAGAGAAATACATTTCTCCCTACTTTTAGATTGAATGTAACACCCTCCACAATGCCCTTTACGCTTGACTGAAATCTTTTAAAATAATTCTAGGTAGGGGAACCTGGGTGGCTCCGTTGGTTGAGTGGTCGACTTCAGCTCAGGTCATGATCTCACACTCCGTGAGTTTGAGCCCCGTGTCGGGCTCTGTGCTGACAGCTCGGAGCCTGGAACCTGATTCGGATTCTGTGTCTCCCTCTCTCTCTGCCCCTCCCCTGCTCATGCGCTCGCGCTCTCTCTCTCTCTCTCTCTCTCTCTGTCTCAAAAATAAATAAAAACATTTAAAAAATTTAAAATAATTCTAGGTATAATCAACTGATACACCAAAATTCTGAGTAGAAATCCTAATCCTGCAAAATATGTTACCACTCATATTAGTTCTTTTGCTAACAGACAAGAAAATGTTGAAGCCCTGGAGATTTTGACTCAGCTTTCTTGTTTTGATTCAATTTTATTTCTCCTAAGGCTGAACTTGAGAAATATTTCTTCTTTTATGTTACCCATTTTACCTCCCTATCCTCTTCTTAATTCCCACTGCTCTCTTTTTCTAATACTAACACACATCTCAGTTATCCACACAGGAAAATCGTGCCTATGGATGTCTCTATTGATGGTTAATTGTCATGAGAATAACTCTTAAAAAGTTAATATTTCTATGTGGGTTGCATTTTGATACAATTTCTATCAACTACAATTTAACATTTTCCTTGTTATATTGTGTTTTCTTTCCTTCCTGTCTTTTCTCACACAGCCATATTCGTTTTGAATTTTCCTGCTGAGAGGTGACTGTTTGATTAGCCACATGAAAAATACAGTTGCAACATAATTTCCATTAATATTCACTTTGTTCAGTAACTGACAAAGAGAAACATCAAATATCTATAGGGTGGATTAATATGGAGTAGAGGTTTCAATGTGCATCTCTTGTTTTTCTCTTACTTGACATGTAACAAAGAAGTCCTCAGAGATATCACATTGTGGCCTGGGTGACAGAAGGCTCTGGGAGTTCATGGTTGACTTTGTTATTTGATAGCTGACCCAGGAAAGATCTGACTAATACTTAGGAGTGCCTGCTGAAAAACGACTCAGCTGGGCAGAACATGTGCTGAGACTAAATGGCAGCAGAGAATCTAAACACCTGCTGTCTGGTGAACTGAAATAGGCAACTGTAAGCTGGGAAAGTGATTTAAAAAACAGACAGCCAAACTACACATCTTCAAGAAATCCTGTGTTGGTTTAGGTATATTACACAATGCTCAACCGGAGTAAAGACTATATCCCAAGGAGTTGTTTAGAACACAGAACAAACAGATCGGAGGAAAATAGAACACAGAAATTTTGGATATAATGGACTGTTTGATTCCCATAATATAGCTGTATACTAAAGCGATGGCCTTTACAATAGTCAAGGCCTCCCTCTGGCTGTGAGTTACTGCTATGCCTCCCTCCAGGGTGCATGAGAATAAAAGCCCAGGCAGTGGGGGGAGGAGGATTATCAGGAATCCAAGAGGATGCTAGAGAACTGGGGATAAAACGCTGTGTGTGCCCTGTCCTCTTCCTTTTTCTCAGTAAATAAGAATTGACATTCCAAAGCCAATGCTGAACAAGGCCCTAACGCATTCAGTTATTTTCAAGCCAAGTGAAAATGAAAATCTGCTCTTATGAAATATGGGCCTTATGAAGTAGTATAGGTCCAGAAATATAGGGAAGAAATAGAAAGAATGCTGGTAACGAATGATACCGTTCCAAGATTTTTCACTGAAAATGGGAAGAACAAGAACTGAGCCCATGTGTTAGAGAATGACTAACAGAAGGAGTTAGTAGATAGCAAGTCCTAGTCGTACCGCTGAGGCACTTGTAGGATTCCTCTTTGACTAGACTATACAGAAACTTTAAATGTTCAAAACTAGGAAAGAAGGAAGGCAAGAGGCAATTTATCCTATTTATGAAAGTGCTGCTTTGGAACACTTGGGAAAAGTTGCTTCCAGATAGTTCTGCAAAAATGTATGTCTACTTTTACCTGAAGGGCAGATAATACTCCATCTGAATGTCAGTGGTTTTAAGAAGAAAAACATGAATTGTTTTTGGGCAAATTCCATGCATACTGACACCCTCTGAGAACTGCCCTTCCTTCATTAAATATCACAGTGTAGAATGTGATATTGTGCCTTCTCAAATATGACTGTGAAGATCAGGTTGACCAGAGGCCTTGGCAGAAATAATGGGATAAAAGATGACTTCATTTGAAATCATGAGGATTGCTAAGCTACAACTCCTCACATTTGCTGGATCTGATAAAAGTCTGTAAGGATTGGACGTGAGGAAGTGGAGGTTGCTCTTGAGGAATGTGGCTCAAATACCTGTACACTGAGGCTAGGAAATCAGATTTTAAAGGTAGTAGCATCAGCTCCAAAGCCACCGTGGTCTTGACAACGATGAGCAGTGTTTAAGGCCTCAAAGAGAGGAGCCCAGGTTGTTCTCATTCATAACAGAATCTTTTTTGTTTTTATTTTTATTTATTGTTTTTCTTAATATTTATTTTTGAGGCAGACACACACACACACACACACACACACACACACACAGAACATGCGAGTGGGGGAGGGGCACAGAGAGCTGGAGACAGAATCTGAAGCAGGCTCCAACCTCTGAGCTGTCCCACAGAGCCCAAAGTGGTGCTTGAATTCATGAGGCATGAGATCATGACCTGAGCTGAAGTCGATGCTTAACTGACTGAGCCACCCAGGCACCCCAGTGAGACAATCTTTTTTAAACTCCGGGCTGAGGAAGGGGACTGTGGGCAACTTAAAATTAGTAATGACATTGTTAATTGCTGCCTTTCTGTTGGAATCTAGTTCCCACATTCTTATTTTTGTCTCTAGGAGGTCCCAGAGGGAGAATTTCACTACATGCATTACTAGCGTCAACTTCCATACTGTCCATGTTATATGTTCCTGCCATGACACAGTCTAGCCACTGCACCACCTTCAAGGAGGCCATTGTGGCTACACCTGCCTAGCACTTTATAGGAAAGTTCATTTTTCTGCCAGTCCTGGGCTATGTATTGGGGCTGCCTCTTTCAGGTGGCCTCCTAAGTCAGAAGCCAGAACAAAGCCGGTTTTGTTTCCTTCTCAGCTTCTGCCAACACCATCTCTTTCACCATCACTGTCCTCGCTGACAGGGCACTTTCTGTGCTAGTTTTCAAATAGCTCTCCCTGTGCCGTGGGCTCTCAGAGCCTTTGTCAAGATGCCAATTCCCTTCCCCAAAGCCAGGTGCTAAAAGGAAGCATGATAATCTCTATATTGCTCCCCAAATCCCAGAGGCCATTCTGCAGCCAGAAAAGCTCACTTATTTCTGACCTACAACACCATGGTGTTTCCAGACTCTCCTGGTTCTTCCCATCGTTTGGCTCAGTCATCACCAGGAAGCAATTCTGTGGCTACAATCCAAATGTTATGTGAATAAAGCAAGATAGAAGGTAAATGGCCACTATCAGCATGAGCTGTTAAAAATAAGCCACAAGAGGACAGAATCTCTGTATTTTCTTCTTTTTCTTATTTCAAGCAGTTTGTTGTCAAATAAATGAATCTTGAATTTCTCTACTATGAGACATTAAGTAAGTATTCAACTGAGGGAGAAAGTGACTATTAAACAGATACTCAATGACCAACAGTTGAATGAATGAATGGAGAGCTGACTATTTAAAGTAGGAATATGGCATACAATGACCTGTTTTCAAACTGTTCTTCCTAAACTATTTTCACGTATAGTATCTTATATAATTCTTTGTTTTCTTTAATAAATATGAAACTTAAATATATATATAGATGCTTAATATTTCTGATCTAAGCATGGATAATTTCTAAATATTATAAAGTTTTCCTTATTTTACTACATGTGTCTTTGTATGTAAGTATCCTTTCCATTCACATTTCTTAATTATAGGAAGAATTTGATCAGAGTTGTCCCGTAGAAAAAAATAATGATTTTTAGAAGTAAAATAGACACTAATGGATGCTGAGGCAGGCTTTGTGATCCTTCTTGATGAATGTGCATGAAAATGATAAATCAAGCCTATGATTCAGCTGTTACAATATAGATCATCGCTGCTATATGATGACAGCTCAAATATGGTCTTCCTAATCTTGCTTCGACGCCAGGATGTCAGGCAGATTTTTGTGTAATAGTGAGAATATGCTGAACAGCATTTAAGATTTAAGAAGTTTTACATTATAGTATAGATTCTAAAGTTGATAAATGTTGACTCAGCATTACCTCACAAGAGATGATGGGGAAGTACTTCATCAAGTGGAATGGTCCTTCCTCCTTCTTAAGGCTATACAAGTCTGAGGATATGGTGCTTTATGAGATGCCTAGAATGTAGAAAGCTTTGGGTCTGCAGTCCATCAACAGTAGTCACTAGAATTTTCTTCCAGGGATGTGTGGTCACTTGAGAAGGGCAGCTCCGGGTCCACCATGCCAAGCTGCTAAGGAGCAACTGCTATTAGTGTTCAACTTGCAGAGATCTGCTGCCCTCCCGTTGGACTTCCTGCCACAGGGTCCAGGTCACAGTGTTTACTGCACCTGCAGAATCTACCCTTGTTGCCCACATCCAAAACACCCCTTTTTAAAAATGTTTCTTTCTGAGAAAAGGAGAGAGAGCACAAGCCAGGGAGGGGCAGAGAAAGAGGGAGAGTGGATCCGAAGTGGGCTCTGTGCTGACAGCAGAGGGCCTGATTTGGGGCTGGAACTCAGGAACTGCAAGATCATGACCTGAGCGGAAGCTGGATGTTCAACCAACTGGGCCACCCAGGCGTTCCCCAAAAACCGTTTTTTATATTTCCTTGGGCAGGGCAACTGTACCTCTTCTAGGCTTATCACCAAACGCATTGAGTCAGCGTATATATTCTTAAAACAAATGCCTGGTTTGAAGTGTTACTATGTTATATTAAAATACAGCCTCCACAACACAAAACATCCTTTTTATACTGAAGAGACCAAAGTTTAAAAAAAATTAAGTCTTTTTGAAAACCTTGACAATCAATATGACGTATCTATCTATGCACCTATTTGTGTATCTATGTATCTATCATCTACCTATAGATATTTCATGCATATAGTTAGATATAGCTAGATAGATATCAGTAGGACAATACCAGCAAGACGGTACAATTTAATATGTTGATATAGTATCATGCCACGCTGGCAATCTCACTTATTCATGTATTTAACAAAATATTAAGAAATTTGAAAACATGGTTATTCAGGTAGCTATCACTGGAAAAGGGTAACAACATGGGCAAAGTCTCTTCCATTACTGGAACTAATTTTCTATGTTTCTGTATTTAAAGAGAAAGACTATAAACAAAATGTAAAATAAATTAGACACAAGATAAAAGGGCAATAGGAAAATACTAGAGGCCTTAAGACAGTTGCTAATACTATGAATGTCACTTAACAAACATTCTTGCTGATTAGTTGGGTAGCCCCAGGCAATGTAAATAGCTGTTAGGAGAGATTTTCTTCACAAAAATACTTAGAGTTGGCTACATAAGAAAACCAAGATATCTACATAAATCTATGTCTCTTACCATACAAATCAGTATATTTCCAATTTTTTTTACAATTGTAACATGTATCATCCAAATAAGTTCCTTTTAAAACAATTATGAATCAATGAAAAAAAAAGTAACTGTTCACCACATAGCACGTCAAAAGCCCTGTGCTAATCAGTCTAAGTGGTTTTTAGATTAATGTAATACAAACAAAATGCCAGGACCTGACTAAAAATCAGATGCCAAGACTTTTGACAGCATCTGAGAGTAACACAGTTATTTCCTCATGAAAGATCATGAAGAGTCAAATGAAGAATCTGTTTCCTGTTAATCTTGTAAATAAAAAAAATGTAAAATGTTCGAATCTAAGCTGAACAGTCATTGAACAGCTGTTTTTGCAGCAAAAAAGGTGAAAGGGGTTCTAACTATCTTCCTGTAGGTGACTGAGGGGAGAAATTTCTTATCATTAGCATGCAGGAAATCTGGACTACATTTCTCTTTTAGTTGTATGTCATTTTATTGAAGTTCTTTATATGTTGAACACATTAATGTGTACCTGAAAATAGTGCAAAGTTCTGAAATTTGTGTAAGGAAAGCAAATAAGACATCCCAGACCTTAGACACTGATAAATCCTATGGTAGCATTGACCACAGTATGTTGATTATTTTTTTGCAACATAGTCCTGGGAAAAGAAAGAAATTGGGCTATTGATCTGCTTGCATTAAACATAAACACACACGCACACACACCCACACACCCACACACCCACACACACACAAATAATTTTCACACACACATGAAGAACAGCATTTCTCAAATGAGATACAAATGTATTTAAAAAAAAGTAAATAGCAATCAATATGTATAAAATACAAAAGAGAGTCAACAGTATGATACTATTTTTGGTTATTATACACTACGGTCCACTTGAATGTAAAAATAATAATATTTCATTAGACAAGAGCACTTATGAATTTTAGCAGTTATTCACTAAGAAGAGTTTGATATAAAATGTCCCAAGGTTCAAATTTCACTAGAACATTGATGTAGTCTACCAAATCTGGTAGAAGGTGAATCACATTGAAAAAATTAATTTCTATTACAAAAGGGATTACATTCCATTCCTAAAACTATTTATTCAAATTTGGGAGGGAAATATTAAAACGGTGTTACATTGTTTACAGGATTTTTCTAAGCTCATGAGATGCATATTTCTTTGTCCCATCACCCTGGGTAACTAGAATATCCCAAGTCTCAACTGTAATATATTTTAAAAGGAATGAGGGAGGGGAAAAAACCACGGAAACCATGGGAACATTTTCATAATGTTGCAAAGACCATGTTTACCTATTCACAGCATTGTCCTCAGTACCTAGCATGGTGCCTGGCTTATAGTAGACTATCACTAAATACTCACTCAAAGAAGGAGTAAAATGTTCTCTCTGTTCCTTTGAAAATTTGCAAATATTTAAACATTTCTTTGCAAGCACGTCAACTACTCAAGAGAAGTTTCTTAAATACTTGAATATAAGTGTACATATTTTTACCACACTCAAGGAAAAGAATTAGGGTAATCATAATCAAAGAAGTATGATATATATTTATTATCGGCACACATGTGGCCTTTTAGAATTAATTAATGAATTTATCCTTCTTCTCTCCCCTTCCTTCCTTTTCTCCTTCTTCATATTAAAGCAATATGTTCTATGAAACCACCACCCTCTCCAGAGGCTAAGACCTTGAAAATAATTTTCCTCTAGCCATGTGATCCTCCCTGCTCCCATGTTCCTGACTCCTTCATCCCATTTAACCATGTCCTTCAATCTTTCATTATTATTTTCTTGCTTTCCTTTTCAGATATTTTTCTCTTTGTTGTGTATCTTTCATAAATAAATTCAGGTAAATAAATATATATTTAATTTTGGTTCTTTTAGCTATATGAGTAACTTGTCATTAAGCTTTTAATTTTAGGTGACCTATTCTCATTTATCGTGCTTTTCAGATTCATGCATTAGTAAACAGCACTGAAGATCTTTAATTTATACTATTGTATTAGCATCCTAGTTTCTTCAACCATTGTCTAGCTATGGGGCATTTGGATTATTTCCTCCTTTTTTCCTATGATATTATTTATAGCATATTTTTGAATATTCTGGTACATATCTCCCAAGCTTCAGATGCAAAAATGTACCTTGGTTATATACTTAGTTTGGTAACTGCTGAGTCACAGGATATGTGAATGTTCGACTTTATGATGCAATGACAAACCAGTGAATATAAAAAGGTGTCTTTTCTTTGCTTGATTTGCATTTCCCTGATTACTAATTGTTTTGAAGAATAAATAATTTGAACAGATATTTTAACTCCTTAAGAAACTCTTTTTTCCCCTAATTTACTAACAGTTTTAACACAAATTTATGTCAAATTTTATCAAATTTATTGTTTGTGTCTATTGAAATATTTACGTACTTTTTCTCTTCATCAATTATGAAGCCGTATCAGCCAAATACAATAATTCAATTTATACTACTTTTATGGCTTCTTTAAGGGCCAGCAACTTTCCTTTTCTTGCCTTCAATATTCAAGTAGACATTTTTATTCAGGTTCTTTAAGAATACAGACTTAATTTGGATAAAACTGTAATGGTTTCTCTTTATCCATAATTATCATTTTTAAAAAGCTTCATCTGATGATGTCCCTATTTTGAGGTTCTATATACATATATATATGTATTTCTTATACTTAGGCAATATATATATAACATACATATATTTCTCATAATATATCAGCAAATATATCAGCAACTATTTTCAGGTTTATGATTGTTGATAAAGTCTAACATATCAAGTAAATAAATACAGATTTGATACAGTGTAAAATAATTTTTTAGAGTTACAGAAACCTAATATGAATACCAATTTCATTAATTACTAGCTTTGTAATATTTAGAAATTCATATGCTTCTTTGCACATCACATTATCTATAATAATGTATACTTTTTGCTTGTGAACATGAGAGGCCTATTCTATATGAAGTAGATAAATAATTGGTATTACTTTTTATAGCCAGTGTAATTACTATTATTGATATTGTCCTATAACAAATAAAAAGAGACAGATGTAACATAAAGTGAGATTTTATAAGAAAATCTGTTAGGATCTTACACTACACATATAAATTCCAAAATTTCAAATAATCTGAGAATTGCAAACATGAGTACTTAAAAGTAATACCTCCTTTTTCTAAGATTAGAATTAAGCCTTGAAGTGTCCAAATGAAATTCACATTCTGTTCTTTTATTTAAAGGGAGCACTGACCTCCATTTACATATTCACAGTATAAAAGTGAGTTTCTATGTGCAGAATTAGGCTTACCTTCGGGCTGATTTTGGAAAGATAACTGCGTACTTAATTCTATATTTTGAGTTAATAAATCATTGTTTCCATAGATGCATGATGACTAATTAGAAAAATGAGCTTTTCAAAATTTATTTTTCCCATGGGCTTGTAAACAATGAACTTATTCATCATGTATTAGATATATTTCTTAATTTAAGAAAAATTATCTTGTTATGCTTTTAAAATCAGTACAGATAAGGTGATATAAAATTTAGATTTTCAGAGATTATTATAGAAAATTAATTTGACAGACCAACTGCATGCTATTTGGAGTAGTATTTTGGAATTCCTGATTCTAAATAATCAGAAGTCTGAATAATTAAACAAAACAAAACAATACAAAACAAAACGAAAACCACTCCTTCATTGTGTATAAGGGAAGAAGCTGGTCCCAAGAAAGTTTACAAAAAAGAGCAAGCTCAATGCAGTAAGATATTGAGCAGGTGATTCACTTGGATATTCTATGTAGTCAAATAGAAAGATAGTTTTGGGTTTTTTTTTTTTAATGTTTGTTTATTTTTGAGAGAGAGAGAGAGAGAAAGAGAGAGCATGAGAGGGGGAGGGGAAGAGAGAGGGAGACAGAACCAGAAGCAGGCTCCAGACTCTGAGCTGTTAACACAGAGCCCTATGTTGGGCTCCACCTCAAAGACCTCAAGATCATGACCTGAGCCAAAGTTAGATGCTTAACTGACTGAGCCAGCCAGGCACCCTGTGATAGGGTTTTAACAAACACAGGAAATGGAAATGTTAGGTTTATGGGTACATACAAAAAAGAAAAAGTTAGGAACTAGGGCTATAGGTTAAAGTAGTTACAAGTGTCTTACAGTGATGTCCTAGTTTTTCATCATTCTAATTTTATCAGCTAAGCTACAGCATTCTAAGTTCACAAAATTTATACTAGGAAACTATAGAAACTTAGAATCCAATTAAAAAGCCAAAAATAGACCATCTTTCTTTACCCATCATCCACAGTGGAAGACTTAGCATTGCAGTACTGAAAACATAAATCTACATTAATATAGTATAGTTAATATGAACTCGAATTATATAACTCTTAGTGATAACTATTTACTTATTTACCAAACCATTTATTAATTTATTATTCAATCAAAATTTATTCAGAATCCAATCCATGCTAAGTATTCTGTTAGATGTTGAGGGAGAACAATATTTTCCTCTTTAAGAAGATCCCAATTATATAGTAGAAAAGAGGGGACAGGTGTTTACACATGATCTCTAATCATTAAAACCCCACACAAAATCTTGGAATTCACTTTAAAAGTAATCAACTTGTCTAAGATCCACTCTCCACATAAATTTTGCTTGTTGTATCTAATCATCTTCAAGACTTAAATCAACTCTCATCTCACTCGTGATGTATCCCCTGACCAACTACCATCTTGTCTAGCCTCCCTAGAATAATTTCCCTTTAAGTCCTAGGGGTATGAAAGTAGAAAATATGCTTATCTTATATTTCTATAATACATTACAGTAAATGCTCAACAATTCACACTGAATTAAAATGTTTGTTAAAATAAGCAACTCACAAAAAGTCAATAGATATACTCCCTAAGGTATGTAAATGGCACTATGGTTATTTAAGACTCTTAGGAACTAGCCCAAACTGTATAAAGTATTTAGGCACACTTTAAATATATGTATAAAAAATAAATTAAAAAACTTTTTAATCACTGAAACTTTTGGATGACATTTCAAATAAAATGGAAGTTGAAGTTATTTTGTGTCATTTGGTTAAAATATAACAAAAGTATAAATACATTTATAAAATATGTATGTAAGAGAAAAAGGTAACATTCTTCTCAAAAGGAGAGAGCAAATGACTTCATAGTCATTATCCGTGCTTCTGAATAACACTGACTTACACTAATGAGCTTAAGATTCTGCCAAAATTGGGGCGCCTGGGTGGCGCAGTCGGTTAAGCGTCCGACTGCAGCCAGGTCACGATCTCGCGGTCCGTGAGTTCGAGCCCCGCGTCGGGCTCTGGGCTGATGGCTCAGAGCCTGAAGCCTGTTTCTGATTCTGTGTCTCCCTCTCTCTCTGCCCCTCCCCCGTTCATGCTCTGTCTCTCTCTGTCCCAAAAAAATAAATAAACGTTAAAAAAAAAAAAGATTCTGCCAAAATCTATTTCTATTTCTCACACTAGTAAGAAAAATCTATCAAAAAACGATAAGTAAAATTTAGATTTAATAAACTTCAAACATAATGATATAACTATGTTTTAAAACGTCAAGATTAATACATCTCAAAATTGATTAGTCTTGCTAAATTAAAATTCAAGGTTAGCAATTCTACCAAATGAATTTTAAGTAGCCAGACCATATCTAGTTAATGACCAGTCCCTTAAATAAAAATTCTGATCAAACATTTCGGTTTAGTAGATGTAGCCCAATAACCACATTATTTTAGTTGATTTTCAAAAAATATGTTATAAAACATGTCTACTTAGATATATGCTAGTGTCTAAAACCAATAAGGAAAAACTGTCAGTTCGTCACATTCTTTTGCACCCTGTCACATTTTCCTAAGTTCCATAATACTGTTATTAGCAAAACTATCTTATTCCACCATTTTTGAAATTAAGAGCTAATGTTAATTTTTTTAACTTAGTTATTATTTCTGGCTCTTTTTTAAATACATGCCTTGATAGTTAATCTTCCTTTCCACTGTTTCTTTTAAAACTCTAGTATAATTTATAAGGTTAGGTGCAATGGTACTAAATATGTCTAAATTTCTTGCCATAAATTAACCAAGATATTTTTACAATATCTTAAAATAAGGAGAAGAAATACATTACTATAAATAAAAAGCCACAACCATGAAAAACATGAGATATTTGTATTAACATCTGTAATTCAGATTAGTTCTACTACTTTCTTTGGATTTATAGATTTGACTTAGTTTGAAACGTATTGTAGGAGTACTAGGGTCCCCAACCTAAAATAATAATAAGGCTGGTGTTAATTTTTAAGAAACACTAAAGTGTTCACATTGTAATTCAATCATTTTTAAAATTTTCAAAGATTCTTTGCAATAATTACTACATTTACCATTTTATAGATGAAGAAACTAATGCACACTAAGATTAAATAACTTTCCCACTAAAATTAAATAACTAGGAAGTAGCAATGCTAGATTCAAATTCAGGTACTCTGGCACCTAGTTATAGGAATTATACACAGACTATATTGCCTTACCTGTAGTTTATCACTAGCCATATATATATATATGTATATATATAATAAGATTTTGTTTGTGTTGCAAAGAGTTTGGTCAAATTTTCTGAAGGGCAGTGAAGATTCATCATTTGTCAAGAACTGGATGTTCATGTTTTGTATTGATATTGCTTGTTTCTATCATGATGAAATACCCTTTGGGAATTTTTATACACCATTAGGTATTAGTGTACATAACTAATTTTGCTTTTTCTTTCTCTAATTGAGTTATAATTTTAAAGTATGGTGAGTATGACAATGTTTCTAGTAAGTCAAAAACACTGATAAATGAAAATTATAAACACATGATTCAAGCACTGAAGATAATAGACAATGTTCTTAAAATTTTATTTGAAATAAAAGGCATCTCACAATATGTACTTTGTTAAGTTATTGCAAATATCAACCTAAAATCCTTTTATGTCAACAAATACAATAAAAATTATAATACACTGACCATTTCTCATTATAAATCCCTTTATGTCAACAAATACAATAAAAATTATAATACACTGACCATTTCTCATTATTTGTTCCATTTTTGATGAAGTAACTCCGATGTTTTTCAATCTATTTAAAATCATTTAATCCAAAAAGCAAGTGACATTATAAATAACTTGTGAATGTTTGTCAAAAAAATATAATTTTACTTATACAATTTAGGATAAACTACATTTATCATTTGTTAAATGGAAAACTAACTAACTAACTAACTAACTAACTAACTAACTTTAGTACATCAGTTAGAATTATTTTTGTCAGCAGCTAACAGACCACAAAATTTTCTCTGATATTTGTTTCATATGTTTCAAGAAAATTAGCATCAGGCACTTCTCTGAGTGTTTCCTGGCTTTTTTTTTTTTTTCTCATGGCCTCAATACAATGTAGCAGCTAAAGCATTACAATCTTAAAGGACACCATCCACAAAAAACGCAGAGTTCTTAATCCCTTCTGTTTTCAGGGAAGAAAATGCCCACAAGCCTTAAACAGATATCCCCTATGAGTCTTTGGCCAGAACTGTGTCATATGCCTATCCCTAGAACAATCATTAGAAAACTGGGACTAGGAATGTCATTATAGAAATAAACCCAAAATAACTCACCCTCTTGGGCTGAGAACTTTAGTGTAGAAACTCCATTTGAGATCTGTTACCAAGTAAAGAAGGGCAGAACAGCTTTTGGGAAAACAACCAAATGTGTGTAACTTACATAAGAAAAATACAATTAAAGATTGCATTAAAAGAAAATGTGTAATGTAACATTTAGTCATATAAAATCATAGCTGACATTATTTCTAACATAAAAACAAATGTTTTTCCTACACTATGCAATAAAAGAACAGTTTTCTTTCATTACCAGTGGAATTGGGATAAGATCTTGTTTTGAAAGGGCTTCCCAAGTTGAAGTGGATGGAAATAACTCTGCAAATATGAAACCAAATAAAATACTCCAAGAGTAAAATGATCCAAGTTTCCATTTTGTATTATCCTCACATGGCCTGTCTACTGCATTTATAGCTTGCAAAAAAATACAAGTGTTCTACCTGACACATTATAATGGAAATTGGAAATCAAATGTAGTCTCAATATTTCAACTGAAAAAGAGCATGGGTTTAGAAACTACGATAATTGGATTCTTAGCTCAGTAGATACTTATAATCCTACTTGATCAGGAACTCTGTGAAAACACAGCCCTCATTTTGACCAGGTTTCAATTCTAATAATGCTCACCTATGATGAGCATATGGATATTCTTATAGTACACAAACATTATGATGTTTGAGACTTATAGAAAAAGAAAGAAAGAAAGAAAGAAAGAAAGAAAGAAAGAAAGAAGGAAAGAAAGAAAGAAAGAAAGAAGGAAAGAAAGAAAGAAGGAAAGAAAGAAAGAGAATCACTCTTTTGCATCTTGGTCTAAGTTATAACTTCAATTTTTTTTTCCTTTTTATTTTATTTTATTTTTTATTTTTTTATTTAATTAAAAACAAATTTGTAACTTTCATTCATTTTTTTAGAGTCAGAAAGCACGTGAGTGGGGAAGGGGAAGAAGGGAGGAGAAAGACACAGAATCCAAAGCAGAGAGAGCCCGATGTGGGACTCAAACCCACGAACCATGGGATCATGACCTGAGGCAAAGTTGGACACTTAACTGACTGAGCCACCCAGGCACCCCGCTTTCCTTTCTATTTTATTTTATTTTTTTAAATTTTTTAAAATATTTATTTATTTTTGAGACAAAGAGGGAATGCGAGTGGGTTAGGGGCAGAGAGAGAGGGAGACACAGAATCCGAAGCAGGCTCCAGGCTCCCAGCTGTCAGCACAGAGCCCGACGCGGGGCTCCAACTCACAAGCTGTGAGATCATGACCTGAGCCCAAGCAGTCACTCAACCGACTGAGCCACCCAGGCACCCCTCCTTTCTATTTTAAAGATAATTTAAAAATACATACATACATGAAAGAAGCCTGGTGCTGTACTTCTTTGAGTAAGCTGGATGTTAAGAAAAACTTTCAGATTTGCAATTTCTGATATAGCCAATTTTTATTTTATTTCCAATGGAGAAGATATGCTTATTTCTGGATGTGCAGCATCCATTTACAACATTATCCCACACTGTGTTTAGAGAAATCTCTTGTCATTGGGAAAACCAAGGGACAAGTACATAATGTACTTTAGGTGAAAACCCCGTAGAGAATTCAAATCTTGAGCTTAAAAATTGTGGCAGATGCTACTGACACCATTATTTCCAGATGTTCTTGTTTAAGAACTTTATGGTAATTCTACTTCCTTTCCCATGTACTACCTGTTGGATTTTATTTTGATTTTTTTATGTCATCTTTGTTTTTACATTTTTATTTAAATTCCAGTTAGTTAACATACAGTGTAATATTAGTTTCAGGTGTAAATATAGTGATTCAACACTTCCATACATCCCCTGGTGTGCATCACAAGAAGTGCCCTCTTTAATCCCCATCACCTATTTTCACCCATCCCTCCACCCACCTCTCACCTCTGGTGAACATCAGTTTGCTCTCTATAGGTAAGAGACTATTCCTTGGTTTTCCTCTGTCTCTCTCTCTGTCTCTCTCTGTCTCTCTCTTTCTTGCCCTTTTCTCATTTGTTTTGTTTCTTTAATTACATGTATGAGTGAAGTCATATGCTATTTGCATTTCTCTGACTGACTTATTTTGCTTAGCACAATACTCTGTAGCTCCATCCATGTCATTTCAAACAGAATGATTACATTCTTTTTTATGGCTAATATTCCAGTGTGTGTGTGTGTGTGTGTGTGTGTGTGTGTGTGTTTCATAGGTATGTGTGTGTGCATTCATAGGTATGCATCTTCTTTATCCTTTCATCAGTTGACGGACACTTGGGCTGTGTGCATAATTTGGCTATTGTAGATAATGCTGCTATACATATCAGGGTCCATGTATCCCTTTGAAGTAATATTTTTGTATTCATTGGGTAAGTACCTAGTAGTCCACTGGCTGGGTTGTAGGGTAGTTCTGTTTTTAACTTTTTGAGGAACCTCCACACTGTTTTCCAGTGGCTGCACCAGTTTGCCTTCCCGCCAACAGTGCAAGCAGGTTCCTTTTTATCCACATCCTGGCCAACACCTATTGGTTCTTGTTGATTTTAGTCATTCTAACAGGTGTGAGGTGATACCTCATCGCAGTTTTTATTTATATTTCCCTGATTAGTGACGTCAGGTATCTTTTCATGTGTCTGTTGACCGTCTGTATGTTTTGTTCTGCCCCTTCTTTAATTGGATGATTAGTTTTTTGGAAGCTGAGTTTTGTAAGTTCTTTACATATTTTGGATACTAATCCTTTATCGGATATGTCACTTGCAAATATCTTCTCCCATTCTGAAGGATGACTTTTAGTTTTGTTGATTGTTTCCTTCTCCGTACAGAAGCTTTTTATTTTCATGAAGTCCCAATAGTTTATTTTTCCTTTTTGTTTCCCTTAACACAGAAGGTATTTCTAAAAAGAAACTACTGCTGCAAATGTCAAAGCCCTTACTGCCTGTGTTCTCTTGTGGGATTTTTCTGATTTCAGGTGTAATATTTAGGTTTCTAACCCATTTGGCATTTATTTTTGTGTTTGGTGTAAGAAAGTGATCCAATTTGCATGTAGCTATCCAGTTTTCCCAACACCACTTATTGAAGAGACTGTCTTTTGTTAATTGGATATTCTTTCTTGCTTTTTTGAAAATACGTTCATTTCTGGGTTTTCTATTTTATTCTACTGATCTATGGGTCTATTTTTGTGCCATTACCATACTGTATTGATCAATACAGCTTTGTAATGTAACTTGAAGACTGGAATTGTGATGACTCCAGCTTTGTTTTTCTTTTTCAGGATTACATTGGCTATTAGGAGTCTGTGTGTTTCCATACAAATTTTAGGATTGTTTGTTCTAGCTCTGTGAAAAATGCTGGTGGTGTTTTGATAGGTATGCATTCATTGTGTAGATTGCTATGGGTAGTATAGACATTTTAACAATATTTTTTCTTCTGATCAATGAGCATGGAATTTCTTTCCATTTCTTTGTGTCCTCTTTAATTCCTTTCATCCGTGTTTTAAAATTTTCAGTGTAGAAATCTTTCCCCTCTTTGGTTACTTTTATTCCTAGGTATTTTTTTTAATTTTTTATGTTTATTTATTTTTGACAAAGAAAGAGGGGGGGTGGGGCAAAGAGAAGGAGACAGAATCTAAAGCAGGCTGTAGGCTCTGAGCTGTCAGCACAGACTCCCATGCAGGGCTCAAACTCATGAATGGTGTGATCATGGCATGAGCAGAAGTCAGACGCTTAACCAACTGAGCCACCCAGCCCCCCCCCCCCACCAGGTACCTTATTCTTTTGGTGCAATTATAAATAGGATTGATTCCTTAATTTCTCTTTCTGCTGCTTGATTATTGGTGTAAAGAAATTCAACAGATTTCTGTGCATTGATCTTGTATCCTGAAACTTTACTGAATTTGTGTATCAGTTCTAGCAATTTTTCGGTGGAGCCTTTCAGATTTTCTATACAGAGTATCATATCATCTGCATCAGTCAAACTTTGACTTCTTCCTTGCTGATTTGGAAGTCTTTTATTTCTTTTTGTTGTCTGCTTGCTAAGGCTAGAACTTCTAGAAATATGTTAAATAACAGTGATGAGAGTGGATATCCCTATCTTGTTCTTGACCATAGAGGAAAATATCTGTATTTTTTTTCCATTTAGGGTGATATTAGCTGTGTTTTTTTGTATATGACTTTTATTATGTTGAAGTATGTTCCCTCTAACCTTACTTTGTTGAGGGCTTTTATCGTGAATGGATATTGCAGGTTGTCAAATGTTTTTTCTGCATCTACTGAAATGATCATATGGTTCTTATCCTTTCTTTTATTAATGTGCTATATCACACTGATTTGCAAATATTGACTACCCTTACACCTTGGGAATAAATCCCTCTTGATTGTGGTGGAAGACTGTTTTAACGTATGGTTGGATTTGGTTTGCTAGTATTCTATTGAGAATTTTTGCATCCATGTTCATCAGGGATATTGGCCTATAGTTCTCTTTTTGAATTGAGTCTTTATCCGGTTTTGGTGTCAAGGTAAAGCTAGCCTCACAGAATGAATGTGGAACTTTTTCCTCCTTTTCTATTTTTTTTGGAATAGTTTGAGAACAATAGGTATTATTTCTTCCTTAAACGTTTGGTAAAGTTCATCTATGAAGCCATCTGGCCCTGGACTTTCATTTGTTGAGTGTCTTTTGATTAGCAATTCAATTCCATTGCTGGTTTCAGTCTGCTCAAGTTTTCCATTTCTTCCTGTTTCAGTTTTAGTAGTTTATATGTTGCTAGCAATTGTGCATTTCTTCCAGGTTGTCCAATTTGTTAGCATACAGTTTTTCATAATATCCTCTTAATTGTTTATATTTCTGTGGTGTTATTTTTGTTATTTCTCCTCTCTTATTTGTGGTTGTATTTATTTGGGTGCTTTCTCTTTTCTTTTTAAGTCCAGCTATAGGTTTATTAATTTTTTTTTAATTTTTTCAAAGAACCAGCTCCTGGATTCTTTGATCTGTTCTACTGGTATTTTTAGTTTCTATATCATTTATTTCTGCTCCAATATTTGTTTCCTTTCTTCTGCTGGCTTTAGGCTTCATTTGGGGTTCTTTTTCTTGCTCATTTGGTTAGGTGGTTTATTTGAGATTTTTGATTGAGATTTTTGATTTAGGCCTAGATGACTATATACTGCGCTCTTACAACCACTTTTGCCGCATCCCAAAGGTTTTGGATTGCTGTGTTTTCATTTTCATTTGTTTTCATGTACTTTTTTATTTCTTCATTTCATAATTGACCCATTCATTGTTTATTTCTTCATTTCATAGTTGACTCCATTTATTTGTAGTCCTTCTAGATTTTTTTCTTGTGGTTGACTTCTAGTTTCATAGTGTTGTGGTCAGAAAAGGTGCATGGTATAACTTGGATCTTATATTTGTTAAGGTCTATTTTGTGGGCTAATACGTGATCTATTCAGGAGAATGTTCCATGTGCACTTGAAACTAATGTGTATTCTGCTGTTTTAGGGTGAAATGTTCTGAATATATCTTTAGAGTCTGTCTGGTCCAGTGTGTCATTCAACGTCATTGTTTCTTTGTTGATTTTCTGTTTAGATGATCTGTCTATTGATGTAAGTGGGGTTTTAAAAGTCTCTTTCTGTTATTGTATTATTATTGATTAGTTCCTTTATGTTTGTTATTGATTGTTTCATGTATTTGGGTTCTGCCAGTCATGTGCATAAATATTTACAATTATTATATCTTCTTGTTGGATTGTCCCTTTTATTATTATATAGTGTCCTTCTTTGCCTCTGGTTATAGTCTTTTTTTAAAGTCTAGTTTGTATGCTATAATTATTGCTACTCTGGCTTTCCTTTAACATCCATTTGCATGTTAAGTATTTCTCCATGCCCACATTTTTCATCTGCAAGTATCTTTTAGTCTGAAAAGAGTCTACTGTAAGCAGCATACACTTGGGTCTTTTTTTTAATCCATTCTGATATCCTATGTCTTTTTAGTAGAGCATTTAGTGCATTTAATGCAGGGTAATGGTAGATATGTATTTACTGCCATTTTATTACTTGTTTTGTGGTTGTTTTTAGAGATTTTTCTCTGATCCTTTCTTGTCTTCCTTTATTTGCTGATTTTCTTTACTGATACACTTGGATTTCTTTCTCTTTATTCTTTGCATGTTTATTAGTGGTTTTTGATACATCGTTATCATTAGGTTTGTTTATAATCTCTTCTGCATAGTAAGGTGATGGTCATTTAAGTTTGAACCCATTCTTTTCTTTTTCCTCTCTACATTTTAGTAATATATTACTATATTTTACATCCTTTTTTGTGAGTTCCTTGACAACTTTTTACAGAAATACTCATTTTTACCCCTTTGTATTTCTTGCCTTTACACTGTCACTTTTGGCCTCTCCCTTCCCACTCAGAGTCCCCATTAATATTTCTTACAGGGCCAGTTTAGTGGTCATGAACTCCTTTAGTTTTTGTTTGTCTGGGAAACTATCTCTTCATCTATTCTGAGTTACAGCCTTGTGGATATAGTATTCTTGGCTGCAGATTTTTCCCATTCAGCACTTTGAATATATCATGCCACTCCCTTCTGTCTTCCCAAGTTTCTGTTGAAAAATCTCCTGATAACCTTATGGGTTTTCTCTTGTAAGTTAATGGCTTCTTTTGTCTTCCCAGTTTTAAGATTGTTTTTCTTTATCACTATATTTTGCAAATTTAATTATAATTTGTCTTGGTGTGGGCCTGCTTTTGCTGACTTTTATGGGAGTTCTCTGTGTCTCTTGGATCTATTTCCTTCCCCTAAAATAGGGAAGTTTTTAGCCACTTTTTCTTCAAATAAATTTTCTGCTCCCTTTTCTCTCTTCTTCTTCTGGGAGGCCTATAATATGAATATTATTACATTTGATGGAGTTCCCTATTATCATTTTGCATAATTCTTTCTATCTTTTGTTCAGTTTCATTGTTTTCCATTACATTGTCCTCTAGGTCACTAATTCATTCTTCTGCTTTCTTCCAGCCTGCTATTCATTGTATAAGCCTGTTTCCAATCTCATTTATTACACTCTTCACCTCTGATTGATTCCTTTTTAACTCTCTTATCTCTGTAGAAAGGGTCTCACTAACATCTTCCATACTTTTCTTAAGCCCAGTTAGTATTTGTATGATCATTGCTTTAAATTCTCTATCAGGAATGTTACTTATATCCTTTCTGCTTAGATCTCTGGCCATAGCCTTACTTTGTTCTTTCATTTGGGATAAATTCCTCTGTCTTCTCATTTTGTCTAAGTTTTGCCTTTTTCTCTGTGTTAGAAAAGCCAGTCATGTCTCCTACTCCTGAAAATAATGACCTTATGTAGAGGAGGTCATGTAGTGCCCAGGGCCTGACACTTCAGGGATTTTTCTCCACTATGTGTGCTGTGTGTTCTCTATTCTGGCTGCTGTATCCTTCATGTCAGTTGTCTGCAGAGGCTCTCCCCACCTTCTGTGGACAGTGTTTTGTCCCTGGCCCAAATGTGGTGAGTTATAACCAGGTATGCTCTGGTTTGCTTGTAAAATGAGACCTGTCACCACCTCCAATGGAACTGAGGCACTGGAAAACTCTGGTCAGGAGACCCGGCATGGGCAGGGACTTGTGCTGGTTTTCTGGTGGAGGGGCCCACTTCCCTGAGATTAAGGCAAGGGTGACTGAGAATGGTACTTCCACCAGAGCACAGAGGTGGTGCTCAGTGTAAGCAAGTTAGGCAGCTCAAATCTGGGATGCTCTGCTTCCCTCAGGTGGCTCTGTGTTTATACTGAGGGAAAGGGGAGGAAAATGGCTCTGCCCAGTTCCTTTGTTCCTGAAGAGATGTATCTATGAATGTTGTTTCTCAGGGACAAGCTCCAAGAAGAGCAAATAACCTCCCCACTGTGTGCCCCAGGAATTCTTCACATCACTGTTTCCACACTATATGTCCATAGGTTGTCTGCTTTCCATCTCTCCAAGAGCAGCACAGTGTCCTTCAGGTTGTATCCCAACCAAACCTGCTGACCTCTAAAACTTGAGGCTCCTCTGTTGCAAGAACTCATGAAATTCAGTCCCTGTTGTTTTCCAAGCCAGTAGCTGTGGGAGAATACTCTCCTTATGCATTCCCTGTGTGTTTCTCTCTCTCTCTCTCTCTCTCACTCTGGCTCTCACTCTTGCTCTCCCTTCTCCATGTCTATGACTCCCTACCCTCTACAGCAGCCACGATCTGTTTCTCCGCTAAACCATGTCTCTGTACTTCCTACCTTCTTCGATGTGCCTTCTTCTTTCCCTTAGTTATGGAGAGAACATTCTGTCAGTCTTCAGGTCAATTTCTGGGGTATTTAAGATGATTTGATAGTAATCTAGTTGTATTTGTAGGACAAGGTGAGCCTAGGGTCTTGTTACTCCACTGCCATATTCATATCTCTCTCCTGATTGTTTTGTAGCCTCAATCCCCAGCCTATATTTAGTTCTGCAAACTTCCAATATCTTCTGTTTAAAAAACTCCCTTTATGGTAAGGGAATAAAGATAATTTTTTGTTGCTTTTACCCTGCAAATGCATCTAATGTTTTTCCTAAAATGTTATTTTTAAGCAATATATGGTCTGCTCATAGGAATTATAAAATTATGCTCCTCCTATGAATTTTTTTATATTGAATTTTATTAGTATCTTATCAAATCCTCATGCGTTCTTAATGCAAATTTTTAACGTATAGGAAAAGTGTTAGTCATGTTTGGAGATCAACTTGTAAAAAAAGGTAAAAGTAGAAATAAATCTTTAGAAAATGCAATTAGAAAACCATTTTTCAGAAACAAATCTTCATCATGAAAGGACATAGATTTGCAATACACTAAATCTCAATTTATTGAATTCCTTCCATCAATAGTTGCATCGATATTAGGCTTGTGAATATTAATGTCATACTGTATATATTATATATGGTAACATATTGGATTTCTATCAATATTCTTCTAAGTGTTTCCAAATATTTTAAATGTTTTGAAGACATCTGTAGTAATACAAAAAATAACAGACCCAGGAGAGCCTATCACAGAGCTTCTCATATTTTAAACTATACATATTTGAGTATAGGTGCAAGATTCTAACTTGTGTTGTCTTTACCAGCTAATATTTTCTCTGGTTAGAATGAAATTAAGCATTTAATCTCAACTTTGAGACTAAAATAATAATTGCCTCCATCAATCCAATTTTATCAAACTTCATTTATAATTCAAATGACAAAAATAATTTGTTTTCAAAAATTACATTTTGAGGACACTCAAACTTTTGAAGAAAATTCTCCTTTTCACAGTCATCTCTCAGATTGTTTGTTCTCATAAAATTTTAAAGCTTATTAATGATTTCTACTTTTCTTTCTTTAGTTTTAGCTTGCTATTTCTGCTGCTTAGCATATCATAATCATGATTGTGATTGTCCTTCCCAAAAATATGTGCATTGGTAGATGTGGTATGTGTGGTCAGTGTATACAAATGTAGAGCTCTAGGGACCATGGACCTGAAGCAGGGAGTATTTCCGTTAGGGAGCATCTTGCATTCTTGCTAGTATAGCCTAACAACCTACAAAGATTGAGGAACTGGAAATTTTAAAAAGTTTTAGAAAATGACAACTCTGCTCAAATTTCTCCCAAACAATAACCACATAGCTTCCAGTACAACTCATAAAATAGAGATTTTCTTTGAAGTAGAAATAGAAAAGAACACAAGGTCTACAAATTGTAGATCCCCAGCCCAATTTATGTTTCTATATTTCTTAAATTGACGTTTTTCAAATATTGGAGCTGTAGTGTGAAACTCCATTTCTCCCACAGAGAGTAATGAAATAAAACTTTCAGTATTACCTGGTTATTTTAAGAAATATCAGAGTATTCGTCAGATAACTTGCCACTAGATCATTGGCTCTCAAAGTTGACTCCTCATTAGTATTACTTGGGTAGTATTTAAAAATTATCAAGCCCAGGTTCCACTTTCAGAGATTCTGATTTAATTGGTTTGGAGACCTAGAAATCATGTTTTTCAAAGCTCCCCCAATGTACATCCAGGGCTGAGACCTATAACCATAAATACTTGGTAATTACTGATTTAAAAAAGGCAGCCCATTGAAAGAAACATGAGCCTCAGTTATTCTAACCTTTAAGTTCTGTATTGATAGAGCTTATTACTGATCTAATTAGTGGCAATTTATACCATTGTACACCAAAATCTTCTGTTGACTTTTTTATTTCTCAAAATCTACTCAATCTGATCCTCAAGAGGAGCAACGATACAATTCTAGTCATATTTTCTACCTGACCAAAATAATCTTTAGCTTCTATTATGCAGATAGTAGGCCACTATTACTAAAACTTGAGTAAACTAGTATAACTCCTACATTTACAACTCGTTGAATAGACTCTCTATACTGAATATTTTCCTCCTCTGATCTGCCAATTCTAATGTTATACTGATCTAGTTTTCAGTGTTGGCTGAGATTTTTTTTTAAGACAATAACTCGGGGAAGAATGACTTTTGGGAAATAATTTTTAAAGTTAACTTGACTATACCATTCCATATTTTTAAACAAGAAGAACTCCAGTGTACTGTATTCCACACATATAATGGAGAATGTGATATGGTAATTATAATAATAGTCATGCCTGACGTGTCAATCTTGTCATATTTTTATTATATTATCTCTAATCCCTTAGATAATCCTGCAAGGAAGGTATTATACATTTCATACATATAATAACAAATACATATAATAACAAAAAGATGTCTAGGTTGTTAATTTCATGCAGTCAGAAAGTACCAAATTCAAGAAATGGTCAGTAGCATCAAATTGTACAGTGTAGAAAAATATATCTCCTCTAGGAAAGAATATACAATGAAAACATGGATAATCAGTGCAACTTTCTTTTTTTTTTTTTTTTTAATTTTTTTTTCAACGTTTATTTATTTTTGGGACAGAGAGAGACAGAGCATGAATGGGGGAGGGTCAGAGAGAGGGAGACACAGAATCGGAAACAGGCTCCAGGATCTGAGCCATCAGCCCAGAGCCCGACGCGGGGCTCGAACTCACGGACCGGGAGATCGTGACCTGGCTGAAGTCGGACGCTTAACCGACTGCGCCACCCAGGCGCCCCAGTGCAACTTTCTAACCGCAGGTAATTCTCATAATTATTGGAACCTTAAAAGTTCCTCAGAAACTCTTTGTACCTTACTCTTCCCAATTCCCCCAATCTTCAAAGTACTTATGCACACACCCTAATGAAGGAAAGTGTTAGCAGCTGGTTTCTAATCCAAACTTCCTCATTTGGGGAAAGAAAGGTAAAGAAATAAGTCAAATCCTCTGTTGGTGATAAATACTAACAGAAAGATAAAAGAAGTCCTTGCCTATGGAACACTTTCATCATGATTTACCTAGTGTCTAGGTTGTTTATAGTAAACAAACCTAGAATTTATGTATATAAGGGGTCCAGGGAAAGCTGGAAAATGTCACATAACATATATAATAATTGGAATACAAAACTTATGTTTCATGACCTAAAAAGCTACCACTGGCTAAGTGATTCCCTGTGTGTAATTCCTAGGCACTCATGTTAACTCTACACTAGTGTGCTATTTAAATGAAGAAAGCAAGGTTCTATAGAGATGTGCTGATGTTACTTCTCTAATTTGCACCTGTGTCTTTCAAATATCTGTGTCCCATTTTTTGTATAATTATAATGCTGTGTAAAATCAGAGTACGCGACTGATTTGGCAAGCACTGAAAAATGAAATAATTAAGAATAAACGTAACAATATATATACAATGGTCTATATACAGAAAACTGTACAACTGTGCTAAATAAATCAAAGAAGATATAAATAAGTAGGTATTACATATTCAATATTAAGAAGACTCAATATTGGTAAGATGTCAATTATTTCCTACATAAGCTATAGATTCAGTACAATTCCAGTGAAGTTTCCGCAAGTTATTTTGATGACATCAACAAACTTGATTTTAACAGTTAAATGCAAGGGCAGACAAAAACTCATGATAGTCATGTCACTGAAGCAGAAGACCAAATTTGGAGGACTAACACTACAAAATTTCACTACTTACTATAAAGGCTACTGTACTCAAGACAGCACAATATTGGTGAAAGAAGAGACAAATAGATCAATGGAAAGGAATGGGGAACTTAAAAATAGAACTACAAACTACAGTTAGCAGATCTTTGACTAAGAAACAAAAGCAACTCAATTAAGAAATGATCGTTTTTTTTTTTATGACAAATGGTACCAGGACAATTGGACATCCAAATGCAAAAATGGCAACAAAATGAATAGACACAAGTCTTACACCTTTCACAATAATTAACTGAAAGTGGATCACAGACATACATGTAAATCACAAAACTATATATAAAATTTTCAAAAGATAATGTAGGAGCAAATGTAAGTGGCTGTGGGTTTGGCAATACATTTTTAAACAGCCGCAAAGCATGATCCATGAAAGAATAAATATGGTAAGCTGGACTTTATTTTTTTAAATATTTATTTATTTATTTTTGAGAGAGAGAGAGAGAGAGAGAGAGAGAGAGAGAGAGAGAGAGAGAGATCAGGGAAGGGGCAGAGAGCGAAGGAGACAGAATCCCAAGCAGTTTTCATGCTGCCAGCACAGAGCCCAATGTGGGGCTCGATCTCACAACCATGAGATCATGACTGGTGCCTAAATCAAGAGCTAGACACTTAACTGACTCAGCCACCCGGACACTCCTGGACTTTATTAAAAGTAAAAACTTTTGCTATGCAAAAGACACTATTAAGAGAATGAAAACAAAGGTATAGGCTAAAAGAAAATATTTATAAATCACATGTTTGATAAAGGACTTCTATCCAAAACATACAAGGTACTCTTAAAACTCAACCACACAATTTTAAAATGGGTAAAAAATCTAAATAATATTCTCCCAAGGAGATACATGGGCAGAAAATAAACATATAAGATATTAAACAACAGACATCAATAAGGAATTACAAATTAAGACAATGAGTATCTATTAGAATGGTTAAAATTTATAAATATGACAGTATCAAATGATGGTAAGAATGTGGTGCAATAGGACCTTTGATTCATTGCTGGTGAGAATGAAAAATTGTACAGCCATTTTGAAAGCCCAGACTGGTACTTTCTTATAAAATGAAACATAGTCTTAGCATGAAACTTACCAATAACACTCCTAGTTTTTTACCCAATTGGATTGAAAATTTATGTCCACACAAAAGCCTGCACATGATTGCTTACGCCAACTTTATTCATGAATGCTAAACCTGGAAGTGGGCAATATGTCCTTCATTAGGTAAATGGGTAAACAAACTGTGGTATATCTATACAATGGAATATTATTCATCAATACAAAGAAATGGACTATGAAGGCATGGAGAAACATATAGGAGACTTAAAAGCATATTGCCAGGTGAAAGAAGCCATCCTAAAGAGACGATCTAATATATTATTTCATCTATACAACTTCCTGGAAAAGGTAAAACTATAGAGACAATAAAGAGACAAGTGGCTGGCAGGATTAGGCAGGAGTGGGTGGGGTTGTATAGGTAAAGCAGAGGGGATTTTTAGTACCCTAAAACTATTTTGTATTATACTGTAATGTTGGATACATTATGTATTTGTCAAAATCCATAGAACTGGACAATAAGAAGAGTAAATTTTAATGTAAATTATAAACTTTACTTAAGAATAATCAATATAGTTCACTAATTATAATAAATATACACACTAGTGCAAGATGTTGATATCAGAGGAAACTGTTGGGGTGGAAGAGGGTATATTGGAGACCGCTGTCTTATCTGCTCAAGTTTTCTGTAAATACGAAATTATCCTACAAAATAAAATCTATTAATTAAAACAAATAAATTATAACACTGGGTACAATATAGCGTTGGCAGAATGCCATCATTCATTGCACATAACAGAGTCAAAGTAGGCCACCCGCAGTGAAAAGGAAGACCCCATCACTGTTAACACTTCCGTGCCCTGTTCCAGGCCATTTGTGTCATCAGGTCCTCCATCTGCTGTCTCAACTTACCATGGCCATCTATCAAGACAACAAAGTACTGCTTTCTATAACAATGACAGAATAGTGTGTGTTCCCTGAGAGGCACTGACAGGTCTGCCTATATAGGTGAGAGAATAGTTCTTTGATGGTCACATGCAAATAGAAACACTAGATAAATTCTGCTTGCCCAGTTCCTACCCTCTCACTGTTCCCTGAATTCAGGGTGCTGACATTACACAGAGACTCCATCTAGTTCCCATCTTAATCAGATATCCTAGGAAGTTATTTAGCCACCAATATCCCCTGTAAAGTTGCCTCTATAAAAATCATGATTAATTATATGATGAATATAATTGATAATATTATGTTAGTATAGAATTAATTTAATGATATAATCATGAATTAATATTACTATTATGGCATTCAGAAACATTAATGAGCATTTATTATATGGCAGGTGGTGTAGCAAGCACTTTTCTTTTTCCAGTAACATATCTTTTATCCTCACAGCAATTACATGATAAATTTATAATAATTATTCCTTTTGTACAAGGAAAGAAATCAAGGGCTTGAAAGGCTAAATGGTTTGCCCAGGATCACAGCTAATAAGTGGTGTAGCCAGATTTGAAACTAAGGCAGTGTGACTTCAGACCCCATGCTTTTATGGACTCTGTTGTGCTGCATCCGGAGAGCTTCTCTCAAATATTCTAGACTGTGGCATTAGCCTGAAGTGCACTTCAGGGTACTTCAATTATTAGAAAATTCCCAGGTTTTGGGGTGCGTGGGTGGCTCAGTTGGTTAAGCGGCCAACTTCGGCTCAGGTCATGATCTCACAGTTTGTGTGTTCAAGTCCCACATTGGGCTCTGTGCTGACAGCTCAGAGCCTGGAGCCTGCTTCGGATTCTGTGTTTCCCTCTCTCTCTCTGCCCCTTCCTCACTCCTGCTCTGTCCCTCTGTCTCTGAAAATAAATAAATGTTAAAACAAATTAAAAAAAGAAAATCCCAGGTTTTCAATTTATAAAATACAACTAAATCTACCTATATCCCCAAATGTATAAATATCTCTTGAGAGGTTGTATGTAAGGGAATAAGAAATATTTTTTTATGCTGGAGAGTACTATAGGCATGTATATTTTTATTGTGATATAATGAAATAAAAGCACTACTCTTAAAAGCACAGTGCAAAATGTTTTGATATACGTATATACTCTTCTAACCAAACCTCTAATGAAAATATAAAACATAGTCATTACTCTAAAAGGTCCCTTCATGCCTTTTCTGTGGATAATCCTTCAATGGTCTCCACAGAGTTCTTGAACTTTGTTAAAATAACATACTGTACTTTTAAGTCTGTTACTTTACTTTTAAGTCTGTACTGTTACAAGTCTGTACTTTTAAGTCTGGCTTCTTTGCTGAGTGCAATGCTTTTGAGATCATTTTGGTTTTTGCATGTATTACTAGTCATTGCTAATTTCTTCTATCTAATTTCTAGGTAGCATTTCATTCATAAATAGACCATCTTGATTATCTATTCTCCCATTGATGAATATTCATATTGCTTTCAATACTTTGCTATATTGCATAAAGCTAAAATGAACAATCATTAAATTGCATATCATGATCACATGTTTGGATGTCTTTTCTGCCAATACTTAGGATTAGAATTATTGGATCATAAGGTAGATACATTTTTAACTTTATTAGAAACTGACAAATAGTTTTGCCCTGTGATTTGGTGATCTGACACCCTCCTAACAATTTGAGAGTTCTAACTGTCCCTTCATCCTCTCTAAATTTGGGATCGTTACTCATTTATTTTACTTTATCTGTTCTAGTGGGCACATTGTGATATCTCATGGTGGTTTTAATTTTCATTTTTCTGATGAAAATAACATTGGCCATCTTTGCAGTATGTTTATGACTGCTAGTATAACTTCTTTTTGGAAATTCTACAACCATAACTAAGAGTTGGTAGTGCTGGTGTACAGATAACACAGCAATAACATAGACAGTCCTGAAATAGATCCAAAAATATATGTACAAGTATTTTTTAACTAAGTTACAAATGAAATATGTGTATATATTTACATTTAAATTTATATATTTATACCTAAAATTAATTTTATAATATAATCTGTATTTTTCCACTTATTTGATTTTGTAACTAGGACATTTTACAAATAAATGACTCATTTTTAAATGACTATTATTTGGGGCACCTGGGTGGCTCATTTGGTTAAGCATCTGACTTCAGTTCAGGTTGTGATCTCAAGGTTCGTGGGTTCCAGTCCCACATCGGGCTCTGTGCTGACAGCTCAGAGCCTAAAGCCTGGTTCAGAGTCTGTGTCTCCCTCTCTCTCTGGCCCTCCCCCACTCAGGCTCTGTCTTTCTCTCAAAAATAAATTTTAAAAAAATTTTAAAAAATTAAATGACTATTACTTGATTATATGAATGTAACTAGATTAGTAGTCTATTCTCTTATTTATATACATTTAGATTTCTTTCTTTCTTTAAAAAATTATCTAATGATTATCCTTGTAAAAATAGATTTATCAAATTACACCATAATGTTTAAACTTGTGGTAGAAACACTTAAAATAAGATTTACCCTCTTGGGGCGCCTGGGTGGCGCAGTCGGTTAAGCGTCCGACTTCAGCCAGGTCACGATCTAGCGGTCTGTGAGTTCGAGCCCCGCGTCAGGCTCTGGGCTGATGGCTCGGAGTCTGGAGCCTGTTTCAGATTCTGTGTCTCCCTCTCTCTCTGCCCCTCCCCCGTTCATGCTCTGTCTCTCTCTGCCCCACCCCCCAAAAAACAACAACAACAAAAAAAAACGTTGGAAAAAAAAAAAAGATTTACCCTCTTAACACATTGAGTGTGTTAACTATAGTCACAATGTTGTATATCGGATCTCCAGAACTTATTTATCCTGTACAATTGAAACTTTATACCTGTTGAATAGCAATTCCCCATCCCACCACTCAGTCTCTTGGAAACCACTATTCTACTCTCTGCTTCTGTAAGTTTGAGAACTTTAGATACTTCATGTAATTGCAATCATGCAGCATTATTCTATGACTGACTTACTTCACTTAGCATAATATTCTCGATGTTTATCCATGTTGTCTCATATGGCAGTTATTTCCTTTTGTTTAAGGCTGAATGTTTTTATTATGTACATACCACATTTTTTTTTATCCATTCAGCCATCAATGGATATTTAGGGTTTTTCCCACATCTTGGCTATTGTGCCTAGTGCTCCAATAAATACAGGAGGGAATATCTCTTCAAGATTTGACTTAAATTCTTTTGGGGAAATACCCAGAAGTAGGAATGCTGCATCATATGGTAGTTCTATTTTTACTTTTTTTTTTAAGAAACCTGCATACCATTTTTCATAACAGTTGCACCAGTTTACATTCCCTCTAAGTGTACAAGTGTTCCAATTTCTCCACATCTTCATATATTTTCTTTTCCGTTTAGTTTCATCTTAATACTTGTGAGATGCCATCTCACTGTGGTTTAATTTCATTTCAGTGACCATAAAAGAAAAATGTATTAACTTGTCTTTGCCAAGTTTAAAAACTGCTGCTTATCAGAAGACATCAGTAATAAAATGAACAGGGAAGACACAGAATGGGAAAAATATTTGCCACATATTTCTAACAAAGGACTAATATCCAGGTCACATTAAAAATTCATACAAGTTGATTGATGCATGCATTTCTAATAATCATAAGAATTTTTTTAAATGTTTTAATGTTCACTTATTTTTGAGAAAGAGAGACAGAGTGAGAGCGAGGAAGGGGGAGAGAGAGACACACACACACACAGACAGACAGAGAGGGAGGGAGACACAGAATCCGAAGCAGGCTTCAGGCTCTGAGTTGTCAGCACAGAGCCCGATGCAGGGCTCGAACCCATGAGCCATGAGATCATGACCTGAGCTGAAGTCGAATACTTAACCACCCAGGCACCCCGAAGTCTTAAACACTGTACATTAGCATGAAGTATTAACAGGATTCACATGAAACGTGGAATCCCAGAGGACCTTGGGCATCTGGGTTTTACCACTGCAGTTGAAAACTAATGCTTGAATATTAGTATATTTAGCATACCACTCAAAATATAAGAACGTTTTTTTTTTTGGGGGGGGGTGGCTGGTTATTTCTATATTCTCTCCCAGGAAGTCCTTCTGAGGAACCTCATTGTCAAACACAAAGGTAGTACCTATTTCCAAAGCTGCTTGCCAGCTGCCACAATGATTTAAGTTGTCCAGAGTTTCACCCAAAAACACACTTTACCTGTGTCTCCGGCTGCTATGTGGGCTAACAAAAAGAGGTTTAGTGATTTGTTCAAGGCTCCACTTGAACTATGCTAGATGTAGAAATATTCCATTTTTCTGATTCAGTACAACAAATCTTTACCTCATTACAAGATGATAAAAATATAAATCTATCAGAGTCTCAGATCTCAATGAACATATACTCTCTCAACTCACAATAAGTTGTTTTATCTGCCTGATAGAAGGATAATCTAGTGAAAAGGAGTATGTCTCCCTCTCTCTTTCTCTTTCTCTCTCTCTCTCTCTCTCTCTCTCTCTCTCTCTCTCTCACACACACACACACATACACAAATAGACACACAAAGACAAGATAATTTAAATACAGTGAGAGAATAACACATGATTTCTGATGATAGATAACATAATGGCAACAGTCTCTCACAATTTACATTATACCTTATCTTGCAAACAATGGTTTGCCCCAGTAAATATCCTACAAAACCCTCCTCTGAACACCTAGATTTCTGGTTAGGAGGGTACAGTTTATCTATCACCTCTTTTCCGGGCCCTGGTTCTTAACAACTTTTGTGTCATTCCTACAATGCCTTGTCCATTAAGTATTACCTACTTCATACTGCTCTGTTAACAATAGTGCATATGTGTGTGCATGCGCACGTGTGTGTGTGCTATCTGTATTTTGTCCATCCTTTCATCCCACTGCATGCCTAAATAATGATGACAGTGTAACTGTATAAACTTAGTCTATGAATGTGTTCCTTAACATTTAAAAATATTCTATACTTCTATATGGAAAAAATATAAAGTTGGTGTGCAGTCTCTATTATTAAATGATACAGGATTTAATTTCTTATTTCATTTAGGTCATTTTAGCTACTCATTAAGTAATACGCTTTGGGAAAATTCTAGTTATCTGAACACTCTAAAAGAAAGTATCACATTGAATTATTAGCAATTGATGATTTGTTAAGTCTTGTGCATTCCAAATTATAGTAAATAAACAATAAACTCAAGTATGTAGCATTCAGAATAGGATATATATAGAAACAGAATAGGAAATTAACAATTTACACTTTTAAATTAGCCTTTTATTTATACCTTTAAGGTTCAAATATGAAGCAATGCATTCACTGAGGAAACAAAGGGGAAGATTAGAAATTTCCAATTCTCTCCACATAGTTCCTGATTCTGCCAGTCCTTTCAAATAATCAGAGCATCATGGAGCTTATATGGGCTTTAGAGATCATCTTGTCTAGCACCCTTTTATTGTAAACTTTTAAATCTATTAAGGGTGCCAGTTCTCTAAACAAATACATTCCAGCAGAAGAAATATCTTGATTATAGGTTTATACTATAGCTATTTAAAATTCTAATTGGTGTATTAAAGCAATTATTAAATAGAATCCTATAAAATATTTATACCCTGCATAGTTCAGAATAATCACAATAGAGCATTTCTCCCTTATATGAATTATATTTAAGAAAAAAATACAAATATTCTGGTTTTCCCATGATCATTTATAAAACCTATTAGTCGTGCTGACATGTAGGTGGTTATTTTTTTTAATGTTTATTTACTTTGCGAGTGGAAAATGGAGTGAGAGAAAGACAGAGAGAAAGCAGGGAAAAGGCAGGGAGAGGGAGAGACAGAATCCCAAGCAGGCTCCACACCCAGCGCAGAGCCTGATGTGGGGATGCGACCTTATGACCCTGAGATCACGACCTAAGGTGAAATCAAGAGTCAGACACTTTAACCGACTGAGATACCCAGGTGCCCCAAGTGGTTATTTTGAAGAATAAAAATGAGTTAACCAAATAGAGTATATCAGAAATAATATTGAAATTTTTCCAACTGAAATTCTGTTAATTTGCAAACTCAAAAATTTCTATTAAGCCATACACAAGAAGAGTCATTTTAGCAATGAATAGGAAAATTCATTTCTCTTAAATGCAAAACATGAGCTTATAAAAATTTTAGAATCCTATAGCTCCTGGAAGTATATTCAGGAGCACCTCCATTCAGTAAAGAAAACCCTAGACTCATCGCTAAAAGATGCAAATTATATATTTTAAGACCTCAATTGGGGAGAAATTGTATAACTCCCCTCTGTAATTCATTCCAAGGTTTTAAAATCCTATTGTCAGGAATTTCTTCTTCCTATCTAACCTACATCATTCATGCTTCAGTTAAGTCTGTTACTTCTTGTTTTTTTTTTTTTTTCTTTTTTCTTTCTCAGTATAAATTGAGAACTGCTGAGGCAGACAGAGCTGATTTGGAGATTGAAACAAGTTGAACTGTTTCCCAGATTACTATCTCTTAGAACATTCTAAAAACAGACCAATTTGGATAACTTAAATAGGATTAAATATAGTGAATTACCATCCACAAACAAACTTTACTGAAATAATTGGTAGCATTCTTGAGAGGTAGTAGAATTGGTGGTAAACGTACTTTTTCTCTGTTTTATACTCCTAATTCCTTCAGTAGACATAGGTAAGTGCTCTAGTACCTTAAAAACGATAGAAAAATGTAGGCGTATATTCAGAAATTTCAGAATATGTAGAACTTCCCCTATATGCAGAGTTCTACATATTCTGAACTTTTTTATTTTTAAAAGAAGGCATTTTAAATTTGATTTATCTGAGCTTAAAGAATATTACAATTCTTATTTGAGTTAGTGAAACTTAGTCACCCAGTGATTACAACAACTTGGGAAAGATGATAGAAGCATAGGTTGAAATAGAAAATAGTGTACTGACTTTCTTGGGTATTTTTCAGATCAAGTTCATATACCTGACATTATTAGCACCCCATGGTTTGATCAGTAGTATATCTATGCCTGTGACTTTCAACCTTTTCAAGGTTAGAGAAACTATGAAAAATCCTTGTCTTTGGAAGAAATACCACAGTTGGACATAGAGATCTGTTTTTAAGAGAAATGATACTTTATACTCTGCATAAACCTAGAGATTTCTGTAGTACCTATATTTGACCTGAATCTGTGTATAACTACAGAGAAAAATTAGTCAGGACACACCATATCTGGAACATTTTATCCATAGAGAAGAAAGCAGAACTTTAACAGAAAGGGAAAAATCACTTTTAAGAGATTGCAATTCAGACAACCTCGGTTAATCAGGGTGCTGACATTCCAAATCCGTTGTACTTGACATGACTTTGCAGGTTCAGTGTTAGGAAAAAAAAGAAACTTTTGGCTTACCCCTGCTCTATTTGAAACAGTAAGACTTAGAGGCTTTTCTCTATGAATTTTTTTCTCATTTTCATTTTTTTCCAGCTACCCCATCAGTATATTTTATGTAATCAAAATAGTGTATGTCTGACTTCTCTTTTAGACAATTTTGTTGAGTGTTAAAATAAATCACGTGGAGAGAGAGGGAAAAAAAATTTGTACAGACATATCTCATAGCCAGATAAGAAATTGCCACAAGATAAAAATGTTCTAAATACCATTAAGGGGGAAAACAAACAACAAAGAATGTTAAGATTCAGAAATATAATCTGAAACCTACACAGACTCTATAATCTGAAATTAAGATTTGTTGTTTTTTAAAATGTGGATTACCCCTGAGGTACTAAAGGAACAGGTTTCTGAACATCAGTCTTGACTTACTAAATCAAAATGTCTCAAGGTGGGTCTTGGAAATTTGCATTTTTAAGAAGCTTCCTATGTGATTACCTCAGGCACTAAAGTTTGATAATCACAATTGTAGAGTTTCATAGGCATGAAAACAATAAACCAAAACAGAACACCTTCCAAAAAAAAAAAATATGATGTCAAGGTTTAAGTCCCTTCAGATGTTTATTTTAGTTGAGATAGACAATCCCTTCCTCTGGCCAGAAAGCCATCTCATTACTATTGTTGGCCAGAAAAGTGAGATAAGACACATAACCACGGAAAAGCAATCACCGCAATGCACAAATCTCCTTGAGGACAGAAACTATGTGGTTCATGATTTTGTCCCCAGCTTAGAGGAGGCATAAAAATATGTGTCACATGAATGAGTGAACATGATCAGAAAGTTGGCCCTACCAGCCAAAGGGCAATCAATCGCCTTATTCAAAGCACAGCATAGTCCTTTTCAGAATGTATGACTGGCAACAATACCTTGAAGAATCCAGCTCCTAAGTACATTGAAGGCAATGGTGTGTGTGGGAGACTAATGGAAAATTACTGGCTGAGAATGAAAGCAAGCTATGTTCTTGAACTTCTCCGCGCTTTTCCTTTTTACTATGCAATTGACACTATTATTGTTTTCCTCACTGCTACTTGTGGTATTCTGTGTGAACAATTTACTGACATACTATTATTTTTTTCTGCATCTTTCTATGGTATTTCTTCTCTTTAACCTTTAGTAAGTTTTTTCAGATGTGACTTTTTATTTTACTGCAAAAATGTTAAGTACATACTGATAATCATAAGAAAGTTTAAATGGTACCCAGATATCTTAATGCACTGATTTTAAAGCATTAAGTTTTCAGAATATATTGAATGCTAGAAAGGGGAAAAATCAATACATAGAATACACATGAAACACTCTAGCAAATGCTGGTAATATGGTAGACTGAACCAAACAGTTTTGTTAATATGAATTTCATATTCTGAAGAATGCATACATATAGAATGACAAAATTTGCATAAAATATTCCTTTAAAAGTTCAAAATCCAGCAGTCAGACAAAATTAAGGTAAATCATTTGACCTATTTATTACAATTCTGACTCCCTGAAAATCTGGTAAAATAAAGTTCATGATTTCTTTGATGAAATATTTTTCTTTAAAAAATGAGAAGTCAAACTTATGTGTGGCTTTAAAGTGGGATGAATTTTGTAATACCAGAAATACGAAGATTACCTAACATCATTTCCAGTCTAAATTTACATACAGCATGCAATTCAAGTATTACATATTCTTTATAAGAAGATAAGATAATCTAGTGTCTGAATATCGGAAAATCTAGTGTCACCTTCATAAATTGTATTAATTAATGAACAATTTATTTGTCCCAGAAAACTTTTATGTATCATCTTCTAAATGCTAAATATCACAGCATAGTCTTTGGAAGAATGAGGATGAAAATGTGTGGAGTCTTAATGACAGAAGGCCCATAAGAGATACTCTGGGGAGGCAATACCTACTATCATGAAAATGATAAAATATTGAAATGAAAAAATAAAACTGAAAGGAAAGGATAGCATTGTAGAAATTTTAAAAACCTTTTGATTTCCAGAGAATTTTTAACAGCCCAAAATAGCTAGAGTATGGGGAAAGGGAAGAATTGTGAAAACAATCTATACACTAACTGCTTTGTGGTTCACATGTGAGAGCCTGACCCGGTTTTACTAACCATTTCCTTTCAGACGTGCATCTCCCATTATCCCATCTACATGAAACTTTCCAGATCCAGGCACACCTGCCAGCAAACTGTCCTACTCATCCTTTTTGCATGCAAAAGAAAATAATGTAATTTTTTTTGCATTTATAATTATTTTCTCCTGAATCTCTAGCTAAGAAAATGTAAAATAAGATTATTTTTAAGGCCTAGGGGTAAAACATCCTCAATGATACTCAACTCCAATTAATCATCAAAGCTACAAGAAATGGATCTATTTCCCACACTTAATGGTCCCCTTCAACTTGTGGTTATGGTAGCAGTAAAATACCATGATCCATGCTTACTTCTGCTTGGGTGAGAGAGTCTAGCAATGTATTACTATTTCTGTTGAGTGAGGCAAATATTTGCAAAGTTGATAAAAAATAAACAGACTGGAGGAGTTTAAAAATGGGTGTACTAATATCCATATCTGATATGATATCTGATCTAATATGAATATCTGAATATTCCATTTTCATAGAATTTTATATATTGAATTCAGAATATATTTGACATCTCCATTTCTAAGCCTCTTTCTAGCACCTATATTCATAATAGTGAGTGAAACATTGTCTCTGCCCAGAGAGTTTGAGTGGAAAACCTACATGGAATACAAGTCCTGTGCTTATGATAACACAAGCTAATAACAATTATAAATAATTCTTTATAGATTACAGAGTTCTTGAAAATATATTAGCTTATATAATCTTTATCATTTGTGTTAGATTTTGTCACCACATACATTTATTTAGAAAGAAATTGAGATCTTCAGATTAATCTTTAAGTTATATAGCTAGTATATGTCAAAGCTTAGTTTTGAATTAAATCTTATTACTAATCCATATATCCCTCCCAAAAACTTGTGCTCTTGGTAACCAGAGCATATGGTTAATGAAGACAAAATCAAGGGTAACATCAAAAAGTCCAAAAGGTAGTTAAATTAGTTCCGATACAATAGTGTATCATTTTATTTAATATTAATTAAAAGTCAGCACTCCTGGGCGCTTGGATGGCTCAGTCGGTGAAGTGTCTGACTCTCGATTTCGGCTCAGGTCATGATCTCACAGTTGTGCGTTCTAGCCCCACTTTGGGCTCTGTGCTGCAGCACGGAGCCTGCTTGGGATCCTCTCTCTCCCTTTCTCTATGGCCCTCCCCCACTTGCTCTGTCTGTCTCTCTCTCAAAAATAAATAAATCAATTTGAAAAATTAAAGAAATAAAAGTCAGAACTCTTGTAAAATACTTACCACGGGTAACTAAGAATCATTTGTAAAGAGACTGAATAGTTCGGGGAAATCATAACTGTTAGTGGGTAAAACAAGTCAACCTTCATATAGTTCTTATGGTTCATCAATATACTTCCAAATGCATACTTGACTGTATCTATATAAAAGTCTACATCTATTTATAGATAGGTAGGTATAGACATAAGAAATATCAATGTGTATATAGAAACATAACATTCTACTTTCAACATTTTTGCTACAATATGCCTTCATTAATAGAAATATTTTTTAAAATCATTTTTGAAATACTTTAGCAAATATTAAAATGTTTCATTCTTCTTATTTTAACTTTTTTGCTTCCTCACTCCCTTTAGTTTTACTTAGCATTTTAATCTGGAGCTTTAAGCTCACTCTAAGATAAAAAGTGTCTCCTTATATTTTAACTGATCAGTTCTCTATCTCCAAATCCCATCAATCGGTAATATGACTTATGAGCAACATAATTTTTTCTCGAAATCAGTATGGATTTCAGATACAAAAAGATATTTTGGTTTTCTACGACTTCCATCTAAAACATTGCCAACGATCCACGACCTAGCACAGCAATTTTCATGTAGTAGACATTCAATAAATGTTTGTAGAATTAAGGTAGGAATGTGGGGGAAGGATTTAGTTCATGGAGGATAAGTGATTATTGGGGAAAGTGATAGTTGAGTCCACTTAAAGGTAGTTTGAATGATCTCAGCATGTATGATTCACATCCTCAGGTGAATTATCCATTGCTCAAAGTCAAAGGTAGAAAAAAAAAACCTAATCCATGGTATCAATTTTTTCTCCACTTATAATCAGAAATGAAACAAGGAGGGAAAAAAGTCAGAGGCAATAATGAGAAAAGATTAATTAAACTTCTAAACTTCATGAAAGTTAAAAGTTTGGAGAAATGGAAGTTTGTACTTTAGATGACCCAGAGCATCCCTTTCTAATAACTCTATAATGACAATTTTCTTTGTAAATGAATCCCTTCTCATGCATGCTATTTTAGATTGATCACAGAATCCTTTGAAAGGCTGAAAATTATTCCTGCCTAGCTCTTAATGAACTTGTATATTAGGATAGGATTTTCAGGAGGATTTGGTTCCTTTTTCCCATCAGGCTGGGAACTATTAGTGTTAGTCTCAGACAAATATAAAAGGGTCAGAGAAAACTTTATCCTGTCTGTGTGGGTCTTCACTGAAGTCATGTTGAGGACAAGATTGCAGAATAACCCCAGAATATGACCACCAAATGCAAATTTTCATGTTGATAAGCCTTTAGATTGTGTTTCATTACCATACACTCTTTCTCCACTAAAATGCAGCCATTTCAATTCAACACACAGTTAATAGAGGAGCAAACCACTGGCTTTTGTGGCTGATTGCTTCTTGTCCTCAATGCTTTAAAATAAACTAATTCTTTTTTTAGCAACTTATTCTTTCTTGCAGCCATTCAAAACATTTTTTGAATGTCTGCTAAGTATACTACATGGTGAGAGATGAAATCGTCTCAGCTCTGCCTTCAATCTAGTAGGGGATTCAGACAGGTAAACAAATCATTACTCAATATACTGGGACAAGAGCTTCAGAGAAGCAAATGCAAAGCACACCAGAGACACGAAGACAATGATATTTTCAGAGAAGAGTATACTTGTGCAGGACTTTGTGAGAAAATATGGCTTGAGAAGGTGCAGAAGCAAGAAGAGCAGTTATTTCAGACAGAGGGAATGTGGCCTGGAAAGGAAAAACGACATGAACAAAATGAAGCATTTTGAGAACAAATGTGATTAGAAATATACTTCTTTAAGAACAAGCATTATGAACTTTATTCCTCCAGAATTTTGGAGTAATAGAAAAATAACAGAGTCAACATGTATCCGTCAGGATCAATAACAGCAAAGACAGAAATGGAAAGACGATAGATAATACTAGCTTTTATACGTACCCATAAAGGCATCACGTGTTACAGGTAATTACTCCTAAACAACATTATGAGGCTACCTTTGGTACTGATGTAAAGTAAATAAAAATTTGAAATCATTTCTTGGTGTATTTAGAGTGAGTTGGGGGGGATTGTAGCTATGAAAGAGAGGCTGTGGAATGATTTTCATCCACACAATAGAGAGAGATAAAAAATGGAAATCTTCTCAATCTCATCAGGCTCCAGGTCTCTTAAGACTAAAAAAAATCCTCTTTTTCCTCTTATTTTTGCACCAAATTATAAATAAATACAACTCCTAAAGAATCTTCATAATCCACAACTTTTTTTGGACCCATTCTGTATAAATAGCATCTAATAATATTATTTTTGTACATCATCTCTGCATGTGTCTAAATCTGGAATGTTCACAGCTTTTGAATGGTCTTGGATACAATGGCACATATTTATATCATATTAGCAGAAATAATTATGTAATTACTCACTTAGGGATACTGAATATTTTTTTCAAACACAATTTATCAATACTAAAAGGCTAAAGGGAACATACTCATCTTGAAAGATCAGATCAAGAAAGTTCTGGCCTTCAAGAAGAGAAAGGCATGGAGAACACCCATGTGCAGAAGTGCAGAATACTAGGCTTTCCTGAAACTTAAGCCCTCAGCTATTTTGCCCTTATTATACCACACTGCTCTTTCCTCTCACTGCTGTCTTCTTAAATGGAACATGAGCTGTGAGGTTGAATAGTAACAAGTCTGACACTGCAGAAAGAGAGAGAGCAAGAAAGACTCAATCAAAAGCACAAACCCTTCACTAATCTAATGGATTGATCTGTATCCCTAAATATCATTAGGACATACATTTCTTTCTTCTGAATTTCCTCCCAGCTTTCAAATGAAATATCCCTGGAAAAATAAGTGCCAGATGCCTGTGATATGCTGCCTCAAAAATCTATCCTTGTGCTCATGTAAAATACTACCTAGAACCAGTAAATTACAATTTTCTATAACAATAAAATACACACACACACACACACACACACACACACACACACACACATTGTTAGAGTGAAATCAAGCAGAGAAGACAGGCACTATAAATTGCATGGCAACTGTCATTTCACCTACCAAAATCAAGAGCTAATAAGCAAAATCACAGTGAGAATATGGATGATTAGAAAATACTTCAAAGCACTCTAGGTAGGATTTTCTAATTAAAAAAAATCAATAGGCACCTCAAACTAGAGATCATTTAGATTCATTAATCATCAATAGCCACACCAAACCAAAGTGAGAGACCCATGAAAGCCAAGTCCGATGCTACATGTTAAATTCATTGACCCTAGTGCCTTCAAAGTGAAATTCATGGGAGCAAGATCTCAGAAAGAACCAGAAGGGAAAAGTAAATATGTCTATTGGTTGAAAGCACAGAGTGGAATTCAATGCCAACTGTTATGCAAGGGCTCACTACTTCTTACCCTTGCTTTTTCTCCTTGCCAACAAATTATAGCTCTTAGGAAAAGACATAGCAAACAATACAGAGAAATGCAAAAGGTGAAACAAAGAAAAAAAGATAAGCATTCTCGATTCCTTTCTTTATATAACCTCCCACAAATATTTTATTCATCAACATTTCCTGGTATTGAACCACTAAAACATAGGCTATATCAGTTCCCTTCTCTATTTTTCCTGGATTTCCACAATTCAAGCCTTCAACATCTCTGCTTTCATTACTTACATAGCCTCCAAACTAACTGGTCTCCTATTTGTGAGGTCTGCCACCATGCTGGCCACTCCTTCATTCTCCGTTCAATTTCCAAATAATCTTTCTGAAAAAAAAAAAAAATAGGTCAGTCCCTTCATGAAAACACTCCAAGGACTTTCCATACTAAAGTTTGTTATCAATTAATTAATTTATTCATAATTTAGATACAGCAAAATATTAAAACACTGTTTTATCTGCACAGTTACATGGTTTTTCCAAAGGTACAGAGTCACATATCCATTACTATAATCAAGAAGAAAGGAAGGGATTTTACAAAATAAAAATAAGTAAAACTAACTGCTCAGCCCCTTGTCAGCTTCTAAGGACTACTTTAATTAGGGTGCTCATGCAAATCCTCTAACCAGCAGATACATCTCAGTGGATACTTGGATGAAGTAAAGAGGTAGCCATGTGAAGATCTGGAAGCACAGCATTCATGAAATAAGAACTCAAATTTAAGTTTTGATATGTCTGAGTTATAGAAAGGCCAGAGGGACTGCAAACAAAGAGAAGACTTGTATAAGATGAGCTTGGAGAGATGGTGAGTCCAACTCTTGTAAAGCATTATATTCACTTTGAAGAGTTTAAAATTTTTTTCCCTAATTGTGATAACTGGGACAGGAAGCTTTGTTTTATGCTTTAAAGGTACATCTCCGGGTTGCCAAATAGACAATAAATTACAAAGAACAGGAATAAAATCAGATTGTTCAGCAAGAATACTATAGCAGTAGCTCAGGTCAGAATCATGACATTTTGAGCAGATATCAGTTAAGATTACAAAAATGGATGGACTGGAAATATATTTTAGAGTTTGAAGAAATAAGATTTTTCTCTAGGAATTCAATATGATGGTAGAATGTGGCAGGGAAGAGAAAGAAAGGATGCATGATTCTGTCCAGTTTCTGGACATTCTTAGAAAGAAATTAAGACCCATTTTAGGCTTAGTAAAGATTCTTTTATGACATTTAAGTATTATTGTACAAATGATGATAGATTTTAATTATATTAATTTAAAAACATATTACCTTCTCAATTCTCAGCCCAAGTAACACCTCTGTGGAACATATCCTTGATGTCTCCAGGCTTAGGTGTATACTTCTCTGCTCTCATATTACTCTGGGTTCATCTCTAATATCCCAAATACTAGCAGATACAGAGTTTCTTTCATCAGCCCTAACAGTTTCTCCCTTAGGAGGTATTAAATTAATATATTTTAAATATCTGGTGTTTCTTTTTCAGATTTTGATTTTTGGATATTTTCCACAAAAGAAGACTTTCTACAAATGATATTTTGAAAATATCAAAGTGTCAGACAATCACAGTAGGTTAAAAGGAGCAGCAGAGACTAGAAAAGAGATATATGGAGAGACAGACAAGGGTATGAGACAATCTGCTTAAATGCAGATAATGCAGTTGTTCATCTAATGTCAAGAGGGCTGTTTTGCTTTCAATAACTTTGTGGTATTTTATGACATATGCTTGAGAATATTCTCCTTTATGTAACAATTTATTCTCATTTCTTGCCTTCACTGTTGCATGTTTGACAATTTTAAAGGTTATTCTTTCTCTCTTTCTTTCTTTCTTCTTCTTCTTCTTTATATATATATATATATATACATATATATATATATGTATGTATATATATATATGTATATATATATATAT
>NW_024412417.1:23878473-23879664 GCF_014898765.1 Herpailurus yagouaroundi | reverse complement strand
TTTTTTTTTTCCACGGCTTCCTTCCTTTGTTCTTCTAGAGTTTTTTTCACCTCCCTGATAGAAGATCTGGCAAGATTCCACTTGAATTAAACTTTGGACAGGTGGTCTTTAATTACTAGTTGTTGTTAAGCTGACATAAATGTTTTAGATAAAACTCATTTTCTACCAAACATACTTTTTTCCTCTATTATATGATCACTACAAAAGTTGGAACTATTTGTCTACTCTCAAGGTATATCAACAGAAACAAATCCCAGGATGTTCTAGCACTGATATTTTTAGCTTAATAACTCACTAATACAGCTAATGCAATTAACTTTCACCAGCTGTGGTTATTTAGGCATCCCATCTTGTCCATTAGTTTTACAGAATAAAGGTTTGCTAAGGTTACATATGTTTGTTAAGACACACAAAATTAAGACAATGAAGTATTAATTTTAAAATATTATCTAGCATAACAAGGTAGTGCCATGTTGAAAGACTATTTAGGATTTAATTTACTGTTAAATGTCTACTATCTATACAAAATTGTCAAGAAATTCAACTATCCACAACATTTCTGTCCACCCCTATACATGTAAGAACAACTTAACCTCAGGAAGAGCCATGTAGCTCCAAAGTTTATAGAAGCAAGAAAAACAGTCTTATAAAAAGGCTTCATGAGTTGGTGAATTCAGGAAATAAATAGCTGACCCTTGAAAAACACAGGTTTGAGCTGCATGGGTCCACTTACAAACAAATGTTTTCAATAAATACAGTACACTACCACAAATGCATTTTCACTTCCTTATGATTTTTCCCTTACGGATTTAATAACATTTTTCTCTCCAACTTACTCTATCCTGAGAATACCGTATATAATACATATAACATACAAAATATGTGTCAACTGAATGTCTATGTTATTGGTAAGGCTTCCTGTCAATGGTTAAGCTATTGGTAATTACAATTTGGGGGGTGTCAAAGTTGTATGTAGATTTTCAACCGTTAAGGGTTGGTGCCCCTAACCCCTACATCATTCAAAGGTCAACTGTATCTCTTAATATCTGTTCTCTTGGAATTTTTTAATGTATGGACATTCATAATATAATTTATTTGAACAACAGTAGCATTTAATTAAAAAATAGTTATATGACATTTCATTGGAGAGAGACGATTATGGGGAAAACATGCAGTCTTTTTTTTTTTTTT
>NW_024412417.1:23862996-23878373 GCF_014898765.1 Herpailurus yagouaroundi | reverse complement strand
GGACAGAGAGAGACAGAGCATGAACGGGGGAGGGGCACAGAGAGAGGAAGACACAGAATCGGAAACAGGCTCCAGGCTCTGAGCCATCAGCCCAGAGCCCGACGCGGGGCTCGAACTCATGGACCGCGAGATCGTGACCTGGCTGAAGTCGGACGCTTAACCGACTGCGCCACCCAGGCGCCCCAAACATGCAGTCTTAAAACCACAATGGACCTAAGAAAGGCAATGTACAGAAAACAAAATATTTAGGGTCAGGCAAATTGCCATAACTCCTAAGTATATTTTACCCAGGTCAGAAAATTGATGCAACAGAGGAGGAGGTAGGTGAGGAGTTGAAAAGAGCTTGTTTGGAATATTTGCTATGGATGCCACATAACAAAAAGTATTTCAAATAGGGAATATAAGCTAAACTCTAAACTAGATGGTATAACATAAAAAGACATGTACATTTTCTTTAGGAATTTACACATTTATTGGGAATAAATGAAACTATACAATAAAAAAAACACAAAAAAAATCACCATTACTTACCTATGGATACGTTCATTAAAGTCTCAAATAATAGAATCATTCCTACTAATTATGGTTTGATTGATTTGATGGACCTTACCACCTATTATCCATAAAGTTAAAATCAAAATGGAAAAATGCTAATAATTTTGTTCATTTAATGTGATAATTTTTGCATAATTTAATATATATAAATATAAATACATAAATCACCCTGGATATAAAACTTTATATATACTTTAATATATAAATTAATCACAGGTTTTCATATAGAAAATGCTTTTTTTATAATAAGGGATAGATAGGAGCACCTGGGTGGCTCAGTCAGTTGAGCGTCCAATTCTTGATTTTGACTCAGGTCATGATTCTCGGGTTGTAGGATCAAGTTCTGTATCAGGCTCTGCACTGAGTGTGGAGCCTCCTTGAAATTCTCTTTCTGTCTCTCTCCTTTTCTCTCTGCCCACTCTTTCGCTCTTTCCCACTCACTCTCTAAAGTATAATAAACGATAGATTACTTCCATCATTTACTTGTTAGAGATGTTACTGCCTAAGTGGCTTTACAGGTTTATTGCCTTTCATGTTAGCATTGTTCTCTAGTAAATACGTTTTCATCACTGCTTATCTAATATATTATACCTAGAAATACTCTCATGGTTGCTTCAAATTTTAACCTAAGTTTCACATTCCAATTTTCAATTGATAATCACATAGTACATCTCTAGATTTTTTTGAATGTCAAAATCCCTTCTTATTTTTGAAGTTGTTTAGTGAGCCAAAATTGAATCCATTATTCTTATATTACATCCAAAGCGATGATTATGGCAAGTATATAATGCATGTACTACAAATTAAATACACACACACATACACACTGTTTCTGCTGACTGTTAAAAAATCATGAAGTTGTCTGATAAACCTTAATTCTTTAATTGAAAAGGTTAGTTTTGGGGCACCTGGGTGGCTCAGTCAGTTAAGCTTCCGACTTTGGCTCAGGTCACGATCTTAAGGCTTTTGGGTTCAAGCCCTGTGTTGGGCTCTGTGCTGACAGCTCGGAGCCTTTTCAGATTTTGTTTCTCCCTATCTCTCTGCCTCTCCCCGGCTCTCTCTCTCTCTCTCTCTCTCTCTCTCTCTCTCTCTCTCTCTCAGAAATAAATAAACATTAAAAAAACTTTTTTTAAAAAGAAAAGTTTAGGGGCGCCTGGGTGGCGCAGTTGGTTAAGCGTCCGACTTCAGCCAGGTCACGATCTCGCGGTCCGTCAGTTCGAGCTCCGCGTCAGGCTCTGGGCTGATGGCTCAGAGCCTGGAGCCTGTTTCTGATTCTGGGTCTCCCTCTCTCTCTGCCCCTCCCCTGTTCATGCTCTGTCTCTCTCTGTCCCAAAAATAAATAAACGTTGAAAAAAAAATTTTTTTTAAAAGAAAAGTTTAGTTTTTTCCACTGACTCAATTATTAATATAAACATATTTAACAGTTATTAGGAGCCAAAAATCGGTTCCTACTGTGAAAACTAATAAATAGTCTATGTTAAAACACTGCAATATAATTTTGCAGGCCTTTTGCTAAAATTATTATCTATTCTTCAACAGTTTCATACAATGAAGCAGCACAAATAAATCTATTACGATAACTTAAAATAAGGTCAGTATATTGAGGAACCTATGATTAAATTATTTATTTTCTCTTTGTTTTGTTTAAAGATTTGGGTAAACACTATATAATACTATAGCTGAATTTTTAGCTTTTTATAAATTTGAAAATTAATTTTGATAGTTAAAATTTAGTGGGCAGCATTAGTGAGCAGTTTCTAACCAGAAGATATTGTATAAGTCTCCTGGCTTTCAAAAATGTAGTCAGCATTACCCACAGCATGGGTATCATGGGGATATAGAGATGGAAGAAACGATAGATAAAAATATTAGATACATTTCATGACATGATGTACTAAACAATAGAAACAACTCAACCAATGAGAATTGGCTTCAATTTTGTTGTGGAACCTTTGCAATAAGTAAGTCCAGAGTAACACACACAATCTGATATAGCAATGGTGAGGAAGCCCCACTGTAGTGCAGATACAACTCTTGATACTGTGATTCAGAAAACAAAAAACACTCTGAAAACAATAAAATCTACAGCTGTCAATATATTCAATCTGCTTGACCAGATGGTGCAGTGAGAAGATAATTTGATTCCTCGGGTTGCCAGGAGGAAGGAAGTAAAGTGGGAACTTGGCAACATCCAAGTTCTGGTCAAAGAAGCATCGACCCCATCACTATTACACCCATCACTAGCCAGGCATCCAACAAGAATACCATGCTGTGGGAACCAGGATGGAATAATAGGGGTGCAGACACTTAGTTTGCTGATGAGCTATTTTATCTACTTTACTCCCAATAAATATTCTGTTCCTCAAAACTTTAGCAAAATTTGTTGCTTAATTTGATTACTCTTAATGGCGAGTCAGGGAGAAATGGGAAATGCTGTTAAGGCCCCCTTCTCTAGATTCCCTAGGTTACTCAGGGGCCATCCTAAATAGGGAAGTTAAACAAGTTACCAAATTTCAATGAATAAGCTCTGCATGAACGAGACATTACCCTCATGTCTCTCTAACTTTTAAGCTTGTGCTCATTGATGCTACCTTATTTATTGCATGTGGTGTAATTATTCCTTGCCAGTGAACTGTTAGATGATTTACCAAAGGGCTTGAATTCAGGTTGCCAAGATGTTTGGAAGTAGGACGATACATATGCTGCTCAGCTGTATTAATTCCTTCCCCTCGCAGCAAATCTGCCATCTATCTCTGCAAAAAACGGATATTAAGTGAATTTCTTTTTTTTTTTTCCCTAGTCAACTGCAATCACCACCGAGCTTCCTTAAAACTGTACTCTCGTAAAATCACAAGAGGGACATGGGGACATTTCCCAACACATTCTGGAATCTGATGTCAGAAAATACAAAAAGAAAAAAGAAATTGTGACCTCAGGGTTTCATTTTGCCGCCGGACTAAATGCATGAAATTGGCTGCCGATGAATATGACTACCATTAGTAGCTATTGGAAATTGTTTCTGTAAAAATATTCTATAGAGGAATTGCATTAGTCACAAGGTATAAAATGAATAGCCCAGAGTAATTTGGGAAATTTTTATTAGTGAATTGGGAAAGGAGAGAATTTGGAATTAATTATTAAAGATGAAAACTTAATATAATATTCAAAAATGATTAAAACTATGATGGTAAAATAAACTTTGCAATTTTTTCCAGACCCTTGGCTGGCCTTATTAATTTACACAAAAGCCCCAAGTTCTCAGAGCCGACCCAAGCAGAACACACATACACTCATCATACTCCTAAGAACTTTCTGTGATTTTTTTTAACATTCAAGGTTTGCAAAAGAATATAACCAGTAACCCCTAAAGACAGATTGTAAAACAATACGGAAAACAGTTAATCATATTATTGTAAGAAAATATTTGGAAACTCAAAAGCAGAAGCTATAGATTCCAAATACATATATGGTCATGGGATTTTAAAACCTGTTTTTAAAACTAATCAAGGATCCCAGAGCTGAACTAAATACATGACTTGCCACCCAAAGAGGTCTTAGAGAGTTCTGAATATGGATCTTTAGATCAAAGTTTTCTCTAAGAAAACTGAGAAAAGAAATATGTTGCAAAAAACACTATACTGTGAATTTAAAACTTTAAGACCTATATGCTCCATTTTGAGGAGAATAAAGCAAGGGGAAAAGATGGCTCATGAATATATGTTTATTGTAAAGAAATATTGCCTGAGGAACATTAAATATTAATTCTAGATTTCAAACTAAAATTGTACCTACACTATTCAGTCAGATACCAAAGTGAGACCTTGACAAAATAAAATATTTATATGTAAATCAAAGTGTCCATAAAGGAATTTAAAGTTTATCCCTGAATCTGCTGCTCTAACACTACAACACCAGAAGGTTGTCAACATGGCATAAGTTTACTTCCCTGAAAGAAATCATGGTTTGAAAATCACAAAAAGTTCTCAGGGTATAAAACAATACAGCACAGATAAGGGTTTTTGTGTTGTTGTTGTTGTTGTTGTTAATTTAAGAGCCTCTAAAACATTTATAGAGAATTTTAAATTATGATTCATAATAATTTATTTATTCGCTCAACTATAATTTATTTAGAATGTTACAAGCTGACAATCCAAGAGCTAGAAGATGTACAAAGTTTCTGTACTTCTAAACTTTGCATTTTAGTTGGGATGAAACTGAAATAGAGAAAAAGGTTAATGATTAAGAACAAGTCAATTAGTTAGAAGTTACATGAAGAAAATAAATCAGAGTTAAATGAGAGAGAGTTAGTTGCACAGGCTGCTTTTGAAATCATCTAAATGTGCTCTACATGGCAGGGATGGTGTGAGATATATAGATGCTGTACAAAAGAACAACATTTGATCTGAAGTTTTAAAAGCAATTTTGATGAATTACTGCATTCACAGAATTGATATGATTTTTCAAGTTATCCTGGACTTCAGAATACAAAACGTAAGGTTTTTGTTTCCTGCTGTAACTCAAGGTATGATTAGAACTTTCCTGAACAAAGAGTCAGAACACCTGAGTTCTAGTTATTTACTCATTAGTCCTCCATCTCTCATTGAACTTATTTTTCTTTCATTCAATATATATCCATTAAATGCTTACTTAAATATCAGATGTCTTGAGTAGAAGCCTTTATATATAGCAGTAAAGACTCTTTACCTTTTTCATTTCCTTCATAGAACATATAATAATTTAGATTTTTAACAATTTAGAGTAAATATGAATTTTAAATCACTGGCTTATATCCTCTTTCCCTCACCAGAGTAAACTCTACAGAGGATCAAGCATTATTGATCACTATACAGTTAACAGTGTCATGTGGCAAATGTTCTGTAAATATCTGCAAAAATAATAATGAAGGAAGGAAGTAGAGAAGGGAGGGGGAGGAGAAGGAAGGAAGGCAGGAAAGAGGGAGAAATAAGGATGAAAAGAAGGGAAAAAAGAAAGGAAGTTAAAAAAAAGAAAGAGAGGGAGAGAGGGAATGATGGAGGGAGGAGGGACAGAAGAAATGTAACACATAAATATATGGGGTCTGTGATCAAATCAAACAATAACAATGAAACCTACCAGGTTAGTGCAAGTAAGTAGATATTTGAAGAGTAGAATAGCTACTGCTATGAAGGAGAAACACAGAAATGAGAGCCAATAATCCAGTGTAGGAAAAGGAATAAAAAGTCATGCGGAGCTCTGTCACAACTGCATGTCCTTGGATAAAACAGAAGTCCAACATAAGGCTTTTTACTGAAGTTCAGGTACATTTTAAACTGCCTACTAGATCTCCATTATGGCCCACTCCATAGCAATACAAATTCAATGTGTCCAAACTGATTTTCTCAACCTGCTCTCTACATCATGATTTCTTCTTTTATGAATCATGTGACCATTCATCTCATTAAGCCAAAAACAATGAGTCATCCTCTTTCTTATCTACTGAATCCAAGTGGTTTCTAAATCCTATCAATTTTCCTCCTAAAAATGCCACAAACCCTTTTTCTCCATTCACACTTGCCTGCTTTGTTTCAGATCCACCTTGTTCCCCTGCTGGATTGTAATAATGGCTACTTAACTAGGACTCCCTATGCTTGTTTTTGGACCTTTCTTCCCACAGCAAAATTGGAATTTTAAAAATCCAGATATAATTATGTCATTTCCTTCACTGAAAGACGTTAGTGCCCCTCTTTGAGTAAGTATAAACAGCATTAACAAAAGTTCCCTCATGATTTGTCCTATAAACATCTTCCCTACCTTATGTTCCCTGTACTCCATGCTACTGACACAAATAGTTGGAACCAAACATTGAGTAAGACAAACTATTCTATTATCAAACATAGTCAAGGAGAACAAAATAAACAACACTTCATAATATAAATTCTAATTATGAGAGGAGAAAATCCTCAGACACAATGTATCAGATAGATGTATCTTTATGTAGGGAAATTTGAGACATCCCCACACCACTAATCACTGCCTACTCCCTTGGGGCCTCAAGGTTGAATCTGTAAGAATATTGACGGGAAGAGGAAGTAAATTAGCACATTTAAAACCGGAACTTACTTATTATTTTGGTATTTTTGTTAGCCATGTAACTTTCTTAGTGACACTTGATAGATAATATTAGAAGCTTTCCTAAATGTTCTTATTAAAGGCTTGTATCATATTATAGTGAAACCGCTCATTTTCGTACTGTTCTCCAAGCCATGCACATCCCATGTGTCTTTTTTATAGTATATTTAATGCCTAGCTAGCATTGCCCAGATGTATAACATATGTTTGTGATCTTCTGTCCCTGTTGAATAATGTGTCAGTACCTTCTACCCAAAGACCACCGGGAACACACCTGTAGTTAAACAAGTAGGTTTATGACTCATGGCAGTGAGGGAGAACACCCATTCTGGGGAACAATGAACCATCTCAGTAAGAGGGTTTTAGAAAGGAATTATAGGATTTGGTACTGTTTTGGGTGACTTTGGGGCAGATCAATGGAACCAAGAGTTTGCTAGGCTTTACTCTAGGTTTGATACCATGAGGAAGTGGAGTTAATTCTTTGATTGGGTATTGTAATACATCTCATCTAGGAGAAGATAAGACTAGACAAAGGCCAAAGCTATAATAATCAATAAAATAGTAGTGGTGGCTCATATCAGCCACATTAGGAGGATGTCTTGTCCTCCTGTTGGTTTGGAAGATATTGATGTTTTTGATTATGTTCAAATATAATAATGGAGGGGCCTTTTTTTTTTTTTGATTCTTTATAGTAAAGGGGTGGTCTTGTCTGATGAAGATATATTGTGAATTTTTTTTAGATTCCAGAGGAGAATACAGTCCTAGCTATGCATGCCAGGCCACTCCTACCAATGCTAAGGCCTGACTGATAGTATCAGTATCAGGTACTACCTTTCTCTTTCTTAAAAGAATTGGATTAATAAAGTGCTTAATACCATTTTTTTTCCTCTTAGCAACTGATCCACTATTGCACAACGTTATCAATTGCCTCACCGATTAAAATCATCAAAAACTTTAGTCCACTCATTAAAAGAAGTCCACTGACTGATTTACTATATAACAAATTTTTGATTGCCTTGTAATAGATAGCCCCTAGAGATGATTACCATCAAGTCTTCTCCTCTCTATAAATGAATGCATTTCTACCCATTGAGATGTAGAGTCCATACCCTTTTCTCTTGACTCTGAGGTAGCTTTAAAATTTGCTTTGATCAATAGAGTAAGCTGAAGTAATGCTGTTTCATTCCCAGGCCTAAGTTTTCTTTCTTTTTATTTATTTATTTATTTTTTGTCTTTTTTTTTTTTCAATATATGAAATGTATTGTCGAATTGGTTTCCATACAACACCCAGTGCCCATCCCAACAGATGCCCTCTTCAATACCCATCTCCCACCCTCCCCTCTCTCTCACCCCCCATCAAGCCTCAGTTTGTTCTCAGTTTTTAAGAGCCTCTTATGCTTTGGCTCTCTCCCACTCTAACCTCTTTTTTTTTTTCCTTCCCTCCCCCATGGGTCTCTGTTAAGTTTCTCAGGATCCACATAAGAGTGAAAACATATGGTATCTGTCTTTCCCAGGTCTAAGTTTTAAAAGAACTGGCTGGTTCTGCCTTTTTGCTTAGAAGCCAGTCGCCATTCTGGAAGCCTGACTACTCACCTAGCTGCAAAAATACACAAGACAGCTGCTATATGGGGGAAAGAGAGAGAGAGAAAGGCCATGAGGAGAAATATTAAATGTGAAAGAGGCATTTGTGGGCCTTTCAGCCTAGCCTAAACCCCACAGGCATGACTAAGCCAAGGCAAGGCTAATAGAAGAATCATCCAGTCAACTCACAGAATTGAAAGTAAATAATATTGTTGTGCTTTGGAGTGATCGTTATGCAGCAGTAAGTAGTTGTACCATCGCAGAACACAAGCTCATCCAGCACTTAAGGGGTCTATCCATCCAAAAGGAAGGTATAGTTCTTGAGAGTTAAAACAATAAAACAATAAAAAGGACATAGAAAATTGTAACATTTTCATCATGAAGAATAATAAACCATTGAAGTTCTCTAAATGTTTGTTTTTTTTTCCTATGATGAAGTCCTGAGAAATTTTAAGCAGGAAAACTTTAATGGATAATTTAAAGTCCCATTTGTGTCTGTGTGAGAAATTTTATAACAAATGCATTAAGATTGTCCATTTTACTATTTCACAATAATTCTTTATGTACGGGCATAATATTAAGTACAAATACATGAAGACTTCTTAGAGAAATTAATGTAACCCAAATGAACAACTTTACGACATAATTTTATTTAAGAAGGCAGAGTAGAAGTCTTACATTCTAAGCTGGGGAGCTGAATAACACAACTCGAGGCAATAGTTTTGGATGGAACAATTCTGTATAGGTAACTAAAGAGAAATAAGATTAAGTTTGCCATATCAACCAGCGATAGGGCTGACATTCTAACAGAAAGTTCAGAAAGTGCTGGCAACATTGTTGTTCAACTATAAAGAACACCTCAACTTTTTAAAAAGTTGTACCTTCCAAAGATACCTGCAGATATAGCTGGAATTTGTCCTACAAAGACTACTTGGATCCAAACTAGCACTCCAGTTATATTTACTTGAAAACCTAAAGTCTCAAAGTATAGATTGTATTACAGATGCTATTTTTCCTAGAAATCCATTTGGTTTGGATCTTGTTCAAAGTACACATTACCAACGGTCTAAATTGATTTGAAAGAAACCTCACATGTGTATCTGTGGAACATCCACTTTCAAAGAGCATAATCTCCAATGCACATTTCACACTGAGCCAAATATAGTAATGGGTAATATTTATGCGTTGTATTACTTAGCAGTAATCATTTTTATTTTGGTAATGATCTCCTAAAAGCTATCAGTGATATGGTGAATATAATCATTGTTGAAACTCCTTTTCAATGGTAGTTAGAAATTGGAGCCAATTACCTATAGGAAGAGACTTTAAGGAAGCCTAAAGTGTAGAATAACAAAAAGATGGCACACCTGGGAAACCAACCTTTGATTCATCCACAATAAACACTAAGGAAAATACTTGAGCTGTTAGCAGTTACGTGCTTTTGGTTGGCATGGACAGATAGCACTTGACTCTAGAAATATATTCTGTCCCATAAAAAAGGTTGAAGACTTGGTCTGCAAAAGGAGTAATGCACTCACTACTCATTCTATTCAAGATTGGCACTGGGTACTATTGCAGGGATTTGAAAATCACAGCAGCTTGTCATTTTGACTATTATTTTCCTGGCTTTGAGTAGCAATTCTGTGTATATTAAAGGACCTATGTCATTTGACTGAGTTTTTGGCCATCTTTCTGGTTCCATCCTCAAAACACAAGCCCTGCAGATTGATGCCTAAAGTAGTTTAATGCAAAGCATTCCACTCCAGATACACTGACTTGGGGAGATATAAAACAACTGGAATGAAATGATCACATAAAAAAAAAACCAGGATCATATTTTTTAATTGTTTATTTATTTTGAGAGAGAGACAGGGATAGAGAGTGAGCAGGGGAGGGGCAGAGAGGGAGAGAGAATTCTAGGAGCACACTCTGCACTGTCAGTGTAGAGCCCGATGTGGGGCTTGAACTCATGAACCATGAGATCATGACCTGAGTCAAAACCAAGAGTTGGATGTTTAACTGACTGAGCCACCCAGGTGTCCCCAAAACAGGATCATACTTTTAACCAAACTTGGTACCAGACAACAAAAGCTATGCAGGTGGAGAACTAGGGAGAACAGCTGTAAAAGTATATTATCTCTTTGGCCAACTGGTTAAACTCTCACTCTCTCTCTCTCTCTCTCCCCTTCTCCCTCTCCCTGTCTCTCTCTCTCTTTCTAAATTCTGAAGTAAGCAAAATCTATAATTACTCTGTGGCTTATATGGCTCAATAGAAGAGGCACCTGAGGTTTTACAAAACAAAAAGAAATAGGAAACCACCAGTTTAGGTGTCTGGTTGGCAAGGAAGCAGATACTAAAACTGTGGTCTCCATAGTTAGAATGAAAGCAGTGCTGGGAATGGCTGAGGTCCTGGAGGACTTGCAAGCCCCAGCCTGGCAGGCAGCAACTTTGGAGGCAAGCTTTGTAAACTGCTGAGGTATGAGACACGGGAAAGGGTGAAAAAAAAAAAAAAAAAAAAAAGCGCTGAGAAGTGCTTTACCTCATACTAATGCAGTTCTAACTGCAGGAAAAAAAAATGATGAGAGGGTCAGATCACAGTAAGGAGACAAAATAAGTGAAAGTCTTGGTATTACTTTTAATTGTCAGTAACTGTGTTTTAAGATGTGTGAGCTAATCTTGTTGCTTTTACAGACAGTCTGAAATGAGAGCAGTGACCTTGGAGCACTGTGATTTGCGCAAGCTAATTGAGTTACAAATAATAGTATTCAGAAGACAGAGTATCAGAAATAATTTTCTAATTAGAACAGGTGGCCTCCAAGTACAAATGTAAAAGGACTTAATTGAGACAGAAAACTTTAATTGGTAAGAGTAGGCAAAAGCTATTTCATTTGGAAACTTGTGATTAAAATATGGTGGATACACATATGGGATCTGGCCAGGAATAGGTATTCTTCAACTATGGCACTGTTGCCATTCTGAATAGTATATTTCATTGTTGTTCAGAACCATCCTATCTATTAAAGGATGATTAGGATCACCGCCCCCCGCTCACTGAAGGGCATTATCTTAGGGTCCAAAGTAATTGAGCAAAAGCACTTCCACATAATTAAGGGGGAAAAAAAAGTTAAAGGGATGAACCATCTGAATATATATTTAATAAATAGGGTAAATTTTGATCAGTCCAAGATTCCTAGCATATTACATTAACATGGCCTTGTTCCCATGCTGATGTATATTTCTGACATAATTTCGATAACAGGAAAATTACTTCTCTGGGTAATTTGGCGGGGGGGAGGGGTGGGGGAGGAAGGCCCCAAATGCCTCAAAAAAAGCAATTAACCAAGTAGGATTTGACAAAAGGAAGCATCTCTCTGTAGATCTCAGGTGAAAAGAAGAGCTCAAGAGTGATGGGAGAGACGAGGCAGGCATGTTACAAGCGCTGAGCCAGCTGAGATCTTTTCCTAATGCAGGTCAAAAATGTCTCCTACCCGAGGAGTTCATGCATTTAATAGAAGTGACTCCATTTATGCTGGAATGGCAACGCAGATACCTTCTGGTATAGTAAGTCTCCTGTGGGACTTGGAGTCTGTGAGTGCAGATACTAATTTGAAAAGCAAAACAAAAACTTTTGTGATACGAGCCACTGGGCAGATAGTAAATCTGAAACAGCTAATTCATGGGAGTTTTTGTCAGTACACACTCATGGTTATCCCAGGCAGTTATCCTGCCTACTTCAAGGGCAGAGTAAGACAACCAATGATTTTCTGGTATTTGGCAAAACGATAACTACCTTCTCTTTGCAAATTTATCCAAAGTGACTTTGTGCTTTCTCCCTGTCGAAAGTCATGTCGAAGTCATGCAATTGACTCCCACACAATGCAAAATCTAGCATGCAGATGCGGTATGCCTTAATTCATGCAAAATGCTGAACATTTGCAACTGGTCTTTCCATAAAAATAATTTACTAAGTACTTTATGTTTTTATGTGTATATTAAAACCTCTGTGGATAAGTCTAAAGTGACATAAAGTTACATATAAAGGCATTGAGAGGGGCGCCTGGGTGGCGCAGTCGGTTAAGCCTCCGGCTTCAGCCAGGTCACGATCTCGCGGTCCGTGAGTTTGAGCCCCGCGTCAGGCTCTGGGCTGATGGCTCAGAGCCTGGAGCCTGCTTCCGATTCTGTGTCTCCCTCTCTCTCTGCCCCTCCCCCGTTCATGCTCTGTCTCTCTCTGTCCCAAAAATAAATAAAAACGTTGAAAAAAAATTTTTTTAAATAAAGGCATTGAGAGATATCTAAATATAACATAAACACAAATAGACAAATGTATTAATGGCCTTTGTGAACTGGATCTTGTGAAACATCACAGTGTTGTATAAATGTAAATTTAAGTATTCATTCCACTGGAATTTTGGGGTACAGTTTTTAAAATCTTTGATTTTCCTATATGTGAATTCAGTTGTAATTTCTGGCATTCTTTTTTTTTTTTTTTTTTAGAGAAAAACAATAAACATTTATATTGTCAAAACTCTACAGCAATTTGAGTTGAACATTAAGGTTACCCCATAAAAGTTGAATAATGATACAAGTGAGAAGGAAAATACAAAGAAGAGATAGAGAAGTTTTAGTCTCAACTTCAAAAACTTATTTGTGTGAATTGTACCTTTTCCTGGCTGTTGCCTATAAACTTTAAGAGATTGTAACTGAGACACTAAATACTTTACTTTAGCAAGTCTTTAGCATTCTCTTCAGAAATGGTCATATTTCTGGGGTTCTGGGTGGCTCAGTACGTTCAGCATCTGACTTTGGCTCAGGTCATGATCTCACAGTTAGTGCCATATTCTCTCTCTCTCTCTCTCTCTCTCTCTCCCTCCTTCTACCCCTCCCCTGCTCTCTCTTTTTTTCTCTCAGAAATAAACATTTAAAAAGTTATTTCAAGAAAAAAAAATGGTCATTTCTTTCTTATTTCCTTATTTCTATGTAAGTTCTATATAAGTTATTTCTATATTTCTTCCTTTCCTTATTTCTCTATAAGGATCAGATCAGATAATTCCTAGACTTTACAGCCAGTTCTAGAATTCTTGAACTTATAATCAAAGAAGGAAAAAAAAACCAAGATTCTTCTTTGAGGGGTTGACTTATAATTTAAAAATCATTGTGTTGGAATAGCATATGTAGCATGGTACATCAAAGTAAATCAGAAAAAGAAAGTGAATATAAAACTTTTGTGTTAAAATAATTGTTAAGTGAATTGGAAATTATTGATCTGAACACATAATCTTCTGTAAAAGGTCATTTTTCTGTTCTATCACTTTAGAATCTGTTACTTAGTGCCACTCTGCTTTTTTCTTTAACGATATGGAGTAATTCAAATACTTATTGTATTAATACTGCTTGTAATTTGTTTAATTTTCAATCATATGTGTGTGTATGGAATAGATACATACAGATGTAAGTGACATAAATATCTTGGATTACAAAATTCAATTATTGTTAAGATGTCAATTCTTTACAACTTTATCTATAGACTCAATACAGTTGCAATAAAAATTCCAGCAACATCTTTGGAAGATATAAACAAAATGTTTCTAAAGTTTATATGAAAGGCAGATATCTAGAATAGCCAACACAGTATTAAATAAGAAGAACAAAGCTGACTCACATTATTCAATTGCAATACTTACCATAAAACTACAGTAATCAAGACAGTATATACTGACAAAAAAAGAAACACATAGATCAATGTAACAGAAAATAGATCCCAGAAAGAGATTCACATAAATTTAGTCAACTGACCCTTTACTAAGAAGCAAAGGCAGCTCAAAGAAGAAAAGATAATACTTTCAACAAATGGTGCTAGAACCATTAGGTTGTCCCTAAGTGAAAACATAAACCAACTCACAAACCTCATACTTTTCAAGAAAATTAACTAAAAATAAACCTAATTATAAAGACAAGATGATGAAGCCTTTATAAGAAAACATAGGAGGAAATCTTAGTGACAAGTGACTTGGCTCTGGTGGCTTTTAGTCCACTACCAAAAAATATAATCCATGAAAGAAACAAAGCATAAGTTGTACGTTATTACAATTCAAAACTTCCAGTCTGTGAAAAATCTTGTTAAGAGAATGAAAAAATAAGTAAAAAGCTAGGAGAAAATATTTGTAAAACAAATATCTAATAAAAATCTTCTATCCAAATATATTTTAAAAAACTTAAGTTTCAAAAATAAGAAAAGAAACTATCAAGTTTAAAAAAAAATGGGCAAAGGATGGAAAATAACTCACCAAAGAAAATACACATAATGCAAATAAGTATACAGAAAGATGTTCAACATAATATATCATTATGGAATTACAACTCAAAACAATGGTGAGATACCACTACATACCTATTGTGAACAGCTAAAATGCTGAAAACTGAGAATACCAATTGCTAGCAAGGATATGGATCAACAGAATATTTCATTCATTGCTGGTGGGAATGCAAAACCACAGCAATTTTGGAAGATAATTTAGCATTTTGTTACAAAGCTACACATAGTCCTACCATATATCCAGAAAATGTGCTAACATATTTCCTAAATGAATGGAGAACTTATGTCCCCTTGAAAATCTGCATGAGAATGTTCATAGCACCTTTATTCAAAATCATCAAAAACCATAAGCAACTAATACATCTTTCACTAGATTAATGAATAAAAAATGTAAAACATCTGTACATCTATACAATGGAATATTATTCAATCATAATAAGAAATGAACTATCAAAGTAATAAAAAAGAAAACTGAATCTGAAATTCATGTAGCTTAAATGCAGGAAGTCAGTCTGAAAAGCCTACAGACTATATAACTACCAATTATGTCATTTTAGAAAAGGTAAAAGAACAGTGATGATAAAAAGTTCATTGGTTTCCATGGATTCAGGGTCAGGGGGTAGAAGGATGACAAATAGTAGGAGGTGAAATTATTCTGTACAATGCAGTAATGGCACTATGCATTTGTCAAAACCCATAGAATTTTACACCACAGACTGAACCTAAATGTGAAGAAGAAGAAGAAGAAGAAGACCATAACACATATGGTTAATAATTTAGAAGAAGAAGAAGAAGAAGAAGAAGAAGAAGAAGAAGAAGA
>NW_024412417.1:23829443-23862896 GCF_014898765.1 Herpailurus yagouaroundi | reverse complement strand
GGAGGAGGAGGAGGAGGAGGAGGAGGAGGAAAACCAGGAAAGAGGAGGAGAAGAGGATAGGGAGGCATAAGCAAAGGGGAAGGGGTGAGAACAAGAAAGAAAATAATTTAGGAAGTCAGGGGAATCCTGGAATTTCTTTTGAGGACAATTCTCCGTTTCATCATTTTGGCTAGTTTTGTGTTCTTTATGTGTTTTAAAAGCTTGTTATGTGTCCTGCACCTGCAAGCACCATCAGACATTGGTCCAGTGAGATATACACACACACACACACACACACACACACACACACACACATACATGTGTGTGTGTGTGTGTGTGTGTGTGTGTTTTCTTTCTTCCTCTTATTTCTTCCATTCTCTATTCTGGTTGTTGGTTTGTTTAAGCAGACATTTCTTTAATTAATTTTTTAATGTTTTTGTTTATTTTTGAGGCAGAGAGAGACACACATGAGCAGGGGAGGAGCAGAGAGAGAGGGAGACACAGAATGTGAAGCAGGCTCTAGGCTCTGAGCTATCAGCACAGAGCCTGACGCAGGGCTTGAACCCATAGACTGTGAGATCATGACCTGAGCTGAAGCTGGATGCTTCACTGACTGAGCCACCCAGGCACCCCTAAGTAGACATTTTTAATCTATTCTTTTTATACCTCTTCTGTATCTCCTTCTTCTTTATTATCCTCTCTCTCTCTCTCTCTCTCTCTCGATTAAGCCATATAGTTTCTCTGATTCTCTGCCCAGTCATTTTTTTTTCTTGTTCTCCACTCCTGTTATTTCTATCATTGTATGCAATAAGGCTTATTCTACCACCACCCCCTATTTTAAATTTTTCCAAGGTTACACTGACAAAAAATCAAAGCACACCTGGTGGAAGTTCCAAACCACCATTATGAGTAGGGAGATAAAACAGCCAGAGTCACAACAAAGAGCACACAACACACTCCAAAAACACCTCCTGAAGGGACAGACCCTACACAGTGTATGACCCCTTTTTAATATAGTAGTGCTTGCAGGTGCAGGACACATAACAAACAATTAAAACACATAAAGGACAGAAAACTAGCCAAAATGATGAAATGGAAGAATTGTCTTCAAAAGAAATTCCAGGAAGAAACGATAGCTAGAGAATTGCTCAAAACATATATAAATAATATATATGGTTAATAATTTAGAATAATAGTATAAGATTAATAGCTAGGCTTGAGAAAAGCATAGAAGACAACAGAGAATCTATTGCTGCAGAGATCAAGGAACTAAGAAATAGTCACTAGGAATTAAGCAATGTTATAAATATGCTGCAAAATAAAATAAATGCAGTGACAGCAGGATGGAGGAAGCAAAGGGGAGAATAAGTGAAATAGAAGAAAAAATTAAGGAAATTGACAAAGCTGAGAAAAAGAGATTTAAAATACTAGACCATGAGAAGAGAATTACAGAACTAAGTGATTCAATGAAACAAAATAATATCTGTATCATAGGAGTTCCTGAAGAAGAGAAAAAGAAAAGGGCAGAAGGTTTACTTGAACAAAGTATAGCTGAGAACTTCCCTAATATGGGGAAGGAGCAGACATCTAAATCCAGGAGGCACAGAGAAATCCCTTCAGATTCAGTAAGAATAGGTCTTCACCACAGCATATCATAGTGAAACTGGTAAAATACAAAGATAAAGAGAGAATTTTGAAAGCAGCTAGGGACAAAAAGACTTAACCTCCAAGGGTAGACACATAAAGGGTAGTAGTGGACATGCCCAGTGAAACTTGGCAGGCTACACAGAGTGGCAGGAAATTTTCAATGTGCTGAATAGGAAAAATATGCAGGCAAGAGTTCTTTATCCAAAAGGCTGTCATTCAGAATAGGAGAGATAAAGGCTTTCCCAGACAAACAAAAACTAAAGGAGTACATGGCCACTAAACAAGCCCTGCAGGAGATTCTAAGGGGGACTCTGTGGGTGGTATGTTGAAAATACTACAAAGGACCAGAGACATCACAACAAGCACGAAACCTACAGATAACAAAATGACACTAAATCCGTATCTTCCAATCATCACTCTGAATGTAAATGGACTAAATGCCCCAATCAAAAGATATAGGGTATCAGAATGGATAAAAAAAAACAATATCCATTTATATGTTGCCTATAAGAGACTCATTTTAGACTTGAGGACACCTGCGGATTGAAAGTGAGGATATGAAGAACGATCTATCATGCCATATGTCACTGGCTGGCAAAAGAAAGCTGGAGTAGCCATACTTATAGACAAACTAGATTTTAAAACAAAGACTGTAACAAGAAATGAAGAATAGCATTATATCATAGTTAAGGGGTCTATCCATCAAGAAGAACTAACAATTATAAACATTTATGTTCCCAGGTACCCAAATATATAAATTGATTAATCACAAACATAAATAAATATATAGGTAATAATACTATGATGGGGACTTTAATACTCCACTTATCACAATGTACAGATTATATAGGCAGAAAATCAATAAGGAAACAATGGCTCTCAATGACACATTAAACCAGATGGACTTGAAATATATATTCAGTACTTTTCATCCAGAAGCAGCAGAATACACATTCTTCTCGAGGGCACATGGACCATTCCCCAAAATGGATCACACACTGGGTCACAAAACAGCCCTCAATAAATATAAAAGAATTGAGATCATACCATGCATATGTTTAGATCACAATGCCATGAAAAAATTGGAAAGCCTCCAAATGCATGAAAGTTAAAGAACATCCTACAAAGAATGAATGGATCCACCAGGCAGTTAAAGAAAAAAATTAAAAATGTATAGAAGCAAATGAAAATAAAAACACGACAGTCCAAACACTTTGGGATGCAGCAAAGGTCTTCATAAAGGGAAAATACATTGTAATCCAGGCCTATTTTAAGAAACAAGAAAAATCCTAAATTTTTCCTAACCACACACCTAAAGGAACTAGAAGCAGAACAGCAAAGAAACCCCAAAGCCAGAAGAAGAAGAGAAATAATAAAGATGAGAGCAGAAATAAACAATACAGGAAAAAAAACCATAACAGATAAATGAATCTAAGAGATGTTTTTTTTGAAATAATAAACAAAGTTGATTAAACTCCCACCCAGACTTCTCAAGAAGAAAAGAGAGATAATCCAAATAGTTAAAATCACAAATCAAAGAGGAAAAATACCAACCAACACCACATAAATACAATCAATTATTAGAGAATACTATGAAAAATTATATGCCAACAAAGAGGACAACCTGGAAGAAATGGGATAATTCCTAGACACTTACACACTACCAAAACTCAAATGAGAAGAAATAGAAAATTTGAACAGACCCATAACCAGCAAAGAAACTGAATCAGTTATCAAAAATTTCCCAACAAATAAGAGTCCTGGGCCAGAGGCTTCTTAGGGAACTTCTACCAGACATTTGAAGCAGAGTTAACACCTATCCTTCTCAAGCTGTTCCAAAAAATAGAAATGGAAGAGAAGTTTCTGGACCCATTCTATGAAGCCAGAATTACCTTGATTCCTAAACCAGACAGAGACTCCCCTAAAAAGGAGAATTACAGGCCAATATCCCTGATGAACATGGGTGCAAAAATTCTCAACAAGATAATAGCAAACTGAATTCAACAGTATATTAAAAGAATTATTCACCATGATCAAGTGGGATTCATTCCTGGGCTGCAGGGCTGGTTCAATATTCGCAAATCAATCAATGTGATACATCACATTAATAGAGGAAAGGGTAAGAACCATATGATCCTGTCAATAGATACAGAAAAAGTATTTGACAAAATACAGCATAATTTCTTAATAAAAACCCTCAAGAAAGTCATGATAGAAGGAACATACCTCAACATCATAAAAGCCGTATATGAAAAGCTCACAGCTAATATCACCCTCAATGGCAAAAAACTGAGAGCTTTTCCCCTGAGATCAGGAACGTGACAGGGATGTCCACTGTCACCACTATTGTTTAACATAGTGTTGAAAGTCTTAGCCTCACCAATCAGACAAGGAAATGAAATAAAAAGCATCTAAATCGGCAAAGAAGAAGTCAAACTTTCACTTTTTGCAGGTGCCATGATACCCTAAATGGAAAACCTGAAAGACCCCCCCAAAAAAACTTCTAGAGCTGATACATGAATTCAGTAAAGTGACAGGATACAAAATCAATGTAAAGAAATCAGTTGCATTTCTATACACCAGTAATGAAAGAACAGAAAGAGAAATCAAGACATCAATCCCATTTACAATTGCACCAAGAACCATAAAATACCCAGGAATAAACTTAACCAAAGATGTAAAAGATCTGTATGCTGAAAACTATGGAAAACTTATGAAAAAAATTGAAGAAGACACAAAGAAATGGGAAAACATCGCATGCTCAGGGACTGGAGGAATATATATTGTTAAAATGTCAATATTACCCAAAGCAATCTACATATTCAATGCAATCCCAATCAAAATTGCACCAGCATTCTTCTCAAAGCTAGAACAAACAATCCTAAAACATGTATGGAACCACAAAGACCCCAAATAGCCAAAGTAATGTTGAAAAAGAAAACCATAGTGGGAGGCATCACAGTCCCGGACTTTAACCTCTACTACAGCTGTAATCATCAAGACAGTATGGTATTGGCACAAAAACAAACATAGACCAATGGAATCAAATAGAGAACCCAGAATTGGACCCACAGATGAATGGCCAACTAATCTTTGACAAAGCAGGAAAGAGTATCCAATAGAAAAAAGACAGTCTCCTCAGCAAGTGGTGCCAGGAATACTGGACAGCGACATGCAGAAGAATGAACCTGGACCACTTTCTTACACCATACACAAAAATAAACTCAAAATGGATGAAAGATCTAAATATAAGACAGGAAGTCATCAGAATCTTCGAGGAGAAAGCAGGCAACAACCTCTTTGACAGTGGCTGCAGCAACTTCTTACTCAACATATCTCCAGAGGCAAGGGAAGCAAAAAGAAAAATTAACTATTTGGAACTCATCAAATAAAAAACCTGCATAGTGAATGAAACAATCAGCAGAACTAAAAGGCAACTGACAGAATGGGAGAAGATATTTGCAAATGATTTATCAGATAAAGGGTTAGTATCCAAAATCTATAAAGAACTTACCAAACTCAACACCTGGAAAACAAATAACCCAGTGAAGAAATGGGCAGAAGAGAAGAATAGACACCTTCCAAAGAAGACATCCAGATAGATGGCCAACAGACACATGAACATTACTCATCATCTGGGAAATACTAACCAAACCACATTGAGATACCACCTCACCCCAGCCAGAGTGGCTAAAATTAACAAGTCAGGAAACAACAGATGTTAGTAAGGATGTGGAAAAATGGGAACCCTCTTGCATTGTTGGTAGGAATGCAAACTGGTGCAGCCACTCTGGAAAACAGTGTGGACGTTCCTCAAAAAATTAAAAAATAGAATTACCCTACGACCCAGCAATATCACTAATAGGAATTTATGCAAAGGATACAGGAGTGTTGATTCATAGGGGCACATGTACCACAATGTTTATAGCAGCTCTTTCAACAACAGCCAAAATTATGGAAAGAGTCAAAACGTCCATCAACTGATGAATGACTAAAAAAGATGTGGTTTATATATACAATGAAATACTACTTAGCAATGAGAAAGAATGAAATCCTGCCATTTACAACAATGTGGAGGAACTGGAGGGTGTTACACTAAGTGAAGTAAGTCAGTCAGAGAAAGACAGATATCATATGTTTTCACTCACATGTGGAACTTGAGCAACTTAACAAAAGACCATGGTGGAAGGCAAGGGGGAAAATAGTTTCAAACAGAGAGGGAAGTAAATCATAAGAGACTCTTAAATACAGAGAACAAACTAAAGGTTTATTGGAGGAGTGGGAGAGAGGGGAAACTGGGTAATGGGCATTGAGGTGGGCACTGGTTGGTATGAGCACTGGGTGTTGTATGTAAGCGATGAATTATGGGAGTCTACTCCTTAGGCAAGAACACACTGCATGTTAGCCACGTTGACAATAAATTATATTTAAAAATAAATACATAAATATAAAACCCCTGAAAAAAAATGTCATGTTAATAATATAATAGACAAAAATCTCAACTGTCGGTATTCTACAAAATATCTGATCAATATTACTCAAAATTGTCAAGATCATTAAAAGCTAAGGAAGTCTGAGAAGCTGTCATAGCCAATATAAGCCAAAGGGAGACAGGATGACTAAATGCATTCTGATATCCTTGATGGAATACTAAACAGAAAAGCAATGTACACTTGGTGAAAACTAAGGAAATCTGAATGAAATGTGGACTTCAGTTAATGATGCCTTAGTATTGGTTTGTTAATTGGAACAAATGCATCATATTAATATAATATCCTAAATAATACTGGGAAACTCTTGACAATGTTCTTGCAACTTTTCCATACATCCAAAATTCTGTTCTAAAAATTAAGAGTTTATTTAAAAAATAGAATAGATCAACTTTGTAAAAAAGCAATTTCTATTCTATGAAACATTTTCCAGATACTGTTAAGGTGTGATAAGTAATAGCATTCTGAGTTACATGGAGTCCTGGAAATACTGCAGATTTCACAAACTTTATTCATTTGACAATGAGTATGGAGCATAAGGAATGGAATAGGGGGAAGTATGCACTAAACACAGCTTTAGCTCAATTTCACTTAAGGTTTCCAAAGCTAATTGACTAAACAATATTGGCTTTTAAAGTATGTGAGATCAGGGTGCCTGGGTGGCTCAGTTGGTGGAGTGTCCAACTTCTACTCAGGTCATGATCTCACACTTTGTGAATTCAAGCCCTGCATTGGGCTCCACATTAACAATGCAGAGCCTGCTTGGGAGTCTCTCTCTGTCTCTCTCTGTCTCTCTCTCTCTCTCTCTCTCTCCCTCTCCCTCTCCCTCTTCCTTTCCCTCTCTCTCCCTCCCTCCCTCCCTCCCTCTCTCTCTCTCTCTCTCTCTCTGCGCCTCCCCAACTCATGCTCTCTTTGCTCTCAAAATAAATAAATAAGCTTAAAAAAATAAAGTATGTCAGGTGGAGTGGGGGCGGGGGCAGAAGGGCGGGGAAATAAATCTAGTAAAAATCAAGGCACACCCTGGAGGAGAATATGCTTTAAGTTCACTAGGAATGAATCAGAGCTAAGGAGTTCATTGGACATAATAATTTCACAAGTATTGGAAAGCACTGTCCCAACAGATGGTAAAGACATAGAGGGATAAAATTTCTTCTCAGCCCTGTTTAACTCTATCAAATGAGCTGTTTGATAGGGGTTATTAGGACCCTCTCCAGGAATTTCTACAATCCAAACAACTTAATACACTTCTACATTTATACTCTATAAACCTAGGCTTCCAAGACTTCACAAAAATGTGTGCCTAGGGAATACTCTCCCTGAAGTCAAGCTCTGAGCAATTTACTTTCCTTTTTACTAAAGGAACCATACCCAAGTCCTCATATTGTACTCAAGAATTCAGATACCATAAAACATTACAATGAGACTTAAACAAAAATTCTTGAATGAGTTTATCAATGTTCTCTTGAGCAAAGCATCCATGGAAAAAATGCAGTGAAAAGAAAAGAACAGAGAGAAAGTAGAGGGCACCGTTAAAAATAGTGCATTTTAGCAAGTGTTTATTGTGTGGTCACTGTGTGCCAGGAAGAAAGTAAAATTTTTTACATCATTGTCCTCAAGTTCAAGGACCTGAAAAATTTACACCTCCTCCAATTCTTTTCTAAATTTTTTTTTCGTGAGGTATAGAATGAAAAATAAATAAGGCTTTTATAAACAACATAATTCACCATGAATTACTTAACACCAAGTTTACTTACTTTAATGATTTAATTAGTAATTTCCAGTTCATTGATATAAATAACCTTTTGTATTGTTTTTTGTAATAGAGTAACTAGTTTATGGCTAATAAACTAACAAAATATAACTGTCAAGTATATACTAGCTATGAAAGTCTTACAATGAATTTAGAGCCAATTATTTAAATCTCATTCCAAAAGCTGTCACTTACAGAGTTAAAGTTATGCAGTTTCTGAGGAAAGCCCAAACTGTCTCCTATACGCAATTTATCCATCGTCAATTACAGAGTGATCCAAAAACTGGAGTACTTACTCCTTGGAAAGAGAAGTTAGGAAAGAAACTGAATACTCATCAGATGTTAAAGTTAGACATTGCTTTTACCAAATCTCCTTATTAGGGTTTTACCCGTTTCACAACATCCACCTTGAAACCAGATTGTTCACAATACAGATAATTAATATTTTTTTTAAAAAGTAGATATATGATAGATAGATAGATAGATAGATAGATAGATAGATAGATAGATGAAATGACATCTCAACCAGGGCATTTGTGTTTAAGAAAATGTCTGGAAAGGCGACTTGTTTTGAACACTTGACTGAATGCAACAAAGCAACTGATAGATTCATCACAGTGATATTAGCTTATAATTTATTCATTTGGTTAGTTCACTCAAAACTGTCAATCTAGACGTAGAATATGAATAAAATCATTACACCTTTCAAACTGTCACTTTCCTTTTTCCTTCTTTACCATTAAATTTGCTTTACAGTTTGAATTCCCTTATATCAAACTTGGCATGCCGTAATAATTACTTGGTTAAAGGGCAATGGAAACTATTTTACATCTCTTGACCTCTCTTGGTTTCCCATAGGATTCTATTCTTGGCTCTGTGATTTGTTTCTCCATTCAACTTTCCCATGACAAGCTATCTGTCGTCTTTTATCTTAAGGAAATTTTAATTAATTGTTTGCATTACTATAACTCCACCCACTCACCTAATGAACATAACCAGATTTCTTCATTTTACTGGTGTTATAGTTCCAAGTCTAACATAGTCGCTAACATTATGCCAGGCATTAATTATTATTATTTTTTGGTAAATGCAAAATACAAAGTGGATTTCTATTTCCAGCTGTGTGGTGGCCTAGACATTCTGAAATGCCCTCAGGCACTTCAAAATACACAGAAGCTGTTCTCTTTATATTATGTACACAATGGAATATTAAACAGTTCTGAAAGTCCAGCCCTAATCATACTTTTATGTAATCCAGACTGTAAAACGCTTTGCTTTTTATCCTTCAACTTATGAAGATACTGGCTTATGAGCAATTTAAAGAGAACGTAAATATTGCCTAAAATAATCCTTTATTAAATTCTTGGTTAGAAAGTAAAGTTTTGTAAATCTATTTGGTGTGTAGATTTCTTGTTTTTATAAAATTCATTTTAACAGATTCACATGTTGTTTTTTTTATGAATCTTCTGCCAAATGCACAAAACAATTCCCCAAACAAAACTGCATTAAAATTTTAAACAGAATTTTACCTGGCTATTTTTTTTTAATTTGAGTACACTTGTTTAGAAACTGATGCTAAAAAGAATCTTTGTAGATGTCAGATAAAATTTATTTTTTAATGAAAATTTTTTAGCTAAGACAAAGTAACTAATTCTCATAAAGCATAATTATTATGAAAGATTATAGAAAAAGTGTGCCCACATGTTGAATTGTATTTAATATGAAATCTAACCTTTTATTTATACCCATTTTCAAAGTATGTATTGTTTTAATTTTAATTTTTTTAGAGAGGAAGAGTGTGAGCAGGGCAGGGGACAGAGGAAGAGAGAGAGAGAGAGAGAGAGAGAGAGAGAGAGAGAGAGAGAGAATCTTAAGCAGGCTATATGCTCGGCGTGCAGCCCAACACAAGGCTTGATCCCACGACCCTGGGATCATGACCCGAGCCAAAACCAAGAGATGGATGCTCCACTGACTGAGGCATCCAGGTGCCCCAAAAGTATGTATTAATCTAAATAAGAAGTAGAAAATGTCTATTTTATTGTCATTTTTAAGTAATCATTGTACAAAAGTGGATCTATAGTATGAATTTTTTCAAGATTACAGTTCATATTTAAGTATGTTTAAAAAAAAAGTACTCTCGAGGGAAACAATCAGCAAAACTAAAAGGCAACCGACAGAATGGGAGAAGATATTTGCAAACAACATATCAGATAAAGGGCTAGTATCCAAAATCTATAAAGAACTTATCAAACTCAACACCCAAGAAACAAATAATCCAGTGAAGAAATGGGCAAAAGACACGAATAGACACTTCTCCAAAGAAGACATCCAGATGGCCAACTGACACATGAAAAAAGGCTCAACATCACTCATCATCAAGGAAATAGAAATCGAAACCACAGTGAGATACCACCGCACAGCAGTCAGAATGGCAAACATTAACAACTCAGGCAACAACAGATGTTGGCAAGGATGTGGAGAAAGAGGAACTCTTTTGCATTGCTGGTGGGAATGCAAGCTGGTACAGCCACTCTGGAAAACAGTATGGAAGTTCCTCAAAAACTTAAAAATAGAACTACCCTATGATCCAGCAATTGCACTACTAGGTATTTATCCAAGAGATACAGGTATGCTGTGTTGAAGGGACACATGCACCCCAACGTTTACAGCAGCACTATCAACAGTAGCCAAAGTATGGAAAGAGCCCAAATGTCCATCAATGGATGAATGGGTAAAGAAGAGGTGGTATGTGTGTGTGTGTATACATTATATATATATATATATATATATATATATATATACACATATATACATATATATGTATGTATATGTGTATATATATACACATATATGTATGTATATATGTATATATAATGGAGTATTACTTGGCAATCCAAAAGAATGAAATCTTGTCATTTGCAACTACATGGATGGAACTAGAGGGTATTATGCTAAGCAAAATTAGTCAGAAAAAGACAAATATCATATGACTTCACTCATATGAGGACATTAAGACACAGAACAGATGAACACAAGGGAAGGGAAGCAAAAATAATATAAAAACAGGGAGGGGGACAAAACATAAGAGACTCTTAAACATGGAGAACAAACAGAGGGTTACTGGAGAGGTTGTGCGAGGGGGCATAGGCTAAATGGGTAAGGGGCATTGAGGAATCTACCCCTGAAATCATTGTTGCACTAAATGCTAGCTAACTTGGATGTAAATTAAAAAAATAAAATTTTAAAAAAGGTAAAAAAAAAAGTACTCTTGCAATCTAGTTATTGTCAAACTGTAGTAATTAGAAGGCTTAGGTATGACAAAATATTTTTTAAGACAGCACATATATATATCCATGCCCTTCAGTATTAAAAGAAGAATGACACTGATTCCACTCTTGGATTAGAAGAGTGAAATATCAATATTAATGTTAATTTTTTAAAAATACTTTTAGACAGAGAGAGAGAGAGTCCAACCAGGAGAGAGGGGTAGAGAGAGACAGGGAGAGAATTCCAAGCAGGCTCTGCTAGTGCTAAATCCCATGACCCTGGGATTATGACCTGAACTGAAATCAAGAGTCAGACACTCAGCTGACTGAGCTACCCAGGTGTCCCAATATTAATGTTAATTTTTAATTGGTAGGGGAATAATCAGGAAACGGTATTATTAGCAATACTTCTCAAAGGAATATATGTCAAATAGTATACAACCCAACAAGACTCACATCACCAAAATAACCAAATTAAGATGCAGTATGTGTAGTGTCTGTGTAACAGAAGAGGAAATCTGGACAAAGAAAATATGTGAAGAAATAGGGAGAAGACAGCCACCTACAAGCCAAGGGGAGAGACCTCAAAAGAAATCAACCCTGCAATACCTTGATCTTTGACTTCTAGACTCCAGAATTGTAAGAATATGTTTCAAGTAAATGGTGGTACGTTAGAAATAAACGTGTTAAGGGGTGCCTGGGTGGCTCAGCCAGTTGAGCATCCAACTTCCACTCAGGTCATGATCTCATGGTTTGTGAGTTCAAGTCCTGCCTGTCCTGCATCAGGCTCACTGCTGTCAGCACAGAGCCTGCTTTGGATCATCTGTCCCGCCTCTCTCTCTGCCCCTCCCCAACTCATGCTCTCTCTCTCAAAAATAAATAAAACATTTAAAAAAATGTGTTAAAATTGTGAACAAAATATGGGTGGCCTAAATTAACTGGATGTTCTAGCTGATACAATAATTTAAGAAGGAAATATGAAGAACACATAGTTAAAAAGAGAATTCAACATTAAATTATTATAGATGATCCATCTAGAAAAATTCAAACACTTATAAACCTACTAAAAATAGTAAAAGAAATTCAGTCACAAAATGAAGATCACTAGGTCTCTTACATGCCTGTATAATGGGGGAAATCCTAGGAAATCCATTCTCATGGAGCAAGTTCTTTTGGATTTACAAAGAAAAATACAAATCTTGTGTTGAATGAGTTACTATAAGTGTAGAATATGTAAACATGCATATTTTGCCATAGAACTGAATATTGTTTCCCATTGGTAAAAAACTTCATAGGAGGACCATACTGGTCTGAATCTGGTCTACCTTCACGTACAGCCCATGAGTGAACAAATCAAAGTGATTCAGGGAGTTTGACCCTATCTTATTTATTTCCTTACTCTGATATCACCTTGCTCTTGTAAGAAAGGAAGTTCTATGCCAGCCTTAAGTGTTTACTACCAATCCTGTCTCTTCTGCCTTGTATTTCATACAAATTCCTTCAAAGTTATAGTCAATAGTATCACTCCGTAGGTTTCAAATGGTGATGAAGTTTTTCTAATTTTACATTTCTTCAGCCATTTCAGTTTACATTTGTAGGAGAGAGGTTGGGTGCTCATGTATATTATATCTACCTTATAAATAGTCCCTCCCGAAGAAACAAAACAGAATTCTCGTGATTGAAAATGATTTTTGCCTGGGGCACTTGGATGGCTCAGTCAGTTAAGCGTCCGACTTCAGCTCAGGTCATGATCTCACAGTTTGTGGATTTGAGCCACATGTCAGGCTCTGTGCAGACAGCTGGAGCCTGCTTCTGATTCTATGTCTCCCTCTTTCTTTGCCCCTCCACTGCTTATGCTTTGTCTCTCTCTCTCTCAAAAATAAGTAAACGTTTAAAATATATTAAAAAAAAAGAAAATGAGTTTTGCTTAAACTTTTTATATTCATATTAAAATCTTATTAGAGCACCTGGGTGGCTCATTCGGTTGAGTATCCTACTCTTGGTTTAGGACCAGGTCATAATCTCATAGTTCATGAGTTTGAGCCCCACATCAGGCTCTGCGCTGACAGTGTGGAGCTTGCTTGGAATTCTCTGTCTCCTTCTCTTTGCCTTTCCCTAGCTCCTGCTGTCTCTCTCTCTCTCCCTCTCCCTCCCTCCCTCTTAAAATAAATAAATAAACTTTAAAAGAAGATAAAATAAAATCTTAGCTTATTGCATCAATATTTTTTCCTGGTATTACTTCTTCATTTTTTTGTTTAATGAGTATGTATTTTTAAAATAAATTTGAGTGATTTATATTTATCTTCATAACATATGTCTAAATTTTATATTTTTATGCTCTTATGAAAATTTATTTTCTTTTTGCTAAAATGCTGTATTTTTTCACTTAAGCTCTTTATTCTAATTTTATAAGTAACAAATATTAGGTTTAAACATGCTTTAATCTGTAATTCTCCAATTATTATTAGAAATAATATCTCTTTAGTCTCCCGACATCCCAAATATGAAGTCATTTAGTTGTTCTTAACTTTATTGCACCTGATATAATCTCTTATTTTTATCCAATGATATTTTAATAAAATACTTAAAATTATTTAAAAAATAAATTTGAGGTGCTTTCCTCAGTCTACCAATTCATATGTTATTCACATCCAGAGACACCCTCATAAAAGAGCCAGAATAATGCTTAACAAATCTCTGAGCACCCTATGGCCCAGTCAAGTTGACAAATAAAATTAACCATCAAAAAAATCTCAAATTAAAATGCTACATTAAAAAATATGTATTTAATGCAAAAGAAAGCAAGGCAAAAAAATAGAGGAACATAAAAGATAAGAAACAAACAAAATATAAAATGGCAGACATAGATTTAATTATATCAGTAGTAATATTAAATGTGAATGGATTATGCAATCCCTTCAAAGGTTTTAGACTGTATGAAAAAAAAAATTACCCAATTATATGTTGTCTGCAGGAGACACAGTTAGATTTAAGACAAATAGACAAATAGACAAATAAAAGAATGGAAAAATATAATTCAAACAGTAACCACTGGAAAGTTGGAGTGGCTAAAAAAATACTAGAAAAAATAGACTGAAAACAAAAAATATTAAATGCAAATAAAAGCCACAATGGGATACCACTTTATGCTCACTAGAATGTCTAAAAGTTAATAATCAGATACAGTAACAGTTGCTGATAATGTGAAGAAATTGAAACCCTCATTTAATACTGTAAGAATATAAAATGATTCAGCCACTTTGGAAAAAAGTATGGCAGTTCCTCAGAAGATTAAACATAGGGTTATACTATGACTCCATAATCCACTTCTAGATACATATGCAAGAGAAATGAAAACGTACATTCACATAAAAGCTTGTACACGAATGTTTATAGCATCATTAATCATAATAGCCAAAATGTGAGAAACAACCCAAATGTCCAGCAGTAGATGAACTGATTAACAATATGTGGTGTGTGTGTGTGTGTGTGTGTGTGTGTGTGTGTGTGTGTATAGTGAATATATAATTCATTCACACAATAAATTATTATATGGTCATGAAAGAAATGGTAAAACATGGATGAACCCTGAAAACACTATACTAAGTAAAAGAAACCAGACACAAAAGATCCCATACTATGATTTTATTCATATGAAAGTCTAGAATAGGAACATCTATATAGGTAGAAAGTAGATTAATGGTTGCTTAGGGTTGAAAGGGCAGGGCAGAGGAATAGGGTATAAGGGATATAAGATTTCTTCTTTCAGTGAAGAAAATGTTCTAAAATTGACTGTGGTGGTGATGAATGCATATATATTCTAATACACTAAAAAAACATTGGATTATACATTTTAAATAGGTAGATTGTATGATATGTGAGTTATTAGTCAATAAAGCTGTTAAAAATTTCATATTTTGTCCAAAATTATTTAAATAAAAGAAATGAACTATACTAATAAAATATCAAGCAGTCTTTAATACAAATATCTTCTTTATAGAGGAAAAAATCCAACATGACATTTCACTATTCTTTAATTCCACATACTGTATCCTGCCTGTGATTCCTTTCCTTCACTTTTGCAACAACAAAAAAAGCTAATTCTTGTTATTCTTTAAGCAGTTCCAATGTCATTCACTTGACTCTTCCAAGGCAATATAATAAGCAATGTGATCTGTGTTTGTATAGCACTGCACTCATACTACCATTACAAGCATTACACTTGGTCATAAATCTATATTGCCATGTCAGTTCCTTCCACTATATCATGAAATTTTTAAAAACAGATCTTTAGTCACCATCTTTTAAATACTCAGCATTCAACCCACTGTATGGCACATAGTAAAAATTGGAGAAAACATCAGTTGTAAATAATCCTTCTCTTTCCATATCTATAGACTTTATAAGAAGAGGAGAAATTCACTAAAAGGAGCAGAAGCAGATAGAAGCACCTAGGTGGCTTAGTTGGTTAGGTGTCTGACTTTAGCTCAGGTCATGATCTCATGGTTCATGGGTTCAAGCCCCAGTTGGGATCTGTGCAGACAGCTCAGAGCCTGGAGCCTGCTTCAGATTCTGTGTCTCCCTCTCTCTCTGCCCCTTCCCTGCTCGTGCTCTGTCTCTATCTCTCAAGAATAAAAAAAAAATTATTATTATTATTATTTTTTGCAGAAACAGATAAACCTCCACTCTTGTGCAATATTCACATCAAGGCACCAAGGGGAGGATAGCAACACGTGAGATAAGACCATAAAATTTTTGTTTTAATTTCTGCCATTTAAAAAATTTTTCTTTGTTGTTAAGGACAAAGCATCTACCTATACACATTAAATGGAAATAAGATGCCTCTAAGTTATGCAAAAGGGTAGAAATATATACTGTAACCATAATATGCAAATCTAGGTATATTCAAGTTAATAATATTTCAGAGGAAAGGTTTCATTTTTTTGCAGAATCAACTAGTAATTTTAATAAAAGTGATTGTGTTATTTTATAAATTGATAGAAAAAAGGAACATATATTTTCATATTTTTGTATTTTATTTATTTTTTAATCTAAGAAATATGCACTTTTTAGTTTTATGGTTATTCTTACTATGTTGAAAGACTTTACTCTCTCAAAAGAAATAACTTTGTTCAATAATGTCAACGTTAAAGAAGACATTTGAGAAAAGACATATTCACAGAATTAGAATATACCTTCTAATGACATCAGTATTAAGATGAATATTTGCACATCTTTAAAGATAAATCAAAAAGTTGACTTACTGTATGCAACCAAATTTGGGAATGAGGAAAACTGTCTTGATGTGCTTAGCAATGCCAGGAATACTTTGATGATGCCTATCTTTTAGAAGCATCTTCAAATGGAAAAGCAGAAGAGAAATGAACATTGGCAGGATGAAGCTTGAGGCTCTTTAAGCTGTCAACTTGTCATTTTTTAGAGAATTACATTTAGCTTAAAACGATTTTACATTATTTCTAATGCTGCTTTTAATCTTATTTCCCATGAGTTGATTTCCTATATGTACCAGAGGTAAAATATTTCTTATATGATTTATATTAGTTATAATACATATTTTTACCAGCTTTAAATTTTCCCCATTGTACTCAAGACTTTACTTAAGGGAGTGCTTATCTATGGTGGGACTTAATTTTAAGCGTTAATTGAGATTTCTTTTTTTATGTCATAAAATAAAGTGTCTTGTTGGAATTCATTTCATCATTTTGAAGAAATAAAAAATGGCCTCGGTGTACCCATGAAAATCTGGATCCCATCATAAAGTACACTGACTTAAGTAACATTCGTATTGTGATGAGAAAAATTAAAGCAGAGAAAATATATTTTACTCTGTAGCCTAGTATAGTAATAAATCCTATAATTGAAAAAATGGATAGGTTCTTCTACAATAGCAAACTAACCAGGAATGAAGCAGCTTGATTTTATATTGGAATAAAGCTTTTCTTTATCCCATACTCATTCTATATTGGGAATACTAGAGAAGTCTTTTAAAATCAATGGAATTTATACATAAAAAGAAGTTAGGGGATTGAATAACTGTCTAGTGAATGTGTAATGTAGTCAGTGTAGTCAGGTTGGGTCAGTATAAGCTGTTACCTGACTTGGAAAGAAAATGCATGGGTTCAAATTTCACCTCTTCCATTCACCAGTTGAGAGGATCTTTTGCTCAAGGGGATCTGGAGCAAATGGTTTAGCCTCTGAGCCTCAAATGAAATATCAGATGTCTGCTTTTTTATTTTGGAACTTAAGGTATATGTTGGAAAATTCTCAACAGAAAGCCTGGATTAAAATCAATTATGAGTGAAGTGCTACCTCATTCAAAGTTTAAGTGCATTTAGCCACCCCCCTGCATTTTTGCCTGGGATTCACCATCAGCCCCATCCTTCCTTCTTCCTCACTATCTTAATATCGTCCTCCCCATTTTATAAGCAGCTCAATCTGCAATATTTCTTACCTTGGGTAAGAGATGATACAGTGTTGAAATAGGTCATGGAGAGGAAGTGACTACTAGGAACTGTAAACTGGCCCCAGGCAAATGGAGACTCCTCACACCTTCTCCAATCCTTGGAATACATGGTCTGCCCACAATTCCCACAGTGGGAGCCATTTTCAAGGATGCAGTCTCTAGACACAGCAAGTGTTGAGATCATCTTGATGATATATACAACTAAGGCCCAGTAAGGCCTCTATATAAACTTTTAATATTCTTGTCAGTGGTGTGGAGATCTACTCTTCTTGTAGGGTTCAAGAAAAGCCTGGTATATAAGTTCCCTTTTATCAACACTGCCAACTACCTATCTGCAGTGGCCTGCCTCTGTCTTGGTCTCTTCCTGCCCTCCATGTACAGGGGCCAGTTTCTGAACCAAACACTGGCAAGCTACTGAAGATCTTGGGAGAGAGGCAGTGGCGAGGTAGCAGAGCAATCCCGGGTTGGCCCTCGACCTTCCTGTGAGGAGGGGTGGCCCGAGTGTTAGACTTTTGTGGACCCCATGTGAGTTCGGAAGGATAGGGAAAGTGTGGGCTGGTCTGATGCACTTGTTGGAACTGCTTACAATGCACATTTCAAAGAAAACCAGCCCTAGGCAGTGGGCTGGTCTTTACTCTGTGCAGTTCTGTTGGATCCTGATGCTGGAATAGAGGCTGAAGCTCCAGTTAAAAACTGGGAAGAAGGGTTGATGTTAGAGAAGGGCCTGTGGGTCTATTTTGCTAGATTTGGGGCTGGCAGACAAGGTGGGTGAGCTGGATAATAAGTTGGTGAATTTAGCATGTGATTTGCAAAGCTAAGAGAGTGCAGGCTGTCACAGATTAAGGTCCAAGCGCTTGTGACAAAGCCTGAGTGAGACCATAAGAGGTGGAATCCCTGAGAAAAATGCGGAGAGCGAAAGGAGGTTGTTGTGGTGACTGACAGTGAGATGAAACGCTCCCTGCTGTCTGATTTCTAATACAACAGAAAGCAAAAGCACAATGACAATGACCTTAGCCAGCAGACCAGCCCTCAATTTAAGAAATACTCGAGGAGAGAAGGTAATCTGCAAAGCTTATTGATATCACTGCCAAGTTCCAGAAAAAGGCCAGGGAATACATCCAGGCATGAGTAATGCAGCTATGCTATACACTGGTGGTGGGAGGAATGGCATTTCTCTGATGGACAGGCGATAGAGAAAATGAGCAGCATCACCATACCACACACCCTGCCCTCTGGCAGTGCCTGTATGGTCCTTGGGAGGTTCAAGTACTGACTTCCTTATAGATTGATTATTCTACCCTACAGGGAGGCTTAGTCCAATAAGTGGGATCTCCCTGAGCATATGGAACCCTGGAACTCTATAGCAAAGTTAGAAAATTGAGAATGAGACAGGCCTTCTATTCCCCTGTCTTTGAAGGCTCTGACTGGGCCATATTCACTGCAAGAATAAACTCAGGATACTTCAATCTGACTCCAGCACCTGATATGGGACTCTGATATACATGGTGACCCCAGTCATGGGGGCAATCCCCTGTTGACTGGAAGAAACTGATAAATCCCTGGAATGGGCACAGGATATAGGAGAGATTCAAGACAGAGAGGAAAGTTGAAAAAACGAAAAGACTATCCCTATCAGCTGTGAAGGGTCTGGTAAAAGTAACCTGGAGCAAATATGGTTTATCTTTATTGCTTGCCTTCTTTGTATGGGACCAGTTTATGAACCAACATATGGCAAAACATAGAAATTGGATATTTATTTTCAAATTTAAAAACACATTCCTTAGGTAAGTAATTTGTGAAATAGTTGAGCAGCCAGGCTAGTAGTGTCCACATAGAAGCAAAAAATGTTGAGTGAAATATAGATGGTCATTAATCATATCTTCCACATGAAATCCACCTGGAGTCCCAGCTCCATGTAAGAGAAGACTGTAGAGCTCCACCCGATTTTCAGCCGTCAGGGGTGGAGATGCATTGTGCTCCTATTTCCAGGAAAATCTCAGTGTGAGGCAAAGAACCCAATATTGTCCTATAACTAGCAAAGGGCAGAAGCAATAGAATAAAATTGGCTAAGAGCATTTTCCCCTAGGAAAAAGCCAGAAATGGTCTCAAAATTCCCAGCACTCAGCTATGATCAGGATAATTAAAATGTTTACTGTGTCACCAAAAATGTCATATAATGGTAAAAGGCTTTGAATAGCATCTTTTCCAAAATGGCCACACAGTGGGACTTACAGAGTAGAATGTTTTCTGTGCCCCTGAGGATATATATGGTGCAGACAATGAACCAAATAAGGAGAAACTTTTGGTTAGAGGTCAAGAATGGCACAGAGTCAACTAATATGGATAAATATCCTGTGTCAAACAAGAAGGTAGGGACACCAGTGTGAATGAAAATCTATATGCTCATGAACCAAACTCGACACTTCTCCAGCCATGGTTTTGTACATCTAAGTCCTCCAGAACTTACACAAAGCTTTGGAAAAGTGTGAACATCCTGAACTAATAGTGATTATGAGTGTAATATGTGGTAGAACAAGGACTCATACATGAAACGCTTTAGCTATTAAAAAATTAAGGTATTTTTTACACAACCGAGTTTGTAGATTGAGATTCATATGATCTAAGACATAATTCAGATCATTGAAATCTTTATTTTTAGGGAATTTGTTTGACTAAAATTATCTAGAAGGAACATTGATTTGTTTAAAAATAAGTTGAAAGTACTGAAAATACAAGGCTACCTGATAAAAAGCATCTGTGAGGAGGAAAGTGGTTAATTGGAAGTCAGATTAGAAAGCACCTGGATTATTAATATTTTGAAAATAAATATCAAAGTTGAATACAAAACTGACTGAACCTATTCCTGACTGATTTTTTAAAAAATGCTGCCAGTTTCTGCCAGTAGGGATTTTTCTAAACCTTTCATAGACTAGAGTAATTACATGTTCTTTAATTGAGAGATAATGGATTAATTATATTTTTAAGCATTTTGTCTTTGTTTAAATACATAAAAGTAATAACATTACAATCCTCCAGATATTTTATATTAAGTCTCCAAGTACTCTCTTTCCAAACCTTTTTCTCAAAATTAAAAGAAATTAAAGATATGAATACCACATGTAAAATCTGAGAACCAAACTCAACTAAAATCTAATCACTTAATACATGTTTGATAATAAGAATGTGGTATGTGTAGAAAATGGGAAGATGTATAAAATACGGTGGCTAGACAGGATATACTTTGCTAGATAAATAAGACATGTACAGTGTGAGAGGCAACATGTTTTGATGAGTGATGATTAAAAAAAAAAGGGCATGTACAGGGGTGCCTGGGTGGTTCAGTCTGTTAAGTGAATGACTCCTGATTGGCTCATGGTTTGTGACTTCACTTCGAGCCTCGCAGTGGGCTCTGCACTAACAGTGCACAGCCTGCTCAGGATTCTCTCTCTCCCTCTCTCTGCCCCTCCCCTACTCACAATCTCTCTCTCTCTCTCTTTCTTAAAAATAAATAAGTAAATAAACATGTAAAAAATAAAAAAACAGACTTGTACACAAATGCAAGATATAGAGTGATAAATGTCAAAGCAAGACTGATAATTGTGAAAATTAAGTAATTACAACTCACTCCTGGGCACAGAGAGCAGAAAAAATAATATGGAAGAGATAGCAGATGATCTTAAACTGGATCTTGAAAGATAGATGTCATTTAAACAAAGAGAAATATAAGAAAATACATTTTAGGAAGAAAAAACAGAGGAAACAAAATCATATAGACTTACCTAGAGAAAAAAAATACTTCAATTTTGTGAGAAATTAGATCGGTACTGATGAATAGAATTTTCTGAAGGGATGACAATATTCACTGTATGTGCTATCCAATGCAGTAGCAACAAACCACATGTGGCTGTTGGACATTACAAATGCAGCTAGTGTGACCAATGAATTAAATTTATAATTATATTTAATTTCAATTACTTTAACTTGGAATTCCAATAGCCACATGTGTCTGGTGACTGCCATATTTGACAGAGCGGCCTCAGAATGTGTGAATTACACTTATCCAAATAACACCAGTCCATGGCTGAAAAATAGACCGATGAACAATATATAGGAAACATTTCAAGTTTTCTAGTAGGGGAATATTCACAGCAAGAATAAAGAAAATACCAAGATGGTCAGCAACTGACACCCTTGTGAAAGAGTATACTAGAATAAAACAGAAACAAGATGAAAGGAATCTTTGGTTGGTGCTTTTGCTACAATGTACAGCAGTCCTTCCTTATCCTTGGAGGATATGTTCCAAGACCCCCAGTGGATGGCTGAAACCACAGATAGTACCAAACTATACACTATGTTTTTTTCTATACATATATACCTATGATAAAGTTCAATTTATGTATTAGGCACTGTAAGAGTTTAAAAACAGTAACTAATACTAAAATGGAGCAGTTATAACAACATACTGTCACAAAAGCTACATGGATGTGGTCTTTTTCTCAAAATACCTTGTTGTACTGTACCCACCCTTCTTCTTGTGATGACGTGAGATGACAAAATACCTGTGGGATGAGATGAAGTGAGGTGAATGACGAGGGTAAAACCGAACTTCTGAGAATCTCTCAGAAACAGGGTCATTGGCTTCCAGAATGTGGTTGACTGTGGGTAACCAACACCATTAAAAGCAAAACAGCAGATGGGGGCAAGGGGGTGATTATATTCTGCAAGTAATGAGGCCCTCAATTAAAATTTGTCTCTTTAAATGGTAGAACGCATAACAGAAGCAGAGAGCCCTCCAGAAATGCAATTGCCAGTAACTTGGCACTACCATAGCCAGGAAGCCTTCCTTGACTTCTGCTCAGTCTCTTCTAGTCTCTCATTTCCCTTAACATCATTTAGAAATTTCTGGAATATGCTATCACACTGCTTTTGGACATTTATACAGCATTATTTTATAGGACTATGACTTTTTGATTGTCTGCCTTTCCCACTACATTGAAAATTAGAAGACAACAGAATGTGGCTTATAAGTCATGGCATCTCACAGTGCTGGAAACATGAAAGCCATTCTCTCTGTGTTAATGGGGTTGAATGTGAAAGAAGGTACCAATAAGACACAGATTGTCAAGTCTGAATAACTGGAAAGATAGTGATGTCATCAACAAAATGGAGCATGTAGAAAAATGAATTAGCAGAAGAATAATTGCAGGCATATGATAAATTTATGATTGTTGGCAACATTCAAGTTGTTAGAAAGATAGGAAAGTAGTTAGCTGGGGTGGGGAAAAGAAGTTAGGGAGAGAGATGTAAGTGTAGGAGTAATCCACAAAAGTTGTAACTAAAGCTGCCAGTGTCTAGAAGACCGTAAGGGATGTGTGCATATAGAAAGGAATGGATGAAACTGGATTAGTTAGCACAAACTGATTATGTTTCTTTAATGAAATAAGCAGATTTATTTATTTAATCAAAGTAATGTGAAAAAACAATTGAGGAGTTTGTTCTCTGTACACTGTATTTTATTCTCTCAAACAGGAGTAATTGTTTTTCACCTTCCTTGCATTTATTTGGGTGTTAGTGTCACCATTCCTGAGTCCTGGTAAATGGATGAGACATTAACAGCTCAATATCCAAAGGCTTGCTTATGCTATGTGAGCTGCACGCGCACACACACACACACACACACACACACACACACACACGTCTATTTCACAAGGCAAGGTAAAAATGCGTGAAATACCATTATTTTTCTAAGGTAAATTAATTATATATTTATACTCTTTCATGTAGTATATCCTAATATATTTCTTTAAACTTAGTCAGAAATACCTTTAATTTAGTAGAAATAAAGTAATTGCTGGGATAACAGTCAGATGGTGGTCGAAATAAATGAATTGAGACAGTGAATTAGTTTTGAGAAATAATGTTGTGACAGTAGAAATGAAGCTTGATTCTAACCACTTTTTTCCCCACAAGTATTGTCAAATTTCTTTGATTATGCTATTGTATCATTTTTGTGTTATCTGTACCACCCTCTGGAAGACAATATCTACTGAGGTAATAAATGAATGCACACCACTACTGTTGATTGCTATCATTAATACTGATTTATTATGTGAAGGATGCATGTGCCATAATTAGAAATCTTTAAACATGAAGGGAAACACATCCATCCTATTTCAGCACTTTCTATCCAAATCCCCAGTGAGAATAGTTGGTCTCTGTTCAACATTATAGAAGATCAATGACTTACTATATGCTATTTACTAAAAAGTTATGTCCACTAGCTTCTCTATCACTTATTTTTGATGCAATCAACAAAGGCAGAAAATATAATTCATTTTTATGCATAACATGTGGCAAAAATCAATAATGAATACTAATAATTAAATATTGGAAATCTACTAATTTAATAATAAGTTTTCAAACAGAAGCTTCATCTTGGTGAGGATTTTCCTGATCTATTCACAGCATCTTTACCACAACTTCATTATGTATACTGCTCTTAAGGGAACTAATATGTGGAAGAGGGGGATATATTTTTATAAGAGTGGTTCTAACAGAAATTAAGGTTATGATCTAAGAGGTTTACATTTGTAACATATGACACTTGAGTATGTTCTTGTGAAGTTTTCATAATAGAGAATTATATTCTTTACAAAGTGAACATATATTATTGAGGCAAACACTTAAAATTACTTGATATAAATACCTCCAAATTTTCCTATGTTTAGAAATTTAGAAATCGTCCACATAAAGAATTATATTGTATATTTTTGAATTTTCTCTAAGAATGTGTGCTGGTAATTAATTCATATCTCTCTACCTCATTCTTTTTATTATGACATAGTATACCATTGTAAAAAGTTGCCATATTTAATTTAATTTAATAATAATGACAATGTGGCTGTTTTTCTATTTTTCATGATTGCCAAATTGCATTGGATATATGTATTGTGGACGCAATGTATTTGTGAGAGTAATCTCTCAAGGAGAGACATTAGAAAGAGAATTGCTAGATAAATTGTATAAATATTTATACTTTTTGCTAAACTATTACAAAACTGTATACTAAAAAAATACATAGTAGGGCGCCTGGATGGCTCAGTTGGTTGGGCGTCCGACTTCGGCTCAGGTCATGATGTCACAGTTCGTGGGTTTGAGCCCCGCGTCAGGCTCTGTGCTGACAGCTCAGAGCCTGAAGCCTGCTTCAGATTCTGTGTCTCCACCTCTCTCTGCCCCTCCCATGCTCATGCTCTGTCTCTCTCTGTCTCTCAATAATAAATAAAATTTTTAAAAAATGCATAATAATTACTAACTCCCTAATGTACAAGAATCCCAGTTTTCTCCTACACTGTCATCAATATGAATTTTTTGCCAACCTTCTGGGAGCAGAAGGGAAGACTCCTTTTCAATTTGCACATCTTTGAAGGCTAACAGCTATTTATAGTTATTTTTCTTCATTTTTCTTAATTTTTTAAAATGTTTTATTTAGTTTTGAGACAGAGAGAGACAGAGCATGAGCGCGGAAGGGGCAGAGACAGAGGGAGACACAGAATCCAAAGCAGGCTCCAGGATCTGAGGTGTCAACACAGAGCTTGATGGGGGGCTTGAGCCCATGAACCGTGAGATCCTGACCTGAGCTGAAGTTGGACGCTTAACCAACTGAGCCATCCAGATGCTCCACAGTATTTTTTCATAAAATGTCTGCTTATATTCTGTATTTAAATTCATTTTTATTTTAAATTTTAGTCATTTGATTTTTATGGCAAATATATATATTTAACATTAATTTTGACTCGAAAATTTTGGGTGATTAACAAAATAGAAATATATGTATCACTTACATAGCTTATTTATAACTCACATGACATGTAAGTAATATATGTGTTTCATAGATGAGGTCCTCTTTCATCTCAGGACTATCATTTTTCTTAAGTACAAAATTTAAGAGTAATTCTAAGCAGATGAATAAGGCTTATCTATATTGATTATTAGTTTGGATTCACTTCTTTCATCACACAAGGGAACATACGATTGAAATTACCAGATTAATACTTTATATGCTTTAGAGGTGTCTAGATGGCAGAGTCAGTGAGTTATTGTATAAGTAATATCTGATAAGAAAGTATAACTTAAAAGTCCTCACCGAAAAGAGTTATTGTTTTTGGTTAGGTGCCCCGAGAGTTACCGTTCTTTTTTTTTTTTTTCTTTCATTTATTATTATTTTACTTCCTTTGCAAAAATATAAATTTAAAACAATGTTTTTTTCCCCTAGATATATGTGTACTAGTTTAGGTTATACTGGTAATTATCTAATTTCCTTATTTGATTTATATCATGATTATTTAAAATATATTTAAGGTGCATCTAAGTGGCTGAGTTGGTTAAGCGACCAACTTTGGCTCAGGCCATGATCTCACAGTTCACGAGTTTGAGCCCCACATTGGGCTCTCTGCTGTCAGCACAGACCCTCTTTCCCCTTCTCCTTCTGCCCCTCCCCCACTCATGCTTGCTCTCTCTCCCCTCTCTCTTTCAAAAATAAACATTTTAAAAATATATTTTTTAAAACATTTTAAGTATATTGTAATATACATATATTTCAAAACAGCAAAGAATTATTTTTTTTCTTTCAGCTTTATTAAGCTATAATTGGCATATAGTAAGATATTTAAAGTGTACATCCTGCTGATCTGATATACATGTACACTGTGAAAGCATTTCTTTCCTCCATCTCCATCTGGTAAAATAACCCATCCATCATCATCTCACATATTTATCCTTTTTTTTCTTTTTGTGTGTGTGTGAAGACATCTAAGTTCTACTTTCTTAGCAAATTGTGTTTATACAATACAATGTTAATACCGTTAGTCACCATATTTTATATTATATTCTCAGACCTTATTCATCTTATAGCTAAAAGTTTATACCCTTTTACTAACTCTCCCTATTTTCCCCACCCCCCAGTCACTTTTATACTCTCTGTTTCTACACGTTTGACTTTTTTTTTTGGCAGGGGTGGAGATTCCAAATATACGGAATAACATACAGTATTTGTTTGCCTCAGTCTGACTTTATTTCACTTAGCATAATGTCCTCACGGTCCATTCATGTTGTTATAAATGTCAAGATTTCTTTCTTTCTCACTGCTGAATATTTCAGTGAGGGTGTGTATACACATACACATATACTAGATAGATAGATAGATAGATAGATAGATAGATAGATAGACAGATATAGATATAATTCATCCATTGATGGACACTTAGGTTGTTTCCATATCTTGGCTATTTGTTGAATAATGGTATAATTAACATGTGATTGTAAATATCTCTTTGACATCCAGTTGCCATTTCCTTGGGATATATACCTGGAAGTGGGATTACTGGACCATATAGTAGTTCTATTTTGAATGTTGGTAGGAATTTCTATACTGTTTCCAAATGGCTTCACCAATTTACTTTCCCACTACAGTGCATAAGGGTCCTCTTTTCTACACATCCTCAACTGCACTTGCTGTTTCTTGTCTTTTTGATGATAGCCATTCTAACAAGTGTGGTTACCCTCTGTACATTCCAAACTTCCTCTTCCAAGAGGTAACAATTTAAAACCCTTTTAATTGTTTCTTCTGATATTTATATCTATATTTCTTATAGCATATTTATTTTGTAATTTTATTTTAATTCTAGTGTGTTAACATAAATTTAACAGGTGTATAATAGTTTCAGGTGTGTAATATAGTGATGCAACAATTCCATATCTTACTCAGTGCTCATTTTCACCCCATCACCTATCCCTCCGCCCCCCCCCCCCCCCGCTCCGGGGTACCGGCCGGTTGGTCTGTATTTGTTAAGAGTATGTTTTGGAACGCCTGGGTGACTCAGTTGGTTAAGCATCCAACTCTTGATTTCAACTCAGGTCATAATCTCATGGTTTGTGAGTTTGAGCTCCATGTCAGGCTCTGCACTGACAGGTCAGAGCTTGAAGCCTCCTTCAGATTCTGTGTCTCCCTCTCTCTCTGCCCCTCCCCCACTCATGCTTGTCTCTCTCACTCTCTCTCTCCCCCTCCCTTCCTCCTTCAAAAATAAACATTAAATTTTTTTAAAAAGAGTATGTTTTGTGATTTCTATTTTTTCCCCCTGTCTTGTTTCCTAAATTCCACATATAAGTAAAATCATATGGTATTTGTCTTTCTCTGACTGGCATATTTTGCTCAGCATTATACCCTCTAGATCCATCCATGCTGTTGCAAATGGCAAGATTCATTCCTTTTTATGGCTGAATAATATTCTAGTGTGTGTGTGTGTGTGTGTGCGCGCGCACACGCATGTACAGATATATAGCACATCTTTACCCATGCATCTATTGATGCACAGTGGGCTGTTTCCATAAATAATTTGGCTATTGTTAATAACCCTGCAATAAACATAGCAGTGCTATTAGTGTTTTCATATTCTTTGGGTAAATACCCAGTAGTGTCATTACTAGATCATAAGGTAGTTCTATTTTTAATGTTTTGAGCAACCTCTGTACTGTCTTCCACAGTGGCTGCACTAATTTTCATTCCCACCAACACTTCACAGGTGTTTCTTTTTCTATACATACTTGCCAACACCTGTTTTTTCTTGAGTTTTTGATTTTAGCCATTCTGACAGGTGTGAGGTGATATCTCATTGTAGTTTTGATCTGTATTTCCCTGATGAAGGCTGATGTTGAGCACCTTTTCATGTGTCTGTTGGCCTAGCCTTTTTATTTAAACTGTTTTTTCAATATGCTTTGTGTTTATGGTCATAAAAATATAAAATTCTATAATCTGACATTCCTTTTCTTGTTTTTTTTTATCTATTATCTTAGCATATTTGGGCTGCTATAACAAAAGTACCATAGACTGGGTGCCTATGAATGACAGAAATTTATTTCTCATGGTTCATGGAAGCTGGGAAGTCCAAGATCAAGGTGCTGACAGATTCAATGTCTGGTAAGAGCCTGCTTCCTGGTACACAGACTGCTGACTTTTAGCAATAATCTCATATGGCAGAAGGGCAGGGGATCTCTCAAGGGCTCTTTAATAAAGGCACTAATCTCATTCATGAAGATTCTGCACTCATGACCTACTCACCTGTCAAAGGCCCTACTTCAAATACAATCACAATGGGCATGAGGGTTTAATATATGAATTTTTGGAGGATAAAAATATTCAGTCCATAGCACCCAAAACGTCTTAGTCATGTGTATAATTTTCACATCAACATAGTGACTTAATATATCCTATTTTTATTAACAACTCTGATACAATAAATCACTTTTCTGACCACTATTCAATTATGCATTATGCTATGCTCTTTAATTACATTATTCAACATAATTCTAGTAAAACCTTGTGAGGTAAGGATTTTGATATCTCTGTTATATATAAAAAACTAAGGCACTCCCAACAGTCCCAACAGTCTTATCAAGTGGTATATATCAAACTATTGTTGCTGAATACATCAATAATTAAAAACTGAAGTATTCAGATTTACAAGTAGTAAAATCCAATTATGTTTCAAAGACTTTAAATAAAGTCATATAATAAAAATATGAAAGTATCTCAAACTTTACACGGAAAACCCGAAAGACTCCACCAAAAAGCTATTAGAACTGATACATGAATTCAGCAAAGTGACAGGATACAAATTCAATGTACAGAAATCAGTTTCATTTCTATACACTAATAATGAAGGAAAAGAAAGAGAAATCAAGAAATCAATCCCATTTACAATTTTCACCAAGAACCATAAAATGCAGAGGAATAAACCTAACCAAAGATAAAAAGATCTGTATGCTGAAAACTATAGAAAAGCTAAGAAGGAAATTGAAGAAGACACAAAGAAATGGGAAAAAAAATCCATGCTCATGGGTTGGAAAAATAAATATTATTAAAAGGTCAATACTACCCAAAGCAATCTACACATTCAATGCAATCCCAATAAAAATTACACTGGCATTGTTCTCAAAGCTAGAAAAAAAATTCCTAAACCATGTATGGACCCACAAAAACCCACAAATAGCCAATGTAATGTTGAAAAAGAAAACTACAGTGGGAAGCATCACAATCCCAGACTTTAGCCTCTATTATAAAGCTGTAATCATCAAGACAGCATGGTATTGGCACAAAAACAGACCCATAGACCAATGGAACAGAATAGAGAACCCAGAATTGGACCCACAAATGTATGGCCAACTCATCTTTGACAAAGCAGGAAAGAACATCCAATGGAAAAAAGACAGTCTCTTTAGCAAATGCTGCTGGGAGAACTGGACAGCAACATGCAGAAGAATGAACCTGGGTCACTTTCTTAAACCATACACAAAAATAAACTCAAAATGGATGAAATACCTAAATGTGAGACAAGAAACCATCAAAACCTTAGAGGAGAAAGCAGGCAACAACCTCTTTGACCTCAGCTGCAGCAATTTATTTCCCAACATGTCTTCAAAGGCAAGGTAATTAAAAGCAAAAATGAACTTCTGGGACCTCATCAAGATAAAAGCTTCTGCACTGCAAAGGAAACAATCAACAAAACTAAAAGGCAACAGACTAAATGGGAAAAGGTATTTGAAAATGACATATCAGATAAAGGGTTAGTATCCAAAATATATAAAGAATTTACCAAACTCAACACCCAAAAAACAAATATCCCAGTGAAGAAATGGGCAGAAGGCATGAATAGACACTTTCCCAAAGAAGACATCCAGATGGCCAACAGACACCTGAAAAGATGCTCAATGTCACGCATCATCAGGGAAATATAAATTAAAACCACACTGAGATACCACCTCACACCAGTCAGAGTGGCTAAAATTTTTTTTTAATTTTTTTTTCAACGTTTTTTTTATTTTTGGGACAGAGAGAGACAGAGCATGAACGGGGGAGGGGCAGAGAGAGAGGGAGACACAGATCGGAAACAGGCTCCAGGCTCTGAGCCATCAGCCCAGAGCCCGAAGCGGGGCACGAACTCACGGACCGCGAGATCGTGACCTGGCTGAAGTCGGACGCTTAACCGACTGCGCCACCCAGGCGCCCCCAGAGTGGCTAAAATTAACAACTCAGGAAACAACAGATGCTGGCGAGGATGTGGAGAAATGGGAACCCTCTTGCACTGGTGGTGGGAGTGCAAACTGGTGTAGCTGCTCTGGAAAACAGAGTGGAGGTTCTTCAAAAAATTAAAAATAGATCTACCCTACGACCCAGCAATAGCACTACTAGGAATTTATCCAAAGGATGCAAGAGTGCTGATGCATAGGGGCACATGTACTCCAATGTTTATAGCAGCACTTTCAACAATAGCCAAATTATGGAGAGTCTAAATGTCCAACAACTGATGAATGGATAAAGAAGATGTGGTTTAGGAAGAGGGAAGATGGCGGCGTAGGAGGACGCTGGGCTCACCGCGCGTCCTGCTGATCACTTAGATTCCACCTACACCTGCCTAAATAACCCAGAAAACCACCAGAGGATTACCAGAACGGAGTCGCCAGAGCCAAGCGCAGACGAGAGGCCCACGGAAGAGGGTAGGAAGGGCGGCGAGGCGGTGCGCGCTCCACGGACTGGCGGGAGGGAGCCGGGGCGGAGGGGCGGCTCGCCGGCCAAGCAGAGCCCCCGAGTCTGGCTTGCAAAAAGCGGAGGGGCCTGACGAACTGTGTTCCCACAGCAAGAGCGACTTAGCGGCTGGGAGGTCATAAGTTAACAGCTCTGCTCAGAAAGCGGGAAGGCTGGAGGACAAAGGGAGGGAGAGTTGCTGAGCCCCTGGATGACAGATCTCAGTTTGGCAGGGAACAAAGGCGCTCGCCAGCACCATCTTCCCCGCCCATCCCCCAGCCAAAATCCCAAAGAGAACCAGTTCCTGCCAGGGAACTTGCTCGCTCCACGCAAACACCCAACTCTGCGCTTCTGCGGAGCCAAACCTCCGGCAGCGGATCTGACTCCCTCCTGCTGCCACAGGGCCCCTCCTGAAGTGGATCACCTAAGGAGAAGCAAGCTAAGCCTGCCCCTCCTGCCCCTGTGCACCTTGCCTACCCACCCCAGCTAAGATGCCAGATCCCCAGCATCACAAGCCTGGCAGTGTGCAAGTAGCCCAGACAGGCCACCCCACCCCACAGTGAATCCCGCCCCTAGGAGAGGGGAAGAGAAGGCACACACCAGTCTGACTGTGGCCCCAGCGGTGGGCTGGGGGCAGACATCAGGTCTGACTGCGGCTCCGCCCACCAACTCCAGTTATACACCACAGCACAGGGGAAGTGCCCTGCAGGTCCTCACCACGCCAGGGACTATCCAAAATGACCAAGCGGAAGAATTCCCCTCAGAAGAATCTCCAGGAAATAACAACAGCTAATGAGCTGATCAAAAAGGATTTAAATAATATAACAGAAAGTGAATTTAGAATAATAGTCATAAAATTAATCGCTGGGCTTGAAAACAGTATAGCTGACAGCAGAGAATCTCTTGCTACAGAGATCAAGGGACTAAGGAACAGTCACGAGGAGCTGAAAAACGCTTTAAATGAAATGCATAACAAAATGGAAACCACCACAGCTCGGATTGAAGAGGCAGAGGAGAGAATAGGTGAACTAGAAGATAAAGTTATGGAAAAAGAGAAAGCTGAGAAAAAGAGAGATAAAAAAATCCAGGAGTATGAGGGGAAAATTAGAGAACTAAGTGATACACTAAAAAGAAATAATATATGCATAATTGGTATCCCAGAGGAGGAAGAGAGAGGGAAAGGTGCTGAAGGGGTACTTGAAGAAATAATAGCTGAGAACTTCCCTGAAGTGGGGAAGGAAAAAGGCATTGAAATCCAAGAGGCACAGAGAACTCCCTTCAGACGTAACTTGAATCGATCTTCTGCACGACATATCATAGTGAAACTGGCAAAATACAAGGATAAAGAGAAAATTCTGAAAGCAGCAAGGGGTAAACGTGCCCTCACATATAAAGGGAGACCTAGAAGACTCCTGACTGATCTCTCTTTTGAAACTTGGCAGGCCAGAAAGAGTTGGCATGAGATTTTCAGTGTGCTAGACAGAAAAAATATGCAGCCGAGAATCCTTTATCCAGCAAGCCTGTCATTTAGAATAGAAGGAGAGATAAAGGTCTTCCCAAACAAACAAAAACTGAAGGAATTTGTCACCACTAAACCAGCCCTACAAGAGATCCTAAGGGGGACCCTGTGAGACAAAGTACCAGAGACATCATTACAAGCATAAAACATACAGACATCACAATGACTCTAAACCCATATCTTTCTATAATAACACTGAATGTAAATGGATTAAATGCGCCAACCAAAAGACATAGGGTATCAGAATGGATAAAAAAACAAGACCCATCTATTTGCTGTCTACAAGAGACTCATTTTAGACCTGAGGACACCTTTAGATTGAGAGTGAGGGGATGGAGAACTATTTATCATGCTACTGGAAGCCAAAAGAAAGCTGGAGTAGCCATACTTATATCAGACAAACTAGACTTTAAATTAAAGGCTGTAACAAGAGATGAAGAAGGACATTATATAATAGTGACAGGGTCTATCCATCAGGAAGAGCTAACAATTATATGTCTATGCGCCGAATACCGGAGCACCCAAATATATAAAACAATTACTCATAAACACAAGCAACCTTATTGATAAGAATGTGGTAATTGCAGGGGACTTTAACACCCCACTTACAGAAATGGATAGATCATCTAGACACACGGTCAATAAAGAAACAAGGGCCCTGAATGAGACATTGGATCAGATGGACTTGACAGATATATTTAGAACGCTGCATCCCAAAGCAACAGAATATACTTTCTTCTCG
>NW_024412417.1:23666530-23824443 GCF_014898765.1 Herpailurus yagouaroundi | reverse complement strand
TATATATATATATATATATATATATATATATATATATATATATATTTGAGAGTAAGAAAGCAGGGAAAGGACAGAGAGAGAAAACCCCAAGCATGCTCCACACTGTCAGTGCAGAACCCAATGCGGGGCTCAAATCCATGAACCGTGAGAGCAAGACCTGAGCCAAAATCAAGAGTCGGATGCTTAACCAACTCAGCCAACCCAGGTGTCCCAAGTTACACCTTTTCTTAACGTAAGTGAGGCTTTCATTCTCATCATTCTCTACATTGTCCTCCCTACCCTTCACTTTCCTTTCTTGTCTAACTTTGTTGATCTTCATCTCAAATCCATATTTGCTAGCATCCACAAGTCCATTGTGTATTTAAAATTTAAGGAGACTAATTAGGAATTTATTGCAACAATCTAATAATAAATTAAAGATAAAATTTTAAAAATTTATTGATTGAAGAAATGCTATGAATGACAACACTGTATCAAAGAAATCAAATGCAAAGTGATCCTCATTTTCCCATCTTTATATTCCTGTGCTCTAACCATGTAGAATTTTCATTTTCATCAATATGTTATCTTTGTTCTCCCCCATTCATCCACCCAGCTTGGCATAGCTAAATTCTATTCATATTTTAAGTTTCAGATTGATGATATTTTCCCGACCTTGAAAAATGAGTAAAAATGCTCTTGAATATGCTATACCCAACCTTGTAGTCTATCATAACAACAATGCTCTATTGTAATCTGGGTGGGGTTTTTTCCCCTCCATAGAACTGGAAATATCCCAAAGGCGAAAACTTTGCCTAACATTTTCTATTTCTTGGTGGCTCGGATAATAGTACAGTGTCTAACCCAGAGACATCATACAATAAAATGTTATTATTTGAATAAATGAATAGTAGATTAATCGATTAATCAGAATTAGCTATTAGATTAATAAATAAAAAGCCAACAGAACCTATTTGATAAAAGAGAAAGTTAAGATTTCAGGGTAATAAATCACTGAAAGACTTAGTTAATGGTATGAATAAAATAAAAGAGAGAGAGAGAGAGAGAGAGAGAGAGAGATCACGCCTTCGAAGATTCAGACAATTTCCACTGAAGTTTTTTTTCCTGGCTGGTCTAGTTCAGCATCTGGCAAACCCCATGATACTACATTCAAATACTGAAACGCCCCCTAGTGGGCTTGGTGAAGCACCCTGCGCTTGGCCATCACCCGCCTGGGTCCTTTGGCTACCTTCAGGACACCTGAAAACTGCAGCCCTTCTATTTGCATACAGAGTGAATTATATGCAAAAGATTCATGGGTCTTTTGAGTTTAAAGCATATAATTTAATAAGGTATTTTAGCCACGTGAAATATTTAAAATTCACTTATACTGATTATTTGGTGTCATATGCCCACAAAATTTAAATACCTTACACATATGTCACTTTATCCTATCAAACTCATTACGTAAATGGACACAGTTCCTGAAAGGGATGTCAAATTCTTCTAGAGTTAGCATTTTTGTTTGTTATGATTTAATGGCACAAAATCTAAACTACGATCTCTCTTTATTTGGTTTCATTTTTATCTAGTTAGTGAAAATAAATTTGCCTTTTTAATACACCTTGATTTAGACTTTGAAATAAAGTGTTCTAACTTGGCTAGCAGCAAATGTTTGCTTGTTTGTTTCTAATACTGTCTAAGGTGGTTAGGATTATAGAACAGTAAATGTTTATTTACAGTGAGATGATTGATTTGGAAAATAAATAATAGAATGTAAATCGATCATGCATTCAACTGTATATAACAAATCGTATTCATGGGGACAAAAATATAAGTGCTGAGTTCTATGCAAAGCAAACACAATTATTGTAAATTGTATAAAAGGATGAATATATTTCTTGTAAGATGTAAGCAGATGTATGCATCTAAGGTAACTTTAAACAGCAGCAGCAGAATTATTTAACAAGGCAAAGTCAGGTGTCATAGAAAGAATACTGGTCATAAGTCCACTCTGTGATTAAATCTAAGTTGTGCATGTTCATTATTTTAGATCAGGTTCTTCCATAACTGCTCCTGAGAAGAGGATTTGCCTCGTATTTTAACAATGTCCATTAATAGACAACACAGGCATAGAAGCCAAATGATGAATACTGAAGAGTTCTCAGTAGAAACCAGAAAAGGGAGAGCTGGGAGGACAGGAGAGCAAGGCCTGGGTGACAGTGAAGCCAGGGAGGCACAGGCCTCAGGTGCGAAATATAAGAGCGTGTTACAAAACTCAGGGATCAAGATCAATTCTACTTTCATGCAAGAGGATACATACATTGAAATTAATACAAAAAAAGGCATTATGAGAAAAATGTCAATTTTTCAATAAAGATGAGCTGCTGTGCTATTCTCTGTTTTATAACCCTGTCCTATTGTGCAGTAAGAATAGCCATTTCAATCACTCCAGAAGTCCCAACTGTCCTGCAAAATAAGTTTGTTGATAGCTGACAATGGTGTGCAAAGAGATGGACCAATGTGGGATCATGACCTGAGCCAAAATGAAGAGTCGGACGCTCAAACAACTGAGCCACCCAGGCGCCCCTATATATAGTCGATTCTTAATTGTACAGCTTATATTAACTTCTTGTATTTGTAAGAGATAGGAGAATATTTTGGAAAGTATACATATGGGTCCGTATTTTTCCTTTTGCCTCAGGCTCTAAGATGGGTCAGTGTGCTACAACAAGGAAAGAAAAGGTAAGCAAGTCTGGATTTTACGTAAAGTCTCACACTCCGCCAAATCCCTTGAAGAAAAACTGAAATATAAATTATACATTAAAATCCGTACATCTTGAGACAAAGGGGCTGAAATTTGATCCCCCACCCCAGAAAAGCATTGGCAATGGGTGAGCTCCAGCAGTAGGTGGGACAAAGATTCCTGGGTACTTCAGGTTTTCCATACTGATATCCAAGGACAAGTCTCTCAAGAAGGCTGCAGGTGCAAGCCTTAACAGCAAAACACACAGACGCTGTGGAGAAAAAAAAAGAATCTAACTGGGGCAACAATTACATTTTTTTTAGGTGTCCACTAAACTTGTGACCATCAACAAGCAACTTAAACTCCCTACAGGTAATTCCTATCTTCATCAACTCAGAGGTTTGGTATAAATAACAAGTGTAAGGAAACAAATTAACTCCCCATTCTGGTTCAGTTGTCTAACAATGTCCATTAATAGAGAATACAGGCATAGGTGCTAGCACATAAGCCTAAAAGGGTTCAGAGAAATGTAATAATATTACATATTACACACATTGAAACACACACAATATTGGGGCGCCTGGGTGGCGCAGTCGGTTAAGCGTCCGACTTCAGCCAGGTCACGATCTCGCGGTCTGTGAGTTCGAGCCCCGCGTCAGGCTCTGGGCTGATGGCTCAGAGCCTGGAGCCTGTTTCCGATTCTGTGTCTCCCTCTCTCTCTGCCCCTCCCCCGTTCATGCTCTGTCTCTCTCTGTCCCAAAAATAAATTAAAAAAAAACGTTGAAAAAAAAATTTTAAAAAATAAAAAAAGAAACACACACAATATTAACAATAGTGACTCTCATTTTCCCTCTGAGATCCTATTTCTTATTACACTGAATCAATATTACATAATTTACTTGTGTGGTTTCCATGCTCTTCCATAATAAGAATAAACAAATAAGGTGAAAAATAGATTGGTTGGCATAGGTCTGCAGAACAGACAGCTTGAAAGGGCAGAAATGAGAAGTGACCATCTGCCAGAAAAGTATGAATTACAAAAATGATAAAAAATTATGTAAATGACCCCCACTATCAAACCAATTTGTAGTCACTTCATATAGATATGTATGTGAACACACACGTGTGTGTACTCATCATCTGCTTTTTTCAAAAAATATTTTATGAACCTTACAAGGAATTATTTAAATAACATAGAATATCAAAAAAAATGGGAGAACAGAACTGTCCAGCCAGAGGGGTAGGAAGTAGTGGTAGGAATGTAGTTTGTACAGTAGAGTCAGAACAAAGAGATTTTTCCAATCCACATCTTCCAGCACTCATGCTGTCATGGTGTCAGACCACCTGGTCACCTTCCTCATCACCACAACTAGCTGGGTACAAGCTTCTGGGACAGGCGCTGAGAGACGTGTACCATCCATACCAACATAGGGTGACTTTATTATGGCCAAGAAAATAGGAGCTGTGTGTAGTGGTTGTGACAGTTTGCTTAAGTAATAACCGGTGACTGTGAACTTAAGTAATAACCAATGCTTTGGATAATGGAACACACACTGAACAAAATATTATATTATCTATAGAAAAAGGAAAACTGCTTAATGGGGACCCAGGATTTTGGATTTTTTTTTCATCTATTCAAGACCTCTTGGGAATTTCTAACTTAAGGAAAGGTTAAAATGCAAGTGGACAGAATCTTAATCAAACCTCTCCAAACATTGGGCAACTTTTTTGCCATCTTGATCTGATAGGCATTATGGGACTATTTGGGAAGGATAAGCAATAGAAATCAATTATAGACAGCAGATGCAAAATGGGAATTCATTATAGAGATTCTGGGGTCACTCACAAAATTAAAACAAGAAAAAACTAGCTGAAAAATAGATGCAGAAAAGTGAGGAACCAGAGCATACTGAAAGATCAATGCAGTAAGAAGTAATTTACAGTTTTGGTTTCCATGACTATGATAAATCGTTTTTGTTTGTTTGTTTGTTTGTTTGTTTGTTTGTTTGACCTAATCATTTTTTGGTCTTTGTGACACTATTCAAGATTTAAAAGATATAAGGTAAATCAGAATGAACAAAGCTAGGTCCTATGCCCATGTATGGCGAGGGATCTTCAGAAACCTTGACAGACAGCTCTATAAAGACTGGAGACAGGAGAGTGAGGTAACAACTAGAAAGGAAATCAAAGTGTTATAAACCAGAGAAAAAAGGACAGTCGAAACTATGTTGCACAAACCAAAACAAAAGTAAAAAGAACCAAAAACAAATATATTGGTTAAAATAAGTCTCTCAAAATCTATTGTATGCATGTTGGTGAGAGGGCAGTCATATGCAGTCTAGAACAGAGGAATTTCTGAATGCCCAATAACATCATGTCAGAACCAGGGGCAAAACGAAAGTGAAAGGTACGTAAGTCAGAAGCTATTAGGAGAGCTGAGCAGCAATTTGAATTCAATCTTCCTGTCACCTAAAGCATAAGAGTCACATCAGAGAGCTATATCACACCATATAGAAATTGATGTTAATACATACTGCTTGTCAACAAAACAATTTTTTTAAGTACATGAAATATGTACTGCATTTGAGAGTGATTTCTATTCAAAATAATTATTTTGGATGGCACCTAAATAATTATGCCCTCAGACATTTGGAAAATTCTGTGATCTGAGAGAAGTTTTCACCCAGAGTTATAAATACCTGAAACAAATCATTTTATTACTGGCACAATACATATACAATATGGAAAGGCTGCGATTGCAAAATTACATAAATGAAATATAAAAATATTAGGGATTGACAGAGCTATCCAGCTACACAACATTTAAATGCAATGTCTAGAAGTCAATCTACCTTCAGTATCCTACATGTATTAATTTTCTAATAAATTAATACATTGGGATATTTACAACTGATGTAAATGTCAATGGCTTTTGTTGCATACCAAAATTAAAAACTGGTTTCCTCTGCAAAGAAAAAGGAAACAAAAGTTTACAGGTGCATCAAACATTCAACTGTACTATGTATAAGGAAGGCAGTCAATTACAGGATACTTCTGCATACAAACTATATAAGTATAGGCAAATAACTGATGCAAAACTGTTTATTTGAGCAGCAGCATAATTTACTCACCAACAATTTACCAGCATGCTATTCCCACCTGCCCCTTCCAGCCCCAGCTCTCTTATGGTCTCTCTGTATTAGTTGATTAGTGTGATTTCTAGATATTTTGACAGTATGTCAAGGATCCAATTACATAATTTGTATTGAGAACAAATTAGTTTATACACACACACACACACACACACACACACACACATACACAAACACACACACATATGTATGACACAGTTCAATTAATTATAATAACAGGGATGTTTTCTTATATTTAACATTTTTTAATGCTTGTTTTCCCATTCATTATGTAGCTCATGGCACCTAAAATCTTGCTTGGGTAGACCTGGGGGCAGAGTGCCTCTTCTCTTTCCTGGGAAAACAGATCCACGTGAAATTCAGTACCTTCTTCTAACCTCTGCTATAAAGGAGCACATTAAAAATGCAGGGGCCTTGCTCTCATCCTTTTTGATTCAGTAGGTCATTAGGTCATTTTGATGGACACAAAAATTTTAAGAATAACCTATTCACGTCACAGAAAAATCCAATTGCTACTTCCAGGGTGAAAACCTTTCGACATCATCAGATTTTGACTAACACAAAATCATGATCTGCCAGAAAAATGATCTGTGATACTGTCATAACATCTCTCTCTAGTATTTTGCAGAACGACCGGCATGCATCTCAAAGAACCATAAACAGGAAGCTTTTCAACATGACTTCCACAATACCAGAGAACCTGCTGTATTTTTCTGCATATTTTCTCCTTGCATGTTCTATCTTCTTAAATACTCTGAAAAGGCACTTATACAATTTATTACCTGACCAAGCCTCCCCATATTTTTATTCTGCACTTAAGCAGGATGCCTTGAGCATGATATATCTTATCCATGCCAGATCAAGCAAATGTCAGACTAAAGGAAAAGCCAACTGCTTTTCTCTGTGCAGAGTTGCAAGGGAACCAATCAACATGTATTCTGTCAATACTAAACTAAATTTAGACCCATGCAGCTCAAGTAGCTGCCCTGGCTGCCCTTATTCCCATTGATTAAAGGTGTTTAAGATCTTTAATCAATTAGGATACAATTACTTGAGGATAATTTTAAAACACAATGAAAAAAAGGTATTTCAATATGTGCTCCTGTATATACTACCAGACAAAAATAACTTTCTTGCCTCCACTTATGAGAGGACTTACATTTACCTACTATGAGTTGAATTTTTGTGTGCAAATTTCACTACAGATCCAGTTGTTCATTCATTCATTCATCAATTAAATAATCTGTCATTGGTCTAATATTACAGGGCACTGAACTAGTATTTGAATTTTGGCAGAAAAAAGAAAGACACTTTTTCCATTAGAGCCACAAACATTAATACAAAGACTAAGCCGGTAAAAATGGCAAAATATTATGATAAATGTTTCAACAGTATTATGCACAAGTTCCTATAGGGACATAGAAGAAGGTCATTTTGCTCAAACCAAGAAGAATAAAAAATGAATCCTACAAAACAGAAAAGGAGGAGGAGGAGGAGGAGGAGGAGGAGAAGAAGAAGAAGAAGAAGGAGAAGAAGAGGAAGAAGAAGAAGTTGTTGTTATCTGAAGTTCGGTTTGAAGCCTATTCTGGACTTTTTCAGGCAAGGTGAGAACAGAAGCGAAGGAGCAAATGTCAGGAAAGGGGAGCAGCTGTAAACGGTAGAAATGCACAGATTTTTCAAATATATTTTGAAGGATATATGTAGACATTGGGGAAATTTAAGCAGGAGAGTTTAATGATCAGAATTAGGTTCCAGAAAGATTACTCCAAGTCCTCAGTGCAGAATCAACTGGTTTGAAGTGGGGGTGTGGAGGCCTGAGGGTCTGCAGATTCGGTGATGATGAGATTCATAGGCAGACACTCATTTGAGAGATGTTAAGAAAACAGAAAAAGAGAGAGCTGAGAGAAACAGAGAAATCAGGCATAACTTCTAGGTTTTGGATTTTTCTCCTGGCTGGGAAACTATGATTCAAATTTCTAGACTTCAGTTGTAAAATAAATAAGAAAATAAATGAAAAACACAATGAAAAACAAAGGTAAATAATTGAAGTGCTATTATTATAACACATAATTTAAAAACTACTTTGTTTGACTATTCAAAACTAACCTTGGATTTAGTTTGAAAACCAGTCTGGTCATCAGTAAAGCTAGGTACATATTTAGTATTAGTAATAAACCAGAGTCTACCATTGTTTACTAAGTTGTGAACCAGCAATGCATCCATTAAACAATATTAAGACCCTGAAAGGTCTTCCTCATTCTCCATAAATGAATTATGAATAAAACAAAACCAAAAGCTGTTTAAGAGATAACAAGAATTAAAAAATTTGCAGCAGATGGTACCAGCTGTGCACATTTAATTCCAGCTCAAACAATCTGCCAAACAGTTAGACAGAACTGCTTTTGCATGGGAAATTGGAGTGTCTCAGAGCCAAGGAAGAAATCGGAGAGTCGTCTTTCTGGCATTAGTTTCAAACCTTTTATTATAATTAATGTTAGTGGACACAAACCTTCTTTCCTTTCTTTTCTTTCGTTGCACCATGTACGTTCCCCCCACCCCCTGCTCTCTGGCATATATACACATACATACATATACACATACACACACCAATGTTTACATCAATTAAATAGTAAATAAACTCAAAGAGTTAAGTTGCCAAAATGTTATATACTAGGCATTCAGCAAAAATATATTAAGTGTATAACATGAAAAGGGTATATTGTGGAGATTTTAAAGATACATGTTAAATCCTAGCACATTTCAATGTATTTACCAAGACATTAACTGCAAATAACAAAAGTAAAGGAAAGCAGTGATAAATGTCACAAGATAACCTATAGACTTAAAAAACAAAGATATGCTTAAAGTCCATTGAAATGGACAAATACAACATGCCTGGAGATAATTAGACCTGAACTCAGCATTGATGGAATTTAGACAGGCTAATAACAGATAAGCAAGTATTTTTCAAAAAAAAAAAATAATAATGTTTATTTATTTTTGAGAGACATTGAATGTGAGTGGGGGAGGGGCAGAGAGAGAGAGGGAGACAGAATCCAAAGCAGGCTCCAGGCTCTGAGCTCTGACCTGTCAGCACAGAGCCCGATGCGGGGCTTGAACCCATCAACTATGAGGTCGTGACCTGAACTGAAGTCTGACACTCAACCAACTGAGCCACCCAGGTGCCCCCAGATAAGCAAGTATTAAAGGCCAAGAGAGCAACATTGCAGATACAAACACATTCAGACTGTGCATTGATCAGAAAGTAGTCACCAGACTGAGGAAATATCCATGAATGGGCTTGTCTATGAGATTTAAGACCGTCAATTTATCCTGAAGATAATAATAATGGAGATCCATGAAGGTTGTTTGAGAGGGCAAAAGCCATGATAAAATTATTATACTCAGTGAATATTAGAATAGAGCAGAAGCTGCAAGCCTGAACACAGTCAGGGTAACTGGGGGGGGGGGGGAGGGGGGGGGGGGTTCCCTATAATAACATATTCATGAGAAAACTACTACCTAGCTCAGATGAGGGCAGTAGATGGATAGGGTCACAGTGGAGTCTAACATAAAGGATACATTTTCAGATACTAGTATTTGACTCTACCACAAGTATAAGAAAGAAAGAGGTATAAAAATGTGTTTTTGACTGAGTAGCTGGGATGAAAAAGGCAGTGATTACAGGGAAGTTCAATCTGAAGAAGCAAATTTGGGGAAGGAGGAGTAATGGGAGAGGATGAGTACACATTGAGTCTGGAATATTAAGAAGAGAACAAAACGTATGTGGCTAGGGCTCCAGCTGGGGCTTGACAGCTTTAGATCAGACACAGATTTATACAAAACTCATCCTAAAAGAGGTGATAGTCATAAGAATAGATAAGTATTTTGGGGGCGCCTGGGTGGCGCAGTCGGTTAAGCGTCCGACTTCAGCCAGGTCACGATCTCGCGGTCCGTGAGTTCGAGCCCCGCGTTGGGCTCTGGGCTGATGGCTCAGAGCCTGGAGCCTGTTTCCGATTCTGTGTCTCCCTCTCTCTCTGCCCCTGCCCCGTTCATGCTCTGTCTCTCTCTGTCCCAAAAATAAATAAACGTTGAAAAAAAAAATTAAAAAAAAAAAAAAGAATAGATAAGTATTTTGAAATAAAGGAATATTAATGAAATTTCATAGAGATTTCAACATTTTCCAGTGAGGAATGCTCCCATTTAGGATGGGGACAGGAAGAAGAGCCCATTGGGGGTATTTGGGAGAGGAAGAGAGATTACAGGTATCAGAGATCAAATTGAAATCTAGTAGTCATGTTCATAAGACAAATGTCATTGGCAATTTTGGGTACTGTACTATTTTTGAGCACTGCCATAACAAATTACTGGAAACTTGTCTTAAAACAATAGCAATTTATTCTTTCACAGTTTGAAATCAAGATGTCAACAGGATGGATTCCTTCCGGATGCTCTGAGAGAGAGCTCATTCTGTGCCTGTCTCCTAATTCCTGGTGATGGCCAGCACTCTAGCATTCCATCCTTGTACAGTCATCATATCTGTTTCCTCCTCTGTGCCCTTCTGCCTTAGGTCCCTCTCTTTCTTCTTTAAGGATACTTGCCATGAACTTAGGCTCCACCCTATATCTAAGATGAACTCATCTCAAGATCTTTATCTTAAATATACCTGCAAAGTGTTTGTTTGTTTGTTTGTTTGTTTGTTTCAAAAATAAAGATCATATTCATAGGTTCCAGGGGTTAGGACTTGGAAATATTTTTGGTGGGAGTTCACCATTCACACGTTAAAGGTAATATGAAAAGGTATGGAGTAATAAATGTAAAACATAACTTCTTATACTATTACACTCTTGAAAGAGTTAACAAAAACTCTGTGAGGTAAAGCTATTCCCATTTTATAGATGAAAAATTAAGGCTTATCCCTTATTAAAAAATTATAGCTTCCTTACCCTAAAGGCATTTTCAATCCTAGTTTATCTTTTTTTTTTTTTTCAACATTTATTTATTTTTGGGACAGAGAGAGACAGAGCATGAACGAGGGAGGGGCAGAGAGAGAGGGAGACACAGAATCGGAAACAGGCTCCAGGCTCTGAGCCATCAGCCCAGAGCCCGACGCGGGGCTCGAACTCACAGACCGCGAGATCGTGACCTGGCTGAAGTCGGACGCTCAACTGACTGCGCCACCCAGGCGCCCCATAGTTTGTTTATGTTAAGGGTGTTACTACATGCTGATCCAGACTTAGTAAAGCATTTATTTAATTGTTTTTCCTTTGGAAAGGAAGACTTTGTGTTCATTCATCATATTCCTTCTCCCCACTTTCTACAATCACTAACAGTACAAGATACTAACCAGAAATAGTCATTTATTATTTTTGTTATTATGTTTGTTGTTTCTTTTGTCATTATTGTTGTTTGCTTCGATTGTGTTTTGATTGTTTTTTAATTTAGAAAAGGGCTGAGCTCATTGGGAAAATAAGGATCAATATTATTTTCCTCTCTAGAGAAGCACACTCTAAAAAAATAGAAATGGACAAACTGAGTGGTGATCACATTGCAATTGTTGGATAGCTTAACCTCCTAACAGATACTGTTGCTATTGTATCCATAATGAAGTTTTATGTCATGCAATAGACTCAGGGTTTATTCAAGCCTACTCCAGGCATGTGGAAATCTCCCCAAAATTCAGATTGGTATTCATATATTGGATTATGAGGTAAATTCTCCATGCATTTTCAAATATAGCACTTATTTGTAATGCTACTATATACAATCAGAGACAAAAATATTCTAGTCTTAACCACAGATATATGTTAATATTATATATTATCTATTTTGTTACTCTTATATATTTATATTAATTATATCATTTGATAATTAATGAACCTTATTTAGTGTGCTTATAATAAATGTCTGATGACTTCAATCAATTTGAAAGGTTAAATTGATTCTTTTTATAAACCACTGCATACACAATAACAAAACAAATTGATTTGCTTATTCAATGAAATAATCCATTGATTAAGTTGCTTAAAAATGTGCCACTGGAGGTTTGTTTGAAGTGACCAATCATTACGACCAACTAAAGAAAAAAATTGTAGGAAATATTGGCAAGGATTATTATTGTCTCCCAATTCCCACCTCTCCCTGCCGATTTCATCTTTCTGGCCTCATCTGCCATGACTTCTCTAAACATGTCAGGTAACCCAACTGACTAAATTCTAAATGTGCTCCTATATTCTCTAACTCGTAATGTTTCTGGAAAACAACAGCTCCACTAAAATTTTTCCTGTCAAACATCCCTGATGATTCTAGAATGGCTTAAATCTATCTCCCTTATTTGAGATTTTCTCCAGTTCTCCCAGTTATAAATAATCTCCCACCATTTTGTCATTTTATAGGCATCCCTCTTAAAGTGGTTCTGCTACACTGATATTCACTATTGTTACTTGAGAATATATTCTACCTCTTCGGTTACATGTAAGCTCCTTGAAAACAATGTGTAATTCTTGTTGTTTTTTTTTTTTCTTTTTCCTTGCAATAGGAGCTCAAAATGATTTCTTAAATAAATGAATGAGCACATAGATGAGAATGATACTTTCTACACAGAGAGCAAAGATGAAATTGATCCCCTTCCAGATGGGACAGATATTTGCACTTACAATCCAAATTGGATTCTGTGTAGCCAAACCAAAATCAGCTTCATTGATTTTCTTTCCTTTAGTGGCCAAAATGATCGTTTTAAGTCAAGGTCACTGTTATCTTCCTTTGAAGAAGGGATGCTTATATTATTTGGCTTCCTGCACTCTTATTCTGGGATATATTTCAACATTTGTTAATTTTAGATAAATTTGAAAAACCAGTGAAATAACAGAGTTGTTAGTGATCATTGGGAAGTTTAAACTTTGGATCAAATTATGCAGTAATGTATATTCATACTATTAACATGGTTCAGACACAAGCACATGTATACCCATATATGGATTACAGACTTAAAATTTGTGAAACCTCCATCACTCTTATTATTAATGGTTCCTCTAGTTTAAGACATTATAAATATTTAGAAGACAATAACTTCATAATTCTATTTACAAGAAGTTGATGAATTCTGCTTTATCGCCAGCCAAACCACTTCTCTGTCTTGTGAAAGGAAATTCCAGGCACAGCTGGCATATGCTTGCCTTCTACCTGTGGGCTGTTTTTTGTTTAGCTTGGGCTTCTAATATTGTGATTCAATATAACTTAAAAGCAAATACATGCACGTTTTCCAGAATTAACGTTGTTGTAAAATTCTTTACTGCTAGTGTTTAGATTTTTCCGTAAAATTCCATAAAACTGATGTTTAAGTAGATAAATGAAACAAAATAAAGAAGGTCTCATACATGCTACCTACCTACCTACCTACCCTATGATAGACTAAAAAGCTGCAATAAAATGTATTAGTGGTTTTAAGATTTGAAAATATATATTTATCTCAAGAAATTATAATCAATTTTGAAGATTAGAGAATATGCAGATGATAATAAAGTCAGACTACTATATTTTTAAGAGATAATAATGAGTTAATTGGCAGATAACTTCAAGGTATGAAATCAAGTACTCATTGCATTTTGACAGTAATTTTGATAGATTTGGTATTTTTTTAAATATACACTTTTATGTTCTCTAAGTATTTATTTATTCTCAAGTTCATTTGAGGCTGATATCACGTAATTAGAGATAAAGAAATGATGATCTGCTACACTGGGAGTTGAGATTTATTCAAATTATGTCAGCAAAACAACTTTATTCCTTATGGAAAGAAGAGACCTGGATTATCCTGATTGTTCAGCAAAGACACTTTTTGCTTGACTTTTAACTTCTATCCCTTTATGCCGAGACAAGTTAAGTGATGTAAGGCCTATGGTTAGCAGGAGAGTGAAATTTACCCCAAGACAAACAGAAAGATCTTTAAAATTCTCTCCCATTTTTATCTTTTTTTTCTTTTAGGACTACATGTCCCCCAGCTATTCACCATGGTTCTTTTCTTTCAGGAAAATGCGCACATATAGCTTATATTTAACTATTTATATACTACATACTGCATTGCCTTTAGTTAGTATACACCACTTAAGAAAGTTTGAATATTAATGCACTAAATTTATTGCATATGTAACTCATGTTAAACAAGCTTTTTTATGAAGTCAAAGTATGCTCTGTATGGATACACCAATAGATACTGCCTTCAGTTTTAAGGTTTTTCATTCTCTCACTTTTTAAAATTATTACCCTTATGTGACATAGAAACTTCAGTCTCTGACCTTCTTAATATGGCTAAGCTTAAAAGACTGAAATACCTGTTAAGCCTCACTCTTATTGAAACTGAAAGAGGAGTCAGGACATAAGAGGAAGAATGCCTAGGAAGGCACACGTAGAACACTTCCAAGAGGCTCATCTCCACCTCTCAGGAATACCCCTTGATTAATAGCAGGACAGATACTTTTATCTACCTGATAATTTATATCCTTAAATATGATTGTTTAAAGACAAGTTATGTTATCATGAACATTAGATCTCTTTCTTTTCTCCTCAACCAAATAGGAACTATTGCAAATCGAGGAAATATATAGACTTGAATTAGAATTCCCTCATTATTCTAGAGTCAACATTTAAATTCAAATGTTTTATTTCCCAGGGGTTGGGGAGGTCACACAGGATGAATCTGAGAATGGGCATTTACAGAAAAAAAAAAAAAAAAAAGAGAGAGAGAGAGAGAAAATGAGTTCTTACTTTTCTCCTACTGTCTTGGCAATGCATTCTATATAAAAACTGCAAAAAAAAAAAAAAAAGTAGGAAAAGGTCTGCTTGATTACTTGTAAATAATTAACAGTTTTATTTTACTCTAACTGGTTTGTTTTTACCCTGACAAAACCACAATTTGAATTTGAGCCTTTTCATTAAAAATTGTATCTCTACAATAAGAGGACATTCAAGTCTAACAGGCAGGAACATTTTTATAACAAAATAAATACTGCATTTAGAAAAAGATCCTCATGTAAACCTGTATATCTGTGATATAAATATAAATTTAAAAAACACTTTCTAAATTCATAACTTTGTCAAAGGTATAAATACTTCTTTTCCAAATTAAAGGGAACCTCTTACCAATTCTTTGTTGATTTCTCTCAGTGTACTTACTATGTCTTTATTGTTTTTGTGTGATGTTGCCCCTGTGATGCTAAAACAGAGTAAATACATACTGAGCACTGGTTTAATATGAAGCAATTTTTGAAAAGGTGCACATTTTCTGCCTTTTAAGTGACATCTACACTCTGTTTCGAGATCAAACTTAGTTTTATTCCATGCGAATTTGGGGGGACTTGAAAAGGAATGGAAATCTGACACTCCCAGTGTAAAGAACCTGTCTATTTCTGATCTAAACTCTTTCTAAAAGCTCTCAAGGGTACTTAATCATTGTGATTGGCTTGATGATCCTTGCCAACTCACTTTCTTCCTTAACTTGTATGCGAGAAGATCAATAGGCTGCAAGAAGTAAAAAAAAAAAAAAAAAAAAAAAAAAAAAAGTATATAAAGTATATGAAAGGGAAGGGATGGTGGTAGTAATTAACCAACAAGTATAAAAAATAAAAAAATAAGATTTTTATACATGTACACACATATGTTAAAAATTGATCACCTTTCAATTACTTTATAAATCTTTACTTTTCTATGAATATGCAGGTAAATTTATATAAAAATCATATTTTTGTTATTAGAGTATTTTAAAACAAGCATCTTTGGGTGCTAGCATAAGACAATACAGTGGGCAAACATGCTAATTCAGAAAATGGACATCACAGGTTCATATTTCATTTTAGTTATATTACTTCTCGCAAGGCAAGCTAATTAACTTTGTGTATCAGTTTCTTCACCTAGAAGAATGAGGATATTTGTAGTACTTGTCTCAGCAAGTTGTAACAAGATTGAATAAGATATGCCATGTGAACATAACACAATGTCGGGCATACAGTAAGCACTTAATGCTTGTGATGATGCTAGCTATTTTTTAAATCTTCGTTTTCTAACAGTCTAAAACAAATCTATGTATAACTGTGCTGCTTTCCTACAGATTAGGTGAGATAAATGATTTCTTCCTCCCAAATTTAGACACTGTGTTTTTCCTTCTGGAGAAACTGAGGGACTTCTCCAGAATTTTGACTGATGATACTGTTTCTGGAATACCTTTGGAAATGCTCTCTTGGAGAGGAGACTGCTTAGCAGGAAAGACAAGAGTGCAATCCAACACTAAGTGTATTGGATTAATATTATATTATCTTTGTTCATCATATAAAATATGATTTTCCATGTCTGGAAATCTGGAAAATGTCGGTAAAAAAAAAGTTTCATGATTTGTTGTGAGCCATAAAAACTGAAAACTATACTATTATTAAATGTTATGAGCTCTCAGATTAATCTTTTAACAACTTCACATTGACATGATATGCAGGATTCGTTTAGGAAAACATAATTGAATTATTGGAGTAGCATGTTTGAAAGTAAACATTAGAAATTGGTCTCTTCATGATGGTCCCATCGTCAAAGTTCATTTTGCACAATAATTCTTGTTAAAATACTTCTTTTGAAAAAGAAAAGTGTTTTTTTGTTGTTGTTGTTTTAAAGTCCTCCTGTCTGTTATATGTAGCCACGTGTTCAAATAGATTACATGCACCCAAGATTTTTGTTTTCTTTTAATACAAAGTGTATTCAGCTGAGGTGATTAACCTCTGCACACTTGGTAAGAAGGTTTTTGTCAAGTGTTTCAATTAAGTTCCAAGGACTTGTTTGCACCTAACTCCTTGTTCAGTCCGGCAAAGGTACCAACAGCAGCAACAACCCTGACATCTTGACTAAAATCAATGTCAGCGCTGCCACCAAGGTGTCTGAACAAGCTAATGACGTTTTTAGCGTTGATCTTCCCAATCGCGGTCTAGTCTCAACCTTGTCGCCCACTCCCCTTCAAAACCTGCATATTTGGACCATAAAAGAAAGCACTGGTGGGAAGGAACAGTATGGGGACACACCGCCCTTAATCTACCTCTCCGAATTTAATGAGGTCAATTGGGCGTCTACAGCTTCTGCCTCTTGCTAAGGCTCCTCACCCAGAGGAGAAATCCCTGTCTAGTACACACACACACACACACACACGCGCGCGCGCGCGCGCGCGCGCGTGCGCGGACACATGCATGCACACGCATATACACTACACAAACACATTTGGGAAAACACCCACGTATTAAAAAAAAAAAAATCACACCTTCCCTCACCTTCCATACACACACACTCATACCCTTCACAACTGCACACACACGCACATACTGCTGGGAGAATCGTAGACCCACACAAAATGCTACGTACCCGGAGAGCTTAGAATCCTTCCTACGCCTGCAGATTGAGCCCATTCAACACGCACCCCTACAGACATTCGCAGTGTGCCCAATTCCCGGAGCAGAATTCCCTCCACATGCTACAACCTTGCTCCCCTGAGCCGGCAATTTCGCGTTGAGCCCAGGGACAAAAGCTGATCAAGGGTGATTTTGGAGTGTATGGGACGGGGGCATCATTGGTGGACAATGTGGAGGGATGCAAACTCAAATTGGGCAGTCCTCTTGACAATGCCCTGCAGATAGGTGCTGATCCCGATAGCCTTCAGCAAGCAAATGGAGCCAGGAACCGCTGCAAATATCTATTCCAGAACCAGTGCGGCAGCCCTACCCCCTCCTGAGATGGGATCAGATTCCAGAAAAGTCAGATTACCAGTCCGGCACCTAGTCTAAGGAACTTGCGGTTTGTTAGATCTGGGACAGGATCAGACAAAAAAGACTAAGAAATCGGCACACAGGAGGCAAAACGCGCTGGTCTCAGGACACAGCTCCTCTACACCCTGGGAGGAAGCAAACAGGATCCCCTATAGATGGGAAAAGGGAGCCGGTACCTGAGCGATGGCCAGTAGATGGCGCAAGAACTCTTTCCTTGTGCAGTGTTAACCCTTGAATGGCGTGTGGAGCTTCCACGTCCAGATGTATAGATACATACATTGTGCGTTTTGAAAGAAACCTTCCATTTACATATTTGGGACTGATTCAGAATTAAGACAAATGAGTCTGTTCTAGATAACTACCACAGATAAAGTAGTTTAACTGCAGCACACATTAGCCCAAAAGCGGCTGAGGAGGATGAAAGGGCGAACTATTTGGGGAAATGACTGGCTCCCTCTCCACCTCACCCCCCGCCCTAGTCACGGATGAAATCGGTTTACCGAACCATAGAAACCTGATTACGGGCTCACATGTAGGCATTTGCATATGTAAATGCATGTGTGCAAATAAATTCTTCTCCGTGATCTTCTTTTTCAATTAAATCATGGGATAATAAATGCGAGACGCCTGCCTGAAATATACTGCAACTACAGTAGTAACACATGTCCCATTATAAGGACGTGGGCATCGATGGAGCCCGATTCGTTATCAGCATGGTTTCCCCAAAAGCAACACAGATCCTCCGATTAAAATATTCCTCAAACATGTTTCTGTATTCACAAGCTGCAATGGGGAGCTCACTAACATCATATTTCTCGGGCTGCTTTTACAGGCGGAATTGATCCATTCGGGGGGAAAATGAAACCAAGCCCCTTAATTTCAAATATTGTGGGGAGTTTGTCAGAGAGCGGAGCTGGGCTTGAAGCAGCAGCTCACTAGTGGTTTCTGGTGGTTGCTATAACGAGCTAGAATTGAGGTAGATTTTGGTGGAGGGGAAAAAAAAGCACAGGAAAAGACAGAATCCAGAGTAGCAGAGACTTTGTGCCCCCGTTGGAGAGATGGTTGAGTCCTCGTCAAGGTTGCTGTGGTATCCCAGAAACACCATTCACTCCGAGCTGTGACCGCGCACCAACAACAGCAACAACTCCACTGCGCCGGGCTGAGGAGCAGAATTAGGAGCTCGCGAATAATATGAAAGGGATCCGCAAAGGGGAAAGCCGAGCAAAGGAATCCAAACCCCGGGAGCCTGGCACCAGAAGATGCGCTAAATGTGGCCGCCTGGACTTCATCCTGATGAAGAAAATGGGGATTAAAAGTGGATTTACGTTTTGGAATCTCGTCTTTTTATTGACGGTGTCTTGTGTGAAAGGTAGGTCTGCTTTCGGGGGTCCCCCCTGTTTTGTATGTTGGTGAGCTGACTTGTCGCCGGAAAAAGGCTGGTAGCTTACTTTGCAATTTGCACCGATAAAATAATGATAATAATACTGAAGAAGGAGTTGATTCACAGCTCTCCCCCCCCCATAGGAAATGCATTTTGCTTGCCAGATTTGGCGTTCAATGCAGTGATTGAGCTTGTGCTCAATAAATATTCTTGCAGTATGCTCAAACGAATACGTGAGTTGGTTCGTATAGCCTCTAACTAGTGGATATCCAGGCAGAATTCCTCTGCAAGACTTTACTTGGTGGTGAGGATTACCTTGATTTCTACTGAAACCAGTGGGGTTTGATGCTTGGGCTAGAATATTTATATTAAAGACACTCGTGCAAACGCTTTTTAACCCTTTCAGGGCGCAAAGTTACTGACATACCAGGAATGTGCTGTTAAATGCATTAGGGCACAGGGGTCTTCCAAGCATCCCTCTACTAACACAAATGTCTGAATGCATATGTGAATTATTACTACGTGGGCTCTTGTGCATTGATAAATGGTAGGGGAGCTTCCCTGGGTCCTGTGGTAGAGGACTGGCTTAAAATGTGGCTTTAAAAGGGTCTGAGACGCCACGAAGTGTAAGGATCCACCTTTGGGGATGAATGAAGGTAGGAGGAAAGTCATTAGCTGACGACCAAAAAGAAAATCCCCAGCAAGTCTCGGCGTTCAGACAGGTAGAGTGAGTGTCACATGCACAGACAAGGGGAGGGGGTGGGTGGGATGTAAAATGTATTCCTAAGCAGGAAAGCAAGGGACAGTCGGAATCATTGGAAGCAAAGCTGTCCTCTGGGAGAAAATAGATCCCCAGTTCTGTTCCACAACTTCTCCTGCACCCTGCCGCCCATTAATTGCTGCAAAGAATACTCAGGAGATGTTTATGACTCATGCCATCGTTTTTGAAAAATCACCTCCCCATACTCATGGCAGCTCGAATAGATGCGATGGATGTCGCTTTCAGTGAAGCTAGTTCCAAATCTCGGGTGTCTTGTGTGTCGGGGGTGGGTGGGGGTGGAGGGTGGGGGGTGGGGGGTGTTTTGGCCCAGGCGCACCACGGCTGTCAACACAAACTGGACGCTTCTTCCTTTGTAAAGGAGTGCCTCTCTGAACCGCAATCGGGCCGCGTCTCTATGAAACAGTTTATTGTCCAGCTTGCAGCTGGCTGTCCCCCCACAGAAGGCAGTCCATTTGCATTCAGTGGAAATGATAATTCATGTTTTGGGTGGAGGGAGCTGGAGGGGTTACCTCTCCTTCTATTAGGAGCAACCACGGGTGGCATGTCTCGAATTTTAATTTACATCCCTAAATGCCAGGAAGTCGCCTCCGGTGTCTGTGGCAGCAACTGTCTTGTAATCCCAACCTGCTCCTTAAAGCTTGATTCCCCCCCCCCCCTTTCCTGGAGCCTCCAGCGTAGCTCTAAGGCAAAACGCTTGTCCTCAGCGGCGTAACTACACTGCCTAGTGCACAAAACGTGTCTCCGGTTGCTTTTACAATGGGTTCGTTTCCGTCGCCGGCTCGACGTGCGAGGAGCCTCACATTTATGCTTAGTCCGTTTGCCACAGGGAGTCGGTGGTTCATGGATGGCCCTGGGGCTGACTGCTAGACGCGCGCTCCGCGTGGGGGAGGCGCAGGGAGGCAGCAGCAGGTCCAGGCACGAAAAAATGTTGGGGTGGCTCTTGCTAGAGGATGACCAGGGGTTAAGTGCGAGTTTTCATGTGATACCTGTTGAGCGAAAACACATTCGAGGGGCAGATGGGGGGAGGGAGTCTCCGAAGCAGGGCGAGCACGCCAGCCTGACAAACACCGAACCGCGCAGCCTGCAATTACCGCCCGGCTGCCCGCACCTACCGTATTTTCCGAATAAGACGCGCCACTGAAACGAAGGGCGCGTTAATTTGGTTTAAATGGCACTGGAAACAGGACCCCTCTCCTCTCCTCACAGCTCCTGGACTTTGGACTGAGATCACTGGTCTCCACTGAGTATATTCCAGTTTGAGGGGCATTTGAGAAGGAGTGTGTCACACTCTGCTTTGGTCCCGTTCAAAACCAATTTTTTTTTTTTTTTTTTGAGCTTAGATAACATTTAATGGTAATAAGATTCTTCTTTGCCACTTACCTGCCACTCGGAAGATTTCCCCTATGTTTTACAACTTGGAACGCTGTCCTCAAATTCTGAGAAACAAACTTACATGGGCTGTATGCTTTAGACCTGTTCCCTAGCGGCGGGTGGTGCCTATCTTAACAGTTGCTTATCCTCCCCTTTCCCCTCTTCTTATTTTATTCTAATTTCACTTCAGTGAAAGGCTTTCCTCAAGGCTTTCCTAAAACCGTGACTCCTGAAATCGCTTAAATGGTGTTCCCCCCAACGTCTATGCCCCAGTTTGTTTTCCACGCTGTTTCTTCTGGACGCTCAGGCCCACGAGAAAGCTCAGAACCGGGAGGCGTTTTAAGGGCTTTGCAGGTCCTATTCCAGGATAGCAGGAGTGTTCAGGAAGTCCGAGGTGCGCGGTTTTCCACGCGAAAAGCTCATGCGACAAGAATTCCACCTTCTGCCCATACTTTTCATCACTTCGTATCTCACCTCTGCCTGCAAACAGCGACAAAGAGGCTCAGTGGGAGGAAACGCCTCAGAGCAGAAGACAAAGTGGCCTTCAGTGGTAGGCCTGAACCGCTCCTATGGGGTTGAAATGACAACCAGCCTTATCTGGCCATTTTATCTCCACTGTCAGGATCTCAAATAAAACGTGGCCGACGGAGGACACTAAATTGGGGTGGGGAGCTGCTTAGACCCGATGCATGCCTATTTTAGGCTGTAACACACACACGCACATGCACGCTCGCGCGCAGGCAGAGGTTTCCGAAATGCAGGCTGCAGCTGCAGCGTGTCTGTTGAGGTTTCACTCAGATAGAAACTGTGAATCTCCTAGTCGTGCTGAAACGTCCCGCCCACGTAAGCAGACACTCGGGGCCACTTTCCCACGCTCCGTCTCGGGGGATCACGCAACCCTAGCAAAAGGTACCACGCAAAGGTGCAGGAACCCTACGAAGGTACCGGAAGGCACCGACCTCGGACGACAGGTGGGCTCCAGCCAGTGCGCTGCGTTCCACGCCCTGCGTCAGGGCGTCCTTCCAGGGCCTCTGGCAGGCCCCGGACTTCGAGAAGGATCCACGTTTCTGCGTGCTCTGGGATTCCAAGGAGATATTACTCCCGCCACAGAGCTCCTTCTGGAAGAGCGGGTTTCACACCCTCTTCAGCGAACTCAGAAGTACGTTTCACGGAAGCCAGGGTGGCTGAGCCCCGAGGGAAGTCTCAGACCCTTGCGTGTCTTCGGGGACTGATAGCCTCGATACCCTCACTCCTCACCCTCAAGGCAATAGTGAGACCAGGCAGAAAATGTCCTGTCTTGAGGGGGCTTTTCAAAAGGGGGTGGAGTGAGTTAAAGACCTCACCGAACAATAACAACAGCAAACAACCACCCCACCCCTCCATCGCAGCCATCAAAACCCTTCCCTTTAGTTTGGCACGTTTGAGTCATGTGCTGGGAGGTAATATTTTGTGTTCGAGTTAGGGGTCCCGCTGCTGCAGTTTGACCGGGTATCCTTCAGTCTTGTTCTTTGGGAATACTTAATTTCTTCTAGAAGGGCAGACTCCATGAAATTTCAAAGAACCATCCGAGGTTGAAACTGAGCGCCTCACTTGGCCTTGGTGCGTGTGTGTGTGTATTGTTGGCAGGAGGAGATCCACCTGGGAGCGTGTGGGCGCGTGGGTGTGGGTGCCCGAGGCGGAAATGCGTGGCAGGTAACAGTGCGTTTATATTCTCCGAACTCTAGATGGTGGTGCTCTGGACACCGCTGTCGCGCTCTCCGGTGGGGGCACCGAGAAAACTCCCTTTCCCCAAGCTGACCGCATCGCTCCCCTCACTCAAATTCTCCAGTGACAGGCGCCTAGGGAGTTCGAAAAACTCACTCCAGAGCAAGTAAACGGCCTGCTGCTCTTTTAGGATCCCTTCATCCCCACCCCAGCTCTCTGGCTGGGGGGAAAGGGAAACAGGAGATAGTCCTGTTCAGGGCTCAGGAGACACAAGGGTTTAGTTGGAACCTAGGGGAAAAGGCAGAAATGAAACAGCATGGGGTCATCCAAGTCACCGTGTGGTCCTCTCCCAGCGCCGCTGGAATGGCCAGCTCAGGGCTAAAAGCTGGAGGCGCAAGGGGGTTGCAGCACATTGTAGAATAACAATGAAGTAGGACGACTGAAGAAAGATGGGATCAGGCATCAGGCGAATTCCCTTCCCCATGAACACGTCGCCTTTGGGGAGGCTTGACACCACCTACTTGCTAAGCCAACCCAATTTGCCGCCCAGAAAAGGGTTGAGCAGCTCCCAGAATTCTGAGCTGAACTTCCCCCTGGACAGTTACCTCCTAGAAATTGTTCTGAAAGGTCATTTTGCAGCACCGTGTTTTCCGGAATCTTCCGGTGTTGGGGGACTGGCAAGGGGCTGAGGGGAAGGCTGCATCAAGCCAGTGTAAGAAATGTGTGTGGGCAGAAATAATTCAGGAGCAGGTTTCAGCCCCTTGCAAACTTAATGCCAGCTCCTTTGAGATCCTTCAAGGAATAAAGGCATGGAATTACTCAATAAAGTACTCTAGGAGCATAGACTTAGTTGCAGGAGTTGTTCTTACTCTTCATGATATTAATTAGCCTTACTATTTGTGGGACAGTGGAATAGAATCTGGGGTATACATGTCTTTTCCTTGAACACACAGTTTAGTATCTAAGGAAACATGAAATAATAAAGCAACAGCAAATGGCATCTATACATGATTGTAAATGTAGTAAAACTCAATCACAAGTGGAATATAGAAGAGGTAGAGCAATTACTAATGTCTTTGTACTCATGTGGGAACCTTCCAATGCAAGGTATTTGCCTAAGATCTCAAATACAAATATCTGAAAGATACTAAACTGAACTTTAGTGGTCTCAGACTTATTTCTTGTGTACCAAAAAATGACTTCCTTCTACTTAATATCAGGGTCTCCAGAAATGGCTTCAATGTTTTGTCCACTTTGAAAAATTACTGGAAGGCACTCAACAAGGTGTCTACTAAGGAACCTGTTACTTTAGATTACTTTAGGCAACATGACTGTTTGAGAAAATATGCCATTTTGTACTTTAAAGTCCAGTGTTTGAAAGATTAGAAGTAAAATGATTGTAAAAGAAATTAGAAAAAATGTGTAGGATTAAGAAAATGTGGGGCGCCTGGGTGGCGCAGTCGGTTGAGCGTCCAACTTCAGCCAGGTCACGATCTCGCGGTCCGGGAGTTCGAGCCCCGCGTGGGGCTCTGGGCTGATGGCTCAGAGACTGGAGCCTGTTTCCGATTCTGTGTCTCCCTCTCTCTCTGCCCCTCCCCCGTTCATGCTCTGTCTCTCTCTGTCGCAAAAATAAATAAATGTTGAAAAAAAAATTAAAAAAAAAAAAGAAAATGTGTGAGATACAAATAAAACTTGAGGCCATTTTGTCTATAGATCCATTTAAACATAGCTTCCCTTTGTACCTCTTTCTTCTCTTACCTTTACTCATAGGACAGTGTAGTTTATGGACACAGTGGCAGTTCTGATTTGAATTCTGGATGGGGTCTATTAAGGATGTTAGGACAGACACGACTGTTACCAAATTCATCTTTTCTCTTAGAGTGAGCAGGTGGGTGATGCATGTTATTTTCCAAAGAGATCAATTTTCATGCCTACAAGATTTTCTCAGAACTGGGCCTCTTATAAGGCTCTCATTCTCATCAGGAATATCACTTCTACAAATGTCACTGAGAAAAATCAATTTGTTGAATACCTTCCAGTATTCAGGGGTCTCATGGCTGATGGTCATCCTTTGGTCTCTCAAACTTCCAATCTTGTAGCCATCAAATGTATTTCATGCCATCAAGTCCTTCGCTAAGCTATTGCTTGGTGCTGGTTGAAGCTTCCAAGAAGTAATATTTTCTATATAATCATGGCCTATTGACAACAACCCTATCTGAAATCTCCTCTAAAAAAAGCCTACAACATTAGAGTCATACAGCTTATAGTTGAATTATATCAGTGGTAATCACGTGGTATTAGATATCACAATGTTATTCTATCAGTTTTTAAATACTTGCACTGCAGTGATTTTCGAAGTGTTCCTGAACAAATAACATCAGCATTCTCTGAAAACTTGTTAGGAATACGAATTCTCAGGTGCCCACCCAAGGCGCTGAGACAGACACCCTGGTAGGTGGGCACAGACATTAGTGTTTTTAATAAGGCATCCAGATAATTCTGATGTGCTCTATGGTTTGAGATCCACTACAATAAAGAGCAAGAGTTCTCGAGCTATGAGACCTAAAGTCAAATAATAATTTTGCCAAGCAATTATGTTTGCACTAGCAACTCAACTTTCCTAAACTCAGTTCCATTATCTACACACACACACACACACACACACACACACACACACACACACACACAAAGGAGTTTGTACCATATCAGCAGGTCTATACGGAAAAGGAGATTATATATTTAACATATATGGTATCTGACACTGGTAGCTATCATTAGTATTATTCAAACGCACATTCATGTGCAAAGCCAGTGTGAATTCCCTCATACTTCAACCCTAACTTGTAGCCCTAACTTGTATATAGCAGTAAATAAAAAAATGTGGCATCTTCTTACTAGCTATTATTTCATGTTGGCCATATTCCCAGTCTATTATACATTGGAGAAATACTTTGAAACTTCTGCTTATCATACTTAATACAGTTACTTCAGGACCTAGCACCATGTAACAGGGGCAGACCCATAGCTTAAAAAAGTTACCCCTGTTCCTCGGCTAATTCCATTCCCTACATAGGAACTTTAATTTAATATCAATTGATTAATAATACCTACTGAACTTGATGATTCATCTTGTCACAAATTGTGATATTTTACAGGGCTGGGCAAGTTCTTAAATATAACTAGTTAACTGCTCTTATTTTATCCAGGAAATGCACATGCCTAAAAAGGGTAAGTGATTTTTACTAGGTAAGAAAGTTCATTAGCTCTAGAACTGAGACAAGACCATCTGGCATTCAAGTTCATGTTCAACTCTCTTTCTACTGTATCTTCTCAGTTTTAACAGAGTTTTCTTAGATGACATCAATGGAGACGATCACAAAGGTTGATATTTATGTACCATGTATCAATCAGTACCATATAAAAATATTAGTGATTATATAATATACATACATATAATATATATGTTTTGTTATAATTTTTAGAAATTGTTAACCACTTGTTTTGCAGGCGAAAAAACGAAACAATTTTTGAATGAAAATATTTTCTGAGGCTGATATAATATGTACATCAGAGAAATAACTAGTCATATCTTCAATAAAATCTATACAAGTCTTACAAGTCTATAAAAATAAAATCAGTGTATTGAGTTTTTTTTTATGTCTCATAAAAAACTTTAAGCAAGAGTATTTAAAATTAAATTCTTATTTCTTATAATCTAGACACAACTTCTTATTTATAAGCTTTTCAATCTAGAAAATCTGTTCTGAATTTATTCTCATGTTTTAATTATGTTTAAGCCATATTAACATAAAATTTATGCAGTCCCTCTCATCTGCACTTACATCACAGATTTCTCTCAGGTGATCTATTTAAGACAATGGTGTCATTCAAAATAGTACCATATAAATAATAGTACACTTGAGAAATATTAATAGTATAAGAACAATTGATAATGTTAGAGATTATCTTCAATTTTAGTGATATATGAAATATTTAAACTCTTTCTAAGATATGAGTAAATTTTCCAAAATAATGAATACTACTAAATTTGAGGTGTTTAAATGTTCAGAAAGTGACTGAAATATATAAAAAGTAATGACTGATTCTCTTAAAAACCAAGTTTTGAATGTTCAAAGTTATAACTTCCTTTGTGTTACGTTAGCAGATTTTAAAGGAGTATTTATGATTATATAGTTTTAATGATAAAGTTTTTTTTTTAACTATGACATGTTTTAAAATACGGTTGGATACCACTTTGAAAGGAAATTTATAAATGGAAAAATTCTGCAGAAATGGATTTAATAAATCTCAAAAATCTAGGACTATGCTATACTTTTCCACTAAACTAAATCCATCAGATTGACTCCATAATGCTGAGAGGTGCTTCCTATAGAGACAGGACATAAGACACTGTTATGTTTGGGGAAATATTACCAAGATAGCATTCTTTGTTTTATCTTTTTTTTTAATGTAGAAATCTCTGTTAAAGATTATTGTTTACATTTTAAACAGTGGTTCTCTACCTCATTTTCCTGCTTTGAATTCTAAAAAGCATCTTGCTAGATGGCTGTTATCTCCTATGTACAGATTATTATCTCCATCTACAAATTATCCACATTTCCTGAAGCCAGAGATGTACAATGACTTTCCATGAGCATAAGGTTAGCTAGTTGTTGAGTGAAATCTGAAATGAGAAGGCATTCAGAAACTCATCAACATATTAAAAGTTGAAACTATAAGTGACTAGCTTACTAATTAAACTTCATTCTTAGGAAAAACCTGAGACCTTGAGAATTTAATTTAAAAGAAAGGCTAAAATTAATATTCAGTATATACATACATACTAGGTATGTAAACCTATATAATCTCACAGTTACATAATGCATAAATTCTGTATTAAAATCTTCAACATTTTTTCCTTAAGTTGCCTAAAATTATTCTTTTAATGATCCTGTATGACAGATGTGAAAGACACTCTTAGTTTTATAAGCAATAGTAAGTGAAGTAAATGCACAATAATACACAAGTATGTCACTATAAGATAGATGTAAAACTATTTGGTACATTAAACACACACACACACACACACACACACACACACACACACACACACACAGAATCAAAATTTATAATCCTTGGATCCTAACCCAATACTCTTGAGTAAAACATAAAATTTATGAATGTAGATGATTTTATGAACTTCACAAATAATATTTGGATGTAAAATTGTTTACGAATTGTATTGTAAACCATGGCAAATAAATTTGTTCCATTTGGTACCTTAATCTTCCATTCAGTTCTATAGAATTTTAATGATGTGAAAGTTCTTGTATCTAGTCTAGTGTCTAATAGTCAGGGAATGTGCATCAGATTTATTTGTCAGGGCAAAGGAATACACTTTAAAAAATCATATCTAAGCTCTATCCACATAGTCTACTTCATTCCATCATTACATCCTAACTAAATGTACGAGCATAGCTACATAAAGAAGAGACAGGTCAGAGCAATGAAGTGACTTGCCAAGATTTAGAGTGTATAAAACAGTCTTTAAATTCCCTATCAGGGGCTCCTGGTGGCTCAGGCGGTTAAGCACCCACCTCATGATATCAGCTCAGGTCGTGATCTCCTTCAGGCTCTATGCTGACTGCGTGGAGCCTGCTTGGGATTCATATTCTCTCTCTGTCTTCTCTCTCTCTCTCTCTGCCCCTCCCTAATTGCACATGTTCATGTGGTCTCTCTCTCTGTTTCTCTAAATGAATGAATGAATGAATGAATGAATAAATAAATAAATAAATTCCCTGTCCAGTACATGTTTCTCTTCACATAATCCTAATTGGTTTATGGGAATAAATATCCCTGAGAGGAAAGACCACTCTCTAACTGAAATCATGACCAGATCTAAGCAGTACTTCCTGAAGTAATCATGTAGAGAGACACAGAGACCTAAATGAAATAATATTGGTGAGAAACAGCATTCCATTTAAAGATTAACGTAGAAATTAAATAGGGGCACTGAAATATACACCATCATCTACAAAAGAAAAAAATACACCTATGTATGTAGTAAACTATACTCAAGTACTCAAAATTAATGTTACCTTTTTTTGTGAAGGTGATAAAATTTATTTTTATATGTAACAAAAATACTTTCGTCCTTTGTGAACTTTGACTCTTCCAATATAAACTAGCCTTTTTCTTACTTGCATTATTAAAATTTTCTTTGTGGATATACTTTTAGAGACCTCATTTTAAACCATGTTTTTACTTTTAAAGCTCAGGTATCTTAAAAATACCTTCATATGGATTATTCATAGAGTAAGCTTATTACATTGGATACCTTTTAATGGAATATCCTTATTTAAAATAATTTTGTATCTTACAACAGCTAGATGTAGATTTTTCCAAAGTTGGCAAAAGTCAGGGATAAAAGTACACCTAAAATGTGTCTCCTACTCTCTTGCCTATAATTATGCATTCCCAAATTTTATTTAATGTTGGAAATTGACTATCAACCAATTTCTCCATTTTAAAATTGATTATATTATAATAATTCACTTCAGCTTATTGAAATTTTAAGTTACAAACTGACATATTTTTTTTCTTGATCCTGGTGATGGGAAGGGGAAACTGATAATTAAAATTCCTTTTCTTGGGCTTGTTCACATTCCCATTAGCCCCTTGTTTCTCTTTCACCGTTACTTAATAAAATTATCAGCTCTGTTTTATTGTTTTATATTATTCTAATTTCTCAAATATTAGCTTTCTAGAGGGACATATCTTTTACTTTTTGTTTGCTTATTTACACTATGAGTACTGTCTGATTTCAAAGAAACCTGTAGAAAAAAAAACCGTTAATTTCATTTCCTCTTACAATACCATAATGGGCACCTGAGATCTACCAACCAGTCAATAATTTAAACGTATACTTTTAAGTTGTATTTTATCATGAGTGTGTTAATATAGAGAAGTGACTATGAATCTAGGCTGTTGTTATTCTACTAAAACATAGTAAGATACTGTTAAAAGACTTCAACTTCAGGTAATTTGTAAGTTTTAGAAATGACTTTAGTTTTAATATACAAAGTAGATTTCCATATGTAGGAATGACTCTTTCGAATCTGTTATTGGAGGTGTAATTTGAATTTTCCCCCAAATGTTTGTAATGTATTTATGCTGATCTAACTGCATGTTCTAATATTGAACTCTGTGTTGCTAAAAGCTGCATTTGCAAGATAACGGATCAAAGTTAGGAGACGAGGCAGAATAAATACAATTAAATCTCTTGGAGATGAAACGTGCTACCTTGGATTTATTGGCTCCATGCTCCAACTGACTGAACTATATAGTCTAGACAAAATATTTACTCAGCGTTCACATATATGGAGAAACTCCGAGCTAAGGTTTTTTGGCTGATGTCTAAATCAAAACAGCTGAACTGATTCAAATGTTTTGTGTAAACAAATTTGCATCCATGCTGCTAATTTGTGTGCCAACTTACAGCTTCATAGTTTCTAAGATGATGGAGATGATAAACCCTCTTAAATAAAGTTTGCAACAGAAATGTTGACAGGCCTATGGTTGCTTGTATTGAGTTCACGTCCAATGGTTTCTTCATGGCTTTCAAAGAAAAATTTTCATCTATAAATCCAACTAGTACTTGATTGCTCTTTTATCTGTTAAATCTTTCCAGAGGAGGCCACGGAGAAACTCTTAAAATCAATTTTCTAGCAACGTTCCAGGAAATCTTTAATACCTATGTTAGTTTGGAAGTTTTCATTAATATATTAATAGATGAAAATTAGAAGTGACAATTTGAACTTAATTTTTAAATATTGCCAATATGCAAGTCCTTAGAAATTAACCATTTTTCAATATGTTGAAGACTACTATTTATTTTACCTGTTCTTGCATAGATTATTGAAATCTCCCTACTTTAGAAAAACTATATTCTAATTATGTAATTCCTTCAAAAGCAAAATTCTCAGAGGCCTCGAAAGCCATTGGAAGATGTTAGACATATTAGGTTATATCTTGTGCTGTTTCACGTAAATATTACCCGAAATGTTTGCATCACTTTCTTTGGTCTAAAGTTCAGTTTGGTTTAGTAAGCCTTTTGTTATAACAGTATTATTTTGAATTAAATACTCTAGCCTTGACACAGTTTAATTTAGGAGTTGTGAAAGAGACTGAGGTCAGTAGATTTCATATTCACAGAAATAATCAGTAGTGCATTTATCAGTTCCGGGACTCAGTAATACATTCCTTCACCGATCAATCATTTATTGAGGGCCAATATGTGTCAATATGTTTAGGATACAGAGATGAAGATCCAGTCACTACCCTAAAACAAGACACTCTTTATGTTGAAGTAGGTTTCCTGTGAACATAATAGCAAAAACAATCTAGTTATTGTAAGATTGTTTAGCTCTTCAATGGGATTATCTTATCATAAAATATCAATATAGTTCATACCACCTTTATTTATTTATCCTACATATTAAATCTTTATCCTATCACAGGTGAGTATTAACATCCTACACACATTGAAACTTCCCAATGGAAACTTCCCATTCTGTGATCTAATCTAATGTAATTTTGCCTTGTAAATTTCAATTTAAAATGTTTATTGACTCCTATCTGTTCAGCCAACTGATATTAACTAATTTATCCAGTATCAATGAAGATGTCACGTTTTTTTCTATAACAGTATTTGTAGAGAGATTTTGTGATCAGCAAATTGTTCTTACCCATTTTTTCCGTGTTAGTTCCTGCCTCAGAACTCCTCACTGGCTTGTTAAATCTTTCAAATTAAAAAAAAAAATTATGTTTTATTTATTTTTGAGACAGAGAGAGAGGGAGAGAGAGCGAACGAGGGGGGAAGGGCAGAGAGAGAAGGAGACACAGAATCTAAAGCAGGCTCCAGGCTCCAGGCTCTGAACTGTCAGCACAGAGGCCAATGTGGGGCTTGAACTCAAGAACCATGAGATCATGACCTGAGCTGAAGTCGGACACTTAAAGGACTGAGGACTGAGCCACCCAGGTGCTTCGATGCTTTTCAAATCTAAATTCAAATCTCTGCCCCTTCATTTAGTGATGCACAAAAATAAGGCTTGAGCCAAGGTCAACACATGCAAAAGGAAAAACAAATAATTACATATAAATATAACAGATTCTATCATAGTTTTCTATTTCTTATTTTTTGTCTTTATTGGAGACCTATGTAAGTAGATTGTTTTTTGCATTGCTTTGTTTTTAATTTGTGATTTAAAGAGCAATAGAAGGATGTATTGATAGTTTAGTAAGAAATACTGGCATTGGAAAATACCAATTTTGCTACATAGGAGTTAAGTAGAATGATCTATCTTTACAAGGTTAGAACATTCTCTAAATTTGATCTTGTATTTTACATTTTCCTCACCACCCCCCCGAATTCAAACTTTGATGAGTCATATTATTTTAACGTTTGCACAAACATTGTGCTTCGTGATTCGTGATTGCCATCTCCCTCTCCATTTTCACATTCCAGAAACCTCACTTTTTTTGTGATCTAATGAAGATTTAATGTGTATGAAACCAGACTTCATGTTTATTAATACAACACATATAAAGGGTTTTTTTCTATTTCTATGCTTCAAAATGTTGACTATTAATGAAAGATCAAAACCAAGCATTTCCATTAAGTATGCAAATTGCTATCTACTGTGCTTGCTTAGATTACTTCAGCGAAAAGTAAATCTAGAAGCTTGAGATAAAACAGCTTTGGGTAACGTGAATTGTTTTATTTAACTTGGTACAACTAAAAGAGGGAATAATGTGAACCCCATTGAATTTCTAACACTCTCCACAATACATAGCATTAGCTTCATTTATTAAGATCCCATACTAATGCATGGGAGTTAATTTGCAGGATATGCTGATCTGGTTCCACCAACACCTCAAAACCCACATCTAAGCTCCTTCCTTTCTTTGATATAACAAAGAAGAAAGCAGTCCTTTTAGATTTCACAAAGCTTTATTATACAAAGGACCCTGCACTGCCTTTCTATTCATTTTGTTTTTCCTTCTTAAGTTCCAACTCTTCTTTTTCTTTCAAAGTATTAATGATAATTTACATATAACAACTGTGTCATAACATGGACTGTTTGTTCAAGATGCAAGGGGGAGGTTTTCATGCTGGCTTGTTTATTGTCAGTACACAAGAAAATCTGAGAAGCCACCTATAAGATATATACCAAGCCTTCATGATAACTATGAAAATGGCTACAGTTAGTTGAGATCAGAGTTTGAAACAAGTATCTGCTAATTCAGCTAGTACTGAGAAGGGTGTTTGGTTCAAAGATGCAACCATTGCACACACTTCAAGTATTCTCTAAACCCCAAATTAAACACAATGAACAAAATTGTGTTAATAGTGTGGATAAACGCAGGGTAAGATAAGAAGTATATGCATTTTTAGTAATTATATCTTTAAGCAAAAATATTCACAATTTATGAATTCTTTCTTCTGTACTTCGTTTCAATTTTTATAATAGTCCATTTTACATGTGAAAACACTTCCCTCTGTAAGGTAAGCCATTAGGTGTTTCTATTTTTTTAAGTAAAGTTTGTAGTCTTTTTTTTTTTTTTTAAGTTTATTTATTTTGAGAGAGCGTGGTGGGGAGGGGCAGAGAGAGAGGAATAGTGAGAGAGTCCCAAGCAGGCTCCAAGCTCTGAGCTGTCAGCACAGAGCCCAACATGGAGCTCAAACTCATGAACCACGAGATCATGACCTGAGCCGAGATCAAGAGTTGGATGCTTAACTGACAGAGCCACCCAGGTGTTCCTAGGTGTTTCTATTTTATCTGATTCTTCACTTCCTTTCTCATCTTCATGGCAGGAAAAGAAACTGAAGTTCCTGGTCCACTACTGTAGACTGTGAGTGTACCTCTCATTTAAGCATCTCTATTTGGAGTGTTTGATAGACTTAGCTCCTTTTTAAAGTTGAGGAAACAATTTAGGAAGAGGAAATTAGCTCACTTGTGGAGAAAAATCGGGTCCAAACCCTGACCGCTCAACTCCAAACCTTGCCTGCTCTTTTCATCACACCAAACAGGATTTCTTTCACATGGATAAGGTTATTTCTTTTCTGGAGTGACTACTTCTGAACATAGAACAATTTATTTTACATGCTTCAAGATGAAGGGAAGGCAACAGAAACAGGAGAAGTCAGGGGTAACAATTTAGAAAGGTCAGGCTGGTTATGTTGCCGGAGGGACAGTGCTCATGTTAGCATTTGGACATGCTTTGTTGAATCCTTTATTAAGTTATAGTTTGTTGTTAGAATGGAAAAAATATGTATTGTGGAAAAAACTTAGGTGTTATGATACCATAGTTAGGTATTGTATTTAATGTTCCTCGATAATTGGGGTGTTTTGTTTTGTTTTGTTTTGTTTTGTTTTTGCTTTTCTTTTTACAAATTAAAATAGAAGGGAACCTTAACTGTAATGTGTGTTTAAGGTCTCATTTCACATTTACTTTTATTCTTTATATTCAGTAACTCAGACCTCATGGAAAACTTTGTGAATTTATTTATTAAAATGTAAAAGAAATAAATCATGTTTCTTTAAATCATGACACATTGTATTAAAAAGAATACTTCAAAAAATCTTAAATTACCTACCACAGAATCTCCATACCTAACTTAGTTCCTTATAAACAGAGTAGCACTCAATAAACATTTGGGGACTTGAATTGAATTATAGTTAATTGAATTCATTAATTTAGTTTAAGTCCAATCTGTACTCAGAAAAATCAATCCATATTGCCCAAATCTTTCAGCTGTTATATACTTCACGTTTCTCACTCTGTTAATGGTGGCTACAGATACCTAGGAAATAACATAATTTATTAAAAAAAAAACCGTATAGCTATTCAGTATGTAAAAGTATGAGTTACCTTTGCTACTTTTACTTTTGAATATATAATTGTTTCTTTTACTTGAACAATGTGCATTAAAGTTCCTAACCTCAAAATATCAATATCACTCTCTCCATTATCATTACAGTAAGAATCCAAGAAATGTACTGAGCCCTGATAAATTACCCTTGCTATCAGAAAGAACTGTTCATTATGAGGTACTTTCAGAACATATTTTCAAGTAATGCTCAATATATTAGGGAGTAAATGAAGTTTGGAAACACTTACTATAATTCTCAGTCTCTAATTTGATAGAATAGAAGGTGGATTCTAATCCCAGCTACATGCTTACTGGTCAGGTGACTTTTGGTGCTATGTTTCCTTTAGGCTCAATTTCTTTACCTCTTACATTCTCTGTAAACTTCATATAATCTTGACACCAAATTGATCAGTATGAGTAAACACTCTATGAAGTATACATTGTTACATATAATGGCTATTGCAACAACAATGACTATTGTAGTATTTATTTGAAAGTAAATGGATGACAAGCTTGGATTCTGTGTGTGTGAGTGTGCATGTAGAATGGATTTTCATCATTGTCTACTTTTTATTTTAATTTTTTCAATGTTTTTTTTTTTTTTTTCAGAGAGAGAGAGAGGGAGCACACAAGCAGGGGAGGGACAGAGAGAGAGGGAGACACAGAAACAAAAACAGGCTCCAGGCTCTGAGGTGTCAGCACAGAGCCCAATGCAGGGACTGAACTCACAAACTGTGAGATCATAACCTGAGCTGAAGTCAGACACTTAACCAACTGAGCCATCCATGCACCCCAGTTTAGTCTACTTTTTAAAAAGAGAAATTCTATTTTGCCTCCCTGACCAATCCAATATTTGTTAAGATGGCTCCAAATATCTAGCAGATGCAAGAGCTCTGGTGCTAATGTATTTCTCTACAATTCTCAAAATGGTTGTTCCTGGTCAAATTTTTCAAGAAAGCATACCCCCTACTGGAAAGCTCCAACTATACTAAACAATGAAATTCTAACACAGATTATTGCCATTCTTCTTTGACCACTGATATACTTCACTTCTGCTTGATTTCTTGATACTGCTCTTGAACCAAATCTAAATCTGATAATAAGTTGTTGAGGTTGGCCTAGTACGTAGAGGAAATTGATTCCTATATGATCTCAGAGACGTTTTAGTGGTTCAAAAGTATGAGGAGCATGTGGAGAGGCCAGTGATTCAGAATAAAACAATTCAATCAATTTACACTTAACATTCTAACAGAACTTAATATTCTTTATCCACATAGGTGACCATAGTTTGGCATTTAGGAGGGTTTTTTTGTTTGTTTTTTGGTAGGCATGTGTATTTTGTTTTCTTATTCTAATATATGCTGTTTCTGGAGTGGATTTTTAATTCTTTTGTTTTAAAGAAAACAAACCTGCTCCCCGGTTTAAAATATATCCCCCTACCTCTTCAACTTATTTAAATGTTACCTCTCCTCAGATACATTTCTCTGGATGCTGTTTAGTTGAAATAAACTCTTCTGTCCTCACATCAACTTTAAATTATAAGGTTAAATATAAAAATTATGACCTTATAATTTAAATATATAAAATTATAACCTTAAATATACATCAGAATTATAGTTCCTCCCACAACCTGCCATGTAATCAATTTATGCATATTCTATCTCTCTCATGTAACAGAGAAATATGAGAGGTCAATGGCTGTGTACCTGGCAATGTTACATCCCCATGGAATCTTGCACAGTGCTCTAAAGGTAGAGGCATAATAAATGTTGGTTGCTTTAAATAATACTGAAATACAACAAAATATTAACTGGCTTACTATTTTCTAACATTTAAGATATTTTATATATTTTTTTCTTATTACTTCATTTTATTTATGCATTTTCTCTGCCTCATATAATCTTTTGCTATAATATGTTAGGCTTTCATTTTCCAGTAAGATTTCTAATTTGCCATTTGATTTTGTGCCATTTAACTTGACCTTTGTTAGAGTTTCGATTTTCTTTTGCTTGTCTTTTTAATTTGTTTTAAAATTTGAAATTTCTCTTGAAGCATTACTTATATCAAAATGTATGGGCACACTGTTTCAGGTTTCTTACTTTTATAAAAGAAAAAAATAGGCTACCAATTGTGTTATAACGATTTCTCTTAGATATTTACACTTCTTCAAGATGTGTTACCTTAATTCATTCATAAACTCCTATCTTTACGACCTATTTTTTTTCACGTTTTAATGTTTATTTTTGACAGACAGAGAGAGCATGAGTGAGGGAGGGGCAGATAGAGAGGGAGACACAGAATCTAAAGCAGGCTCCAGGCTCTGAGCTGTCAGCACAGAGCCCAACGCGGGGCTCAAACTCACAAACAGTGAGATCATGACCTGAGCTGAAGTCAGACACTTAACCAACTGAGCCACCCAGGCACCCCAATTTATGATCTATTTTTTTTGAGGTATGAAACATTGGGGATTCAAGACATCTTTGAACTTTGCTTCTGAAACAGCCTCTGTGCAACGTCTTACTACCTCTATTGACGTCGTATTTCAGATCATAAAACAGACCATTTCTTCCAACTATGATTTCCTCATTGCTTTTAGTTTCTCTTGTGTCTACATATCTCTTATAGTTACATTGTAAAAGTAGGAGCACATATTTAAAATCCCATGCATTTTGAAAACTTTGCACCTCTATGTTACTGTTCAACTCACCAAATTGTTCCTTTCTTTGGTTGGTGCTATTTTTACCTCATAAATTATTTTCCTCGATTTGAAACATTTAAATATATTTTTTATATTTCATGTTTGAATCTTCTTTGTATTGAGCATGAGATATTTTTGGAAGAATAAAAGTGGTGTGACAGGCTTTGCTTTGAGAGGCACCATTGTCTATTACTTTACTATGGTATTTGCCTGAATTTGCTTCAGAGATAATTATTTTTATTTTCTTTTTATCTTCAGGAGCCAATTATATTATTATAATGATTAAAGCTATTTGTCATTCCATAATATGTTTTTATATTAACATGTGAAGGCTATATTTCTATAGAGCTAGTCATTAAAAAATATACCTGTCTTTCTGACTATAAATTTTGCCTATTTGATACTTTATGCCAATTTATGATTATTGGCTTTTCTCCTAATTTGAGAATAAAGAGGAAATCAATTCAGACAGCATGTTAAGTCAGATTTTTCTTTAAACTGATTCATTTTGCTATAAAAAACATCTTTAAAAAGTAACAGGGCTTCTATCAGGTAAATGGTTTATAATATGCCAATCACATAGTTGAAAAATGTTTAGATACTCATTTGGGGGTTTTACATTTAACTTGTTCTATTTTAACTTACTTCTTGGTTAACTAAGAAGGAAGCAGAAAGTGATGAAAGTGGTGTATTCCAGGAACTTTATTCCTACTGCTTCAAAAGCACAGGGGGTGTAAGGATTCTGAGATGAGTTTTCAGTGCTTGGGCATGTAACAGGTGAGTGATTATTTGCAAGGCTGACATAGTTTATAGAAATGGAATTATAATAGTTTTCCACAGCATGAATGATTCTGACATTTTTGTTTTAGAGATGTAATAATTTCCAATGCCAAGTTTTCGACTTTAAAAATTTATTAGATTGTATAGGACTACCTAGTGAAAACTGCTGTTACATTGTAATGTTATTGGCAAGCAGGATAAAATAGCTGTAAAAAAATATGTCATGTAGGTGGCAAAATTCTGTACACTATTATAGCACAACCACCAACAACAATAAAATACAGAAGGGAACATTTCATGTAGTAGGGTTTCCACTGGATTTTTTTCCACCTTTAAATTTGATCATCACTTGGCTTTATTCAGTAAAAATTAACTATGGCAAGATTTATTTAAAACCTGAAAAGTGGAATATTGTGGTGATTTAATTTATGTATCACACCCAGTATACAAAAATCATGTAAGACATAGTAAAAATCAAGTATTTGAATATATTCTATATGATTATGTATTCATTTTTTGTATCTTGTGAAATTTGATAGAAACTTATAGCTGCTGTTTTAGGATACATGTAAACACTGGAGAACATAAAAAGTCTACAACAAACAGCATTTAATATAAACATTAATAGGTCATTATCCTTTGCTTTAGTATTGAAACTGATTTTGATTGTTATTTTACAGTTTACAGAGAAGTATACAATTATTTTCAGTAATTCTCCCACTACATATTCAATGTTATATATTAAAATATATTTTTAAATAGTGGAAAAAAAACTTCATTCATAAAAGGTAGCTGCTGCATATGACAACCCTAAGCCAAACTGAAAATAATACTGTTTAATGAATTTTGAATCATTTTGTATAATTATGTTTTTCAATATAATACATTCTTTTAAAATAGAGATATGTTAGATTTCTAATCTGCTTGCCCTGTTGAGGTAAAAGAATTGTTACGGAAATGGTATCAACATCAACAAAGTGATTACCATTGATGGAATGTTCTGGAAAACCCATTAATTTATTTGCATAGAATTTGAAAACTTAATTCTAAATAAAAATTATATATTGTGCATAGGCTTGGAAGGTTTTACCTGCCATAAAGAAACCTGCTTTTGTTTTCTTCCTATACTGATGCTTCCTCTTTTAAAGTATTCATCTTGGCCTTTTTTTATAGGCCTTGTCTTTAAATATTGTGGATTATTCTGAGTTCCAGTCTGGTGCTATTCTCTTTTCTCGTCACACAATCCCTATTCACTGGGAAGGACCAAACTTTTATTTTAATTTCAGATTTTTTTTTTTTTTTTGAGCTTCAAATATTTCGCTGATCAACAGACTGTCCTTAAGACATTTGAAACTCATTAAATACAAAAGATAATATGATTTCCACCTGCCTAGATCCAGGAACTGCTCTTTTTTCCTATGTTAAATGATTTTATTATGCTCCAATTTGTCCAATCCAGAAAATGGAGATTCTCAACCTCCTTCTCCTTCTGTTATCCAGTAGAAGTATAATGAGAGCTATCTGTGGAATCCTAAATTTCCTACTATTCATTTAAAATAGTAAAAATAAATAGGGTGAATTATCATAATTCATTTTATTGTAATAATATATTTATTTAACTCAATATTTCAAAATTTTTATCATTTTAGTCCATATAAAATAATTAATGAAATATTTATTTTACTTTCTATTTATCCCTACAAAGTATTTATAATCCAGGGTGTGTTTTATATTTTCAGCATATAAAAATCTAGATACTAAACTTTTAAAACAAATACTTGATGTATATTTAGATATAATAAAATTTGCAATTGAAATGATGGATCCATGTGAGGAAGTTGCTTCAGATAACTTTTAAAAATCCAAGAACCAAATGCATTGTAAAAAAAAAAAAACAATTTTTTTTAAATATTCTCATTCACTTTGACAAAACTTGTCCATCAATTTTGTAAGACTTGATGTGACACACACACAAAAAAAAAAACATACCAATTTCACAACTAATTTTGTCAAAAATAAGTAAACTCTAAACTCACTAACTCTGTATCATCTCAGTTTTATTAACATCAAATTGAGAGGGTATATTATGTATATTTAAGCAATTCCAATTTTATCTATATCAACAATATTGTTCAAATTTTTCTTATAGTGTTTTCAAACAATTTACTGATCACTCCTGACAGAAATATTATATTGTTGACTCATGTTGAAATATGTGAAATCATTATTATTGCATATTAAAAAATGTTTATTTTCAACATAAATATTTGTCTAGCAAGGTAGTGTTTTCTTTTCTTAAAGCCTAAAATTTAGCTCACGAATATTCACTAGGATATCAGTGAGGAAACATAAATCACACTGCTGATTTTGCCCTTTGATTATTGAAGATTTGGCAAGAATCCTTTTGTTTCAAGGGAATCCTGAATTGGAAGCAACAGGATGGTAAATATTTGTAAAATCCATTCACAACTCAACGAACAAGCATTGGCAAAAACACAGATGCTTTAATTCATTGTCTTCTCTTCCTTTCAACAGTTTCACAAACTAGGGATGATTCATGGCTTGTTCATATATATATACATATGAATTATTTTTAACAACTGTAACCATGACACTTTGGAATGATGCACTATCTCTTGCTCTTAAATTCTAATAAATCCTGATATTTGACCTACCTTATCTGAAGCAATCCATCTGTCATAATAGAAATTAATTAAATCATATCTATCTGAAATATTTGACATATACATTTTCTTAAAATATCTATGTCATGATTTCGATTACTTAGGCTGTGAATTAACAATTCTTCATAAAATTTGGAAGCCCTTTGAGCAAAACATGCTGGAGTATTAATTTGAACAATGATCTCATGTTGTGTGACCCATCTAAAGATTAAGAATACTTTCTAATTCTTTGATTTTGTATCAACTGAAATTTGATATTAGAAATTCTTATGCTTAACATGCAATCGTTTACTTAGTTGAAGATCTTTCACTTTTTTGTAAATTATTGGTTTAAGCCTTTCCTTCATGATTTTCTAACAAATTTGTTAAAGCTAAAATAATAATGTATTTTACCACCTCTGCATCTAAAATTGGGTTTCTGTGTGTGTGCATGTGTGTGTGCGTGTGCGTGTGTGTGTGCAAGTATCCGAGTCATTCTATTCCTGGCAAAAATGAAGAGCACACATCCTGTAGACATTATTTTTAAAAATTTTGTTGAACATTTAAGTCTTATTTCAAGTGACTAATATCTTCAATTATTTGTTGACTGTGCTATGTATTTTAAATACCCAAACTTTCTTAGGCTACAGATAATAATAATTTGCAATAGTCAGGATAAAACAAAGGAAGATTTTCTATCATGATAGACTTTAAAACCAGTGTGTTTTTAAGGATCATTTATATAGAGTGCTGTGAATTTCTGTGAGGTATAATGTTAAGTGAAATACTTTTAAAATGGAATCTAATAAAAATAGAATTTAGATTCTGTTCATCTTTTTAAAATGATCAAAAAGGTTACATATCTTTACTAAGCAATATTGGAAACTGTATTTACAAGTTAATGACCTAGCTAAGTAATGGAAAGTTATTTCAGTAATACTGATGTAATTTATAAATCTAAATTCAACCAAATATCCATTTTTTAATTTATACCAAAATTGCTAGCAACTGAACAAATATAATTTATACCAGTTGCTAGCAACTGAACAAATATAGTTTCAAGGTATATAGGATGATTTATACTAAGTGGCTAACTTATCATGTCCTATTAGTTACATATGATCTGGAGGGAATTGATGTTTTTTCACTTCTATTTGTGATTACTCTGGTCCCCAAGTGTGTGATTATGTGCATATGTGAGAGATAAACTGGCTAAGCATGCAGACCATACTTCAGTTTCTCTGAATTTGTAAGATAATTAATGCCTCTGTGCTTTGGCTTTTCATCTGTAAAGTTGTCTCCTAGCTTGGTGTGAGGATTAAATACAATAATTCATGTCAGGCAAAAATGTTTGGTAACACAGTAAGTACGTCTGTGTGAAGAAGGAAGATGGGAGAGTAAGGAGATAGGTACAATATTAGGAAATACCTCCATACTATAGTTTTAAGTGAAATAGAAAAGCAATGATTTATATTAGAAAGAAAAATTTCCTCCTAGCACAAGACTTAAATGTGGAAGATACCATATGATCTTTCACCATTAACTGGCTTCCCCTTGAGCTTGGATGTTTCAATTTATAAAATAGCAAGCAAGTCCAGATCAGCCAGAGATTAAGGAAGTTTCAAGTGATGGGTTTACTTCGCTGCATAAGAAGAAAACTTGCTTTGGGGTTGTTGTTCTTGGAGAAATTCAATTAACTTTAGCTGAGATTTCTCAACTTTTGTTCTCCATCTGTCTACCCAGTTCAACTAATAGTAGCTCCATCTAGTGAAGACAAGGCAGAATTGCAGACACAAGATCCCATGGGAGATAAGCCCATCTCACCTATAGGTACTGTCATAAAATTTTAATGCCTGAATTTATGCTTGTATACAGATCAATATGGCTCAAAGTTACATTTCTTTAATTGGTCCAGGCTAATGAAAATCATAGATATTGACTTAATAAAACCTTTGTGTCAAGATATGTCTCTTTTCATGTATAATAACAATATTAACATCAAATGCTCTATATAGTCTTCTATAAGCTACTTTAATCATACTAGCAACACTGCAATGTGTCATCATCCCATAAATAAGGAAACTGGGGCACAGTGATATTATTAGGGAGAAGCTAGATCTCAACAGTGGAAAAAAGCCCCGAGGAATTTCATCCCCCCAACCTGAAAGATTTCAGTCTCAAGTCCATGAGTGGGGAATGATATAATAGACAGTAAGACATGAGCTGGAGACAAGAACAGTGATAAAAAGGTAGAAGCCTGGGGGCACACCATTGTGACCTGTAGTTTCCAGGACCTTAAGGCTAAGGGACTAAGAGCCATAGGTGCAGAGCATGAGCTCTCCTCTTACACCTCTGTCCCAAAGGTAACCCTTAGGCTCATTATAATACATTTGCATTGTGGTTATACCCCCCCTCACACATGCCCACGAAGAAAGGCTGCCATAATGGTTCTAGCACAAACTTCCTAGGGTCAAAAACTCTCCCTCCCAACCTGTGGAAGGAGTCCCCCAAATAACTAGAAGTAGCCTTCATTGAGACCACCCTACCTTACATCACAGCTCCTTCCAGCCCAAAAAGACCCAATAAAAATCCAATTTCAAAACAACCTAGGGGCCAGTTCCACCTCAGGGAAATTTCCAGCTTTCCTCTAGAGAGTGTACTGCTGCTTTTCTAAAACTTTTCTGCTTTCACTTTGAGTGCTGGTGTCTAATTCTTTACTGTGTCTCTGGTAAGACCAGAGACAGAAAGCTTTTCACGCTGACAATATTACACAGTTTGCCTAAGTGCACGGCTAGTAGATGGTAAAAACAGAATTTTAACCCATGCATTTTGGCTTGTAAAGTCCATAGTCTTAACTACTATGCTGAAGATAAGAAAATTTTGCTTGTTTTAGATTTTTAAAAAGAAGAGGATTTTCTATCAATAAAACTGACATAACACACAGAAAGGATCTTGCCCTGAAGCACAGTACCATATTCTTGGTACCACCGAAGGATTAGTTCAGCAACTCACCATCATCTGTCATATTCAAATTAATATGGTTAATTTGGAAATATGGGTTGTTTACTTTGGTCTAGAGTGCTATAAAGTCTATAAGCACTGGGAATGAATAACAAATTTTAGGCTTTAAATATTTAAGAGTATTGAATCCTAAGTTTGAGAAAAGCTAGCTCAGTTGATTCACTCTCACAAAACAAACTACTTAAGTTTCGGGCTTTAAAGAATAACCCAGAATTGATACATTGTAATGATATGTATTTCTATTTATTGAGTTCAAGACATAATGAGGTTTTTCTTATGAAGTATTTGAGTTTTAAAGAAGAAGACCCTGTTATTTGACCTGGGGCACAGGTCAGAAAAGAATGAACAGCACATGCAAAACAAACAAAAAGGTCCTCAACTCATAGAAAGTAAAATTTAAAGCGAAGATAAAATAAATATAAAATTCACCTTATTGACATGTGGAAAAAAAGGAATGAGCAGCACAGAGGATTTGGTGGTGTCAACCCAAACCTAACTTCACGGTTTCCTAACTAAAGTTATTGTGGCTTCTGTGTCTCTGTGGGTCTTTAGAAGGATATTAATTGACTCCAGGTATGTGGTGAGGCAGCCAGAGAACACGATTCCATGCTTGACAATCTACCATCAATCAAAAGCTTCAAATTATTTTTCCTGACATGATTTCTTATTTGACAAATGGCTCACTTTCTCCTTCACGGCATTTTATTTTTATATTTTATATATCCAAAATCATATTTCCCATAAGAAATTCTAAAGAACAGGGGCACCTGGGTGGCTCAGTCGGTTGAGCGTCCGACTTCGGCTCAGGTCATGATCTCACGGTTCGCGAGCTCGAGCCCCACATTGGGCTCTGTGCTGACAGCACAGAGCCTGGAGCTTGCTTCGGATTCTGTGTCCCCCTCTCTCTCTTCCCCACCCCTGCTTGTGCTCTCCCTGTGTCTTCCAAAAATGAATAAACGTAGAAAATTAAAAAAAAATAAATAAATAAAAAGAAATTCTAAAGGACATAAGGTAGTAGATGTAAATCTGATTCTGTATGGAACTTGAACTCTCTGGGCCTCATCTGCCTTCATTATAAAATCACTGAATTGTTATGTATATACGTACATATTAGATGTATTGGATATATTCTATATACTGACCTTCTTGACTTAACTAAACCATATGCTCTCCACAGGTTAAGACTTTTTGTGGGAAGAGCTTTTAACTTAAGTTAAAACCATTGTAATCATAATAGCAAATACAGGATAATCAGAAGAAGGAGCTGGTCATTGGGGAGAAGAAGGACTAGAGTTTTAGGAACTGGGTTTGAGATGCCGGTAAGACATTTTTTCACTGACATCCAGTGAACAATAAAAGTGTGTTTAGACTTTTTAGAAAGAATATGATGATAGAAACCGTATACTGAATATGTATTATATGCTTCATTTGATCCTCATACCTGAATCATGGGGAATGTAGAGCATAGAAAGAATAAAATGTCAATGACTGAAACTTGGAAGACAATCTTTTCTAAAAGTATAAAATGGGTGGTGACCTAATGAAAGAGGCAGAAGAAGAGTAATTGAGAGAGACTGGAAGGGAGCCATGACGGTTCACTGGTGGGGGACAGAAGGATGGGAAGATGAGCAACACTGAAGGCATTAAAGATCACAGGGAAAAAAGTGCTTGGAAAGGGTTATTGCCTTTGGCCATTGATAAATAACCTTTTAATGAGCTGTCCCAGGAGAGTGATAGAGGCATAAATCAATTTGCAAGGCATTGAGGAGAGAGTAGACGATAAGAAAATGTAGATACACATACACAGTTTTCCTAACAAGCCTATGATGTGGGCTGTTGGGAGTGGTATATAAGGCAAGATTTGCTGGAGCCCTAGTAGTCAGAATTTATCTTCAGTACATAATATCCGTTACAAAACAGAACACAAAAACAAGCAAGCAATAAGAAAGCCACAACTACTAGTGTCTACAATTATTTGAGAATTTACTTACTGTGTACTGAATATGGAGAATACATTAGCATCTATGATGATGGATATAAGGCAATTGAGGAAATAAGGAAAAACAAACCGTATAAAAGTTATTTGTCTATGTAACAATGAAACAATATTGTTATGTTAAATAAAAGAACTGAATGCATTTGCCTGGGGATAAAGCAGGCTGTATCTGGTCCGTCCACTTGCAGATATAGAGATTTTCTTTTTTTAGCATGTAGGGGAGACCAAATGGCTTTGAGTAACTAAGTGCCATCACAATTAAGACTGACAAAAGAATTCCAGTCTATTAATTCTCATGGAGAATGAGGAATGTCACAAGGATCAAAAAATGCTGCTGTACCTGTGGTCACTCATTGATTAAAATATATGTATATAAAGGTAAGTTTTTATTATTTGCCAGGAGCTGTGCTAGGCATAAATATATAGTGCTAACCAAGGTATACTTTTGTGAAGTTTACAGTGTATCTCTCTGCAGTCTAGTTACATGGCAAACCAAGACTTGCGTCTGTGAAAACAGAGAGGAACTAAAGAAAATTGGTTAATGTTACAAAATGTCCCATTTGGTAAATCTTTACCAGGAATAACACTGTTGGCTCTGGACCTAGAAACATTTGAAGTTTTCTTGCAAAAATTCTCTCTACATCACACAGAAATGTAGGCATTGTAACTATGTGAATGCTTGCTTCTTTGCTCCATTTTATTATTTCTAGTTTGTTCAATACCTTTATTTTCTCTTCAGATCAGTCAATAGCCTTGTTTATGCAAAAATACAGAATACAGTCCCATTTGTTTAGAATTACATCTGTATTGCCTCATTTAAAGAAATTCTTAAAAGTTTTTCTATTTTTAGCCTTCTGCTAACCCTGCTGGGTCAGCCAACTTCTGTCACTGAGTGGTGGCAGCGTAATTTCTTTAATTTTCAACTTCATGAGGAAAATCTTACTATGACCTTCAACTACTGAAGACAATTTCATGTTTGTAGATTTTTCAAAAAAATTATGCCTGGGGTGCCTGGGTGACTAGTTGGTTAAGCATCTGACTTTGGCTTAGGTCATGATCTCACAGTTCATGGGGTCAGGCCCCGTGTCAGGCTTTGTGCTGACAGTTTGGAGGCTCAAGCCTGCTTTGGATTCTGTGTGTGTGTGTCTCTCTCTCTGCCCCTCTCCCACCAGCACTCTGTCTCTCTCTCTTTCAAAAACTAAACATTAAAAAAAAAATTTTAATGAAAAAATTCATGCCTAATTGTAACTGTAGCATTGTAACTGCCATGTACATAGAATGAGAATAATTTCATCAATTAATAGCTTTTTCATCCCTATATATTAAAATTAATTGAGGAAGTATAAAAAATATCTGCTGCCTATAATCTGATATGTTGTGATCTGAAAACTACTGAGTTAGATCATTAATTTCCTTGTTCAATGTAGAATGTCCCTATGGAATTTCTGAAACAGGTGGTTAACTTCATGTTTGTTTATTTATTTATTTATTTTACTGTGTTACAAAAGAGCTCTAGCTTAATGTTTAAAACAGATTTTTTTTTTCCTTGAAACTTTAAACTTGGGTCCTAGGGGTACTTCAATGAGCTATTCAGAATAAGTCTAGTCCTTTTTCTATGTGAGAACATTGTAACAATTTAGAAATTGCTAATATGTTACTTCCTTTGTGGCTAGCTACCAATATAATTGTTCCTCACAACCTCAGATGTATTTATTCAATGAACATTTGTTGAACATCTCCTCTGTGCCATCATAACCCAGTGCACTATGTGCTGGTGGGGTGCTGGGGCCCTGGCATTGGAAAGTCAATTGATATCTGGACATTGGCCCTGGTGGGACTATCTACACTGTTAAATTCAGCAAATGCTACAAATCAAAGGTTTTTGTGTTTTGGTTTTTTAATATAAAGCCACGTCATTGGCAAACACCACACATGCCCTTAGTTCCATCATACCACATGTTACCACATAGTATTTTCCACACAGAATTCAAAGTGTATCTATGAAGCAGATATTTACATGGAAAATTATGATAAATTTTAAAATGTCCAGTGTTAGGGGCGCCTGGGTGGCATAGTCGGTTGAGCGTCCGACCTTGGCTCAGGTCATGATGTCAGGGTTCATGAGTTTGAGCCCCGTGTAGGGCTCTGTGCTGACAGTTTGGGGCCTGGAGCCTGATTCAGATTCTGTGTCTCCTTCTCTCTCTGCTTCTCCCTGCTCACACTCTCTCTCTCAAAAATAAAGATTAACAAATTTTTTTTTTTTTAATGTCCAGTGTTAAAGTCACTTTCAATGAATCCCTTAAATGTAGCTCCTTGAATCCTGTCTTGATAGCTCACGTTGCATCTATATAGCGCAAAGTCACCTAGACTTCATCTATCCTCATCTTGGGCATTATAGTTTAGTTGAAGCAAGTTGTAATTGCCATGTTTTAAAGTTATCATACATGTCGACTCACTTAAATTCTAGGAAGCGCAGTTCAAAAGATGTACTGAAGACTTATTATATCACAATTACAGAACTAGGCTCTAGACAGAGAATAAAAAAGATATATTCTACCTTCAAGGAATTTAAAACCAAATTTTCTTGTGATCAGATGAAATGTCTATAGTCTACTCATATGAAACATTGATAATAGTTCTTGATTGGAAGATTTTGCCTTTATTTTCTTTTCAAATTTAGTTTTTACTCCTAGCTGATTGTTCCAGAATGCATAATTCTTATAAAGTTCTAATTTAGCTACATTTTCTAACTTCTATAATCTACTAATTTGGTAAATACAACTTGTGCTCTGCTGTATACAAATTTGCTAAATATATTCAATATTACTATAGGCCAAAACAGAGCATTGTCATTAGAGAACTTTATTCAGGTTACCAAAAAAATTAATAATAGACCATTGTAGATACAGTGATTGAAGCATCTGCAATTACCACTGTTCAGTTTATAGGTCTACAAATTATCCATATATGTACCATCAGTGATGAAACATGACAGTTAATATAAGCACTTAATGAATGACAGCTTTGATTGTTGTTTCTCATCGTCATACTTAACAAATTTGTTGTTTAAGTCAAGACACATACTGTGAAATTCTCCTCTCTGTATAGATTAGAATAGATAAGACAAAAACTGTGGCATAATGCTTACTTAAAAATAAGGAAACTAGGGCCTGAAAGAATATATTACTATATAAGATAGATCTGTTAATATAAGTATAATTAATATAGATTTATAACATTTTAAATCAATAATTTATTAATATTTATTGAATATTATATATTTATATTAATTATATATATATATATATATATATATATATATATATAAAATCCTGAGTACCTCGACTAAGCTCATGTAGTTTAGTATTAGACTACAGACCATACTGCCTGACTCCTGATTTATTGTTTTGTTCACCATGCCAGCTTTATATTATTTGTTCTTAGTAAATTATTGGCACCTTACTCATTTTGCGAATGCGCTGAAAGATTTGTGTCTCTGTATGTGAAACTGTATTTTGCCTCCTTAGCATTCAGTTTAAAAAATTATCTCCCATATAAAGTCTATTGCCACTTCCCTAGATAATATTGGTATTACCTCTTCATGCTTCAGACCATTTGTACGCAAATCTATCACCACCCTTATCACATGTCTGTTTATCCAGGATCCTGATTATAGCAAGAGTGTACATTTCATGTTACGTTAATCTTTAATGATCACAATTGAATATAATTCTTTGAAAATGGTGATGTCTCATAAATATTTTCAAAATAGAATAGTTTTGCTGTATATTTGTGCCACTGCTATGTGTCAAACTCTTTTTTTTTCCTGTATTTCTGGAATTTGCTCTTTCCATTACTTTGAAATTTGACTTTTTTTTATCACATACAACTTTTGACAATAGTTATTATTCTTGTGATTTATCAGGTGGTGACAATGGTTGTAAGATCAAATCTGCAAGTTGTTACATTATCCAAGGGCATAATTCAATGTAACTCATTTAAAACAGCTTGATATCCTCTAAATAATCCTCTCCCTAACACTGAGCTTTAAGGCCTTCTTAATCATGATTATTCTATACTCTAACAACAACAACCAAAAAAAAGCATGCATGCACTTTATCCTATATGCTCTTGATCTTAAGCTTTCTCGTTTATCAATTTTGAAGGTAACCTTTAATTTTTTTCTTGTTTTTGCCCTTGAACTTACAATTTTGACAATATTTAGATTACTGTAAATTTTAGTCTGCCTGATGGTAATCATACAACTTGTGCTGCCTTCCTTTGTGATTCCCATGGAATGTTCTTATCTCCCCATTTACACATAAACTTTTATGTGAAACTCACTTTGAAACTGAATTAGTATTCTTTTTCCTAATCATTGTAATTATTTATTACATAATTTCCAGATTTAAAAAAATTCTAGAACTTACCCATCATTTCATATTATCTATTAAAATATTACACATCATTTTGTAGTTTATAAGTACTTTCATATACCCTTGAGGCTAATAGACATTATGACTCACATTTTATTCATGAGAAAATAAGACAAATAGTTAATAAATTTGTGCAAGTTGCCTAGCTCTCAAATGACAGAGATACAGTTGAAATCCAAGTCTTCTTGTGAGAAACACATGAATTACCTAATGCATATTTCCTCTGGCTTCCAGTTTTAGAAGCATGTCACTTTTTAGCATTAATTTTGTGTAAATAAGTTTTTTCTAATAGGATATATGTTTGTGTAGGTGTGTGGATGTATATATACCTATATCTATAAATGACAATTGACAATAACAATACTCCTCATTCCTTTCATCAAAAGAAAGCTTCTCTTACTGCTCCATGAGATTGTTAAAGGAGTACATTTTCAGCAAAGTATTAAGTGATCTTCATGATCAGACTGAAAATCACAGCATGTCTAGACAATTTATATTTACCATTAACAACATAAACTCCATTAGGGCAGGAATTTATTTTCTTTTATATTGTATATAATAAGGATCTAACTTCATGTTTTACACGTAACACATAGATAACACATTAATAACACACAAACACACACACACACACACACACATTGATTTTTTAATCTTTTTTAGAGAGCAAATGGTTGTCAACTTGTTTCTTTGGTTTTAATCTGCCATAGGAAAATACTTTCTTAATTCTGGCAGCCAGTATCATGCCACGCTATTCCACTTTTCAACTCTGCCTTTTCCCCCCAAGATAGTTATGCCATGTTTTTTATTCTCCAGTACACAGAAGTGTGTACCCCTGTACATATAGCATAAATAACACACATTTGTAGGAGTGAGTGAATAATATGTGGAAGAAATGTCTGCTGAACAAGAAAGTGAATGAACAATTACCAATTCCAACAGATATCAGTATATCACTATAGAATTATAACGGTTACCCTCTTACTACATGCAATTTTTCAATATATAACAAAAAATGAATTAAAGACTTCATAAATCACAATAACTGAATTAGAATATGATAAAGGGAGAAAAAGACATATATCCTGCTTTAAAGCAATGTCAATAATTGTAATCTTGTCTTTGGATGAAGCTTTTATAATCTATCAATAAGAACAAACTTATGTTTATTCATGGTTGTTTATGATTATATACTTTTTCATTACATGTTACTCAGTTGTCTTCTTTCCTTTTTATTTAAATTTTTTTTTACATTTATTCATTGTTGAGAGACAGAGAGAGACAGAGCACAACCAGGGGAGGTACAGAGAGAGAGGGAGAGACAGAATCTGAAGGAGGCTCCAGGCTCCGAGCTATCAGCACAGAGCCCGATGTGAGGCTCGAACTTTCACAAACTGCGAGATCATGACCTGAGCCAAAGTTGGATGCTCAACTGAGCCACCCAGGCACCCCTACTCAGTTGTTTTAGACAATGTAGATTATGTCTAATTTATCTGTGGTTGATACAGATCTAACCTTGGTAATAGTAACACATTATTTTACATCTCATATTACATATTTACATTCACTGACCTCATGTTTGTATTCATATGTGCAAATACAGAGATTTAAAAAATTAAAGCATATTTTTAACTTATACTTTTAAATTTTTGAAGAAATTGTGTTGTAATATTCATTTTAGAAATTGTACAGGACACATTTTTAATTAAGGAATTGTTTGAAAGTAAAATTTCAAGAAAGCGGTTATTAATGTTTTAAATTAATAAAATTATTTCTTGAAGTTGGCTTTGGGAATCACTTTGGTGGTTGAGTTTTTCCACTCACTTTTGCCTGAAACTAAAACTTTACATGTGAGTAGATCAGAGGCATTACTTGGTCGTGCATAACACATCAACAACTACAAAATGAACTACCCTGGTTCACCTTGCTTTATGGGAGCCAGTGTGGATCTTTCTACCACACAGGGGTGGAAAAACTAATTTCAACCACATACAAATGTTTTCAGAGGGGAAGTATGGTTTGATTGCTGAGATGAACATTTTGTCATCATAATTTCAAGAGTATTTACTTTTACATTTGCTACGGATGAATTTAAAACAGCTGTTTCTGGGTGTTTCAGAAAGATTTTTCATGATATTAATGCAAAAATTGCTTTCCCTTTAGAATGTCATAATCATAGGAAGCAATCATGTTTTATTATTGCTTTTTCCCTTTCTATGTCCTCTGAAAAGAAGAAGAGGGGAGAATGGGAAGATTCCAAACCTCAGCCTAGTGCTTTTGCCAAATTTCTATATATAGTTTCCTACCCGCCCCCACCTCGGATTCTTCATTTATTTGAAATAATTCATTTAGACTAGAGGCTCTTTTTATTTAGATCCAAAAGACACCCATAAGATGGTACTATAGAAATAGGAAGTAAATACAATTTAAAGTATTAAATTTTGCCTTAAACCCTAGCTTTTTTACATGAGTGTTCTATGTTACTCTAGTGATGCTATCTTTTCAAGAAGGCTTTTAGAAATAGAGCTGTCAAAATTAGTCTCTGGTTGTTTAATTATTCATCATATTTGTAATACAAAACAGTTTTTCATTAGTTAAAATAAAAAAAAAATACGATGAATCCTAGAGAAAAAGCTTTGCTAAAATGGACACAGCTGTGGGTTTATTAAATCCAATTCATTCCTAATTTAGTAAGCACTCCCACTGATTCTAAAGATAGTTTTGACTGAGTAAGGACTAAAAAATTGGTCTTTATATTCAGAGGGCGCAATTGTATTTAATGCTTGGATAGTTATTCTATTCTGTCTTGAAGTCAATAGTGCACCTGGTTTATAACTTAATGTTCAGAACCAGAACGCGGTTCCTGAAAAAAAATGTAAGCTATAAACAACAACAACAACAACAACAACAACAACAACAACAACAACAACAGCTACTTGAAAGATATACTTTACTATGGCACACTGTTGTCTTTTTTAAAATCACATACTAGTAAAATACAATGTTTAACTCTTTGTACTAGTATCTCACAGTTCTTCTGTCAATATTTATTTAGGCATATTTTAATAGCAATAATAGATATATGCTTTTAGGGGTTGTCAAAGCTTTTCAGAGTTAAGATGAAAAACTCTGGCTTTGAAGAACACTACTACAATTTCCTTCAAGCTATATTATCGTAGCGAATAAGGAAGATGATTGTAAATGTAACAGTAGGCCAGTTATTTTCACTTGTATTAGTGCACATCCTCCCCAGATTATTAAACCCTGGGACATATAGCCTTATCTTCTAAACCACAGTAGTCACAGAAAATATAAATATACTTTTGACGAGTTCTGAGCCACTTTTCCTGTTACTTACACCCTGGCTTTACAGCAATCCACATTGCAAAGAAAATAAAATGTATGTATGTATGTGTTGTATTTAAACTTGAAGTATAATTTTGATATTTTGACAAGGGATTCTGGTTGCTTTGGTGACTGTTCTCTCAATTTCCAAAAGAGTCAAATGGAAATTAATGCGTTTTTACTGACATGGTTAATTTTATATGTTAACTTTGGTGATAAGAACTAATGATTCTTTGCCATGAGGAAAACTGTCAAATCAGAAAATTAAGGTAAAAGGCTGGTTGCCACTCAAAAGATGTTATGAAATGACAATCAAAGCCACAAATAGCTATCTGCCTGAAGCAAAGATAATCATTTTTTTTCTAATGGTATGCTTTGTAAGTTTAGTGAAACATCCTGTCTGTAAAGGTATTTATATACATGACAAAGTTGTTCTTAATGCTGCCTTAAAAACCTATTTAAAAGTCCTTTTAAATATATGTTATTTATTAATTCACTTGAAAGTAACGATTATTTGTGGGACTTTGTTCCTTTTCTGTATACATCCTCATACACTACATGCATTATCTTCTATGTTGAATTTCTATGTACTGCTGACTACCAATTACATTTAAGAAAAAAAATAATAGTGCTTTCTTCTCCTTTTCACTAGCCCTCCAGTTGGTCGTAAATGTCCTTAGATACTTCAGAAAGTCAATTTTATTATTGCATCCAGTGACTTGTCCATCTCTAAAGGACAATGTCCACATAATTCAGGCGTTCACAACTCTATAAGACCTTGAACTTATATTTTCACCAATCCTGGCTAGTGCTCTATATGGAAAGTCCCTTTCAGAGATAGTGAGCAATTCACTTTCTAAAGTTAGCTGCGCACTTTTCTTTGTTTACTTAACTCACCCTGTAATTCTTCCCTTCTTGTTTACCCACTCATGTTTATCAAGTTTTGGGGTTGTATCTCATATTTCCACTTCTTGGATGATGCCTTCTGGAACTGACTTCTTTCCACTGAAACAAATACCATAAAACCCAATTCTTACCTATGCCATGTCATTGTTATTTAAATGACTTTGCAAAATAATGAACCTTTAACTATTCAACTATAAAATAGATTTTAAATAAGTTTTCTTTGAGTTTCTTACAGTTTAAAATTTAATAAGCCATCTCTGTAGAATCTTAGGGACATACGCTTATAACTCTGAGCAAGGAATAGAGAACACTCAAGCAACATTTTTTCTTCTTTGTTTGCCAAAAATTATACAACTACTTTTAAATATTACTTAAGTAATTTAATACATGTTAACTATTAATAAACCTAAATAATTGAACTGGCACTAATGGCTACCATTCCTGATACATCCTATGTTTCAGGCACTGGACTAGTAGCTTTAATTCATTTTTTTTTCCCTCAAGCACAACCTCCCCCTCAAATTTTGAAAATATTAGAGCTATCTGAAGAAAACAGTAACAAAAAGTAGAGATGTTACCTCATGTTCTAAGAGTCCCAGACAGTTCAGGTTGGAGCCCGTTTGCAAATCAAGTTCCAAAGCATGGGTTCTTTCCTTCCTATTACTAAGCACTCAAGTTCTCTATTTCATAACAGCCACCACAACCACATGTAAGAGCTGGCCTTGAATCCCAACAATATGTCTGTGCTAATGCCCTTATGAAATAGATTCTATGATCATTTTTGCTTCTTTACTTAACAAAATTGGCAATTAGAGAACCTAATTTTTCTAAGTACTATCAGTGCGAAACAATTTTCAAACTAGCTTCCGACACCAAAACTCTTGCTTCTAGCCTGTGTACTATAGTGCTTCTATTTCTCCCCCATGAGATATTATTTATCTCAAACTATGATTCGTGTACCAACCATTTCACTGTTCCTACTGGAGGTTGAAATGGGTGCAAATGTTTTCTCTGTTGTGTACTTTGAGGCCAATTTTCTAACTTTACTGAAAGCCAATCTCTCTGTTTTTGGAGGAATATGATAATAGTTTCGAAGAGGATTAAATCAGAAGGTAGTAGTGCAAATGTTTCACCAAATGAGATATAAAATAAATTGTAAAAAATTTTCCTGGGGCGCCTGGGTGGTTAAGTATCTGACTTCAGCTCATGCCATGATCTCATGGTTCCTGAGTGAGAGCCTTGCATCAGGCTCTTTGCTGACAGCTCAGATCCTGGAGCCTACTTCACATTCTGTGTCTCCCTCTCTCTCTCTCTGCCCCTCCCTGCTCACGCTCTGTTTCTTTCTCAAAAAACAAATAAATAAATAAGTAAAAACAATTTTTTTAATTTCCTTTTGTGAAAAAAATTGTGTTTGTTGTTGTTGTTGTTGTTGTTGTTGTTGTTTTGTTTTGGACCATGTTTGTAAAAGCTGACAAGATTTCTAGGTCAATTACTTTTAGTGGATTGCTTATACGAGAATGAGACCTAGGCTTCTCTCCATTCTTATTTCTTATCCTTATGTTTCCTTCTAATCATCTATTTATGTCCTTGTTTGTTTATTTGGTTGTACTTGCTTTGGGGTGTGTGTGTGTGTGTGTGTGTGTGTGTGTGTGTGTGTGTGTGTGTTTGCGTAGCTATCTATTGAAGTTTTTGGCACTGATACATATCATTTTTCTACAAATTGTTCCTAACATTATTCCTCTAGTAGGGTGGATCACTCTGCCCTTGGTAACTTCCATTGTGTCTTGCTCAATTATTTTTCTATGAAACATATGTTGAGTATCTCTTTTAGGGAATGGTTCCTAGGCATTTTAATTTTCTTTCCTCAAAATTTTCCTTAGAGAAAACAAGCTCTGCCAATAGTACTGAAAACTTTGCTTTTATGTCAATAATTGTCCTCTTGCTGATAGTGACTTCTTTATCCTCTTTTTCTTTTCCTTACTCCTCCTCTCCCTTTCCTTCTCTTTTTATCTCATGGTCTCCTCCTCCTCCTCCTCCTCCTCCCCCTCCTCCCCCTCATCCCCCTCCCCCCCTCCTCCTCCTCCTCCTCCTCCTCCTCCTTCTTCTTCTGTTATAAGCCTTTTTGATAAATTGTAACTAAACTTGAACATGGCATTTCCTTCAGAAGAGTTTAGCAGGAATTTTAACAGCTCTCTAGTTAGGTTTTTCTTTTAATATGTTTTTCCTTTCCATGTAGAGTTTTTGCCACTTGACCACTATCCTAGTTTGAATATTTTAAATGTCCCATGGCTACCATGGCTTTATTGTTCAAACATATATCTGATCAGTCCTAGAATATTCAGGATTTTTAGTCACTATACCCATATTAATGACACAGTTTTCTGCGTAAAGTAGCTGATGAAGCATCTTTATTAACTAGATTCCACAAAGATTACATTTAGAGAATTATGGCTGCAGTGTCCCTAGTAAGGAAACTCCTAATTTATATTTTTGACCTATTCAGACAAACAGTCTGAAATTTAGTAATACCATGTCCACATGTAATAGTAGCTATTGTTCAAAATGATGTGCAACAAACCAAGTGCCAATGGCTGAACACAAAAGCATTGATTTAGCTCAAAAGTCTGAGGGTTACTTGGAGTTTTCTACTGGCCTTAGTGGGACTTATTCACACAATCAGGTATTTGTTTTCCATCAGTGGAACTAGGTTGACCATGGCTGATACAAGGGGGGTGAGTTGGTTCTGGTCTATCTATTCTAACTACCAGCAAAGCAAACCTGGGCACGTATTCATAGTGATGGTTAAATCACAAGAGCCGAAGTCAAAATACACAAATGCTTTGTTAAGGCTCTACATACACCACATCTGTTAACACACCATTGGCCAAAGCAATTCATGTTGCCAAATTCAGAACAAAGTGTCAAGGAAATAAACCTAGTCCCTTTAGTAAGAGGAGCTGTAAAGTCACAAAGCAAAGGACACAGATACAAGGAGGGGTTAAGAACTAGAGCCATTAATGTAATCAATCTTCAGTAATTCAATTCATCTGCCGTTTCACATTTTGTAAATACACAGGAAATGGCCTTTATTTTTTTGCTTAATAGAGATTAAATGTTACGTTAAATAATACACTTATTTTTCTTCACACCACTCTTTTAGATTCTCTTTTCCAATTTTCTCAGGGTTATATAGATTGAAAATCTGACTTTATGAGTCAAAGATTTTAATGCCTTATCTTGCATATCTCCCTTGATTTTTAGCAACTTATCTTTTGTGCATTGCCTTTAAGTACACATCAGTCATTGAAAATGTCATATCTTTCTATTTTAACTGCCATGTTGCAGTTTATTTTAAGTAGACCATTAATCACTTCTTTGAAATTTGAGCTCCTTAAATCCTTCATTGTATCAATGTTCTTTCTCAGTCATTTTACAGTAACTCAAGCTGGTGACATTTTCACAAATTAACTTTTAAAGAAAATGTATTGTGTATATTGTGTAACTTTTATGCATTTGCATTCAAAATTAAATTCTAACTATTCAACTTGTAGCATATCTGAAATACATTGTGCAAGTTCACTATTGCAACATTATGGAAAAATATTCAAGTTGATATTTTTGAAAAGCAAGAAAATATAAGCCATTCCTCAACCAACATTAATTACTATATGTCACCCGTATTAGGGAAAATTAAGTCTTTATTTGCCCGTTGATATGTTAGTAGTGGAGCTTCATTAATCTTTCAAGGTGTCAAGTAAATGTTAAAATGTACGTGAAAGAAAAAAAGACAAGAATTTAATATTAACATTTTACTTTTCAAATTGAGAAATGTTGACTGAATTGTTTATCAGTGTGCTCACAACTGTAAATTTCCACAAATTTTAGTTTTACTAAGGAGATAACTTTGACTACTAAAAGAATATTTCATGTGGAAGAATACTTCACCTAAAAGAAGTGGTTCACTGAGTTTTGAACTAATGAGCTTAAGAACAAAACTTCTTAAGGAATCAGTAAATGTAACCAGTAGAAAACTGGGTAAGATGATGTACATTCAGAAGTCTTTCATTCTGCAAACATTGTTTGAGCCTTTACTAAATCTCAGACAATTGGTATCACAATAGATGTGATCCTTGTTCTCATGGGGCAGTCAGATATTACAGAGATAAGGCCAAGTAAGTATTTAAATATGCTGCTAAAATGTCATGACTGTTATGTAGGATAAGAATATGACAGAAAAATGACAAGGTAAAAATAATATCTATGAGAATCAAAGTAACATGGCAAGGCAAATCTCAGAAAGGGACATTTGAGCTTAAACATGGAAGATGGTAGGGGCGCCTGGGTGGCGCAGTCGGTTAAGCGTCCGACTTCAGCCAGGTCACGATCTCGCGGTCCGTGAGTTCGAGCCCCGCGTCGGGCTCTGGGCTGATGGCTCAGAGCCTGGAGCCTGTTTCCGATTCTGTGTCTCCCTCTCTCTCTGCCCCTCCCCCGTTCATGCTCTGTCTCTCTCTGTCCCAAAAAAATAAATAAACGTTAAAAAAAAAATTAAAAAAAAAAAAAACATGGAAGATGGTCAGTTGTTATCCAAATGAAATGCAGAATTGTCAAATCAATATGTTGTACACCAGAAACTCACATAATATTGTATGTTATTTATATTTCATTATGAAAATAATAAAAACAAAAGTAAATATAATGACAGAAATAAAAAAGAAAAATAAATAAATGAAGAGTGCTTACAAAGAACATTCCAATAAGGGAAAATGCATGCACACAAATACACAATATAGATGCAAACATACTTGTCTTACAATAAAACATTACTAATTTTGGAGACTTGATAAATTTTATGTAAGTGAAAAGAAGAAACACATATAATCCCATATTCTAGAGATAAATACAGTAAATATATGGAATGAGTATTAGGAACTTCAACTATTATTTCTTTCTAATTATTTCTTCACAGTCCGTGCATGCACATGCATATTCTTCTACAACATAGGTATCATACTCTATGTAGTTTTGTAGTCACTATCTTTTCGTTGACAACATAACCCAAGCAGTTTTCATTGCGGATGAATGTCCGTTGACAACCCCACTATTTGGCCTGTAACATTTCTATCTGTTTATTTCTGTATCTGTTTCTGCATCTCAACTAATACAATCTTCTATTGTGAATATTTAGGTTGTTCTTTGTGCTATTATAATACTATTTCAAAGAACAATTTTAACAAACTCTTTAGCCACATTTCTGATTATTTACATGGAAACAATTCTCAATGAGAAATGACTGAGACACATGAAATGTCCAGTTTTTTTTTTTAATTTTGATTTAAATTCCAATCAGTTAACATACAGTGTAATATTAATTTCAGGTGTACAATATAGTGATTCAACACTTCTATACATCCCTCAGTGCTCACCACAACAAGTGCCCTTCTTAATCCCCATCACCAATTTCACCTATCCACCTATCCACCTCCCCTCTGGTAACCATCAGTTTGTTCTCTATAGTTAAGAGTCTGTTTTTTAGTTTGCCTCTCTCTCTCTCTCTTCTTTTCCCTATGTTCCTTTGTTTTGTTTTTTAAGTTCCACATATGAATGAAATCCTCTGGTACTTGCCTTTCTCTGACTTATTTTGTATAGCAATATACTCTATTGCTCTATCCATATCTTTGCAAATGGCAATATTTCATTCTTTTTATGGCTAATATTCTATCATATATATATATAATATTCTATCATATACATGGATAATATTCTATCATTTATATACAATACCACAACTTCTTTATTTATCAGTCAATGAAAATTTGGGCTGCTTCCATAGCTTGGCTATTATAAATAATGCTGCTATAAACATCAAGGTGCATGTATTTCTTACAGTTATTATTGTATTTTTTGGGTAAACACCTAGTAGTGCAATTGCTGGATTGTAGGGTAGTGCTATTTCTAACTTTGTGAGGAATATCTAAACTACTTTCTGGAGTGGCTGCACCAATTTTCTTTCCTACCAATAATGTGAGAGGGTTCCCCCTTTTCTACATCCTCACCAACACTGTTGCTTCTTGTGTTGTTGATTTTAGCCATTCTGACAGCTGTGAGGTGATAGCTCATTGTAGTTATGATTGTATTTCCATAATGATGAGTGATTTTCAGCTTTTCATGTGTCTGTTGGCTATCTGTATGTCTTTTTTGGAAAAATGTCTATTTATGTCTTCTGCCCATTTTTTAACTGGATTATTTTTGGGGGGGTGTTGAATTTTATAAAGTGTATATTTTGGATACTAACCCTTCATCGGATGTGTCATTTGCAAATATCTTCTCCCATTCAAGGCTGCCTTTTATTTTTGTTGATTGTTTCCTTTAGTGTGCAGAAGTTTTGATTTTGATGAAGTCCCAAAAGTTCATATTTGCTTTTGTTTCCCTTGCCTCAGGAAACATATCCAGAAGGAAACAGCTATGACCAACATCAGAGAAATTACTGCCTGTGCTCTCCTCTGGGATTTTTATGGTTTCAGGTCTCACCGTTAGTTCTTTAATCCATTTTGAATTTATTTTTGTTTATGGTGTAAGAAAGTGGTTCAGTTTCATTCTTTTGAATGTAGCTGTCCAGTTTTCCCAACACCATTTGTTGAAAAAACTGCCTTTTTCTGATTGGATATTCTTTCCTGCTTTGTCAAAGATATACTGACAATCATTTATATAGTTGTGGGTCCATTTCTGGGTTCTCTATTATATTTCATTGATATGTGTCTGTTTTTGTTCCAGTACCATACTGTCTTGATCACCATAGCTTTGTAATATAACTCGAAATCCAGAATTGTGATGCCTCCAGCTTTTCTTTTCTTTTTCAAGGTTGCTTTGGCTATTCAGGGTCTACTGTGGTTCCATAAAAATTTTAGGATTGTTTGTCCTAGCTCAACATGATGGTGGTTTTTTGATAGGGATTGCATTAAATGTGTATATTGCTTTGGGTAGTATAGACATTTTAACAATGTTTGTTCTTCCAATCCATGAGTATGGAATGTCTTTCAATTTGTTTGTGTTCTCTTCAACTTCTTGTATTAGTTTTTTTTTTTTAATAATTTTCAGAGTATAGATCTTTCACCTCTTTGGTTAGATTTATCCCTAGCTATCTTATTGCTTTTGTGCAACTGTAAATGACATTGATTATTTAATTTCTCTTTCTGCTGCATAATTAATGATGTATAGAAATGCAAAATATTTCTGTATGTTGATTTCATGTCCTACTTTACTGAATTTATGTATCAGTTCTAGCATGTTTTTGCTGGGGTCTTTCTGTTTTTACATAGAGTGTATCATGTCATCTGCAAATAATGAAAGTTTGGCTACTCTGTTATCAATATGGATGCCATTTATTTTTTTTGTTGTTGTTGTCTGATTGCTGAGGCTAGCACTTCCAGTACTGTTAAATGTTAGTGGTGAGAGTGGACATTCTTGTCTTGTTTCTGAACAAAGAGGAAAAGCTCTCAGTTTTTCCCCACTGAGATTGATAATAGCTGTGGGTTTTTTTGTATATGGCCTTTATGATGTTGAGGTATGTTTTTTCTAACTCTAATTTTTTGAGGGTTTTTATTATGAATGGATGTTTTACTTTGTTAAATTATTTTTCTATTTCTATTAAAAGAATCATATGATTCTTATCCTTTCTTATATAAATGTGGTGTAGCATGTTGATTGATTAATGATTACTGAACCACCCTTGCATCTTGGGAATAAATCCCACTTGATCATGGTGAGTGATTCTTTTAATGTACTGTTGGATTCAGTTTGATGGTAGTATTTTATTGAGAATTTTTGCATCCATGTTCATCCAGTATATTGGCCTGTAGTTCTGTTTTTTTAAATGTGTATTTATGAGGGGCACCTGGATGCCTGACACCTCAGAGCCTGGAGCCTGCCTCATATTCTGTGTCTCCCTTTCTCTCTGCCTCGCCTCCACTCATGCTCTGTCTCTCTCTCTCTCAAAAATAAACATTTAAAAAATTAAAATAAATGTCTATTTATTGATTTTGAGAGAGAGAGAGGGGGAGAGAGAGAGAGAGCACTGCGTGCGTGCATGCACTTGTGCATGTGGACTGGGAAGGGGCACAGAGAGAAGGAGACAGAGATTCTCAAGCAGACTCAGCACTGTTAGCACAGAGCCCAGTGCAGGGCTCCTGAGATCATATCCTGAGCTGAAATCAAGAGTTGGACACTTAACTGAGCATCCAGGTGTCCCAAGTAGTTTTCTTCTTTAGTGAAGTCTTTATCTGGTTTTGGTATCAGGGTAATGCTGGCCTCATAAAATGAATTTGGAAGTTTTCCTTCCATTTCCAATCTTTTGAATATTATGAAGAGAATAGCTATTAACTCTTCTTTAAATGTTTGGTAGAATTCACCTATGAAGCCATCTGGCCCTGGACTTTTGTTTGTTGGGAATTCTTTGATTATTGATTCATTTTCTTTGCTGGTTATTGGTCTGTTCAAGTTTTCTATTTCTTCTTGTTTGAGTTTTGTTAATTTATATGTTTCTAGGAATTTATCCGTTTCTTCTAGGTTGGCATATAGTTTTTCATAATATTCTCTTATAATTATTTGTATTTCCATGGTATCGTTGTTATTTCTCATCTTTAATTTGTGATTTTATTTATTTTGGTCCTTTCTCTTTTATTTTTGATAAATCTGGCTAAGGTTTTATCACTTTTATTATTTTTTCAAAGAGCCAGCACCTTGTTTCATTGATATGTTGTATTATATTTTTTTCTCTATCATCTATTCCTACTCTAATTTTTATTATTTCCTTCCTTCTGTTGGCTTTGGGATTTGTTTGTTGTCCTTTTTCTAGCTCCTTTAGGTGTCAGATTAAGTTGTTTGAGATTGTTTTTGCTTATTGATGTAGGCCTGTATTGCTACCTACTTCCCTCTTAGGATTGCTTTTGTGGCATCCCAAAGGTTTTGTACTGTTGTGTTTTCATTTTAATTTGTTCCTATGTATTTTTTTTTTTATTTCTTTTCTTATTTCCTGGTTGACCAATTCATTGTTTAGTAGCTAGTTGTTTCACTTCCATGTATTTGTGGTCTTTCCAAATTTTTTCTTGTGGTTGACTTCAAGTTTTATAGTGTTGTGGTCAGATCAGAAGATGTGCAGGGTATGATCTCAATCATTTTGTACTTGTTGAGGCCTGATTTGTGACCTGTCATGTGATCTTTTGGAGCATGTCCCATGTGCACTTGACAAGAATGTGAATTTTGTTGCTTTAGGATGAAATGTTCTGAATATATCTGTTAAGTGCATCAGTTGCAGTTTGCCATTCAAAGTCATTGTTTCCTTGTTGGTTTTCTGTTTAGATGATCTATCCATTGCTGTAAGTGGGACATTAGAGCCCTGTACTATTATTGCGTTATTATCAATTATGTTTATTGATAGTAATCCTTTATCCTTTATGTTTATTATTAATTGTTTTATATATCCGGGTGCTTTCATGTTGGGTGTGTAAATATTTACAGTTGTTAGATCTTCTTGTTGTATTGTCCCCTTATTATGGTATGGTGCCCTTCACATCTCTTATTATAGTCTTTGTTTTAAAGTCTAGTGTGTTTGATGTAAGTATTGTTATTCCAGCTTTCTTTTGACATCTGTTTGCATGAAAAATGTTTCGCCATCCCTTCACTTTCAATCTACAGGTATTTTTAGGTCTAAAATGAGTTTCTTGTAGGCAGCATATAGATGGGACTTTTTTTTTTTTTTAATCCATTCTGACACCCTATGTATTTTGATTGGAACGTTTAGCCCATTTACATTCAGAGTGATTATTTGTAGATACGTGTTTAGTGCTATCTTATTACTTGTTTTGTCATTGTTCCTGCAGATTTTCCTTTCTTGATGAAATGGTAAGTTTTAAGGCTCTTGATATTCATTTCCTAACAGCAGAGTATGAAGAACATTTTTCTATAATTTCATTAACATTAGTATTAAAGCTATGCTAATTTGAAGAACTAATCATAGTATCTTGTTTAGTTTGCATTTCTTTGTATATTGGTGAAAATGGAAAGTTTTTTTTCCCCCAATTTTTAATTGCTATCTTTATTTTTTTCAAATAGGTTTTCATGTTCTCAATGTTCTCATGTTTTAATGTTGAATGTGATAAAGTTAAAAACCACATTATTGGGGACACTGGGGTGGCTGAGTTGGTTAAGTGTCTGACTTCAGCTCAGGTCATGATCTTATGGCTCGTGAGTTCAAGCCCCACTTCGGGCTCTATGCTGACAGCTCACAGCCTAGGGCCTGTCTCGGATACTGTGTCTCCCTCCCTGCCCCCTACCCTGCTCCCGCTCAGTCTCTCTGTCTCTCTCTCAAAATTAAACGTTTAAAAATTTAAAAAAAAACATGTAATTAACCAAAGTTTGATAAATATTTTTAAATATTTATATTTTCAAAAAATAGCTCCCCATGCCTTAGTCTTTTACTTTACTTAAAATAATAGATTACCATATTAAGTGGGAAAGGATGCAAATGATTTAGTAATTACTGTCAATAAAACTGAATACTGTTCCTATTCTTTTAAGTGCTATCTATACTCTGTAATAGGTTACTTCATATAAAGGGATAGCTTTTAATTAAATTAATATAAAATATGTAAAATCTATTTTCATGAATTTACTTGGGCAAAATTTTTGAAAATTAAATTCTATTCATTTAATTGTGAAGTTAATGAATTTGCTGAATAGAGATAATAAAATAAAGAGGTCACTTTGTCTATAAGTAAAATTTTTTTGTAGATATTAGAAAAATGTAAAGAAAGAAGGCATTGCCTAATGAAATCAAAACTATGAAAACATTTTGCTATCTGAAAGGAAAATACTGTAAAGAATAAAATTTTGGTCAGGCTATGAAAAACAAAATGATTACTTCAGCTAAATTTATAAATGTATGACCTTCGATTTTTTTTAGCATTAAATTACTTATGATTATAAATTATAAGAGAACACTGGTTATTTTTAGCAGTTCTATCATGTCAGCAAAATTCCCCTTACACTTTAGTCTATATTAAGGTTATTGTATATATTTATTATTGGATATGTTATAATTTTACCGTAAGTTTTGCATTTAAGCAAATTTAAGGAGTGTACTAGATTGGTATACTTAGGTTTTTTGAGCAAGTAGCATGGTACATCTAATTATATAATGCTTGTAACAAGGAGGAAAATAGTTGAAGAAGAACTATATGCCAACATCTTATGACTACAATACAAAAGTAAAATACTAATATTGAGTTTAGAATACAGAAAGACTAATGGATCCTGATAGGGTTTTCAAATTTTGCCTTTACTAAATCTGCTTCCTTTCATCATTTACATTTTACAAAGCTGAAGGATGCATTTAGGTTCAGTAAATGACTTTCAACTCGAGGCAATTTTGGGGGGCCTTGGGTTTTCAGGTGACAATTTAATAAATTAAGGATCTATAATATACTATAATCTGTGGGCATTACAAGATGAGTCATACCCTGTGGCTACAGCTCATAGTGAATGAAGGAGAAAGGCATGTCACTGAAGCAGTGTAATTCAAGAATCTAGGGGTGAGGAGTGACTTTCTCAATGGAAATTGGGGAAAATATCCTAGAAGAAATATTATTTGAGAATAATGCTGAAGGTTAATGGTATCTTAGAGAAGGAGACAGGAAAAAGGGCATTCAAGACTTAGGAAATGCAGAAATTCACCTATTCCTGGAAATGTGCAGTGCATGTGTAACCCAGGGAACATGCTAGTATGATTGGAAAGGTAAGCAAGTTGTAGCCAGAAAATGGCAGGTTTAGAGTGCCAAGATGTTATCTTTAATTTTATTATCATGGAAGGAGGAAAATTACATGTTTTTTTCTTTGAAGAAGGATCTGTACTGATTTGGTTAAGAAGCTGCATTGGTTAAGAAGATAATGGTGTTGGTAAGAATAGTGCACTGAAGGCGCAATGATAATGGCAGATAAGGAAATCAAACAACTTGACATTTGTTTAAGTGAGATGCATAAAGTCTTCAACTGAGGATAAAGCATGCACAGGCATCAAAAATATACAGAGAAATTATCAGAGTGGAATTAAAAATAAACACTGACACAGATATAGAGGGGAGGGGTTGAAGATGACAGGGAGTGCCAGTTTAAATGATTGTGAAAATGGCAAAATAATTAACGATAAAGAACAATATAATTTAGAATTTTTCCAATCATTCTTCTCTTATTTAATATTATTGCCTAACTTATTAAAATGTTTTTATTTATTTACTTATTTATTTATTTACTTACTTACTTTCTTACTTACTGTTTTTAAGTAGGTTTCATACCCAGCAAAGAGCCCAACACCGGGCTTGAAATCACAAATCTGAGATCAAGACCTGAGCTGAGATCAAGAGTCGGACACTTAACCTACTGAACCACCCATGCACCCTCCCCAAATATTTTTATTCTTATTATTTGATTAACAAACATGTATTGAGTGACTACTAAGTGTCAACTTCATATGCCACCAAAAATATTGTCACGGTCTCCACATCCGCAATTATCACTCTACAATTTCACCCCTAGAAATTTGTTTGTTTAGAAACAGATATCTGGAATAAAAATACTTTAGTACCTTTGTTCTACTTCAAATTTCTTCCCTATCTTTGGCATTCTACCTTAAATTTAAATTCTGTCACTGAAAAATATTGTTTTCTTAGTACAAACTCATTTTTTTGTTTTTAATATTACAATTCCTAATGATCTTGTTGTTTTATACAATCTTTTAATAATATCCTTTTTCCTTTTCTTTTCTGCTTAAATGACTCATGACTCCTCCCCTCTAGAATGCATATATAAACAAGGGTCCCAACCAAATATACCTGTCCATGATTCCATCACCATGTTAAATGGCTAACATATCAGTCTTGTTCTTTTCTGTTACCTTCTTGAAAAGCTGATACCAATTATTTACAATGTTTCCTCATCACTCATTTCTTACTGTCTTGCTGTAAGCCTGCTCTCTCTCTCTCTCTCTCTCTCTCTCTCTCTCTCTCTCTCTCTCTCTCTCCTGTTGTACTGAAGATCCTAAGATCCTAAACCTCGCCTTGCCAGCAGTATGGGATATTTCAGAGCACCTGCTCATTCTCAACATTCTTCCTTCCTTTGCATACTCTGGTGCCTTTGTTCTTTCTTGTGCTAACCTACATAAACAAAACATCCTTTCAGGTTCTTGTTCCTTAGCCTTTTTCTTTTTTTCTTCCTACATTGCTCCCTTTATTAATTATATCCCTTCATACAGCTTCACTGGTGTCCAAATCAGTCTCTCTCCCCTTCTTTTTCAAGGTTTCTTAGTTACTGCCTCTCTTTTCACCTCATTTTTCTTACCTTTATGTTTCCAAAGCCTGTTTTCTGGAGTTTCAGCTCCATTTTCAAACTCAAGGTACGCAAATACAAATTCATTCTCCTTTCCTACATCTGCACTTTTCTCACATTTTTAAAAAAGTTTATTTATTTATTTTGAGATATATATAGAAAGAGTACGAGCAGGTTAAGGGGCAGAGAGAAGGAGAGATAGAATCCCAGGCAGGCTGTGCACCATGAGCACAGAGCCTGATGCAGAACTCGAACCCACAAACCGTGAGAACATGACCTGAGCCTAGATCAAGAGTCAGGTGCTTAACTGACGGAGCCACCCAAGTGCCCCTGCACTGCCCACTCTGTCACTCAGGATTGAATCCATACTTCATTTTTTACAATTTTTTTGTTCTTCATGTGCAGTTACTTTGTGCTGACCTGATTGGTAATCATCCATTCTGTTTGCCAAATAAATCTTGTTGGCTCTGTATAGGGCCAACTATTGATGTATTGATTCAATCTCCTTGTGATTAATAAAGAAAATAAGTGTGAATTCAAATGTGTGCGTGTGTGTGTGTGTGTGTGTGTGAGAGAGAGAGAGAGAGAGAGAGAGAGAGAGAGAGAGAGACTTTGGCTGCCTTCTGGAAGAATTACTGGCACTATTCAATATGGTAACTGGGTTTTCAAGTGTCTCTGATGACAAAAGACATCTTGTCTTGATACATATGTGGAACATTGAGAAAAATACCTTTACTGTCATAAACTGTGGTATTTAGGGATTGTGTATTATAATATAATCCACTTTCTATTAATTGATAAACATGTTCTTTTTTCAATTCTTATAACCTCCATACTGTATTCAACCCATATGGTCCCTTCTGTAAACTGTAAGTGAAAAAATAAAATGTTCTAATTCACTTCCCAACCTTTAGCTCAATCCATTTATTTGTGCCTACTCACTACTGGCAATTTTTGTTAGAACTGTCTGGTAAACATTTCTCTTTCCTACTGATGTTTTATTAGTTTTCACTCACCAGTGGTATAAGATTTAATAAGAAAAAAAAACCTATATTCATGAAGTTGTTTTCTTATGGTGTTTATTTATTCAATGAAAATATGTATGAAATGCCTACTATGTGCTATAAACTGTCATTGCCGCATTGAATAAAACAGATAAAAATTCTTGCCCTTATGGAGAATACATTCTGGTATCATTTAAAATGGGAAGAAATTTATAGTTAAGTTAAATGCCAAAAAATCCCAGAGTATAGAATAAATAATCCATGATGTACAAGTTTACTGAAATACTGTGTGATATTTAAGATGATGCTTCTTAACACTAAGTTAACAGTATCATTCAGTGGTTAGGAATGTACGCTTTGAGGTAATATTCAAATATCAGCTCTATCTCCTTCTAGCTCAGCCTAAGATTTCTTGCTTGCAAATTGTGGACAATAATAGTACTTATTAAAATAATGTTGTACGGATTAAGTATGTAAAGTACATGATGTATAGTAATTGCTCAATAAATGCAAATATTATTTTCCCTGTGATAATATCCTATGCAGATATTAAAATTATGTTTTAAAGAATATCTATTCATATGTGAACATTTTCAATGAGAGTGCTGAATAAAAAAAGTGCTAAATATAAAACACAGCATCAAAACTTTATATATCATCTTAATGCCATAATCATACAAATCTTAATCAACTTGTCAATTTACTTTATTAAAAAGCAGGAAATAAAGGTTTATATAACATACAGTTTTAGTTTAGAATATTCTTATACAATGTCTTTTATATCTTTAAGATTTTCCCAATTCAAGTTATAGTACAAAGTGGCAGCAATTAAAACAATATGGTAATGGCATAAAAACAGATACGTAGATCAACAGATGGGAAAATCCAGAAATATACCCATAATTATATGGTCAATGAATTTTCAACAAAGTAGGGAAAAAGATAGTCTCTTCAAGAAATGGTGTTGGAAAAACTGGATGGACAGCTACATGCAAAAGAATTAAATTGGATCACTTTCTTACACCATACACAAAAGTAAGCTCAAAATCTATTAAAGTCCTAAATGTGAGATATGAAATCATAAAAATCCTTGAAGAGAGCACAGGTAGTAATTTCTCTGACATTGGTTGTAGCAACATTTTTCTAGATATGTCTCCTAAAGCAGGGGAAATAAACGCAAAAATAAACTATTGAGTCAACATCCAAATTAAAAGTCTCTACACAACGAAGGAAACGGTCTACAAAACTGAAGGCTACTACTGAACAGGAGAAGGTATTTGCAAATGACATACCTGACAAAGATTAGTATGTAAAATATATAAAGAACTGATACAACTCAACACCAAAAAGCATATAGCCCAATTAAAAAAATGGACAGAACTGACATGCTCCAAAGATGACATACAGGTGGCCAACAGACACATGAAAAGATATACAACATCACTCATCATCAGGGAAACAGAAACCAAGACTACAATAAGATATCACCTCACATGTCAGAATGGCTAAAATAAAAACCATAAGAAACAAGAAGTGATAGTGAGGATGTGGAGAAAAAGGAATCTTCTTGTACTGTTGGTAGGAATGCTAATTGGAAAATAGTATGGAGGTTCCTCAAAAAATTTAAAATAGAATTACCCTATGATCCAGTCATTAACTACTGAGTATTTACCCCCAAAATAAAAATCACCAATTCAAAGTGATTTACACACCCCTGTGTTTATTGCAGCATTATTTACAATAGCCAAACTATGGAAGCAGCCCAATTGTTCATCAACAGATGAATGGAAAATGAAGATGTGGTGTGTGTGTGTGTGTGTGTGTGTGTGTGTGTGTGTGTGAATAATACGATTTCATTCCTATGTGGGAATTAAGAAACAAAACAAATAAGCAAAGGAAAAAGAGAGAGAGAGAGGGACAAACCAAGAAACAGATTCTTAACTATAGAGAACAAAGTAATTGTAAATAGAGAGGAAGTGGGTGGGGGGGTGAGTGAAATACATGATGGAAATTATAGAGTACATTTATCATGATGAATAAGAAAAAGAATGAAAATAAATGCATAAAATACATGAATTATAAAACAAACAGTCTGTTTACTACTTGTTAGTTTTGGATTATATACCACTTTGTGTTTCATCCATTCTTAAAACAATTAAAAGTAAATTATATTATTTTATAGAAAACCCTTATATTACCAAAAATTCTTACTCAAATAATTTGTAGCATTGATGATTCACAGGAACTATTCATATTCTCATTAGCTAACAAAATAATGATCAAATTTTATACAGTAGTTAAATAAAGCACATTCTGTTGCAGTAAAAAAGCAATTTTACCATAAAACACATTGAGTAATATATTTCGGGCAATAACAACAAGTACTAGATGGTATTTCACTTAGATGTTTTTCCCATGAAGATAACAAAGCTATATTTTTTTGTTCTGTCTTATTTCAAGCAAAGTATATCTACAAGTTCTGATTCTGCATGGTTTAAATAATGTTCATTTCCTCTTTTCTCCTCTCCTTTATAAAAGAATAATGATACTAAGTGTTGGCTCAACTAGATGATTAAGGAAGAACCTGCCAAAATTAGAATATTATAAAGTATCATGAAATTATAATTTTTTAAGCACAAATACTGCATGTCATTGGCAGTGCAAACTGTCTCTTGAGAACCAAAAACTATCAGTAAGTGTCTATTATTTTTTACCTTTTATTCATTGGCACATCGCAGTAAGATGTTAAAATACTCTAAATAAATAAGCAATGAGAATCAACACCTGTAGTTTAACTAATTCTTATCCTTGATGCTTTGAATTAGGAAAGCAAGCAAGCATGAAATAATTCCTGTTATGTTTAAGACTGTGAGAGACCTAATAGAACACTGGAAACATAAAAGTAAATATCTTTGTTATTGAAATTTCACTTTTAAATACAGAAACTATAAATCCCTTTACAAAGTGACATGTGAGGGGCACCTGGGTGGCTCAGTGGGTTAAGCCTCTGGCTCTTGATTTCGACTCAGGTCATGATCTTACGGTTTGAGACATTGAGCCCCATTGCAGGCTCTGCGCTGATAGCATGGAGCCTGCTTGGGTTTCTCTTTCTCCCTCTCTTTGTCTCTCAAAATAAGTAAAAAACATTTAAAAAAAAAAGTGATAGGTGAGATGCAGAAAAGTTACCCACATATGTAAATTGATAGCAAACCTTTTTTTTTTCTAAAAGCATAAGTGAAATGTCCTTTTGCATAAATTTTATTTTTGATGACTAACTATAGGATTCAAATAAAATGAATCTGCTTGACCAAAATTTTTAACCACATATTGTAACCACATATTGTAAAAAGCACACCATTCATAGAACCAAGGTCTCTGAGAATTGAAAATATTTATTTTCAGATTTGTTTATATATGAAACATTTATATTTCAGATATTTATTTCAATTTCTCCTCCAGTGCAGGAAGAACTTTGCTAATATTCCTTGCTTTGTTCCTCAGCTTCTTTTTTTATTTTTTAAAGTTTTATTTATTGAAGTAATCTCTACACCCAACATAGGGCTCCAACTCACAACCACTGAGATTGAGTCTCATGCTCTTCGAAATGAGTCAGCCAGGCACTCCTCTCCCTCAGCTTCTATCTCACTCAAGGTTATCAGAATCTTTGATAACATTCAGTTTCAATTGTCTTACTGTTTTCATAGAGCCCACATTAGCTTGGTTTATTTTTCAACTAGGTGAAATCTATCAAGGTTCATTGTCTGTTAACTGCTAGGTCATGTGAATCACCTCAGATTCCATCAAATTTAACTAAGGATTATAAATGCTCTCGAATCAACAAAGAGAAAACTTAATTGATAGGGACACTCTTAACCAAATGACAAGCATGTAACAAATATACATTTGGTGGGGCTCTTTTAACCTTTTTGAAACTCTAATTTCTGGTTATGTGTTATGTTTAAACATGTGGTAAAGCTCTACAAACTCAGTTTCCTTCTATTTGGAATCTTCCCATGTTTGTTTCAAAATTAGTGCTGAACTTATAGAGCCAATACTGCCATGAACACAATGTGCCACTACTATCCACTCCGTTCTCTTTTCTGTGGCTATTTTATTTTCCCCCATAGTTGAAATCTACAAATGCATATGTTAGAAATTTTGAAGAGTTATTTGTAGCACTCTGAATCGTTCAAAGTGTAGTGCCCAAAAGGTACAAAAAGTGTCATCGTATTTTTTAATATGGTCACTCTATTTTTCATATGAGAGCCAAAAAAAGAAAAAAAATGGAGGAAGAGATATATTTTTCTTTCAGTTCAGCATATTTATTCTGTGCCCATTCATTATTTGACCATGGTAGGGCAGTGAGGAGGCTGTTAGAATTCTGGAAAATAGGTTGGTGATCAGTTTCAGGATTTATTTTTGTGAATTTTACACTTTTCTTTTTTTTTAGAATTTTTTTAACATTTTATTTCATTTTTGAGAGACAGAGAGAGACAAAGTGCAAGAGAGAGGCAGACACAGAATCCAAAGCAGGCTCCAGACTGAGCTGTCAGTATAGAGTCCGATGTGGGGCTCGAACCCACAAATGCGAGACTGTGACCTGAGCCAAAGTCGGACATTCAACCAACTAAGCCACCAGGAGCCCCTACATTTTTCTGAGCTTTAGAATTACTCGATTGTAAAGAGGCGGGATCATAACATCTTAGCCAGATGCATTTGAAACTCTAAAATTATTTCTAAACATAAAAGTATTTTTCAAACTGGGAAAAACTTTTTTTTTACTCTATTTATTCATTAAAGAGCATTTTAAATCCTCAAAGTTAATACTGCATACCAATCCAAACAGAACTACCAATGTACAGTTTAAACAGAGCCAAAGCTCTGTCATGGTTTTCTCCTGGAATATTACCAAAAGTTGTTATTTAGAATCTAATCAGAAGTTAGGTATTTTACAGAATAAAGATAAATATAACTGTAGCTATTCCAAATAATTGACAATGCATGTGAAAGGTATATACATCACTTCCTATTGTGAAGAAAAGAAATCCTTACATTTTCTTTTATTTTTTTTTTAATTTTTTTTTCAACGTTTATTTATTTTTGGGACAGAGAGAGACAGAGCATGAACGGGGCAGGGGCAGAGAGAGAGGGAGACACAGAATCTGAAACAGGCTCCAGGCTCTGAGCCATCAGCCCAGAGCCTGACGCGGGGCTCGAACTCACGGACCGCGAGATGGTGACCTGGCTGAAGTCGGACGCTTAACCGACTGCGCCACCCAGGCGCCCCTACATTTTCTTTTAAATGGGTTAATTAAAATATAATTCATTTACTGTAACATTCACCTTTATTAATATACAATTCGATGTGTTTTAGTACATTACACAATCTAATTTTTGAACACTTTGTCCCCCATCCAAGAAACCTTACACCTATTAGCAGCTTCTCACCAACCTTCCCTCCAGCATCCCCTCAACCCAAGGCTAATTCTATCTCTATACATTGTCTATTCTGGACATTTCATACAAATTGAGTCATAAAATATGTGATCTTTTGTAACTGGCTTTTTAAACTTTGCACAAGATTTTTAAGGTTTATTCAAGTTGGGCCGTGTATTGATACTTCATTTTTTTGTGTGCCAAATTACATTACATCGCATTTTATTTATCTATTCATTGGTTAATGAACAATTAGTTTATTTTACTTTGGGGCTATTATGAATAATGCTGCTATGACACTGGTATGCAAGTTTTTCTGTAAATATATGTTTTCATGTCTCTTCTACATTTACTTAGGAGTGGAATTGTTAGATCATAGAGTAACTTTATGACTAACTTTGTGAGGAATTGTTCAACTTTTCCAAAGGAGTAATACTATTTTAAGTTCCCACCAGTATCTTTTTGATTATAGCCATAAGAATGGGTGTGGTTTTTATGTTCATTTTGCTAATTACTAATGATGCTGAACTTCTTCCTCTTTTCCATGCGATGAAAAGGATTATACACAAAACTGTTTTGAGTTTCTTTAAGTTTCAAACGCATTCTTTGTCCATCAACTTTCTTCCAGCCCTCAAAACCACTTAGTTCCTTCAACACATTTAAGCTTCATTCCTTGATAGTTTTAGATCATGCAATCCTTTTAGAATCAGAAAACATTTAACCCTGGTAAAGAGTCATGACTGGAAAATAATTAGATTTATATTGCTACATATCTTAATTACTATTGGGACAGGTAGTTGTCTGCATGAAATTAAAGCTATTGTGTTGAAAGCTACTAATTCTATAGATAACTTTAAAAGAATGGAAAAGTAGATCCAGAACAAATGAAGAAATAAATGGTGTCCTGCATGGGAAAAACCATTGGTGTAAAGATGCCATTTCTCCCCAAGCATCTGGAACTCTAATGCCACATCAATAAAAATATTGCCTGGATCTTTGGGGATGTTGACCTAGCAATTGTTCCACATGTAATCAGGACAATAAATTTTTAAGTGTGGACAGGAAAATTGCACAAAATATTAAGCATAACGTGGGGACCTGACTTACCAGATCATCTCCTATAAGGATACAGTAATTAAACTGTGCGGTTGGTACAATAATAGATAGAACAGTGAGACAGAATAGAGAGTTCAGATACACTCCATGTTGTAGCATTCCAACTCAGTAGAGAAAGAATGTAAAAGGTTTTGAAACCTTTGAACCTTTGAAACCTTCACTAAAAGGTTTTGAAACAATTGGCTATCTATTTGGAGAGAAAAAGTTAATATTATCTACCTCACACCTCAAGAAAATAAATTCCAGATGGATGAAAGACCTAAATGTAAAGAATAAAATTATGAAATTACTAGGAGAAAATACAGAAGAGTATTTAAAATCTTGGGGATTCAGGAAGTCTCCCAAGATATTAAATCCCAGATCCATAGATAGCAATGGTTAACACTGGTTAAAATCTAGTACTGAGATAAGGTGCAAGGTATACAGTAATATCATACACGGTTGGCAGAGGTGTAAATTGATACAACCTTATTAGATAACAATTTTTTCAGTTCTTATGGAAATTTATAATAGGCATTATCTTCCATCCAATATTCATTTATTTGTTCCTTCAACAAATATTTATTGGGTACCTTTTTATGGTTCAGGCAACTGTACTTTGTATTGATAATAAATTAGTGAAGAAGACAAGATCCCACTCATGTACTTTATATTTTAGATGGAAGAGATAAGCAATAAATAATGAAATAAATAACTTATCTGATAATGATAAGTCTAATAAAGAAATAGTGTGATTTGATAGAAGGCAACTGAACTCCTTATGTTGTATATATTTGACAACTTATACTACCATTGCAGGACTTCTGTGGTGCTCCTTTAATGAGAGACCATTCCTTTAAATATTCTAATTGGATACCAATTTACCCACTGATCAAAATATTCAGAAAAGTACTGTGCTGTAAGACATACAAAGATCTTAGCACTTGAAGATCTTGCAGGTCTATTTGAAAAAAAGGAAAAACACTTGAGAATGTATTTACTAGTCAATTTATAGACCAAATGGTGAAAATGTGCTGAATAAATGGAATATACATTAACTTCCTGTATACTAAAGTGGAAGTAAAAAATTGTGAAACATTTTAAACTCAAAACTGCATGTTAATTGGACTGGTAACCTAGTCTCTGGAATATACCATGAATAGTCTTATTATCCAGCACAATGTGTTATTAAGACCTCGAGGTTGGTCCTAAACACTTCCTAATTCTGCCTGAACTGGTTAAGTATATCCACACTGCACACAATCCAGCACTTGGTTTACCTATGTAATCCACCGTTCACATATAGAGTACAAAATCTTCTGGTTCATCTAAGAGCTCCACAGCATTGCATATAATAATCACTTATGATTCCCAATGGGAATCTTCTTTAACTACCAAGTCTGAGCACTCAGAGGTGCATTTAAAGCATAATTAAAATCCTCTTCCAAATTTATCCCTTAGAGAGTTGTTTAAATGAGGAAAATAAAGCATATTTTATTTAATTAACTATGACATGGTTAGTGGAGTGGACATCGATTATTATTTGGAGCTCCTCTCCTCAATGATTTCAATTTAGGAAGAAGAAAATCAATTGTTATTGTTGGCAGAAAGGAACTGATACCCAAACTGCCTTCTTTTCCAGGATCCAGCTACCACTGAATCTGAGTAGAAATTTGGTAGAAAAAAAGGACCTTTGTAGTACAGGAACACTGCTAAAGGAAAGCATTACTAATTAAAGGTATTTTTGAAGAAAACAACAGGAAGTAAAAATACATAATCAGGGACTGATAATGATGGAGTGAGACCCATCAGTAGAGAAAGTTAAATGCCAGGAAATTTAATAAGTCTTTAATGGCTACGTAAAAATAGGTGTTAAAACAATCACATACTTTCTTTTGTATTTCATCCTCAGTTTTGATTTTTAAGATAAGGCAGCAATTGATATAAGGTATTAATAAAAGCAGTCACACTTTCATTAGAGTCATTCATTATGAATATGGAGACACGAAGGTTAAAAAACTAAATGGATAGCTTCCTAAAGTTAACTATTCATTGTATTTGTGGTTAATGCCAAATTTTGTTATTTACAAGGCCATATTCATTTCAGAAAAATGTCACTAAAATAGTACCACACCGGATATATCCAAAGGAAACCTATATGGTCATTATGTAATTTCTATCATATCTTGAGCATATACCATGCTATTTCATATCTTCGTGTCTTTGGAATTTTTCTCTGTAATACACCACTCCTTCTTTTCTCAGCTTCCAATTCAATGTCATCCTTTAAGGCCAAACTTAGGGTCACAATTTATGCAAAACCTTCTGAGAATTCTCCAGTTAATTCTTTATTCTGGTTACCTTGGCACCTTGTCAATATTTTGACTATGGCTCTGAACCTATTTACTTATGTTTTTGTTGCTTTCTTCCAACATACTCAATTTCTTAAAGACAGAGTTCATGCCTTCCATATACATAATGATATCATCTACCAAATTTTCTTTCATTTGGTTGGCAAACAAATATTTGTTAACCTGAAGAGCATAAAGGTATCTAAGATCATAGATTAGTGAACAATTTTATAAAATCTGTCTTACAATTTTTCTTTGTCACACTGATGTAGAAAACACCTTTTAAAGAGTTAATTTTCATAAGAGTTTAAAAATACATTAGAATATTTTTATGAAATATACTTTGAAATCCTATATTGTTTAGCATTTCAAAGAAATTCTCCCACTAGCCCCTTTCCATTTTAGAAACACACACTCAATCTGGATGGATTAAATGGGAAACTTAGCATTTTCTGAATTTTGTTCTAGGAGAAATAAAGTTAATAAGTGTTCACTGAAAAAGTATTTCAAAGGACAGGTGTGTTTCAGACACACTAACTACAATAGTCTCCTTATTTTTGAAAATTCACAATACGCATTAGTATATTAGATTCTGAATAGTTTTGTAAACAATAATCCTGTTTAACTTTAACTCAGCGTTTCTCAAATATATTTGATATATTTTTTTGTGATTCAACAAACTTTAGAATTACTTAGTATCTATTTATAAAAATGCTAGAGTATATTTATTACTACCAGCAAGTTATCTGGAGGGAAAATCATCTCCAGAATGCATTTTCCATACATTGCAGGTGTAGTTTAACACTGCAAAGATCTCTTTTTATACTAAACCTTTCTTTATAAAATAAAGCATATGAGCATTTTATAAACTATTTAAGGATATATGACGTGGTTTGCAACAATACTATGAATATGGCTCTGGGGGTCAGCTTTCCTCAGATAGGTGCAGGGATTAAGACCACCCAAAGCTGTATGTTCACTTTGGAAAATTTTTATAAAAAAATAAAATTGAGAAACAGAATGATAGCTTTCTTGACCTTGAAAGAGTCTTTAGCCATAAGTTCTTTTCATTGTCCATATGCAGGGAAGCTAACACAAATAAATCTAACAGCTCTTGTTATCTACTGTAATGTATTCGTACTTTCAAGTTGTGTTTGTTATCCTTGGAGCTAAATGAAATTGCACCAACTGTGAAAGTGTCGCGCAGCTGTCTCTTTTTCCTTCCCTAATAACTTAACAAGAATTGGTAATCTATAAGTAGCATCATTTGCCCACTGTAACCTTGAGAAGATTGCATTTCAATTTCTTCTCAGTATATTGAAGTGAAGATGGTAGGTACCTTATCATGTACATATTCATCAAGATTTCTCCAGCTTCATGTTGTTTTTCAGATTAAATACTTCTGTCAGTATAAAAGATGAATATATATTTTTAAAAAGTTTATTTGTTTTTGCAAGAAAAGTCACTTTTATGTCTGTGAATCCTTTTCCAATGCTAAGTCTGTGAGCCTCAATGGTTTCTGGAGTGTTGTGCAATAGAAAGGGAGATCAAAAGGCCCATTTACTAAGCTTTCAAAAAGCTGCTTAACAAAAATCTCAAATTAGCAACAGTATTTATCAAGCACAATATGCCCGTCAGTTTCTACAGCGTACAGAAATAAAGTATAAGACATACGGCTTGTTCTCAACCTAGACTGAAAGATAAGATGTACATTTTTTAAGATGCACATTTTTAAGCATAGCTATATGATACATGCATTATACATTCTCACAATAAAGTAGTTAGTGGTATAATGTTAGAAAACATAGCATACATGGTACCATATAAAAAATGAAGGCAAAAGAAGAGAGAGAATATTCAGTGTGCATTGGGAAAAAGAGAAAGTCATCATCAGTTCATGAAAAGCAAATAATTTTCTTTTTGAGCTGCTGGCACCTTGCTGGTGACTTTGTAGGCTTCTTGTGAGAATCATCTGATATATTTGTGAAAGTGCTTCCTAAACTGAAATCTTCTATAACATGTAAAATATTAATATCATATGTATAGGCCTGCAAATCATTTCCTGAATACTTGCTGAGAAATAAATCATTATAGGGATAAGATCCCAAATTTACTTACACTCAGCTTTAATAGTTCAGAATCTAGTGATCCACATTATGCTAGAAGTTAGCATCTTATTCCAGTTAATAATGATGTGGCATCTCAGGCTAAATGTCCTCCTTTCCTAGCTTTGACCTCAATTAAGTTAACCTCTGTGCTCATTTCTTCATCTATAAGGTGAGGAAAATAGTATGGTGTATTTTGTACGATTTTTGAGAAGAGAAAATAAGTTAATATAAGAAAAGTGCTTAAGAACTGTTTCTGTCACATGGTATACATTCAAAATCTGTTAGCTACTCTTGTGGGTACCATGTTCGTAGGTTAGATGCTGTTTTAACATCAGAAAACTGAGGGACAAATACCATATGATTTCTTCCATAGGTGGAATTTAAGAAACAAAACAAGTGAGCATAGGGGAAAATAGAGGCAAACCAAGAAACAAAGTATTCTTTAAAAATGTTTTATTTATGGGCTCCTGGGTGGCTCAGTCGGTTGAGCGTCCGACTTCGGCTCAGGTCATGATCTCGCAGTGCGTGAGTTCAAGCCCCACGTCTGGCTCTGTGCTGATAGCTCAGAGCCTGGACCCTGCTTCAGATTCTGTGTCTCCCTCCCTCTGCCCTTTCCCCGCTCATGCTCTGTCTCTCAAAAGTGAATAAATGTTGAAAAATATTTAAAAAAACTAATTTAAAAATGTTTTATTTATTTTTGAGAGAGAGAGAGAGAGAGAGAGAGAGAGAGAGAGAGAGAGAATACGAGTGGGGGAGGGGCAGAGAGAGAGGGAGAGACAGAATCTGAAGCAGGCTGCAGGCTCCAAGCTGTCAGCACAGAGCCTGATGCGGGGCTCAAACTCATGAACCGCAAGATCATGACCTGAGCTGAAGTCGGACACTTAACCGACTGAGTCACCCAGGTGCCCCCCAAGAAACAGGCTGTTAACTATACAGAACAAACTGAGGGTTACCAGAGGGGAAGTAGGTGGGGGATGGGTGAACTAGGTGCTGGGGATTAAGGAGTGCACTTGTGATGAGTAACAGGTGATGTACAGAAGTGTTAAATCACTAAATTGTACATGTGAAAATAATATTACACTTTATGTTAACTAACTGGAATTTATATAAAAACTCACGAGGGAAAAAAAAGAAAAATGAGAGAAGTAAACATTCTAGAGTAACACAATGGAATCCTCATAGGCACTGGCATCAGGTTTCATTGTGTCTGAACTGTAGCCCCTTCACCATAACCTATCTAGGGCATCCAAGCTCTATTTCTCCCTCTAATATTATCCCAAGTCTCCTGTCAACTCCTGAACAACAGAGGCAAATGCATCAGCTCTTGTTGTTGATTTTGTATAAGAAATATGTACCTATTTACTATAGAATTCTGTGTTATGTGTGGGTCAATATCCTATATTTCAGCTGTAATATAGACCAACCAGCACTTTAGACAAAAGACTCTTTGTACATTACTCTCAAAACTAATGATAGTTTGTTGTTTTTAGAATGATTTCGAGCAAGAATTTGAGTACTGGCTCTGCCAACTATTAGGTATGTGATCCCTTCAGTCTATTTTCTCATGTAGTATTAGGGGTCATAAAGTTACAGGTGAGAGAGTCTGCATTGTATGAATGGAGGTCTGGGTCCTTGGATTATGCAGAAGATTTATGTAGGGATCCATGTTCAGAATAAAGACAGTCAGGAGGAAAGTAGCAAGCACAAAATAGTTAACTAAAGTGAAAGTACACTCTCAAGGTAGGAGAGTGGACAGGTTCCGAGGTAGAACCAGCCCCTAGGTTGCTTTGGGATTGGATTTTCATTGGGTCTTTCTGGGCTAGAAGGAGCTGTGTCATACAGTGGGGTAGTATCTAACGGAGGCTGCTCCCAATCATTTGGGGGTCTCCTCCCTCAGGTTGGGAGGGGGAATTTTTGACCCTATAAGGTTTGTACTGGAAACATTATGGCAGCCTTTCTCCATCAGGGTACTATAATCACAAAGCAAATGCATTATAATGAGTCTAGGCGTTACCCTTGTAGCAGAGGTAGAAGAGTAGAGCATGTGTTCTGCACCTGTGACTCTTGATCTGTTAGACCCACAGTCATGGAAGCCACAAAGTCACAATGCTGAACTTAAAATGTGTAGCTTATTTAAATATAATCCTTGTCCCCAGTCCAAGTCTCTATCATTCCCCTTCAAGGATTTGGGGCTCTGACTCAGAGTGTTCCCTTCGTTGCTCATGTCTAGCTTCTACCTAACAATAATAAAGATTACATGTGCAACTTGCCTTAGAAAATGATAGTAATGCATGCTGATTAGTTTTCCATACCTAATAAGCACCAAATGTTAATATCTGCTTTTATATTGTTGCTACTCAATTTTTTTTTTTTTTTTGCTTTTCTTCATTATCCTTCTCTTCTTGTTGACTTTGTTTAAAAAAAAAAAATTCTTCTTTTTCATCCTCCTCTTCTGCAAACCATTCTCATGTTCTTTCTTTTTCTGGACCATCTTCTTGAATCCTGTCCTTATATCCCACATGCAGGTCTATCACTATATATGTTACATTTTCTCACATATATTTATTCTCTATTCATTCCAGGTGGCATTCATACTGGACCCTTATTTTATAATTCCAGTACTGTTATCTTACACACTTCGTGTTTTCATATAAAACTTCAGATTTAATGAAGAGATCCATTCACTAATTAAATCCTCCCACAAACTAGTCCTAACTTCTCATAATTTCTTAATGTCATGCACTGTCACAGTTATGACATTGCTTTTCTAATATAAATAATTACTTCTAAAGCCATGGAATTCTGTGAGGAATTTAGGCAAAGTCTCATATACAAGCTAATTATCCCATGTTACCACCAGGGGAAACCAACAGGAGTATTTATACATATTTGATTTGCTTTTCTAATTATTACAATGTTTCATCATCACAAACCAATTTGAGGAACACTTGGGATATCTGAACACTTGAAATGTGCATATGTAGGGACTATTGCTAGCCCCATATCTAGGTCAAATTTTGCTTTTACTTTACTATGGATCTTCTCCTGCCTAGTTTCTTAATCTTGATATTTCAAAGATATTTTTGTTGAATATAAATATCGATCTAACTGTGTGTATACTAAATTCCGTTTATATAATTTTATTTTATTTTATTTTACTTTATTTTTTTTTAATTTTTTTTTTCAATGTTTATTTATTTTTGGGACAGAGAGAGACAGAGCATGAACGGGCGAGGGGCAGAGAGAGAGGGAGACACAGAATCAGAAACAGGCTCCAGGCTCTGAGCCATCAGCCCAGAGCCCGATGCGGGGCTCGAACTCACGGACCGCGAGATCATGACCTAGCTGAAGTCGGACGCTTAACCGACTGCGCCACCCAGGCGCCCCAATAATTTTAATGAGTTGTCTGAGAATTTGCCAGTATACTTTGCATCCATTTGCAGTACTTATTTCTCTAATGTGTAAGACTTGTCAACTTTAGAAAAATCTAGGTGCTTTCCCAGTCTTGTTGCCATGAGGAATCTTCCTTATCTTTCCAAATATATAGCTTCTTTTAGAAATGTTATTTTGTAACTCATTATGTTACAAATGAAAATGTTATTTTGGGACTGATTTCTTTTAATATTCTCAAGCTTTAGGATCTGTAAATACATCCCAGAGAAGTTCTGCAATATGTTTTTAAAAATAAAAGTATCTTTAGGATAAATTCATAAACACATCAGGGAACAACCAAAGGATAAAGCCTATTTGAATACACGATTCACTGTTTAATTTAGTTATTTACTAATCAAGAAGTGTGGTCTTCTTTTTAAGTGTCAGATCCTTGGTTGAACCCAAGTTCATATATAAAAGAGAGTATGACAAGTCATGTTATCCATTAACTTTACTGACCCTTAAAGGAGTATTATTTTCCATAATTATAAAATGCCATGTGGTGAACCTCCAGAGGTTCACAACATAGCAATGGAAGTAACTGACTAAATAAATTAATAATTTTAAATGTTAAATGCTCTGTAATGGAGACAATAGAAAGTTCAGTAAGAGTATTTGAAACTTAATTAGAAAATTTTCCACAGAAGAAGTAACAATTTTTTTCTGGGTCTTAAACTATAACCATTCTACAAGTTATAAATTCAGATGGGAAGTTATACAGAAAGAAAACAGCATGAATGAGGAAAATACTGCATGTATTTTCTCTGTTGGTATTGTTGTGTTGGGTGAATAGGTGTGGAACGGTGATAGATTTGAAAGGGAAGGCAGATAGGGGGCGCCTGGGTGACTCCATGGGTTAAGCTTCTGACTTTGGCTCAGGGTCATGATCTCATGGTCTGTGATTTCAAGTCCCCCGTCAGGCTCTGTGCTGACAGCTCAGAGCCTGGAGCCTGTTTCAGATTCTGTGTCTCCCCCCCTCTCTGTGGCCCTCCCCCTCTCATGTTCAGTCTCTCTTGCTCTCAAAAAAAAAAAAAGAAAATTGAAAGGGAAGGCAGATGTAAAAACTCAGAGGACAGAAATGAATGAGGTTTTGTTGAAGACAAATTATTGGCAAGATAATTTACAATCATCATTTTATCTTATGTGCACAGAGATACAGGGTCAATACTGTGCCCCGTCATTTAAAAATGAAAAATCAAAGTGCTTGGATGGCTCAGTCAGTTGAATGAATTTTGCCTCAGGTCATGATCCCAGGATTGTGAGATTAAGCCCTGTGTTGGGTTTGGCACTGAGGGTGGAGCCAGCTTGAGATTCTGTCTCTCCCTCTGTCCCTCTCCCCAACCCCTATCTCTAAAAAAATTTTTAAAAATAATTAAAAAGGAAAAATTGAAAATGTAGAGAGGTTTAGCATTTCCAAAGGTTACACAGCTAAACTGTAGAACAGGATCCAAAGCCTGAAATACTTGACCATAGAGCTTGCCCTGTTTCTATCCCTTGTACTGCCTCAAGAAGTCACTGAAGGGTAAAGAGTGAATTGCCAAGAATCGTATATTACAAAATAGATACTTTGTTAAGTAGGCAGTACAGAGCCAACCTGTTTCGTTAGCATGCAAGTGGCATTATCAATCTAGGTTTTCTACCATAACTTGGGTAGCAATATGCACAATAGAGCAAGAGAATCTAGGACAAAGAAGATATGGGTGAAAATTACAGCAGTAATGATAATAAGAATTAAAAGTTATTGAACACTCACTCTGAGTCAGTCATTATGCTAATACTCTACAGATTATCATTTAATACTCAACAAAAATCCTTAAAGGTAGGCACTTTTACTACACTCATTTTTCAACTATGGAAGGGTAACCAATTACTCCAGGTCTGTATCAATTTTAGCCTTAAAAATCCTGTGTTTCAGGAAGTCCTCCTGTCTATTGCACACCAAGATTGTAATTCACCCAGGACCAAACAACTAGAATATAGGGAAACCAGAATTTAAATTAAGATAATCTGATTTTGAAACATGTATATATTTGGGCAAGCTACTTAATTTGTTTATGGTTTAATTTCTTTAAGAGGAGAGTGAAGATAACGTCAATTTTCACCTCAAAGAATGTTTTAATGATGAAAACAAAATGATGTAACCCATGGGAATGCTTAGGCTGCTGTGTGGCACATCAAAAGTGTTCAGCACATGTTACCACTTTATTCATATCTGTACTATAGACAGAATGGACAGAGTCAACTAAGGGCTCAGTTTTATTTTTGTGTGGGGAGTTGTGTTTTGTTGTTGCTGTTTTTAACTTAATAGTCTGACTAGATAGTAACTATTAATTTAGGAAGAAGTTGAAAAGGAATAGATTTACTTGGAAAAAAAATAAGATTTATGCTTAAAATACTGAATTTGAAGTGCAACATTCTCAATATGTATCCTTAGTCTATTCCAGCCTGTAAACAGTAGGAATTAGCTGCAGGCGGACAAGGTTTCATAATACTGAGTTACAGGAATTTAACACTAATCCAAGTGGACTTTTGCTATTGCATTGACAACTTCGGGGTGGTAAGCTGCCATTTTCATATCTTGACATATATATCTACATATCTCTATCTATATTTATATATATGAGGCAGAGGAAGAAAAAGGAGAATAGAAAGGGGTATGAGTATGTCCTCAAAGGCAGCTGTAACTCAAAAAATTTCCAGTATCATACACTCATGCTGTAATTATTCCCATAACACTTTAGAGCTCATGATAAACAGGTATCTTATTTGATTACCAAATATGTCTCAGTAGCTGATATCTGTGTGCTAAAAATAACTCTGAAATGGAAGTCAATGAAGCTAAAATTGTTAAAAGAGCAATTCAGATGGCTGAAGATGCCTTTTCTGAAAGGAATGCATGCTGGTAAATTCAGAACTTTAGCAACTGTAATCATGTAAATGTTTCTCTTTGGATTGAATTTCCTCAATGATAATGTTGTTAGTCTGATAGTCTATTTTAAAGGAGATAGTACACATATTCAGGTCAATACAGCAACCATGCATGTGTACCTACTATGTGCCAGACACTGATTTAAGCGCTTTGAATTAAAAATTACAAAAAAACAAGGATGTCTGTTTCCTACTCAGACTCTGTTAAATAGTTCAGAAAGACACCAGATAACTATAGTTTAAGGGGATAAGAAGCCAAATAGATGTTTGGAAGGTACAAAAGCAAAATAGTCATCTTTCATTCAAAATGGTTTTCTCAGTGAAGGTACCACAATTTAATCATTCATACATCCAAACTGGGAGCCTGGTTTCTTTCCCTTATTCTCTACTTCAAATTCATTAACATCCTTTACCTCCACCATATTCCAGTGGCACTTTTTACTTCATGCTGGTATCATTGTCCACAAGAAGAATTATAATTGCCTCTGGCCTCTACTCAATCCTGCACATAACATATGCATCTGATTATGGGGTGTCCCCTTTTAAAATCCTGTATTTCATCTCTGTATTAATTATATACTTTTAGTCTAGTATATAAAGATAATAAAACATGGATTGAGTAATGTATGAGTACAGTGAATGAATTAACCTATCCTCTACTGGACTACCCAGGGTCATCTTTGACTTTCCCACAGATAGCAGGTCATCTAGCCCAACAGAGGTGCTGGCCTGATGAATACACCATAATCCCAGATGCCTCTGGTTCTTCTCTAGGCTGTTGTTTGTTCCTCTGCTCTGTTATCCCTTTCAGTTGCATTCACATTCTGGGGTCTTTTTCACCTTCCTTAACAATTCTCAAGAAGATTTAAAATGCTCCTTTGCTTTACTCTACATGTACTATGTCTAATCACCTCTGTGATTATAGTTATGCTATTAATTAGTTTTTGAAACTCTTGAATTGACCATGAATAACTTGAGGGCATGAATTTCATCCTGTTTATCTTTTTTGCTTTAATTCCTCATGTAATTTTTGAAACATAAGTTACCTATATTTGTTGACTATTAAAGGCGGGTATCAAGGGGGGAAGTAATGTAGAAGTACTACTGTATTCATAAAAGTAAAATAATAACAACCATTTATCAATTCATTACATTTTACAGTTTATAAAACATTTTACAGACATCATCTCACTTCAGTCTGATTAATGTGAGGTGAGTATTTATAAAGATCAAATGTAACTATGCCAAAAAGAGAGGAGGATTTTTGTCTGTTTTTTTCTTTATTTTATTTTTGCTTTTGGTTTTTTGTTTTTGTTTTTTGTTGTTGTTGTTGTTGTTTGTTTGTTTTTCTACTACTGAATCCTTAAAAATGAAACCTGCAAGTATGTGTCCAATTAACTAAGGAAAAATAGCTTGAATTTTTCCATCCAAATTATTACTTCATTTGTTTTGAATCTTCTTTAAGAGCCAATGGAATAGTCTCCTGATACAAAGAAAGACTTATAATTCAAAATATTCTTTGCCTTTCTAGATCAAAGAGAGAATTTTTACAAGGTTTAATCACCAGTAAAGATCTGAAATATTCCATAATATATGTGTTTTACACACGTCATCAATGGAAGTTCTCTTCCCTCATGTTTCCCTTTCTGGGGAATTTTGGATCACGTGTTTTTCTGAGCAAAGATTTTCCAACTTAGTGCATCTATGAAGCATTTGCAGTAGTAGTTTCATATGCAATTTCTGGGATTAATCCCTGTAATTGTTGTTTGGTAAACAGCGGGGGGCTCAGTAATCTTATTTAATTAGCACTACATCTCATTCTGATATAGTGATCGATAGATCATTAACTTTGAAAAATATTAATGAATGTAGCCTAATAGCTACGATTGTCAGTGAATGCCCATTTGCTGCTTTTTGGTGTCAAGATATCAATATCTTTAGGCCTTAGTTTACTTATGAAATATAGGTTTTTGTACATATTTACACACTTTGAGAGAGACAGAGAGACAGAGATCTTAACAGTATGTGCCAGAGAGAGAGAGAGAGAGAGAGAGATCTTAATAGTATATGCTAAATTATGCTAGTCAAATTGAGGACAGAGATGAATAAATGTAAAAGCTGTTATTTACTAGGTATTTTCTTATACGCATGTAGTGATTTAAATTAATATATTCATGTATCAATTCAATTAATATTCATAATCACTTTACACAATAGTCACAATAATATAATATTCACAATATCACTTTTCTTAGTGATGGTATTTTTATCCTCATTTCATAGAAGAGAAAAAGAATCATAAAGAAGGTACACAATTCAGTCAGGAGCCTATGCTTTTTGGTCAAAGCAAGACTGAAATCCAAGAACTTTGCTTTAGAGACATCTACTCTTCACCTTTAACAACTATATTTGGATATTGCCTACAAAAAAAAAAAAAAAAGGAGAGGGAGGAAGTGAAGAGAATATTGGAACAGATTCAACTGCATACCCATATTTTGGGGATTTTCTAAAACATTTTGTATTTTTGACACAATATTTCTTAAACTGCTACTAAAATTCAAGACTGTTTCAGAGGAGCAGTTAGAATGGTGTCTTTAAATATTTTCTACCCTCTGACAATATAACTTTATATTTAAAAGTTCATAGAAATGTCTAAAACAAAGTCATGAAAGCTCCAAAATAAAACTTAACAGAAATAAACATCATCCAATGGAAAAAAAAATTATCACTAAATATGAGAAAGCATCCAATTGGATTTTAATAAAAATGCAAATTAAAACAGCAGTATGATAGCAATACCCATCTTTCCTAAACTACATCTTTTAGTGTTTTCTAATCCCTTCTTTGCTCTCCCCATCCTCTGCCATAAACTTTATTATTGTTTCTTAAGTATGGTCTTGGGTACTTTATCTTCTTCTACACAGCTCCCTTGGGAGATTTTATCCTCTCTTATGGTTTCAAGTAAATGTTAGAGTTCACAAATTCTATCCTCAGCCCTGGCATATTCTCTGAGGTGCAGATTCATATTTAACATTGTTGTCCCCCCAAGGAATTTAAAAGACCAAAAAGTGTTATAAAGCCATGGTGTGAAGTCAGCACAAAGTTTATTGAGTACCTCTTCTTGATAGTGTACTCCTTATCAGGCTTCAAACCTGAGATACCATCCAGAGGGCATCCATGAATTCAGTGAGCTCAGTTTTATTTTATACATCATTACAGCGAGGTATAAGCAAGATCTGTCCTAAATGTTTTAGGACATTTTGGTAAATCATGTTTTCTTATTTCTTCTCTGAACAGGTATGGTTCTCTTCTCTTTTTCCCCCTACTTATTAGGATTCTAAAATATATTTTTTAAATTTTTTAATGATTATTTAATTTTGAGAGAGAGAGAGAGAGAGAGAGAGAGAGAGAGAGAGAGAGAGAGAGAGAGAGACAGGGCAGGAGTGGGGGAGGGGCAGAGAGAAAAGAGGAAGACAGAATCCAAAGCAGGCTCCAGGCTCTGAGCTGTCAGCACAGGGCCCAATGCGGGGCTTGAACCCACCAACAGTGAGAGCATGACCTGAGCCAAAGTCGGCTGCTCAACCAATTGACAGCCACCAAGTGCTCCCCACCCACCCTGTTTTTTTAATAAAATAAAATTTTAAGGCCATTTTGGCTTATACATATGCTGGTTATTAGGCTGTTCTCCAAACTCCAAGTTTATTCATCTGCTTTGAGTATAACAAAATCTAGACTCTGTTTTGGGTGCTTGGGCTGAGGTTATTACACAATTTATTCCTTGTCAGTTGGCTTTCTACTAGGTTCCACATATAAGGGTATTAGAGAGCAGATGGAGAGGCAGAGAAGAGGACAGGGTGCTTGCATCTTTCTGTTCCCTTGCTCAGTGAATCTCCAGTGTGGACTTCCTTTTCAGGAGTTGCCCTTCACTCAAATCTTCCAACTCAGGAGGTTCCCAAAGCAACTTCATTTTGCCTTCTCAGATGTGTCAGAACCAGCAGAGTGATGCCTCCTCCTCTGGCCTCTGATTCCAAGATATTTGGGATCCCTGCAATGAGCTCCTGGGCACTGATAGACCCAAGTCCTTCTCTTTGTTTCTCCAGCTCAATGGATGGGAGATGCAATTATTTCCTGTATGATGATTCAGTATTTCATTTTATCTGCCTTACGTGTATCTGTTTAAGCAATGTTCTGTATGTTCCGTCTGTCTAAACATCTAGTGTGGTTTTGTGTTTGTTTCTAACAGGATCCTGACTGATACATTGTACTCACAGATTCCTTTCCAAAACCTTCTTTAAAAATAAATAGTTTATTCCCTCAGAGGAAACAGAATTAACTTACTAAGCATATTTTGAGCACCCTCCAAATGTTAAGTATAGAGTTAAGTGCTAGGGATACTTAAGTGCCAAGGTAAGTAAAAATATTTTCTGTAGAATATAACAGTCTGGCAGAGGAGAAAGAAAAGCCATTAAAATGGAATATGACCACAGAGTAATATTTTAGCTTACAAGAATGGATACTGGGGGCGCCTGGGTGGCGCAGTCGGTTAAGCGTCCGACTTCAGCCAGGTCACGATCTCGCGGTCCGTGAGTTCGAGCCCCGCGTCGGGCTCTGGGCTGATGGCTCAGAGCCTGGAGCCTGTTTCCGATTCTGTGTCTCCCTCTCTCTCTGCCCCTCCCCCGTTCATGCTCTGTCTCTCTCTGTTCCAAAAATAAATAAACATTGAAAAAAAATTAAAAAAAAAAAAGAATGGATACTGGATAAGGTATCAGGACATGTTTGGTAAGTTATCTAAGTATGGTGGGAGTTTAGGATACAGAATGAGTGTTGAGAGGTAAGGTGAAACACACCCCATAGATATTTGTATTCCCAGTAGTGTTCTAAAGGCTATAAGAAATAGTATGGTGGTGAATCTTAATTGCATGCCTTAGAAAAATCTCTTTGGCAACAGTGCATAATGGTTAGAATGGAGGCAAAGCTGAAACCTGAGTGACCAATTAGGAAGGTTTGGCCAGTAAGACACCATGGGCAGCTGAATGAATGGAGCGACAGTTGTAAGTGGGAGGAGATGCAGCCCAGAGTTACTAACAATGTAAGACACTAACAATGTAAGACAGGTCAGATCAGCCTGTGAGGAACCTCCCATCTGGTTCACCCGATTTAAATTTCTGGAAACTTTCTTAAATATAATTAATCATTCAAAAGTCAATTACTAAGTGCCAATTTTCCCCAAATCACTACTTACAGGACATCATTACCTGTGATTTGCAGGAACCTGAAAATTAATATGATGAACATGGAACTCATTGTGTCTCTTCAAATGTTTTCTTCAGAACCCTCATCCTGTTGAACTATGCTCCCATCTCTAGGGGTCAGGTGTCTCCTCCTTGCCTCATTCCACTCACCCAGTTTCCTCAGTTTTCTCCTTCAAATCTGCTTCCCTTCATATCCACTTCTAATGGGGTCTTGTGTCAATCACTCCTCAGGGATGAAGGATGGACCATTTTAGTAATATATTCCCTTCGCTTTTCCTGTGAAAGCTCTCCTTAGATCCTTGAAATTTAATCTCATAGCACAAATTTGAACAGATGATTACTTTGCTTAGAAACTTGTGTCATTCGACTGACCCCTGTCCATCTCTCCACTTTCATGCATCAACTTTCCTACATTATCTGTACTTTGTCAATATGCAGGTATTGTAATTTCTTAGCACTTGTCTCCTTGCTTTTGTCCCTCTGTGCCTATCTACATGCTGTTCCATCTCTATAAAGTGTCTGTTCCTTTTTCTTATCCTAACTCATAGTTATTCACTCTCAAAATTCATATCAATATCACATCCTTTGTGAAAATATAAGGTTTAGCAATTGTTTTATTTTTGTGTGAGTGTGCCTAATAAGTTTGCTGAATAGAATCACTAGGTTTATGAAATTTGTAATACAGACTCATAGGAATTTCCCCTTTATTATAACTGTCTGATTCTTATAGTCATAAATATTCTGCACTTCAGCATGTGGCACTAGTGTTCAGGAAAAAAAATACTAAATTAACATACCTTAATTATGATAAGATCCACTTGATTATTTTTTCAAACAAAAAAATCTCAAAAACAATAAAGGGAAATACTAACCTCCCCCCGAAAAACACAAATGATGAAGGATTCAAATGAACAAGTCATTGAAGAAATATGATAAACTAACAATCAATAAAAAGTGATTCACCATCAACATGAATTAAATAAATATTAGGTAACATAAAACTTTAATAATATTTTGACTAATCAAGTTATGATTGCAAATCCTAACAACCAATGCTAATGAGGGCTGTGTGAAATTTAAATGGTCTTAATTCAACGTTCCTGTAAGTTTAAATTGGTAAAATATTTCTTGGGAGTAACTTAGCCATATGTATGAACTATATAAAAACATCATATTTTGCACAAGTATTGATTGTCACATGTAAGACTCTAAGCAATCATTCAACTATGCAGTCCGAGATGTTTGTTATAAGAGTATTTATGACAGCAAAAGCAGAAGACAAATACTCCCCAGTAATAAAGGCATGTTTAAACACACTGTGTTATAATTAACTATAATTAGATATTTAAAATATATTAATAGGTACTTTTTGGCTACACTAATGTAAATAATATAAAGAGACATAAATCTGAATACATAGTACAGCTATAAGAATACTAAAGTTACATACTTGTAAATGGGCAAAAATAAAATAGGAGAGACTATTATAAAATGGTAGGGGAAATTACCTTTTTGTGGTGGGACTATGAATATTTTTTATGCTTATACATTTTGTAAAATTTTCAGATATACCTTTTTTCATCAATTTATCTTACTTCCTTTAACAAAGTAGCCATATGGTTATTTAATCAATTTTTTTTTTTTTTTTTTTTTTTTTTTTTTTTTTTTTTTTTTTTTTTAGCCTACCACACTATAAACTGCAAGGGAACATACAGTTTTCTTTTTTCATTCCTCATTGTATTCCTCAGAAACTACCATATGAGGGGCATTAGTGTTTTAAATGTTTGTTTAATAAATGAATAATTAGACAGTAAAAAGAGTTTTCCTTCTTTAATAGAGATGAATTTATTCTAATGAAACTTAAGATTCATAGCTCTGGATTTGCTCAAGTCTCTCAAAAACCCAGAAGGGACCTTAGTAATTTTCTTTTTTGTATTTTTTTTTCTCTTAAAGTGAATTTCCCGTAAAAGAATAAACTTGAAGATTTAAAATCCTGGATCTGTCTCTACTCCTTGAATGTTCTTTATTCTCATAAATTTTTCTCGTATGTTACTATTTTATTTCATACAACCCTCTGTAATTCCTAAATGTGTTGTATAAATGGATTTTTCGCACTTACACCTTGATTATTCTATGACAACTATTTAATTGTGCTTCTCTTTCCACTGGTGTCTAGAAAAACAGTTTACCTGGAGTGATAAATTCATACCAGTTGTGCCAAATAAGGAGAAAATCTCCTAAAATAATTTGACAACTTATTGAAGAGAAACATCTATTTTTGAAGTCAAGAAACATTGTGCAAGCTTGGCATTTATCTATGGAGACAAAATTTGGATCTATTCCTAGCTGAAAGAGCTGACTGCCTGGAAAAGGCCTGAGGGAAGAAGGGAGAAGTAATCTTCTGAGATTTGCCTTTTTTTCTTTTTTTTCCTTTTGGCTTATTTATTTTACTTCAGATTGCAGGTCTTCACAACACTGTTTTCTGGCTATACCACATATTTTGCAAAGCATTTTGTCTCTGAGTATCACACGTCAAAGGCAACATGAAAATATAAAGCATTCCTTGGGCAAGATGGAACTTTTATTTGGTGACTTATTTATAAGTTAAAAGTAATTGCTCCGAGTATCAATTTGTTTGATTCACACATTACAGAAGTAGTTTAAAATCTTTTGTGTGTGTGTTATAATGGAAGGTTATTGTTCATGCACTTTGGTTTTGAAACTGGATGTGTTAGTAAATCACAGTTGATTTTCATTGCCAGTCTCTAGGAAACTGGCAGTATTCTTTATCAGCAAGTTGTAGGAACATTAGGCTTAGATTAAGATCCGTTAAGTAAAAGGCATTTATAGTGGTACCCTTTTTTTTCTAAGTACTTCTTCTCTTACTAAAACAAGGAGGAGAGAAAACACAGAAGCATTTTTATATGTAAATATTCCAATAATACATTTAGGAAGATATAGTTCAGAGACACGTTCAGAGATGACCTAGTTTGAGAAATTTAAGAATGCGATGATAAATAACTAGAACTGAGCTGGCTAAAAACACATTTTGGTAAATTAAAATGCAGTAAAGTAAACACATGGAAATATACCTTTCAAAAAAAAGGTGAAATTACAACTTTCATAGAAATACCAAAATGAATACATGTTAAAGATTTTTTTTTTATTCATTAATCAATGAGGGAACCAAGTAGATACTGTAACTGGTTAAAAAGAATCCTCAAAGAATACATAAACTTGTAGATCAAGAATACTGAAACGAATATGCAAACGAAGGGAAAACTGGAAAGTCAATTGAACATCTACTAGAAAGGGCTGAATTTGCATTGCTATTAGTTTGCTGCAACTTGCTGAGTTGAAAAATAGCTTCCATAGAATAGTAGGCAGATAAAATGGAAGAATATATCCTAGTGTATAAATAATGCATAGTTTTCCATTGATGCATAATTTTTTTTCTATATGCACAGGGCCACTAAAGTATAAAGTCATTGTTTTCTGTTTTACAGCTATAAGATAAATCTAATCTTTGCTCAATAGAATGAAAAACACAAAGGTTATATTATTAGAATGATTCTAAGTTAAATTAAAATGTTATTGAATTACAGAGGAAGTGGAGCATTTGAAGATATGGAATTTATTCCAAAGTTCTTTCATAACCACATCTTTTCCATCTTGATTACTGGCACCTGATCTATTTAGGTGCTGAGGCTAAAGACTTGGAAAGTATTCCTGACCAGGTTTTCTTCCTTCTGCTACGCATCCAACCTATCACTCAGTCATATTTTACTTCCACTGTTTATCTTAAACACAACCAGTTCACTCCATTTTTATTGCCTCTAACCTAGACCAAACTTGTATCATTTATACTTCTCCTTGAGTATTGTAATAGCTTGCTTACTGGCATTCTTGCGTTTGCTCTTATCTAATGCTATTCTGTTATCCACAAAATAGTCAGAATGTGTGTGTGTGTGTGTGTGTGTGTGTGTGTGTGTGTGTGCGCGCGCGCGCACTTCTAATTCTCAGGAAAACTTTTATTACCACGAGGGAATATGCAGGTTGATATTTTTTCCATTCTAGGCAAAAGAAAATATTAGCTTCGTTTGTTTACCTGGATGGGTTCATGTTCATTATAATTAACTTCTTCCTCTTATTATACTTATATGTTGATTATACTTTTTCATTGGCCCAGTGTCTCCCAGAATGATTTTTAAATGTAAATGAAATATTATTATCTTTCTCAAAACCTAATGATAATACATAGTTCTTTACAGAATGGAATACAAATTCCTTTTATCTTTTTGCACTGAAACTTGGGGCATACTGCACTTCTTTTGATTCTTCTAAAGAAGGATTTCTCAAGCATGGCCCCTTATGAAGGGTTGTCTGGTGCACTGGAGGATGTTTAGCCTCTATCCACTACACAACAGCATCACTAACACACACACACACACACACACACACACACACACACACACACAAAATGTCTCCAGCCATTTGTTGCCAAATGTGCCCTGGAGGGCAATATTTCCCCTGGTTGGGAACCATGGCTTTAAAGCACCAAACTTTCTTGCCCCTGGACATTCCCCTACAATTTTCCTCTGTAAGCAAGGCTCTTTAGGTTTTATGCATGGCTGGCTTTTGCTCTTTCCATAAATCTCAAGGACACATCTCTTATTCTGGTACTTGTTTTTCTTATCCATTCACTCTAAAAGTATTATCCCCCCTGTAACTCTCAGGATTAAACACTATACTTTCATTCATACAGCATCACAATACGCAATTAGATATTTATTTATTTAACATCTCCTTCCTCAACTACAGTATAGTTCCAAGCATAGGTAAAATATGCCAGTTTGGTTCACTATTGTACATTTATATCTGAGCACAGGATTGACACAGAGGAGACATTGTAAACATATTTTTCGAATACCTGAATGAAAATTGAGATTGATCTCTCCACTTATAAACTGGGTCCTTCACATTATACCATAGTTGTAAGTTTTTAAAAGGCTCATTGTGCGTAGCAAACTGGTGATTTCAGGAATAAATGCCGATCTAAGGTTTGTGCCTTTAGCAGACAACACCAATTTTCACACAACTAATTATTACTATGACTATGACTATGACTATAATCATCTCCATACTGGAAATCTAGGGAAGGCAGAAAAGCACAGAATTCTATGTTATTTAGAGGCATGCTTTCTTTGTATTAGGCTTATTTACTTATTTGTTTGTCTGTTTTATTCCCTGAGTAGTTTATCTGTTTAAACTGAAATTTAGATGATCATTTTGAAGATAAAGTGTTTTTGAAAATCTTTCACAAAAGCATGCACATTTTGGTTTCATGCATGCTCCTTGGAATTTTTTCATCTAAGAAGCCTTTGAAAGTACTGAATAAATAACTTTGGTGGATAAATCATTACTCAAAACAATTTGCCATAACAATTTTGTGTTGGAATCTTTACTGCACATATGAAGAGAGTGAATCCCAGTACAGATCTCACAGTATAGCAGATATGGGCTGATATGCAAGTGATTGCACTCTAAGTCTGGTGCTTTGCCAAATAATAGAGTTCCTATCCTTTGTAAAAATACATATTTTGTATGTTTTATAAAAATTACATAACACAAACTAAAGTAGAAAAATTATGTGCTTTATTTGAAATAAACATGTAGTCCAAATGAACTAAAAATTCAATTTCAGACCCCTGAACATAAGGTAAAATCACAGGAAAATCCTCAGTTCAAATTACAATGTTTGTTTTGTAATATTACTTTTGACTTATCAACATTGCCTAAAAAGGAGTAAGAACTAAATAAATCAGTTTTTCAGATATTATTTCATAGGTGGAAATGATGTCATATTTGTATATATACTGAGATAATTCATTCTTTCCTGTATTTTAAAAAAACATACAGTGTTAATGAAGGTAGACTTTCATTTAATGAAGATATCTTTAAACTGATATCAATGATTGTTTCTCCAACAATAGGGCACAGGCAGGGATAAGGGTATAAGCAGCATTAATCCTATCCTCATGATGTATTTGTCTTGTACTATGGTGTTTCTTTTATTGAACATTTTCCACTCTTTAACAACAAAGTTCACATAAAAGTCTGCATAAAGAAGAATTTAATAAGAATTTGGATTAGAGTAAGAGTTAAATGATTTTAAAAAATTTTTTTTAATGTTTATTTATTTTTGAGACAGAGAGAGACAGAGCATGAATGGGGGAGGGTCAGAGAGAGAGAGACACAGAATCTGAAACAGGCTCCAGGCTCCGAGCTGTGAGCACAGAGCCCGACGCAGGGCTCAAACTCACGGACCGTGATATCATGACCTGAGCCGAAGTCGGCCGCTTAACCGACTGAACCACCCAGGCGCCCCAAGAGTTAAATGATTAAAACAACTCGTGCTGAGTTTTGTCAAGAATACATTCAAATACCATTGATGCGCCTGGGTGGCTCAGTCAGTTGAGCATCAACTCTTGATTTCAGCTCAGGTCATGAACTCAGGGTTTGTGAGATCAAGCCTCGCATGAGACTCCACATTGACAGCATGGAGCCTGCTTGGGATTCTCTCTCTCTCCCCATCTCTCTGCCTTTCCCCCACTTGCACTCTTTCTTCTTCTCTCTCAAAAACAAATAAACTCTAAAAAAAAAATGATAAAACTTAAAAGGAATTCAGGATTCATCACTTTTGATTCTTTTACAAGGCAAAGTCCAAAGCACTTACTATGTATCTAAAGTACCACATGAAGTTACTAAAAGAGTTAAAACTATGTACAGATCACCTGATTCACATACCAATGGATGTCCACTATGACATTGTTCCAAGTAATCTATATTCCTCTTTTTTGTGAGTTGTCCACATCAGTTTCATTAAGTACATAAGAACGAAGACTATATGATATCTCATTTTTATGAAGATACAACGGTAAGCAACAATTTAACATTTAACTGAGTACTTCTTTAAAATTCATATGTAATATTTTTCTATTATAATGATCTCAAAGATCGTTCTCTTTTTTCTCTGTATATGTCTGTATCAATATCAATATGTACCCATATTTATGTTCACATAAAAAGTACTTATGTAAACAGTAAACAGTACAAAACACAGAAGAGTAATTCATATATAGACGCACTCATATGTAGTATGTTTGCATTTACAACATATATTTGAAAAAATTTGTTGTCTGATAAATAGCTTATGAGCACGCAAGTTATATGTAACAACGTAAATAAGATTTTAAATAACATCGTGCAGTCTATATATACAAACAATATATTGCCATATATACCTTGCTTGTCTTAAAAATATTATTTTAATTATTTTGATTTACTACTCACACAACACTACTTCTACCCCATCTCCGAAATGCTTTCCTTAGAGATAAGATTGGTACTTAGGAAACACCAAGAAATAGAGAAGTTTGAATCTGCATTCTTCACTACCTATTCTTTCCCACTTCTCTGATTTTTCATTGGCCTATTACCTATTAAAATACAGTGTTTTTATTTCATTATCCCTTCACTTTTTTAACTAGTTTTTTAACCTCTGGTGAGTATATTAACATTAAGTGTATTAAGATTACCATTTTAATTCACCTTCAAGGTTTGTATTCTACAAGAAAAACTGAAAGCCCATGCAATAATTCAAAGGTGTGAACCTCACTCCATGTTAACATTCAGTAAATGTGAATAAATGGATTAAGGGTGGGAATTTCAGGGAAGTACAAGTTTTATGATTATGGTGTTCTTAATATTAAGGGAAGATTTAAAAAAGAAAACAAAAATGTTGATGATATTTTAAAGTAATAGTAAAGTTAATAAATATTTAAATTTCTTCTATATCTATATATGTATATATCTATATATCTATATCTATCTATCTATGCAGGGATTGAAAGCATTAGGCCATGTGTATTAACACGTGTACATATTTAATCAAATTTAAATTTATATGTGAAACTGAAAAATATTTGAAGAAGTTATGTATATAGTATCAGTAGATGAAAAAAGGCTCCAAAATGAGAAACTTTTATGCTCATAAAATAAAAGATAACATCACAAATTATTTGTTTACAACAAACTAGTAGGAAAATTATTTTTAATAAATCAAAACCAACAAATATATATACATAGACATATGTATATGTTTATGTATGTGTATATATATAAATATAAATATAAGTGTATATATATATATACATATATATATGTATATATATATACACACACACACACACACACATATACGTACACACACACACACACATTTCCTTAATGGTTTTGAGCAGAGATTTGTAGCAGGTGTTCTGTATGAGGCACAGAATATAGGAATACCATCTGTGTGTGTTTGATTCCAGCCAAAATCTTTTCCTTCACGGTTATTGAAAGATTAGAGGATTTAATTCTGTTTCACAGTGGCTGTTGGGACTAGTAGCTAATCCTGATGAAGATCAAAAGAAATTGCTAATTTTAAACAGTTAAAATAATTCAGTTCTCTCATTAGAGAAATTTTACTGCATAATACACCTCTACATTTTTTACTTTTTTTTTTAACGTTTATTTATTTTTGAGACAGAGAGAGACAGAGCATGAACAGGGGAGGGGCAGAGAGAGAGGGAGACACAGAATCTGAAACGGGCTCCAGGCTCTGAGTTGTCAGCACAGAGCCCGATGACACGGGGCTCAAACTCACGGACCGTGAGATCATGACCTGAGCCGAAGTCGGACGCCTAACTGACTGAGCCACCCAGGTGCCCCAACATTTTTTACTTTTTAAAAACTGGGCATAGGGGCGCCTGGGTGGCACAGTCGGTTAAGCGTCCGACTTCAGCCAGGTCACGATCTAGCAGTCCGTGAGTTCAAGCCCCGCGTCGGGCTCTGGGCTGATGGCTCAGAGCCTGGAGCCTGTTTCCGATTCTGTGTCTCCCTCTCTCTCTGCCCGTCGCCCGTTCATGCTCTGTCTCTCTCTGTCCCAAAAATAAATAAACGTTGAAAAAAAAAAACTGGGCATAAATATAATTTTCCCTTACTTTTATGATCACATAAAAAATCACCCAGATTTCTTTCAACAGTGTGCCACAATTTAAGAGGTTCTATAATTTGGGGGATAAGATCAGGACCCCTCTGCTGGCTACATTCCTGCTTCATTTGTATCAAAATCAGAGTTTAAAGCATTCATGAAAAATTTTCAATTTAGCAAAATGATAAATTGAGATCTTCCAATCCAGACTCCCATGTTAGGTATTAGGAAATTGAGATCACAGATATTAAGAGAGTAATCCTCGTATTCATTCCCTGTAGCCTCACACTTCTAAACTACATGTGGCCAACCAGGCAAAAGTTTACCAAATTAGCACGCTAACTACTATGGTATTAAGAGAACAAAGGATATTTAACGTAGATTTGTGTGCAACTGTGAACATATGCAAAATAATATTGTGATAGTATTCATAGAATTTAAACTTGCAAGATACCCTGAAGAACAAGCTTATTCACCTACACAGAGAATAAATTTTCCTCCCAAATACAGGAAAAAATTGTATTTGGCCTTGCAGAGTCACAAAGCCTGAGTGAACAACTAATCAATGGATTCAATCATCTTGACCTCAACTTAATTTTGTTTAATTAGTACAGATTTGGAGATTATCACTAACCTTTGCCTAAAGCCCCTGTGAGTCTAAAATCATTTCTGTTGTTTCAAAATTCTTCCTGAATTCTGCTCTCATTGGAATATTTATGTATGACTACTTTTCTATGAAAAGTATTAAGCTCCTTCTTTGTTTTTTACTCCATAAGCTAATAACCACCATTCTTTCAACCATTTCTCATAGAAACTATTTCACAATCCTTTAATATTTTTGTTGATCTCCATGGAATCTCTTGAATGTTTATGTCTTTTTTCCATATTGAGTAGCTGACAATATTCTGCTTAAAGATTTCCTCCTCTATTCTTACATATAATTCATTTGTGATTCATCTATTCTCTGTCGTGATAAACTTCTTGTATCTTTGACTCACAATACGCTTATGAACACTGTCGTTGAGTTTCAGGGCAACCATTATTCAAGCAATAAAAAAGCAAATAATAGTAATGATAATAATTACAATAATAATAATAACCCCGATTTGCATGGAATATATATTTGAGAAAACAAACAAAAGAATCTCACAATCCTGTCTCTGTTATGTAGTAGATACTGCTAAGATGTATTTGGTTTAATATTTGTATTTTGTAATTTTTAAACACTTGTAACAAAAAATAAACGTATAAAATATATTGATATTGTCAGTATTCCATATAATGTATTCAAATTTTATCATATATTTATACTTGAAAAAGAAGTTTAAGGGGCGCCTGGGTGGCGCAGTCGGTTAAGCGTCCGACTTCAGCCAGGTCACGATCTCGCGGTCCGTGAGTTCGAGCCCCGCGTCGGGCTCTGGGCTGATGGCTCAGAGCCTGGAGCCTGTTTCCGATTCTGTGTCTCCCTCTCTCTCTGACCCTCCCCCGTTCATGCTCTGTCTCTCTCTGTCCCAAAAATAAATAAACGTTGAAAATCTTAAAAAAAAAAAAAAAAGAAGTTTAAAAATAAAAATGGAATACAAAATATATCTTCAAAATGAATCTAATTGAGAAATAGGTTTGAGAACAAATACGCAAGAAATTAACTGTAACAGAAAAATGGAGAATTCACTTATTATTTGAATTGTAAAATAACATGAATTTTGTGAACACTAGTCTTCAAATTATTGTCCATAATTTGAACAATTATTATCATGGACAATATTAAACATATACAAAGTAGAATACAATGTAATTAACTTCAATTTACCCATAGCCCAGGTTAGACAATTACAAACTAATGGCCAGGTGAGTCGGGTTTTTTTCCTAGCTTTATTAGGATATAATTGACATATAACATTGTATTACTTCAAGGTGTACAACATAATGATTTATGTATATACTGTGAAATATTTACTGCAATAAGTTTTGTTAACATCCATTACCTCAAGTGGTTACAAAATTATTTTTCCTGTGATGAAAACTTTTAACGTCTAATCTCTTAGCAACTTTCAAATATAATAGTGCTATTTTGCTAATTATAGTCATCATGTTGTACATTATATCCCCAGAACTTATTTATCTCATAACTGGAAGTCTGTACCTCCTGACCACCTTTACCCACTTAATTCCCCCCCCCCACCTCTGCCTATGACAACCACCAATCTGTTCCTTGTTTCTGTAAGTTTAGTTTTTCTAGATCCCACATATAAGTAAGAACATACAGTGTTTGTCTTTCTCCGTCTGACTTATTTCACTTAGTATAATGCTTTCAAGGTCCATCCATGGTGTCATAAATGGCAGACTTTTCTTAATTTTATGGCTGAATATATTCCATTGTGTATATATAAAAAGATACACACACACACACATACACACACACACACACACACACAGCCTTTGGATATATACCTAAGAGTGGAATTGCTGGATCATATGATAATTTTATTTTTAATGTTTTGAAGAACCTTCATAATGTTTTCCATAGTGGCTGAACCAATTTACATTCTCAGCAACAGTGCATGAGGGTTCCCTTTCCTATACATCTTTACTAACACTTATCTCTTGTGTATTTGATAATAGCTTTTCTAGCAAGTGAGAAAGCATATCTCATTGTGATTTTGATTTGTACTTCCCTTTATGTTATGGACCTTTTCATATATGCCTGCTGGCTATTTGCATGTCTTCTATGGAAAAATGTGAACTTCCTCTACCCATATTTTAGTCAGATTGTGTTTTTACTGTTGGTTGTAAAAGTTCTTCATATATTTTGAATATTAACCCTTTATCAGATATATGATTTGCAAATATTTCCAAATATTTGAATACTTGCCTTTCCATTTTGTTTGATTCCTTCTCCATGCAGCAGCTTTTTAAGCTTGATGTAGCTCCATTTGTTTATTTTTGCTGATATTATTGCCTTTGTTCTTGGTGTTAAACCTAAAATTAATCATCACCAAGACTAGTGTCAGGAGCCAAGCTGCTCTACTTATATTTGTAATTACCTTCCCTCTCCAAAATTATTTTGAGACATATCCTAGGAATGAAGATAATCCATTATTAACCTTACAATAACGCGTATCACCTGACTTCAAGATAAAGCTGTTGAAATTTAAAAAAAAAGAAAAAGATCATTTTTTATGGGAGAATTACAGGAGACCGAATAAAGGTCAGTAAACATGACAGGTTGGGCTCAGAGAATGAGAAGGTTCAATAGGGATAGAATGTATGGAAGAAACTTGTTTTTAGGAAGTGTAGTAAAACACTATACTATGTTTAGGAAAGGACTAATAGAAGGAGTGAGGAATACATCTTGAAAGATAGGACAAATGTGTTTGCAGAAAGCTCAGGATGCCATAGTTGGAATTTGAATTTCCTTCTCATAGGAAAAAAAACTTTAATTTTGAGAAAATTCATACATGCCTTCAGTAAATGATCTATATTGATCTTTCACAATATACATTTTAAGCCTTAGTAACAATTTAATGATTCTACAGCTGTCTACAAGGATAAAAATCAAACACCTAAGTATAATTAGATAAGGTCCTTCAAAGCTTATAATTCAGTCATATTCAAATACTTGCCACTTTAGTTTGTTATACTATTTGATATTTGACAAGACATTCTCTGACCTAAGAATGTCTTTTCCCTCTTGTCAACAATCCATTGCTAAGTTTATCAGAGAGAAACTTCTCTCTTTCTCAAGGCAACCAGAACAGATTCAAGATAAATATAGATAACAAGAATTCATACAAGAATCTGGATCCCCAAATTCCATTTCACTCTTTTCAAAACTCTAGTCTGATCTCTATTATTACTAGCACACAGATTCTCTGGGACTCCTATGCACTGAGTAAGTTAAATAAGAGCAAAATTATTTTCTAACTGAATTACTATTCTTATGTAAAGAGTGGTGATGAATGGATAGAGATTTAACTAATAAAAACACTAATACAAGAATGAAAATGATTAATATTCTTCTTTTGTTTGCCTCATTTGCTACCATTGAGCAGATTAAGTTTTATTCATGAATGATTTTTGTTGTACATTCTCCATTAAATTATACTTTAATGGATGTTTCTGTCCCAATGGATTAACTTTGGGGACAACAAAACTACCCATGCTTCCTTGGTGATTCTCTATACATGATTCCTATAGTGCTCCACCAATTCCAGCAATCTCAGTGTTCACTTCCTCATCAAATGTTACCTTCATTGAAGAACACCTCAGATAAATAAAGATTAAAGTAGAATTAAATTAGGACTAGGCGCTACCTAGATAAGGTGTGCATTGACAGAAATTTTAAAACATTAAAGTACATATCAATTGATATTAGAACATGGAGTCAGATCTTAATAATACAGTTTTAAAGGCTAAAGGACTGACAATGGGTGGTGAGGTCACCATTTCCTTTGCCACGATTATCCCACCTCATACTTATAACTATAATAACATTATATGGTGACAGATGGTAACTACACTTATTATGGGGAATGATACATAAGGTATAAAATTGTTGAAGCACGATGGTGTACACCTGAAACTAACACAAAATTATATGTTGACTATACTTCAATAATAAAAATTTTAAAAATGATAAAAATGACCCAGAATAAAATGAAAAATTTGAAATGTTGAAAATGGAGTGTGTTTTAAATTTTACCCTTTAGGCAGATAAATATTATGATATATAAGGAAAAGTGACATATCAAGATCTTTATATTAAAGAACATATTTATCCACTTTCTGCTAGGAAACGTACTGCACAGGAAACTGCTGATATTTAGAAGACATTCTGATATACAGATATACATGTTATAATGTCAGTCAACGCTGATAAATGTGAAACTCTGGGGTTAAAGGCCAGTACTGAGCCTAGAAATCCAAGTTTATTTACGATGAGATCTAGCAAATGTTTTCTATTCATGTAAATGGAAATCTTTTTTTGGGACTAGAGACATTTCTCCTGAGGTTGACCTCAAAGGTGAATCAACCAAAAGAAAAGTTTCTATTGTAACAACTGGGAAGAATTAAGTTGATATCAGTCAAGAGGGGATTGTTGCCTCAGAAGTCTGATAGTCTGGCAATTAGTCAAGTTGTGCTCTTTGGTGGAAAAATTATTTGAGAAAGGAAAATCTCTACTTGACCTGTTTCCCAAAGAGGTCACATAGGAAGTGTAATTAAGAATGTCATTCTTGGGGCGCCTGGGTGCCTCAGTCGGTTAAGCGGCTGACTTCGGCTCAGGTCATGATCTCGCGGTCCGTGAGTTCGAGCCCCGCGTCGGGCTCTGTGCTGACAGCTCGGAGCCTGGAGCCTGTTTCAGATTCTGTGTCTCCCTCTCTCTGACCCTCCCCCGTTCATGCTCTGTCTCTCTCTGTCTCAAAAATAAATAAACGTTAAAAAAAAATTAAAAAAAAATGTCATTCTTTTTTTTCCCCCAACAAATATGTATGTACTACCTAATATTGCCAGGCAGTATTCCATCAGCAGGTTGTGACAAGGAATCACCCCAATAATAATTCTACTTAATTGGTGGATATTGATAGTAAATATGTAACTGGGTAAATTAAATAATTTAGATTGCAATCACCATGAAAAACATAAAAGGGGACTGGGATGGAGCACAATGAGAAGGTAAAGGCCACTTTAGATACGGTGGCCAGGAAAGGCTATTCTATGAAGATATGGTTTGGGTTGAGGTTTGAATTGTGAAAGGAAGACAATCATGCAATGGTCAGGATAACAGTGTTCCAGACATAGGAAATAATAAGTATAAGGTCAAACATGAGAAATCCTTTGATTTACTTGAGAAATATAAAGTCAGGTGGAAGAAACACGGAGATCAAGTGGTGCTTGATGTAAAATGAAGTTACAAAGGAAGTAGGAATGAGATTATGGCCCATTCAGACCATGGTAAAGAGTTCAGATTTTATTTTAATTCAGTAGGAGAGGTTCAAAATCTTGGAGAAATCATAATTGTGTTTTGAGTTATAATAGGTAAATTCATATGCACAACTTTATAAAGCAGTATCTAGGCTTGGAGGGAATGTAAATGAAGAAATCTGTAACTTATAAATAATAAAAATATTACAAGATTAAGTAAATGTGGCAAACTTATGATGGGTAGGGATTCATTTTATAATCTCCATTATTAGCTCAAAATTTTCATGAAAAACTTAAAAATTTGCAAAAACAATATATTATACCTGAACTTCTGCTGAATGAGATAATAATAACTAGTAAAGAAAATACAGGTGATGTTTCTAAACAGGGATATGTGTTGGAGATTTCAAACTGCAATTTATTTTGTAATTATTATTGTCTAATTAGTAAGCATTCATTAAATTTATGGAAACACTAACTAGACTCATTCTTCCCTGGAACTGAATTGTTAATCTGATTTAAATGAGTCAATCACACATTGATCTTGAATATTTTAGCTTCAGCCTTAGGAAGAACTCATTTCAACATATTTGGAAAGCTATGTTTAAAAACTTAGCTTCAAGGGAATAACCTAATTTCAATAAATAAGGTTTTGTTGTATATTTGTTTATTTATTTTTTCAATATATGAAGTTTATTGTCAAATTGGTTTCCATACAACACCCAGTGTTCATCCCAGAAGGTGCCCTCCTCAATACCCATCACCCACCCTCCCCTACCTCCCACCCTCCATCAACCCTCAGTTTGTTCTCAGTTTTTGAGTCTCTTATGCTTTGGCTCTCTTCCACTCTAACCTCTTTTTTTTTTTTTTCTTCCCCTCCCCCATGGGTTTCTGTTAAGTTTCTCAGGATCCACATAAGAGTGAAACCATATGGTATCTGTCTTTCTCTGTATGGCTTATTTCACTTAGCATCACACTCTCCAGTTCCATCCATGTTGCTACAAAGGGCCATATTTCATTCTTTCTCATTGCCACGTAGTACTCCATTGTATATTTAAATACTGTAGAGAAAAGAGAGCCTCTTTGCTTTTACACCAATGATTTACATAACTCTGGTTCTTCGTGGTATCATTGTATAAGCATAATTTTTCATGATTAACACATCATCCCAAGATACAATAGCTATTAAGATAGAGTAGATTATGTTTTGCCATTTGCAACAACATGGACAGAGCTAGAGTATAATGCCAAGTGAAATAATCAGTCAGAGAAAGACAGATACCATGATTTCACACATATGTGGAACTTAGGAAACACAAAAAAAAAACAGCAAAGGAAAAAAAGAGACCAACCAAAAAACAGACTCTTTACTATGGAGAACAAACAATGGTTTACCACAGGGGAGGTGGTGGGGGGATGGGCAAAATAAATGATGGCAATTAAGAGTGTACTTTTTATGATAAGCATTGAGTAAGTAATGTATAGAATTGGTGAATCACTATTCTGTACACCTGAAAATAATATAACACTGCATGTGAACTATATTGGAATTAAAATTTAAAACTTAATAAGAATAATAAAAAAGATATAGATGATTAGAATTTTATAAAAATTCTAGCTTTATTTCTATATTGTAAAGCTTGTAAATCAGCAAACATTTTGTCAGAGGTATAAACACATACTAGACACTCAAAGTTTTAGTTTTCTCAAAAAATCATTTTGGAGTCAAGGAACATATGTAAATATGCATATAAATTACCAACTGTTTTCAAATCCGATCTGAGCCAGGAAGAAGAAAAAAAAAAACTTGTATTTTAAATTATTAAGAGGGTAATGGATGGGGGAACCACTGCTTATTTTCACTATTGTACATTATATACTAAAAATTTTTATTCAAAATAGATACTTGTTCACTCATGTACATACTTGTACACTCATGTTCATTGCAGCAGTATTCACAATAATCAAGAGATGGGAGCAACCTGAATGTCTATCAATGGATAAATGAATAAAGAAAATCTCATATATATAAATGAACACAGCGTGTTGTAGGGAAGTGTTAAATAACTATATGATTATTACACTATTATTACTAATATTACACTGTATGTTAACTAACTGGTATTTATATAAAAACTTAAACACACACACACACTATTCAGCCTTAAAAAGGAAGGAAATCCTGCCATTTGTGACAACCTGGATGAACCCAGAGTGTAATATGTTTAGTGAAATAAGCCAGATAGAGAAAGACAAATATTGTATGATCTCACTTATTTGAGGAACTTGAAATAGTCAAGTCATAGAAGCAGAGCGTAGAAGGTCTTTGCCAGTGGCTAAGTGGAAGAGGGAAATGAGGATGTATTAGTTAGAGGGTACAAAGATTCAGTTATACCAGATGAATAAATCCTTCAGACTCACTGTACAGCATGAGCCTATAGTTAATAATACTGTATTTGTATACTTACAAGTTTGATAAGATGGTGGTTCTTATGTTAAGAATGTTTATTATCATTATCATCATCATCATTATCATCATATAAATAATGAGAGAGGAAGGAAATTTTGAAGGGGATGGATATGTTTATGACATTGATTTTGATGATGGCTTTGTGTTCGTATCTCCAGACTTAGCAGGTTGAACACATTAAATATATACAGTTTGTGACATGTCAACATACCTCAATAAAGTGATTTTTAAAAATTAACTCAAAATGGACCTTAGATCTCAACAAATGTTAAACCATAAAACTTCTAGAAGAACACATAAGAAATCTGTGTAATGTTGGGTTTGATGCTAAGTTTCTTGATATAATACCAAAATCATTATCCATGAAAAAAAAGTGTTGATAGGTAGGACATTATTCAACTAAAAACTTCTGCTCTGTGGAGTAGGCTGAATAATATCCATCCAAGCATATCAGGCCCTGAACCTTGGAATCCATAAATGTGGTCTTATAATAAAAAGGGTCATTGTAGATACGATTAAGATCTTGACATGGGGAGTTTATTTTAGATTATCCATATGGTCCCTAAATCCAACGTTTGGAAGAAAGAGGCAGAGGGAGATTATACACAAGAAAAGAAGAAAGTGAAGAAGGAGGTAGGGATCGGAGCCATCTGATCACAGCACACACCAGAAGCTAGAAGCCAGAAGAGCATTTCCCCCCAAGAAGTTCTAAAGGGAGTATTCTAAACAGAGTCTGCTAACACCTGTGTCCCACCCAGTAAAACTTCTGCTCTCCAAAACGGAAGAAAGTTAATTTCTGGTGTATTAACCCATCAGCTGCATAGTCACCAAAAACTAATATACTCTGTGACAGACACTGCTAAAAGAATTAAAAAAAAAAAAAAATGAGCCATGGACTGGGAGAAAATACTTGGAAAATCCTTACCTGTTAAAAGACTTGTACCAAAATCTTCAAAGGTACATGTGAACAATTGATAAGCAATAAAAGGAGCTTTTGATGTGTCATTACATCTAACAATTATATTGTGTAATTTGACTGTAAACTTCAGAAGCAGTCATTGTGACCAAGACCCTACTGAATCACAATTTATTGATTAACCTTATAAGACTCAGTGTGACTTAATGGTAAAAAAATCAGACTCAAAATTTAGACATATATGGGTCCAAATTTTTGATATACCACCTACTGATTGTGACTCCTTTTACAAATTGCAAAACTTTTCTAAACTGTGGTTTTCTAATTGGTAGGAGGGAAATGGAATAGTATAAGTAACAGGAGATTGTTATACACAATAAATAGGATCAAGGTTATAAGAGTTTGAACACATATTAATTATCAATACTATTAATATTATATCTGAAAATGAAAATAGTTGATACTGACGTTACAATTTTCGTATATATTTTGTTTAAATCCAACTTAGTTAACATATAGTGTAATAATGATTTCAGGAGTAGAATTAGTGATTCACCACTTACATACAACACTGGTGCTCACCCCAACAATTGTCCTCCTTAATGCCCATCACCCATTCAGCTCATTCTCCCACCCAACACCCCTCCAGCAACCCTCAGTTTGTTCTCTGTATTTAAGAGTATTTTATGATTTCATACATATTTTTAAAGTCAATCAGAATTCAGAAAACATTGTTACATATAAATTCCAACTTTAACTGGAAAACCTTGAAAGAATAGTGTTTTGTGATTAGAAAAGAAACTTAATGTTCTATGCATACTATTTTGTAATAGCATGACTTCTGGGGAAAAGTAATAATAATAATAAACTTTTCTGTTATGTTCTTAAAGGCTTTCACTGAAAGGAACTTGAGTGGTGAGGGGTAATTTATGCATGAGTATTTCAGTTATATTTATTCTTATACTGTGCTACTAGGAATATAAGATAAAAGTTTAGTTTCCCCCCATGAAGATAAACTGAACAGAATTACTGTCTCACTAATCAAAAATGTTACGTCTATGTAGACAGGTTGTGCATTAGAGCTATAAAACAGTTTAGATTCCACTAATGTGGGTCCTTCTATTGGAAAGTTAGAATCAGAAAGCAAAATGGGATGGATCTTCTCCACTGCACCTGCACTATTTGTGTACTTATTTTTGGCAGGTGTAAATACATAGAAATTACTCTGCAGGTGCGATTGAAGCATACTTGCCCCAAAGAGCTGCATGTATCTTGGCCAGTAGACCCTCTGGAAGTTGGCATTCCTCAAATGATGGGACATAATTAAGGCAACCCAGTGTCTGTATCCTACAGAACCCTGGTAAATGAGTCCTACATCATCATGAAAAACATCCACCTAAAGTGAAGTCCTTTCATAGTGACATAATTATGTAGGGAGAGGAATGAATGTAATGTATGGTGCTGGAGACACTATGTTAAGAATTCTATTTTCTAGCCAAGCACATTGGAGATTATGGCAGTGGGTTCCTTGAGATGAGAAGAAAGCCTCCCTTCCATCTGTAAGGCTGTGATGAACAAGAAAGTACTTGCTGCAAGGTTAAAAATCATTTTCTAAAGTAATTTATTTATGTTTTAGGAATCACTACCCCATCTTTTGCTGTTGCTGTTGTTAATGACCATTCTTTACCAGAAGTGTGCTAGGGTAGGAGACTGCCTAGAATAGCATGTTTAGCAGGGGATTTTATTTCTTCCCATTACCAAAAATGTCATGTACCATTGGCTGTTGGTTTTATGACATTTTTCTGTTTTTAACTACTCTACTGCTTTTATATTGCTTGTTTTTGTATTCATCCATATTACGAGTTTTCACCTTTTAAAAAATTTCACAGAGTAAATATTATTCATTATTTCTTTCAAATTTTGGTAGCTAGAAAGTATGAAGAATTTGAGCACATACTGACTCACTTATACCAGACTTTCACCACAGACTCCACATAAAGATCCTGCCACAAACTGCAATCGGCACAGTGGTTTCTCATTTCGCACTGCTCCTTGAATATGGATAGGTGCATCTGTACTGCAAAATCTTTCCCTTTTTACCATTTTGATTGTTAATATTATTTTTCAGTAAATATAAGATTATGCTTTGTAAATTCTCCTACAGTTTTTTTTTTTGCCCTTAACAATTCTGAGATCAGACATATAAATGTATTTCCCCCACTATAAAGTGATACATTGCTTCCCACTATGTGCATGATTACATTATGGTTTATCTTTCTCTTCACGGTCATCTAAGTTGTTTTAAAGTTATTGCTATTGTATATTATTCTGCAAAATATACCTGTATGAAAGTAAGTGTTGTAATCCTGATAGTTTTATTCTCAGAATCATAGATGTGGATTTGCACAGAGACTATAAACTTCTGATAATTTTTTATTACTTTCTCACCCTTACATACTTTTTGAATATATTCCAACACATAGTGCATACTGTCATAGATTCAATGACTATATGTTTAGATTATATACTGTTATGTTTTTTTTTTACCTGAAATGAGTATCATCTCATTTTATTTGCATTTTCTTAATAATGAAATTCTCTTTCTTTTCAAGTGTTTATTTTTAATTTGCTTTATGATCTAATTTAAGATTTTTCTACTTCTGTGCTGTTTTATTTCTCATTGACTTATAAAGCTTCATTTTTTATTACAGATTCCTGTGTTTGAAACATGTTACAAATATTCTTTCCATCTCTTTCTTTAATTTGTGTTATATAATGCTATAAAAAAGTTGAAATTTTAGTGTGATGAAATTTCTATCATGTCTTTTACAGGTTTTGAATAAAGGGTAAGATAAAGTTATAACTGTAAGAAAGGTTAACTCATTATATTTTTGCATACTTATTTTACACACATGAAATTTTCTCTTTTAACAAAAACTCCAACTTTTAAGTAAAATCAAAGCCACAATTTAAGTGAAAGAAGTTTACATCAAATAACAGATCATAAGAAATGTTTTAGAAATACTTTGGATCTTACTGAAATACATTTACATTATAAGGAGAAAAATAAAATGTAGAGATGCCTAGGTGGCTCAGTCGGTTAAGCATCTGACTTCAGCTCAGGTCATGACGTCATAGTCTGTGGGTTAAGCCCTGCACTGGAGTCTGTACTGACAGGTCAGAGCCTGGAGCCTGCTATGGATTCTGTGTGTCCCTCTCTCACAGCTCCTCCCCCACTCACACTTGGTCTTTCTCTTTCTCTCTCAAAAAAAAAATAAATAAATAAATAAACTTTAAAAATAAATAAATAAATAAATAAATAAATAAATAAATAAATAAAATGTAACACTTAGGAAAAACAATCACCTCTACAAAGGTTTTGCCAAGCAATAAAACAACAAAACAAAACAAATAAAGCAAAGCTGGAGGCATCACAATTCCAGACTTCAAGTTATAGTACAAAGCTGTAGTGATCAAGACAGTATGTTACTGGTGAAAACATGGATATATAGATCAATGAAACAGAATAGAAAGCCCAGAAATGAACCACCAACTATATGGTCAATTAGTCTTCAACAAAGCAGGAAATAATATCCAATGGGAAAAAGACAGTGTCTTCAACAAATGTTACTGGGAAAACTGGACAGATACATTCAAAAGAATGACCACTGGTCATTTTCTTACACCATACACAAAAATAAATTCAAAATGCGTGAAAGACCTAAATGTGAGATCTGAAACTATAAAAATCCTAGAGGAGAACACAGGCAACAACCTCTATGATATCAGCTATAGCAAACTCTCTTTAGCTATGTCTTCTGAGACAAGGGAAACAAAAGCAAAAATGAACTACTGGGACTTCATCAAATCAAGAACTTCTGCTCAGTGTAGGAAACAATCACCAAAACTAAAATGCAACTTATGGAATGGGGGAAGATATTTGAAAATGACATAACTGATAAAGGGTTCGTATCCAAAATATACAAAGGATTTATAAAACTCAATACCCAAAAAACAGATGATCCAGTTAAGTGGACAGAGGACATGAAGAGACATTTGTCCAAATAAGACATCCAGATGGCTAACAGACATGTGGAAGTATGCTCAACATCGTTCATCATCAGGGAAATACAAATCAAAACTACAATGAGAAACTACCTCACACCTGTCAGAATGGCTAAACTGAAAACCCATGAAACAAAAAATTTTGTCAAGGATGTGGAGAAAAAGGAACCCTCTTGTACTGTTGTTGGGAATGTAAGCTGATGTAGACATTCTGGAAAACAGTATAGAGGTTCCTCAAAAAATTAAACATAGAACTCCACTATAATCTAGCAATTGCACTGCTGGGTTTTTATCCAAAGAATACAAAAAAAGCTAACTGGAAGGAATATATGGACCCTGATGTTCATAGCAGCATTTTTTTTTTTTACAATAGCCAAACTATGTAAACAGCCCAAGTGTTCATCAACTGATAATAAAGAAGATGTAAATACAGTGGAATATTACTCAGCCAATAAAAAAGAATGAAATCATGCTACTTGCAATGACATGAAGCTAGAGAATATTATGCTAAGGAACAAAGTCACAGAAAGACAAATATCATGTGATTTCACTCATATATGGAATTTAAGAAACAAAACAGAGGAGCAAAGGGGGAAAAAGCAGAAGAGAGGCAAATCAAGAAACAGATTCTTAACTATAGAAAACAAACTGATGGTTACCAGAGGGGAGGTGGGTGGGGGACGGGAGAAATAGGTGATGGGGATTAAGGAGTGCACCTGTGATGAGCACCAGGTGTTGTATGGACGTGCTGAATCACTATATGTACACTTGAACCTAATATTACATTGTATGTTAACTAACTGGAATTTAAATAAGAACTTAAAAGAAAAACAGGAAAAACCAATATGATGCAAATTGTCTATTTTCTTTGATTAATGTACATAGTAAACTCTGATATTTAACACTCACATATATTACAATATCACGGCTTTAAATATTGTGCTTACATTATCTCACCTGATCATCATGAAAACATCATTTAATCATCAGAGTGATCATAGTTATTTTAATAGCCACAATTCCCAGGTGGGAAATCACAATTACAAAGAACTTTTGCATTGTCATGGAGGTGGTAAGTGGTAGCACAAGCTACAGACCCAGTTATACTGAACCAACTTGTTTGTGTTCTGAGTCTTCTGAGTATGGTCCACCCACCCCCAAGCGCTAATAAAGAAGCATTTCACACATGTTTTCTAATACTTCAAACTTATTTGTGCATTAGCATATGGAATTGTTAATAAAAATATGAATTTAAATATTTAATACAAATTACTCATCCTTTTAAACCTGTGGTCCAAATATACAAAACAAATTGTTACACTGTCAAGTGATTAATACCTTAGAAGTAATACTTTAGGAATTAATAAATATAATAACCAGTTTCAAAAAAAGAAACACAAGAGATAAATTATCTGCCAGGAAGTTGAGGGACATAAGTTAATATTCTGACTGGGTGGAGGAGTATTTTCAAGGAAGACTGGACATCTATTTCTCCTTAGTGTTAGAAGCCAAAGTTAACACCATTAAAACTTGTCTCATAGAAACAAATGCTGCATTTGAAATTTTTAAAACTGTGGACAGTCAGGAAGAGAACAACTCCCAACAGAAAGATGGGAGTGGAGGATGAGCTATTGTGTACATCCAACTTCTCTTTCTAAACACGCCTACCAGGTTAAGTCACTTCCCCTCTCTTCGGAACTAGATAGGAGGACATTGAGAGGGGACATAAACGGCTCTACTGGACAAAAAAGACACCACAAGGAAACAGATGTCAAGAGTACAGAAAAGGTGACTCACACAACATTTAGAAAGTGACAGTAAAAATATTGAGTGAGGAGAGATATCTGTTTTGCATCCGTACACAGTTTGTCATGAGCTAATAGTTTAAATTTTTTTTTAACATTTTATTTATTTTTGAGAGACAGAGAGAGACAGAGCATGGGCAGGGGAAGGGCAGAGAGAGAGGGAGACACAGAATCCGAAGCAGGCTCCAGGCTCTGAGCTGTCAGCACAGAGCCTGAAGTGGCGCTCGAACTCACAAACCACGAGTTCATGACCTGAGCTAAAGTTGGATGCTCAACCAACTGAGCCACCCAGGTGCCCCATGAGCTAATAGTTTTCATTAAAATATTAAATGATACTATTTCACGCTGTGGTAGTCTTTTTACCGACATAACACCAGGGATGGTTACTTTCTAACTACAAGGGAAATTGTCTCAACTTTTACACAATTTTTATTACTAAAAAGTACACTAGAAAAGTGTTATTTGAAGAGATATATAGATATAGATATAGATATAGATATAGATATAGATATAGATATAGATATAGATATAGATATAGATATAGATATATAATATACTTACTTTTCTTCATGGAGGTTACCAAATGGGAAATGTTTTCAATTTTCCCCTAGTCTCTTCTTTGTGGCCCATATAACTCAATAACTACTTCTATTACTACCTTTATCAAATCATATTTTCCCTTCTGGTCTATAAGGGTGTCAAGATTGTGAACTGGGCTTTATTTATCTTTGTTATGTCCCAAACCTAGTAGAGTTGCTAGCCCATAGTTCTTCAATAATTGTTTTGAATCAAAATATTCTATCAGCTGGATTTCCATGTTCAACTCTAGTCTAACTTCAAATGCATTATTTTCAATATTTAGCTGGAAATACCATTTTCCTGGATGCTTTAGAGAGATAGAGGTTTTTCTGGAGAACTTATTTATACAGACTGTGACCAACCAGAGCTTATGGATATACTTATTAAACCTAAATTTTTCTTTAAGATCAGTCTAATGCTTAATTCATACCTGTAAAATTAGAAATAACACTGAGTATTGCTTAAATTGGTTAATCAAGCTTTATGAGTAGCTTGTATGAAGACTACATTTCCTGATCTTAATGAACTAGTAATCTCTTTTCTGCCGATATGATTTCTATTTAAATTATGCTTCACAGCTTGTAATGGAGTTCTTACATCATAAATGCCAAGTTGCTTGAAATTATAATTTCACACATACAAATTTAAAGGACCTATTGTGCTAAAAGTACATTAGTTTTGAATTATTTTTTAATAATATGATAGAAAAAAAGTAGGTTGTCTTATCTAGTTTTTATGACAACTTATTGAAAACACGGAATTTCAATACAGTGAGTTTTTATAGCAATTTTTTCTTTTTGTTATTTTTAGTTTTAATTGAAGTATAATTAACCTATGATGTTATATTAGTTTCCAATGTACAATATAATGATTCAGCAATTCTATGTTGTGAGGAGATCAGGTGATGTATGGAAGTGTTGAATCACTATATTATACACCTGAATCTAATATTACACTGTATGTTAACTAACTAGAATTTAAATAAAAACTTAACTTGTACATTCCTCAGTGCTCATCATGATAAATGTACTCTTAATCCTCTTTATCAGGTTCACCCACCCTCCGCCCACCTTCCCTCTGGCACCCATCAGTTTGTTCTCAGTATTTAAGATCTGTTCTTTTTTCTTTGTTTTTTCATTATTTATGTGTTTCTTAAATTCTGAATGTAAATGATATCATATGGTATTTGTCTTTCTTTGAATCATTTCACTTAGCATTATATCTTGTAGTTCTATCCATTTTGTTGCAAATGGCAAGATTTCATTCTTTTTGACTGTTGAGTAATGTTCATATATATATGTAAGTATATGTATATACATATATATGTACGTATTATGTGTGTGTGTGTATATACACACAGTGTGTGTGTGTGTGTTTGTGTGTGTGTGTACACACCACATTCTTTATCCATTCATTTGTGAATGGACATTTGGGTTGTTTCCATATCTTAGCTATAGTAAATAATTCTACAATAAACATAGGGGTGCACGTATTTTTTTGAAATAGTGTTTTCATTTTCTTTGGGTAGCAGCCACTATGGAAAATAATATAGAGGTTCTTTAAAAAATTAAAAACAGAATTACCAGATGATACAGTATAGCAAATTATTTTTATTTCTATCATAAGAACAACTGAATTTTTCAAACATGGAGGTATTTAGTAAACACTATAAGCAAATTAGTATTAGAGATATTTATACATAAGGTCTTCTGTCAATGATATAATTAATTTTCCTGCTTTGTTGCCTAGTTACAAAAATGTTAAATGTTCAAAATATAGGATTATATAGTGGTACATGCCTTTTCTGTTATTTTGTTTATTAATAAATGAGTACTGATTTGAAATAAAAAACTGTAACATATTATAAAATTTTTAATGAATAGAGAAGCAATTATTTGCATAGGAACTCAAGGGGAAGGAGAATCAAATCAAAAAAGGACATAATCACAATTTTCACTGAAATCAAAAGCCTGCAGATGGAGCTTTTCAGTTACTGTCATATAATCTTTAGTCAAAGCTGCCATCTAACAAAATACAAGAAACTTAGAAATTCCATAAATACCCATTTTTAATTAAAACTACTCAGTCATAACTTTTAAAATGCATTATTTTCAGTGAAGTAATATTGAAATACCCTTATATTTTAACATACATGTTTAAGTTTCTGAGAGTCCATCAAGCATCACATTGCTGGTTATGCAAGGGAATTTTATTGAGACTGAAGTCACTTACCAGTACTTTGATATTTAGGTAATAAATGCTTATAATGTAGTCATGTATCCCAGAGTTTATTGATCTATCACTTCAAGCACAAAATACACACAGTATTCCATGGTGTGGTCATAACCAAAGTAAATCAATGTGGGCAGGCACTGCAAAAGTTCTTTGATGTATCCTAATTTTTCTGCAAATAATTATGAAATACTATTATTAAGCCATAATTTTTATATTTGAGAGAATATGAAATTACAGAGACTAAGGAGTGAGCTCAGTCATACAGCTCAAAGGGAAATGGAGTGTAAAAACTCTGGTCTGTCTGAACTAGTACTCTTAGCATTCATATGAGACTGCCTCTATAACTTTTTAGCTATCTCTGTTCCATCTCACCACTTTCTCCATGATTCTCTAGTTCCCAGAGACACTTTTTTAGAAATATTATATATATATAGTGAAAATAAAACATTCAAAATATACAGCAAAGTTGTTAAAAGCAAGATCAACTAAGAATTGATCCCTAGTAATAGATTTTAGGCAAATCTATAAAACTTGCAGTAAAATCCTTTATTCACATTTTGCATATACATCTTATTTGTATCTTTGGCTTAGACTTTGGAACTTAATTTCCCATACAAAGAGTGGTTGGCTATACATCTCAGCTAGTCCACAACAGCCTATTCCATTTTGAAGACATACCTGTTTGATTTCAGAACCTTAAGTTTGAATGTTCTTTTCATATATAAGTAGGATGTAACTTATCTTCTTTTTTCCCAATTCAAAATACATCTAATGAGATTTAGTCTACCATAGAATATAGAATATGAAGCTGAAAGCTTTCAGTTCTTTTCAAGTATGTAAACATTTACGTTTAGGGCAAATCATTGTTTACATAAATCACTATGCATTATGGGAAACAGCTGTCTCAGAATCAGAGCCTAGAAAGATCGCTGTTTTCTCTCTACTGTCAATGGCTAGATACCCATTTGTTGTTATCTCCTTCCGACCCTCTTCTAGATTGCCAGTCCTATATGAGGTAGGCTTTAGCTGCCTCACACTCCCAGAGGAAATTTTCCATTTTATCTGATTTTTGCCCACAACATCCCTGAACTCATCTCCTCTTCAGAAAGCTAGGAGGTTCTCAAGCACTCCAGAGAAAAGTTATACTTAATTCTTCTTTTACTAGACAATTAAACCACCCATTTAACTTTCCTACAACTTTGGAAGTATCTCTAGAGAATCTTGAGTATTTTACAGATGAAGGATTTGAAATCCACTTGGGATCTAATGACTACCTCTGAGAGCCAAGGCACAAATCCATGACCAGTGTTTTCCTAATTAAGAAAATGTGATCTTTAGTTAAGGTGAGAACTAAAAATGCAATGTAACATTTGAAATACTATACCTATGCAAGAATCATAGCTGGCCAAACGCATAAACTCAGATCCTATTAAAAATTCTTGAAAAATTATTAATATTTAATTATGATTTCAGATGACTACATTCATAGATTTGTTTTGACTACTGAGAGTAAACTGTTTATCAAAATCACTATGCACTTGCTGAAATGTGTCTCAATAAATACACATTACCATCCTATATATTGTTAATATTTTCCACCTTTATTGGCTTATAAATGACAAATAAAAAGTGTACATATTTAAGACATACAATATATTCTGATATACCTATCCATTGTGACATGATGACCACAATCAAGCTAATTAAAATATCCATCACATCACTTAAGATACCATATTTTATGTATGTGATTAAGATCTACTCTCTATAATTAAGAGCTACTCCCTTAGTAAATTTCAATTGTATAATACATTGTCTCTTAATAAAATCCATTTTATTATATATTTTTCAACAGGATAAGCTTTTTCATTTTTCTCCGTGGCCAGAAATTGCCATGGCTAGGCATTGAGAAATTTGCTACATTTTCTGACATTCTCACATCTTCTCTCTCTACTCCTCTTCTTTGTATTTATGTATTTATTTTTTTACCTATTCTGTTTGCAGTACTAGCTTTTGCATTTTCACTTAATTCTGTATAAGTAGTAGTTCGTTGTTTTAAAATTAAAACTTTCCCATGCTTATTTTTTGAATTAGAAAAGTAACTTAATTATACTATAATTAAATTAATTAGGATTTCAATTTAATTACCACTTAAAGTGGTGTTTATCACTTAAAGTATAGGCATACCTATAATTCATGCTGTCTGAAAAACTGTTCAAATATATACGTTAAAATGTTATCTTGGTGCTTAAAAAATCAAACTGTCCACCCATTGACACTCACTAGATTGATCATGAGTTCATGTGAAATACTAGAAACTACTCAGGCACTTGAATGCAAACTTCAAAAAGAAAATAATATATTAAGTAGTCAATATCTAAAGTTAAATATAATCCTACCAATATAACAAAGTTGTGTTTAATGGAAAAATTATTTTCATTTCCTTGTTTTTTTACACTTAAATTGATTGACCCAAATTAAATACAATTAAATACTCATTTTCTCTTCATACTAACCATATGTTAATTGCTGAATAAAGACAAAGGGCTACTCGTTACGATAGTGAGAACCCATGGTCTAGAACATGTCTGGATTTAATGTCCACTTCTACCACTTGCTCATTTGATCAGTGGAAAATTATTTAATTCTCTATGCATTAGTTTCTGCATCTGGAAACAAGGAAAAAACATCTATTTCACAGAATTTTGAAGGAGCTAAGGAATGTTATGCAAAATAAGTGCTTATTACAGATGTTCAAGCGTGATTTGCATTAGGCATTATTTAAAAAACTACATTTGCTATTTAATAACTTCTAGATATAAGATACATGACATGACGGGCACCTGGGTGGCTCAGTTGGTTAAGAGTCTGACTTCGGCTCAGGTTATGATCTCTTGGTTCACAAGTTCAAGCCCGCATCAGGCTCTGTGCTAATGGCTCAGAGCCTGGAGCCTGCTTCAGATTCTGTGTCTCCCTCGCTCTCTGCCCCTCCCCACTTGCATTCTGTCTCTCTTTCTCAAAAATAAATAAAACACAATAAAAAATTGAAAACATGACATGAGATGATCTAATAGTTTGCTTTTGGCACAGGTGAAAACAATACAGCTTCACAGCTTTTAAAAGGCTTTTTGGGGGTGCCTGGGTAGCTCAGTCGGTTGAGCGTCCAACTTCGGCTCAGGTCATGATCTCACAGCTCGTGGGTTCGAGCCCCATGTCGGGCTTTGTGCTGACAGCTCAGAGCCTGGAGACTGCTTCAGATTCTGTGTCTCCTTCTCTCTCTGCCCTTCCCCCACTTGTACTCTGTCTCTGTCTCTCAAAAATAAATATTAAAAAAAAAATAAAATAAAAGGCTTTTTGTTTTCAGTATACATCTACTGAAACATTTTTCCATGCATTTACACACACATACATGCACATACACACACATTTTTCATTTCCAGATTTTTAAAAAATCTATTTGGTATGGATTTATATTTGCCAGTGTTTATTAATAATAAACTTAAAAAAATCTATCTGTAGAGCCAACTTTGTAACTCCTGCTTTATTCCAAAAATTACTTTTTTGTTGTAGATCCTGGCAGTGATTTAGAAGTGTTCCACATTATATTACCAGTGGTTCTGCTAAACATATTTATAGTCAAACTTAGTACTCTTTACAGAAAAGATTAACCTTGACTTTCATTTTACATTTCTGACATTTGTTGTATTCTTAGTGAGAATCAGGGTCATATGTAATTTGATTTATTCATTCATTTGTTCATTTTAAGCACTCAAATTTCATTCATTCTATAAATTTTATTGATGGCTTTTATATTTTATTTATTAACTTTTATTGAGTATTTACATTCTCTTTTTTAAAAAAATTAAATGTTTATTTATTTTTAAGAGAGAAAGAGAGTAGGGTAGGGACAGAGACAGAGAGAGAGAGAGAAGGAGAGGGACAGAAGATCCCAAGCTGGCTGACTCTATGCTGAAAGCAGAAAGCCTGATGGGGATTCGGACTCACAAACTGTGAGATCATGTGAGACTTTGACCTGAGCTGAAGTTGGATGCTTAACTGACTGAGCCACCCAGGTACCCCAAATGCTGATTTTCTCCTAAAAATTATTGGAGGAGGACCAATAAAATGACAATTATGCTATTTTTTTCTGAATTTCTTTTTAAAGTTGGAAGTCTTTCTTGTAATTTATTATTGACATTCACACCTTAAAATATGTATATATACACATAGATATATGTATATATATACATATATTTATATACATATACACTGACTTTTAGAAACATACATGAAATTGTCACAAGATTAAATACAATATTGTACATTACACATATATTTAAAACCACACAATATGTAACTCTGACATACTAAATTAATTTTGAATTTTTAATCTAACCTCAAATTTCATGAATTTGTAGTTTTGGCTTATGCAACTCTAAAACCAGTATTACCAGTTATTGAGGTGGAAAAGATCTGAAAAGACCTCCTGGGATTGGGGAGTAAAATAATGCTGCACGATATGTACATGATACATAAGCCCTTCATAATTTAGTTCCATTACTAGTCCGAACTTATGTTTCCAGAAAATAAGTCTATGACTTGTCCTTTTTTTTTATATGCTTTAGACAATCTTTCTTTAAGTTTCAAGGAGGTGCCCCTAGATAGGATAAATAAATTCTTGCTGAAACTCTGGCTTTCTTGTAACTCATTTTTAAAAAAAATTTTTTTTTGAGTTCTTCATTCAGGCATTCAAATTTACATATGCAAAACTAAGCAGACTCATTTTGAAAGGTGCTCTTTTGAAACTATTTTATTCCCTGGGAATGAGAGCAGAAGGAAAAAAAAGAATAGCAGTAGTCAAGAAGATATTTTGTCTTTTTGACAGTGTTCATACTTTACTCAGTATCTCCCTTCATATACATACAGTTGTCTTTTGTTAATTTAAATAGATGATTCACATATATGCAAATAACCTATGGATATTTATAAGTTTGTATTCCTTTATTGAAGATAACAACAAACTAGAGTGTTTTGCTAAAAGGAAAGCAGATAATACAAGAAAGCTAAGAGATAAGGGAAATGTGAGTGGAGAGTTTTAAAAAGTAAAGTAGGTCACTGAGACAAGCAGAAAATATGCAATATCTTTTAAAAAATGAAGTAATTCTTAAAAGATATACTCCAGCCAGTGATTTTTTTTTTTAAATAGAATAGCTTAAGACTCAAAATCACAGAATACTATTTATAGAGAGAAGCACTACATGATTTGGGAAAAATATCCTCTCTAGTGTGAGAAACTGATAAGAAACCTTGTCTAAAGGGATGAATTCACTTTAACAGGACCTCTGAAAGGTCATTGTGAAGAAGCAGTGAAAAAAGCGAAAATATTTCCAAAATCAAATAGAAATAGTTTTGAACTCACTCACTTTAAATAAAATAATGCCAAATTTAAAACAAATCTAAAAATGTCTTGATGCAGAGGATGGACCAAAAACAGGCACACAGTAAAAAGAATGTGAGGTTAACAAAATTGAGGCAATTGAATAATTTAGTGTTTCAGTGTTGTATATAATTACTTCTCTTTATAGTCAAAGGGATATAAACAGCTCAACTGCAAATTGGTCTTGTTAGAAGAGCATTTAGTACGAAATCCTTTATCTACCATTCTCCCCACAGCTTCTTGTTTCTTACATTTCATATGCAAGTTTTTAAAAAAATTAGTAGATCATTATTATTCATATATACAAGAATCTTTTCCTCTGAGGAATACTTCTTAATTCTCTCCATTCCAACATACTTGCTTTTTGTACTTCTCATAGGTCCTCTGGTATCTAACTGCAGATACGTTATGTCACACTGTCCTTCCCACTTCATATCTAACAGTAAGTTGAAAAGTATTTCCACAAGATTCGTCAAAAAAGACAAGTCTCAATTATCATCACCACTAATGGAAAAACCACTGCTCCCTCTCCCTGACAACTGCTAAAGCCTATTTCCAGGTCTCACTCTTTCCACCCCTTTGGTTTCTACTTTGTCGTCCACATGACAGTATTAATATCACCTTCTAAAACACAAACTGAGAGCGTGTATTCTTCTGCCTGTATTCCTCTACCTTTCCACTGCAAAGATGAAATCATTTTATAAGTTTCCATTGAACTGGAAATGCAATCCAAATTCCTTGATAAACTGTGAAAAGACCTCCATGATCTGGCTCCTTTTTACCTCCCCAAGAACCACTGGATTCCTAATGCTCCACCACTTAGTAGACTAGCTACAGTGGTCTCCTTTGTGTCATGCAACACACTCTTAAATTCTTTCTAGTCTTTGTGTTATCTATTCCTTTTAATATTCTTAGTGTGTGTTTCCTCCTGTGGTAAGTACTCCTGGTATAATCTTGAATGCCACACCCTCATGAGCGCCTTCACTAACTACTGCATCTAAACAACTAAAGAATTCATGTTTCCTTTCACTGCCCTTGGCAGGTGTGCAGAAATGGGAAGTGGATACATGCTCTATTAGTTTCCTCCTGCTGCTGTGGTAACAAATGACCACATACTTGGTGGCTTAAACAACAGAGATTTATTCTCTCAGTTTTGGAGGCTAGAAGTCTGAAATTCAGGGATTGGGAGGGCTGCACTGCCTCCGAGGGTTCTTGGAGAGAATCCTTCCATGTTTCTTCCAGCTTCTGGTAATGCCAGGCATTGTTTTGCTTATGATAGTGCTTATGATAGTGTTTTGCTTATGCCTCCATTTTCACATGCCCTCTCTCTGTCTTCTCCTTTTGTGTCTCTTGTTAGGATACCCATCATTGGATTTAGGGCCCAAGCTAATGCAGTATGACTTCATCTTGAAATCCTTACCTTAACTGTATCTGTAAATAAAGTCGCTTTCTAATGTTTATTCATTTTTGAGAGACAGAGAGAGGCAGAGCACTAGCAGGGGAGGTGCGGTCAGCACAGAGCCTGATGTGGGGGCTCAAACTCAGGAGATCTTTACCTGAGTCTGAGTCAGACACTTCACCGACTGAGCCACTCAGGCACCCAAATAAGGTTACCTTCTAAGATTCCAGGTAGAATTTTTTTTGAGGGGACATTATTTCACCCTCTACATAGGTACTTTTGTGTGGCAATTTAATAGCAAGCAATAATCCCTGGACTATGTTAGGCCTATCTGTTATTTCTTAGCAATATGACTTTTGATGTGACAGACATTAAGAGATAAAAACATGGTGCTAACAGGATTAGGGTTACTTTAATAAATAAAATCAGTTAAAGCAACTGAAGAGAAATAATAGTTTTTTTCTTTTCTGTAAGATTCTTGTACGCAGGAAATTTTGTAGTTTCATTCTGTCTTTCATTCTGATTGATGACAAGAAAGCATGGGTTTAAACCAGAAATCTGGCAATGGCTCTGGCCATATATTAAACTATATCAACATGGACAACTTTAATTTCCATATTTAAAAAGAGGATTCTACTCCTCTTCTGATAGTTTTTTTTTAAGAATTAAACTAAAGAATGTCTCCAAATCACTTAGTACAATGCCTGGTGTTTAAGAAACAAACAATTGCATCTCAATGTTTTCTCATTCTGATGGTGAAGAATTCAATTCTATGTCTAAATGAAACATTGCTTAATTTAAATACATGCTTCTTATTCTATTCAATATGACTAATTTATTTTTACTCTATTTCCATTTTTCTTAAATCATTTTTAAAACTACCACGATCAAGTTTTAAATAATCTAAATTTTTAACAAATACAATGTAAGGTGTAAGATCACTTTCCAGTTCCTAAAATTTATTTTACTTTTATTTCCTAGTGTAAAATTATTTTTCAAACAACTGTGTAAAATTATTTTTATTCATTTCATAGGCAAATTTATAAAAATAATATTTTACTTTTATATTAGTTTTATAGGCAATCCTTAGGCTTACTTCTATTGTGTATGTGTGTGTGTATATACATATATTATGTAATATATATATTATATATTATGTAATATATATGAATATACATATATATGTGCATATATATGTAATCGTGTTCCCCTCTCCCCGAAAATATTCACTGAACACTTTCAGGCTTCAGCCTATTTTTATAGAACTATTTTTACAATCTGTTATGGAGAAATCATCAAAATAATATTTTTGGTGCCCTTCTAACTTTGTAAAGTATTTTCACATGCATTATCCATTTCCTCTGTTATTCACCCACTCATTCAATACGCACTGCATTTGCTAGCATTCTTGGCACTAAGCTGGGTGCTGGAATAAAGAACTAAAAGCCATCCTCCACTACTTAGGAAGCACACTAATGGAGGGTGCTAAATGCCATGATGAGTACATATGCTGAGTACTATGTAGTTTAAAGGTAGGGTAAATGGTTCAGACTTGAGTGCAAGGTAATACCAGCTAAAAGGGGTGTTGTTTTTTTTTCGTTAGTACATAGAAATTAGGTCTAAAGGGGAAAAGGAGGAGGGAACAGCAGATGCAAAGGCTTGGAGGCTTCCTGTGACTGGTTTGGTTTTGGGTTTGGGTTTGAAACAGAGGCATGGCATGAGTTGAGGGTGGGGGATAAACAAGAGTCAAACCCAAGGGAGCTGGAAAGTCATCCCTTGAGCATGGGCTTTATTCTTAAGATAACGGAAAGCCATTAAAGAATACCAGGTAAGGTGTGACATGATTTCATCTACATTTTAAAAAGCAGTGAATTAAAAATTAGAACTAAATCAGGGAAGCGTTACACACGAGGTACAGGGAATAGGGCTCTTCGGTAATTATTGCCAGCAATGAGAAGGGTCTGATATTTACCTTATAAATAAGGTTGAAAACACTTGGCATCCAACTGGATGCTGCTTCTCAATGAATTTAAAGTGTCTTGCTTAAATTAATTGAAATAATAACTGCTCACTCTCCACATAGAGCTATTCCTAATTTATACTAACACTTTTTATTGTGTTGCCTTTGCAGAAATATCTTTATTTTACGGTTTGGTATCTCTAAGGAAATTCTGAAGTTAATTCTCTAGGTTCAATTATTATCTCTTAGTTTCTCATATGTTTCAGTTACCTAATGCTGAAAAAGAAATCCTCAAAACTTAGTGGCTGAAAACACTGATGATGTGTTATCTGTCATCATTTCCTATGCTGTCTGGGCTCAGCTAGGTGGTTCTTCTCTTCTATGTAGTGATGTCTGGGCCGCCCTTACCTAGAACCCCAACCATGACTGCAACATTCAAAATGACTTTACACACACGTCCTGGACCTCTTCTGGGGTGGCTGCAAAGTCTGTGGTTGGTTGTATTTCTCTTTAGCAAAGAGTTCAATTTCTGGTATAGTAGCCAAAGTCTCTAAGACTAAAACTGGAAATTGTCAGGTTTCTCAATGGCCAGGCCCAGAACTGGCAAAGATTTACTTCTGCTACATTCTATTGGAAAAAGGAATTCACACAGCCTACCCTGATTCAAGGAGGAAAATAGATTTTGCTTCTTGATGGGAGGAGCGGCATGGGAATTCAGGGATGACAGGAAGTATTTGGAGAGTTGATCCCTTATTACACCACTGGTGCTGACCCATTTTGCAGATAATCTCTGAAAGTAGATATTCTTTTTCTATAAATATTACCTTCTTTGAAATAGATAACTTTAAGTCCAAAAATAGATAGATAAATTTAATAAATTTTAATAGGTAAATTTAAGGCCATGTGGTAACATTAAAATATTTACAGAACTGGTTACTCCTAAGAATGACAATTTAATATGGTATATAAGAAATTACTTATCTTGGGGTGCTCAGGTGGCTTAGTTGGTTAAGCATCCAACTCTTGATTTTGGCTCAGGTCATAATCTCACTGTTCATGGGTTCAAGTCCATCATGGGGCTCTGTGTTGACAGTGAGGGGCCTGCTTGGGGTTCTCTCTCTATCCCTCTCTCTTTGCCCTTCCCCTGTGTGTGCGTTCTTTCTATATAAATAAGCTTTATTTTTAAAAAAAATTAAAAAAATACTTTATTTATACCTGTCAGATATTCTTGAGACATATGGCTTAGATATCTCTACAAATGCATTAAGCATCTATGCTGTTACCTATACCTTCTCCAGTTACAATAGTAATGATAAAATTTCATGAACTAGCAATTCTTTCACTATATGACATATATTTTATAATCATCCCATGCAGAGAGAAAACCTCTTTATGTTCTAGTAGTTTTCAAATGGAAACATTAAAAATAATAGTTTATACATGTCCATTTGGTGCATGTGCTGGTCAATGTTAGACATTGGTAGATGAAGTCCATAAAATAAACAATGGAAGATGAAGAGTCATTGATTTTACAAGAACATTAAGGAATCCTCTCGACCTCAGACCAACTTTTTTTAATTGCGAGGCTCAAAGAAACTTATTTTTTTTTTTACAATGATTTTATTTTGGAAGGACTAGAGAAGTCTGTCATTCTTCTCTTCTCACTGTTTCTCTCATGGTCATTCCAACTTGGCTTCATAAGTTAAAATCAAATAGTAGTGAACTTAGTGACACTATTAGGATATGAAATTAATAAATATATTTTACATTTGTATCAAAAAGTATCTATCTGAAGAAGGAAGAATTATATGGAGTCTATTATATACTGTTTAAGGGTCGAAAAAATAATGCATTTAAACTTACAAATGCACTGACAATTCCGTATCACACAGGTAAGCCTAAAATTGAAAAGGACATATTTTAATTCACACACACACACGCGTTCGCGTGCGCGCGCGCGCCCCCGCGCCCCCCCCACACACACCAGAGCAAAGCAAAATCAGACCAAACCAAAAACACTACGTTCTCGAGCATTCCATGACTAATTCTTTTGGTTTTTGGTTCAATCATGTTATGTATTTGGACGATTAAAACTTGTTTAACTGAGTATGAGGACAATCTGGATGTAGACCCCTGCCATCTTCCTGCCAGACACACCTGCCCCCTTGATCTCCAAGCTTCACTTTGTTATTCTTAATAATTAAAGTATCTCTCTTCAATTTCACCCTTCCTTCCCAAAGCTGGGTGCCTTGGTAAAGAGAGGCATCTTAACATTTAGAAAGGCTTAATATACTACATAGGAAGCTTCACCAAATGTGTAAGAACAAGGGCCATGGGTTCATTTTGCTTCTGAAACAAGGGTTTACTATTTACTAAAGCTATGTGATCTTGTGAAATTATGTGAACTCTCTGTGCTACCACTTCCTTTCCTGTAAAATGAGGATAACACTAGTAGGTGTTTCAAAATGGTATGATAAAAACTACAGGTGAAGGTCATGTATGTTAAGCACCTTAGAAGAACATCTGGCACAAGTATCAATTAAAAACACCTTTTTAAAAAAATGTTTTTGATTTATTTTGAGAGAGAGAGAGCATGCACCAGCAAGGGAGGAGCAGAGGGAGAGAGAGCACAGAGCCCAATTCAGGCTCCAACTCACCACCCAGTAGATCATGACCTAAACCAAAATTAAGATTCAGATGCTTAACCAACCAAGCCACACAGGTGCCCCTCAATTAATAACACCTTTAATCTCCTTAATGATAATTCAAAGTTCCGATGAATGGATATCAGTAATATGCTAAATGAATATGTTGGTCAGGGCACATTAAAATTAAGCTCACTCTTCCTCTTTTCTAATTTTCTGCTTAGAGAACCAGAGGTGACTGTCTTTCTCAGTGTACTTATCTGGTAACCTTTGCGATTTTTGGTGGGCTCTCTTATCCACACAATGTCCAAGCCAAACATCAACCTTTTTTCTTAAGGATTTACTTTTTTCTTGGAGGTGTTCACACCTAGGAAATTCAGTTATCTTCCCTTTGCCAAATTAAGCCCTGCTTTGGGCTCTCAGATATTCTTTTCGCAGTGTATGTGTTAAATATCATTTCTCTTTATTTTCATCATCCTTTGAAATATTCTTTTTAAAAAACTGTTCTTTAGTTAACATGAAAGCTTGTATCTTGACAGTAAGTCTCAAATATATCTTCTTGCTAGCAGCCATCTGTCAGCAGGTTGGAACCGGACTGTCACTACCATTAAACTAAAATACACTTTCAGTGGTGTGAAAACCAATTCAACAACAACTTATCTTTTACCTCCCTTTATTACTCTGCACTACATCACCTTCAGAACTGTGTACCCCAAAATGGTAATGTCATCTTACCTATCACTCACACTTATGCTTTCCAAACCATGCAAGAAAGAAAGCCTGCAAGGGATTTCAGTAGTTCTTGTGATTTGTTTGCTGATGTGCCAAGGGCTATAACTGCTCTTTGGAATCACAGAAAGCCTGATTTTCACCTTTACGTGCCTTTCGATGTACTATTCCTTCTACACTAAATAGTGACTCCAGGTCAAAAGAAAGAGCCACAGAGGTGTGGAAGAAGATAATAACCAGAAGTTATTATTAGCACTAGGTTAAGATGTGTAGGGTAACAATAAGAAGAAAGGAAAATCATATTATTGTTGCTGCAGTGAAGAAAAATAAGTGTCAAAAGGAAGATAAGTTTGAAAATACAACCATGAAAGCCTTTCAGTTACTTTATTGATATAGAAATATTTTCTCCACTCTTTCCAGCTGAGTGCTTCTTTGCAGGGATTTTTTTTTTTTTTAATACAAGTGTTCAGGCAATAAACGTGACACGCAGCTCATGTCTGGAGGACTGTAAGACACCTCTGGATTTCGTAAAGTATGAAGTGATTGAATTCATAGCACCCCAAAATATAATAACCTGTAAAAATTCCATTTCCTGGAGTATCTTTACTTTGTAATAAAGAAGAAGTCAGGGAAAGCAAGCAAAATGTCAGACACCACAGAGTCTTAGTTATTTCTCCATTGGAACCCCAAAGCTGTAAATTCTCTATAAACAATAGAGAAAATAATACCTGTTTGTATTCGTAACCATTGCAAAGCATAAGATCAATAAATCAATATTCACTGCAGCATAACTATAAATTATAATTTCTATGCTTTGTGGTGATGTGTGTGTGTGTGTGTGTGTGTGTGTGTGTGTGTGTGTGTGATTTTCTTACTTTAATACTTGAGCAAAGACAGGAAGTTACATCTAGATAGAGCGGAGTAAAGTTTACTCTAACAAGGCAGGCTAAAAATATAGAAATCTGTAGTCACAGATACATTCTGAAAAAGCTGCTATGCGTATAGTAACTGTATTTTGTTAGACATACAGAGTTTCCATTTTTTTAATCTAGTTTTCTTGGCAATTGTCAGCTAGTTTTCCCATAATCAGAAAAACACAGCTTTGTTTGAACTGTGATATAAGAATGAGAAGAGCATTCTGATTCCCTCATTTTTAACTGGCTTTTGAGAAGCCACCCCAGAATTTTTTTCATGTCCATTCATCTTAACATTTATGGTCTAAAAAAAATTGTTATGTTTCTCATCAGAGATGAAATTAAAAGGGGAAGGTGGTTGGAAACTCAGAAATAATCTCCCAAGAGAAGTCAAATAATTATTTAAATTGTGCACAATTTCAAAGAAAAAATATAGAAAATTAAAACAAATCATCCCCAGAAATTGATTAAGAATGGGGACTGAGAAGAGAGTGGAACAAGCCTAGAACAGAAATGAAAGATCAATGGCCCGGTCAGCCAAAAAGCTTTAAAAAAAAAAAAAAAAAAAAAGCAAATCGTATAGTTATGGAAACTTAAATTGTGGAGCCAGATGTATGTATGAGTTCAAACCCCAACTCTGTCATTTGATAGAGGTATCTTTGGGCAATTACTCCTACTTATTCTTTCCAGACCTGTTTCCTCAACTGAAAACAGAAAATCCAGGACTACCTCACAGGTCTGTTAAAAGGATTAAGTGGGTTATTATAGTCAACGTACTTAAAATAGAAGTAAATCTCAAGACTAGGTATTTATATTCTTTATAAATTTGTGATTAAACAATAAATGAAGAATTTATCTTGAATACTACAAATGGGCTACAACATGAGTGGGTCTCAATTCTGTGAGACATCTAAGGGGATCTTCTTTACTGGGTATGCATCCTAGGTCTATAGAACTTGTGCCCATCTTTGTCTATTCAACTTTTTGGAATTTTTTGCAAGCCTACATATCAAATATAATGTTTAATATAAACAGTAATATTAAGTACATTACATTCCGCACAGATTTTTGAGGGGAATTTTCATGTCCAAAATTGAGAATTTTTTTTGTTTGATGAATTGCTTCTGTAATTTGCATTACAATTATAGCTAGCGTAAAAATATTGTCCTTTAGAAGTAATTTTGAAGGATCTTTATTCAAGTTTACATAGAAGGCCAGTATCATTTTACTTTTCATACTTGCGATGTCTTGAATCTAATATTAAAGTTAGGTGGCTTTATAGAGCAGCACTTGTTCTGATTTTTATCAATACTTGTGAATAATTGCATAAATACTAAATGTTATGTTCCCTTAAGTACTATGCTTTGTATCTCTGCTGGATACTTTATATACATCATTTTTAATCCTTATAAAATCTTTTTATGTAGTTTTAATTATGAAAGTGAGGTCCAAGGAAGATAAATGATTTACCCTAACTGTATAATACTTATCCAACAGCAGGAGTATGAGGAAGCCAATGGTTAATCCAAAAGCAACACCTAAAAATGTTGTAAACTACAAAGTGTTGTGCAATATTAATTACTATTATTCTATCAGAGATAACAAAATTAATATATAGTTATTTTAATGTCTATTTTGTTGCTCATTACAATGCTAATTTCATGTGGTTTATTTATGTGGTTTAAATGGATATCTTTTATTGTATTGATAACTTAGACTCAGACAATTCATATGGCTTTCCCATAGATGTATAAACACAATTGCTGGAATATGAAACTACATCTTCAATGCTAATTATTTTTGCACTTAAATCTTATACTAATTTCTTATATTTAATACTTATACTTTTTATTGGTTTGCTATCCAAATGAAACAAATATAATGTAAATGTCACATCTAAATTTGTATGAAGTAAAATGAAGAAGATTAAGGAGTCTGAGTTTATGTAGGAAAACAGTAAAACCACTTTATTTTAAAGCAAAAATGGACTTACAGACCTGCTTCTCCAATTCTGTTCATTTAAGGAGTTCAAATTCTATACAGTTAACACATAGATAATTTCACAATTCTTTGTACTCTGTACAGAAAAGAGAGAGAGAGAGAGAGAGATCTAAAGCCTAATTTTGCTCTCAAGGACTTTGTGATCTAACTAGAAAGAAAAAAATTAAATCATGTGAATTAACCACTAAGCAGTAAAATACAATTACTAAGTAACTTTGGTTTTTGGGTTTTAGACAGTTACAGATCAAAAGAGGACAGACAAAATAGGATATTTGTATGAAGGGCTGAACTCGCATCTAGAACTGAGAGATGATATGAAAGTTCAAGACCGGGGTGGCTGGGTGGTGGCTCAGTTGGGTAAGCATCTGACTCGATTTGGTTCAGGTCATGATCTCATGGTGAGATCGAGCCTGTGATGACAGTGTGGAGCGTGTTTGGGATTCTCTCTCTCCCTGCCCCTTCTCCACTCATGGTGTTTTTGTTTTGTTTTGTTTTGTTTTCTCTTACTCTCTCAAAATAAGTAAGTAAACTTTAAACAATAATTTTAAATTTAAAAAATAAAATAAAAAAATAAAAGTTCAAGACCAATACGACAGTTTTGGTTTCTTTTTTTTTTTTTTAACGTTTATTTATTTTTGAGACAGAGAGAGACACAGCATAAATGGGGGAGGGTCAGAGAGAGGGAGTACAGAATCTGAAACAGGTTCCAGGCTCTGAGCCATCAGCACAGAGCCTGACCCAGGGCTTGAACTCACGAACCGCAAGATCACGACCTGAGCCGAAGTTGGACGCTTAACTGACTGAGCCACCCAAGCACCCCACGACAGTTTTGGTTTCAAGATTATGTTTGATTCCTCACTGTGCTTGTGCACTGGAAATTGTCATTTGCACACTCAGAGGATAATTCACCCGAGTATGAAAAATACTAATACAGAATTTAGCATGCTGGTACAAATCAACCTATGGACTACAAGGAATATGAAGAAAATAGTGTGCAAATTTGATAGCTTTTCAAAATATATCACCCTAACATATATGGAGCAAATTATGATATATTAATTAAAATAATTTATTTATATTTGTGTTTATTTTTTGAATCATAATGTATATAAAGTTCAACATGGATATTATATTTAAAACCTTTAGTAAACATGTCTTTTTTTCCTAAATGTTTATTTATTTTTGAGAGAGAGAGAGAGGCAGAGAGACAGGTAGTCAGAGAATCCCAACAGGCTGTCAGTGCAGATGCTGAGGCGGCTAGAACTCAGGAACTGTGAGATCATGACCTGAGCTGAAATCAAGAGTCAGATGCTTAATTGACTGAACCACCCAGGAACCCCAGTAAAAATTTCTTGATTAGCACCTGTGTACAGCAATAATTGTAAAAAATTGTACATTTTAAAAGATAAACAAAATATGACAATTGTTCTTGACTCTATAGTTCTCACCAATTAAACAAATGACCAAGCAAAACCTTGTAGCACATGAAAATGTTTGTTAAGTTAATAATGGGAAACATGTGGAAATATGAGATGAATCATATGAACAATTTTATACAAATTGTGAATGTGATTTGTTTTCTATAAAATTTTATGTTCAACAACCATCTTAATTGTAAGGAAATTATGAGAAGAAATAAAAACATCTTTTAAAAATAGGCATTTATTTACCATTTTGACTTAGTTTATTCCTTCCTGTCGATTCCAATTTCCAACTAGTTATCATTTATCTTCTGCCTAAAGGACATTCTTTTGAATTTCTTACAGTGTAGGCTTGTGGATAATGATTTTTTCACTTTTCATTTACCTGAAGAGTATCTTAAATTCACCCTTTAAAAATATTTCTGTTCAATGTTAGTTGGGTTGTTTTTCTTTTATCAATCTAAAATTTTTCTTACATTGTATTCTTCCTACAATTATCTTTTAGGAGAAGCCTGTAATTTTTCTTAATCATGTTCCTCTATGTGTAAAGTGATTTTTTTTCCCACAGCTACATATAAATTTTTCTCTTTAAATGCAGCATTTTGACTACGCGTGTAGTTCTCTTTTTGCTTATTCTGCTGGCCTCCTCAGAGGTATAAGTGTGTACTTCATATAAAATATGGGAAGTCTGTGCTGATATGTGTATACCTATATATCTATATCTATATCACACTCTTTTCCTCAAGGACTCTAATTACACTTATTTTAAATCATTTGACATTGGCACAACAGAGGCTTGAAGTTTTCATCATTTTATTTTACTTTTTTCTCTTCTGTGACTTTCAAAGTGGGTCTTCTGTATTGCTATGTCTAAAAATGCGTTCTTTATGCAGTCTCTCATATGATACAATATCCTGTCTAGGAGGTTGCATAATTTTGCTCGGATTCTTTTTCAGTTTCCATTTCTATACCAATATTATGTTCACTTATTAATATGTTGCTATTTTCTTTTAATATATCAGAATAGGTTTATTAGCTTTTAAATAAAATAAAGTTTTAAGTAACAGCTTTACTTGCTTTTAAACAGCTTTAAGAAATAGCTGCTTTAGAATCATTATTGCTAAATCAAATATTAGATTATCATGAATTAATTTTTTTTCTTTCCTCTATTTCCTCCTCCTCCTCTTCCATCTCCATTTTCCTCCTCTGTTTCTTCTTCTTTAGCTGTGGACTGCATTTCCTGCTTATTTCGATCCCCCAAATTTTTTATTAATTTTGGACATTAGGGAGATTATACCTTGGAGACAGTGGATTCTTGATTTGGAAAGGATTTGAATTATTTTCTTATCACCCTGAACGTGGGTAGTTTTGATTTAATACCTTGTGAATGGAGATCTATGGAAAGCTCAAAGTGTTTGGCTAGCCCTGTAGTTCGGCAGTACACAGCTTCCAAACTTTATTTCCCAGTGAATCTTGTCAGAGTTTGCCTTTAGGCTTTATAGAGGTAAGGCTAGGGTAGATGTCCATAGCATGGGTTCATACTGCCAGTACTCCAGGTGTCCCAGGTGGATGTTAGAGATGTTAACAACAGGTTGATCAGGTCTTGCTATGACCGAAAGGCAAGCACTCTAATAATCTGCTATACTGCTCTTCCCTGATACTGCTCAGCCACTACTTTCTCTGGTCCAGCAATAAAGCACAGAGAGGTTATCTAACAATCTTTGGGTGGTCTTATTCTGTATGCACTCTATAGAACTGCCCTCAACCATAAATTTATACTGAATTTGCAAACAGACTGTCCAGAGAGTTTGCACCCCCTCTGTCCAATTCTGTCTTTCCCATGCCTCATCACACAAATTCTAGTTGCTCTATTTGCCAACTCTGAAATCTGCCTCCTTACAGTACTTTGTAAAAACTCCAATTCTCTCTACCATATTGGAAAATTGTTCCCAGCAGTGAGTTGGTAGGGCTCTAGTCCTGAAGATACCAAAGGAAAACACACACACACAACAACAACAACAACACCCCACATTGTTCTTGGAATATAGGGAATTTACTAATGTAAAAAGAGAGCTTCTTCCAAGGAGATATAACTATAAAAAGCACCACTACCAGTACTCAGTATCAAGTATGTAAGGGCAATGACTACAATGACCTATCTCTTCTTCTAAACTGTCATCTCCTGCTGGCACATTGTCAAAATCAAATGGAAGCAGGAGGGCTGGAGGGCAAGAGCTGGAGATGTAATCTATGACCAGGCTCTTAAGACAAAAAGTAGTACAGGGGAAGTGGTAAAGAGATTTGAGTAGAATAAAAGAACAATTAGCATACAGACATTTCTGAATTCAGGGCAATAAATCATTTCAAATTTATAATAGAAATATAATTATTCACATAGTTATGTAATCATTCTGTGTGTAATCACTGCAAAAATTATATAAGAAAATCTTATTACCTTGAACAATAGCACTGTGTGCATATATATATATATATATATGTATATGTATAAATATATGGCTCAATGTCATTGAAAGGAATATAAACTGATATTTATGTAGATTTTACAAATATTCTAGAGCTGGAATAAGTTTGAGGATTTTGAAGAAGGTAGATTTAAAGTTAGGTAGGCATAGCTGGTATAGTTTTTAGAAGGTGAAACAATAGTCATCTTTTCTAATTTTCTGGTGGTTACATATGTACTACTGCTAATCCTCACAGGAATTCTCTAAGCTGGGTATTATTATCATTCTTAATTTATAGGACAGGACATTGAGTCTCAGAAAGACTAAATTCCACAAGATCACATAGCTGTTAAGTGATAAAGGCCAATTATCTGTAAATCCAAAGTTTACTTTCTTAACAGTACTGAGTGTGAAAGGCAATAAAGATAGCGAGATGAATGATGTGAGAGACATTTCACTTAAGGAGGAAAGGAATCATATAAACTAAAAGTCAATATTAAAATGTAATCAGAAGATTTATGGAACAATGTGGAGAGAACGGGTCTTTATGAAGTTTTTGGATTATTCAACGCATTGGAATTGTTCCAAAATGCATTAAGTTGAGAGAACATATGATTCATAGGATATTATTACTTATAATTAATATCCATTTTAGTGGCTAAGGTTCATAAGACAATTAAGGTATTAGTAACAGGAAAATATGATGAAAAGCATCATATTAATGGACTATTTTTTTAAACTTTCCTTCAGTCCAAAGAAAAAAAGGTATAATGCATAAACCATTAGAGGTAGAATGTGACATCTGTGGCCAATGTCTAATAAAACCCAGTTTCTGAAAGCTTAAACTGACAATACTAATAATCTTAACATGATATCTTATCTGACTATAATGCTTGATAACTAAAGTTACCCTTCCTCTTCAATATTTTTGTGCTAATCAGATCAATTTAAAAGTCATTTATATTATAATTTCATTGGAATTTTTTCCTGACCTTAACTTTAAAATAATGTCCTGATGAACTCTTTAGAAGTCCACATGATGATTTAGAAATAATTCAGTTTTCATGATTTTCAGTGGGAATATTCTCTTACAGTAGTAACTCTTTGCTTTTGAAAATGCATCAGTCGGGGCGCCTGGGTGGTGCAGTCGGTTAAGCGTCCGACTTCAGCCAGGTCACGATCTCGCGGTCCGTGAGTTCGAGCCCCGCGTCAGGCTCTGGGCTGATGGCTCAGAGCCTGGAGCCTGTTTCCGATTCTGTGTCTCCCTCTCTCTCTGCCCCTCCCCCGTTCATGCTATGTCTCTCTCTGTCTCAAAAATAAATAAACATTGAAAAAAAAATTAAAAAAAAAAAAAGAAAATGCATCAGTCATGTACTGAAGCTAGGAAGCAACAGGAGACCATCGATTTCCGCACTTTGACATTACAGGCTAATGTTTACATGAAACCTGATAATATTTGTCTAAGACAATTTCATTTGCCTGATTAATACAGTTTCCTTCATTGCTTACATCTAATTTCAAGAGGCATATTCTGTCTCTAAATGTTCTTTTATCACTGATTCATTTATCCCATTTTTCTTCTTGATGTTTTTCCTTTAGAATCTTTCAAATAACTACTGGAAATATTTTGGCTACTTCACAAGTCTGATAGTTCCATTATTATGGAAAATGGTGATACTCTAGATAATCCCATACTAACTGGACAAACGAACACATGGATGTTACAATATAAAAGTCCAAAGGACACAGGAAAGCAAAATTACATATTTCTTTCTTACCGTCAAGAATCAAATGAATGGATATTTTGGATATGTACATAATTGGATATTTTGAATAGCGAAATTTGGAATGTAACTGCCATCTACAACATACTGGTGATTGATACACTTTAGAAACTATGCCTTGGAGAATCTCATACTTTACCTTAAACTTAAAGTATATATTTATCTGGTATTAGCAAAAATCTAAAATAAAATGAAATGTCAAATAACAAGTTTGATTCATTGAAAAACTGACTTAGATTTGAATATTTCTTTATTTTCCCTGTTCCCTAAATTTTAGATAGCTTTCCAAGGACTCCTTTTATAGTACTTATCATATATGTTTGTAAATTATTTATTTATGTCTATTTTTACCATTAGCTTCTAAAGCTTAAGATGTGAAACACTGTTATAAAGTTTTTGTGAAAATCTAATGCCCACTATAGTGTTTGGCACCTAGTCCATGTTCCATGAATAGTACCTTAAACTATTGATTTCTCTGTTGTTTCTGTCCAAACAAAATTGTTTTTGTCCAAACAAAACTGTGATTTGTTGCCCGAACAACACTGTAATTTGTTTTTGCCCAAACAAAACAGTTGATTATTGTAATATAGTTTTGACATTGGGATTTAGAATGAAAAATCATGTTGGTTGAAAGGATGTTGACACAGTAGTTGTGTGACAGAGAATAAAGATGAATAAGTTATAATTAATGGTAAAGCATCACAAAACAACTTCTACTCCTAACTCTGGTGGAATAGCTTGTATTACACCAAACGTCTCATCAAAAACGATTATAAAAAAAATAGATAAAACTCAAAAATAAGTCAAGCACACAAAAAGTATTTGTTTCTAGAATTAAGTTAATACTGGAGGGGCGCCTGGTGGTTCAGTAGGTTAACCAATTGGCTCTTAGTTTCAGCTCCGGTCATGATCTCAGGATTCATAGGTTCAAGCCCTGCCTCAGGTTCCATGCTGACAGCGTGGGGCCTTCTTGGGATTGTCTCTCTCTCTCTCTCTCTCGCTCTCTCTCTCTCTCTCTCTCTGACCCTCCCTTTCACTCTCTCTCTCTCTCAAAAACAAATTAACTTTTAAATATATACATAAATACTGCAGAAAATTATTCATGTAAAAGAAAAATAAACCTAGAAGAAAAGACTGAAATGATGAAAAAAAAGTAAATATGTAAGTAAATGTAAATGAATGTTGACTGATTAAGACCCTAAAATTGTCTTTTGGGTGTTTATAATATATGTATAATTAAAGTCTACAAAAATAATAGTGAAAATATCAAGGGATGGGGGGAGTTATAATGTTCTATTGTCCTTGCATTGTGATAAGAAAGTGATAAGGCTACTAATTTATAATGTACTCTAATAATTAAGGATACATATTATGTTCTCTAGGGTTACTGCTAACAATATAAAATTGAGCTAATACAGAGAAAAAATAATAGAAATACTTCATTAATATAAAAGAAGGCAAAAAGGGAGAATAAAAGGGACAAATAATAAAAGATGGAACAAACAGAAAACAAACACATAATTATAGTGAATTAAAAAATAATGACTCCCATTTAGAAGTAAAGACAATCACATACGTTTAAAAAACTCAAACCCTAAATGCTATTTATAAGAAATCCATCTAGACTGTATACTGTAATAATTGTAAGTGTAGACACTAATGTATAAATAACTGAATGCATCCATACTAATGTTAGATGAAGTAGACTTTGTGACACGACCATTGGTGGGTCTAGAGAAAATCATCTCATAATGGTAGACAGGTAAATGCACTGGGATCACATTATCATTTTAACTATATTTATCTAAAAATTTACTGCCCAAATATATGGGGAAAAAAGCGAAATAGAGGCTAAAAACAGAAAGTAAATTCATGAGAGTAATAGAGATTTCAGTAACAATTAAAAATTTGACACAATTGGTATACATTCACCCAATAAATGAAGAACACTCATCCATTACAAGTCTACAAAGAAATTTACCAATAACAGGTTATATTTTCTTCCTTTAAGAAAGGCAGACATTTCAGCATTAACATTTGATGTTCTGAGATAAAAGCTGTCCTCCTACTCTGAAAATAATAAATTTTTTTCATGTGTTTTAATAGTTAAATTATGTAATGGAGCATCATGACTAAAGATGATAATTGTAGTAATAAATAAGAGGAAGAGGAAAAGAAAAGAAGTACTAACACATAATATTCACTATGCTTAAAATATGTTTTAAAGACATTTGCAGTTGTTAACATGCTTAATCTTTAAAACAATTCCTCATTATCCCACTTTATAATTAAAAGAAACTGGCACACAATAAGATTAAGTAATTTGCACAAAAGGGATGCTAAACTGTGAAATCAGGATGTCTAGCTTCAGAATCTAAGACTCCCTGAAAAACTGGAATTTTCAATGAAAGTATAAATTACATTTTAAAGTTTAATTGAAGAGACAGATACAGACAAGAAAATCCCAATAAATTCATATTTTAGAGAATGTATAATAAAAATACAGTGATATTGTAGAGAAATAAAACAGCTTGCAAATTTTAATTTTTTAATAAATCTTTCTAACTTTCGTATCTCTACTGTAATAATATTGCATAGACACTACCCAAACCAAAAAGCTGTATCAGTGGTTGATAATCATATAACCTAAAATTTTTTTGTTTATTTTTGAGAGAGAAAGAGAGCGAGCACAAGTGGGGGAAGGGCAGAGAGAGAGGGAGACACAGAATCCGAAGCAGGCTCCAAGGCTCTGAGATGTCAGCACAGAGCCCAATGCAGGGCTCGAACCCACGAACCGTGAAATCATAACCTAAGCCAAAGGCAGACACAACTGACTGAGCCACCCAGGTGCCCAAATAATCATATAACTTAAAATAAAATTATTTTTACTATAATTAAATATACTTTTCAATAATATGAATTTTATTTATTTTTAATTTTTTGAATATAGCTGGCACACAGTGTTATATTAGTTTCATGTGTACAACATAATTCAACTTCTCTATATGTTATGCTAACGCTCACCACAAGTGCAGCTACCATTTGTCACCATATGTCGCTATTACAATAACATTGACTGTATTCCCTATGTAGTACCTTTTATTATTAAGTTGTTTAGTTATTGTTTATTTAGTCTATAACTGGAAGCCTCTATCTCCCACCCCACCCATTTTGCCCATCCCTCAACCCCCTCCCTTCTGGCAACCATCAATTTGTTCTCTGTATTTACAGGCCTGATTCTACTTTTTTGTTTGTTTACTCATTTATTTTGGTTTTTAGATTCCTCACATGAGTGAAATACTATGGTGTTTGTCTTTCTCAGTCTGATTTATTTCACTTAGCATAATACCCTCTAGGTGTCACTATTTGTAGATGACATGGTGTACATGGAAAACTCTAAAGACTCCACCAAAAAACTATTGAAGTAATAAATGAATTCAGTGAAATTGCAGGACACAAAATTCATACCCAGAAATCAGTTGTGTTTCTATAAACTAATAATAAAGTAGCACAAAGAGAAATTAAGAAAACAATTTTATTTACAATTGCATCAAAAAGAATACAATACCTAGGAATAAACTTATCCAGGGAAATGAAAGACCTGTACTATGAAAGCCATAAAATATTAATGAAAGAAATTGAAGATGACACAAATGATGGGAAAGATATTCCATGCTCACAGATTGAAAGAATGGATATTTTAAAATGTCTACACTAACCAAAGCAATCTACAGATTCAAAGAATTCCATATCAAAATGCCAATAGCATTTTTTCATAGAACTAGAACAAATCATACTAAAATTTGTATGGAACCACAAAAGATCCCAAATAGCCAAAGAAACCTTGAGAAAGAAAAACAAAGCTGGAGGTATCACAATTTGAGATTTAAAGATACATTACAAAGCTCTAATCAAAATAGATTAGACACAAAATAGATTAGGCACAAAAATAAACACATAGATCAATGGAACAGAACAGAGTGTCAAACAACAAACCCACACTTATACTGTCAACTAATTTATGACAAAGGAGGCAAGAATATACAGTGGATAAAAGACAGTCTCTTCAATAAACTGGGAAACTCTAGGAAAACTGGACAGCTACATGCAAAAAGAAAAAAAAAAGAATCTGGACCACTTTCTAACCACATTCACAAAAATAAACTCAAAATGGATTAAACACCTAAATGTAAGACTTGAAAGTATAAAAATCTTACAAGGAAACACAGGCAGTAATTTCTCTGACATTAGCTGCAGCAACATTTTTCTACACATTTCCTAAGGCAAGGGAAACAAAAGCGAAAATAAACTATTGGGACTACATGAATATAAAAATCTTCTGCACAGTAGAGGAAAACATCAACAAAACAAAAAGGCCATGTACTGAGTGGGAGAAGATATTTGCAAATGATATATCCAATAAGAGATTAATATCCAAAAAATGTAAAGGACTTAATCAATTTAGCACCAAAAAATAATCTGATTTAAAAATGGGCAGAGGACCTGAATAGACATTTTTCCAAGTAAGACAACCAGATGGCCAACAGACACATGAAAAGATGCTCAACGTCACTCATCATCGGGGGAATGCAAATCAAAACCACCTCAATGAGATATCATCTTACACCTGTCAGAATGGCTTAAAAAGCAAAGAGAGAAAGAGAGAGAGACAAGAAATAACAAGTGTTGGTAAGGATATGGCGAAAAGGGAACCCTTGTGCACTGTTGCTGAGAATGTAAATTGATACAGCCACTGTGGAAAACAGTACGGAGATTACTCAAAATTTTAAAAATAGAAACCCTGTATGATCCAGTAATTCCACAACTGGAATTTACTCAAAGAAAACCAAAACACTAATTCTTATCCACCCCTACATTTATTGCAGCATTATCTGCAATAACCAAGTTATGGAAGCAACCTATGGAAAAGTAAGATACGCGTGCGCACACACACACACACACACACACACACTCACACAGGAATATTGTGCAGCCATGAAAATGATGTGGTCTTGCCAGTTAAACACATTTTTAATATTTGTTACATCTATTGTTGTCCTTTGCTGTATCTAAAAAAAAGTTGGTTCTTTAGATCTCCTAATTCATTTGAACATGTGTCATATATTATACACCTTCCAAGAGAAAACAGTGAAAGGAAGTACATGTGGAAAAATAAAATGATAATCATAGAGTTTAGAAAAAGAGAGAACAATTGCATAAAGGGATCCTCTCTGTTTGTAATGGCTTGACCTTGATATTAAAGGATCTGGATTTCCACACCCACCTCATAGAACAGGGTTCTTCACTGCTTCCTGCTGGGGTGGTGCAGGTAAAGGGGAGGTAAAGGGGAGGACTAGGGTAGGTAAGGAAGTTCAGCATCACATATTTCTACTACTACTACTCCCTTAGTTATTAATGGGCAGATCAGAAAATAGATTTCTCTTTCCAGCAGATTGTACTGAGGTACTACCCACAAGCACTTTCCTAGCTGGGACAGTCTCAGAAGAAGCCAGTTAAAGAGAAGATTTAAATAAGAATCAGAATCTCATAACATAAATGAAATTATCCAGGTTGCAAGAAAAAAAATCTTTTATTTTCCAAAAGCCAACAAGATCTCATACTGAATGAAAAAAAGCAATGAATACCAACACCACATGACAGAGATTTTAGAATTATCTGACAAATATTTTAAAGCAGTCACAATAAGGGGCACCTGGGTGGCTCAGGGAGTTAAGCATCTGACTCTTTGTTTCAGCTCAGGTCATTACCTCACTGTTGGTTCCTTGGTTGGAGTCTCACTTCAGGCTCCGCGCTGGCAGTGCAGAGGCTGCTTCAGATTCTATCTGCCCCTCCCCCACTCACACTGTCTGTTTCTCTCAAAATAAATAAATACACTTAAAAAAATAAAGCCACAATAAAAAATTTCAACAAACAATGCAAATAGTTAAAACATAAAAAATTTAAGTGTCAGTAAATAAAAGTCTCAACAAAGAAATAAAACATAAAAAGAAGAGTCAAATAAAAATGTCACACACAAAAAAGTACAGTAACTGAAATGAAAAGATCAATGGGTAGGCTCAGAGAATGGAGGGAACAGAGAAAAAACAAAACAAAACAAAACAACAACAACAAAACAAGAAACTGAAGTAGAAAAAATTTACCTAAGCTAAACAACAGAAGGAAAGTAGACTAAAAAAACTAAAAATGAACAGAGTACCAAGGACCTGTGGGAATAAAATAAAGGATCTAGCATGTGTCACTGGAGTCATGAAAGGAGAGAGAATAGGGCTAAGGAAATACTTTAAGGAAATAATGACTAAAAATTTCCCAAATTTGGAAAGAGACATACACCTACAGGTTAAAAAGCTAAGTAAACCCCTAACTGGATGGGCACAAAGAAATTCATACCGTGTACATTATATTTAAACTGAAGACAGGTCTTGTAGGCAGCTAGTGAAAAAGGACACCTTGCCTATGGGTGAAAGTTAGCAAGTGTAGGAAAGAACTCAAAAGTATCCACTAATGAGATGTAATCAACACTTAGACAAGGTTCTATTCACAACAATGGAACACATTTTTTTTTCAAATATCCAAGGAACATATATTAAGGTAGATTATATCCTGGGCAATAAAACTTAAACAAATTTGAACTAAAATCATCTAGAGTATGTTCTCTGATTACAATGGAGTCAAACTAGAAATCACTATCAAACTTAACAGAAAATCCCCAAACATTTGAAAACTAAACAATGTATGTCTATAATAGCCATGGCTTGAAAAGGAAAATTCAAAGGAAATTTAAAAATACATTAAACTGAAAAAAAATGAACAGACATATCAAAATGTGTGAGATACAGCTAAGGTAGTACTGAGAAACATACTATCAAAGGCATGCATTTGGAAAAGAGAAAAGTCTCAACTTAATAATATATACTCCCATGTTAACAACAAAGAAAAAGAAAAAAGCTAAATTAAAAACAAATGGAAGAAAGTAAATAATAAAATGAAAGGTGAAAATCTGAAAACAGAGTAGAGAAAGTAATAGAGAAAAAACAAATCAATGAAACAAAATTCTGGTTCTTTGAAAAGATCAATGGAATTGGCAAAGCACTGGCAAGACTGACAAAGAAAACATGAGAAAGAAACACAAATTATTAGTATTAGGAATACAACAGGGGATATACTACAGACCATACCGACATCAAAAGGAGAATAAGGGCATACTATGAACAACTCCACATACATGGATTTGACAACTTAGAATTCACTCATTACTTAAACACACACAGCTGCCCACCCAGCCATGCATACGCGCGCGCGCACACACACACACACACACACACTCACTCACAGACTTCACCTGATATGAAATATTTACTGGTAGTGGGGCAGGTACTAAGTAAGACAGTATTAAAATTTTTAATGTTTAAAATAAAATTAAAAATAGAACTCAAAAAATCAAAAATAGAACTACAATATAATCCAACCATCCCAATTCTGGTATTTATCCAGAATAATTAAAATCAGGATCTCAAAGAGATATTTGCACTCCTATATTCATTGCAACTTTATTCATGGTAGCCAAGAAATGGAAACAATCTGAATTTCCATTGAAGGGTACATGGATACAGAAAATGAGCTATGTATTTACCAAGGAAATCAGCTTTAAAAAAAATAAGGAAATCCTGTCATACACTACAACATGGATGAACCTTGAGGACACTTTAAGTGAAATAGTTTAGTCACAGAAGGGCACATACTGCATATATCTACTTATGTGAGGTATCTTAAATAGTCCAATTCCTGCAGAAGAAAGTAGCATGGTGTAAAGATGGGTAAATTAAGATTTATTTTCCACTGGGTATAGTGTTTCGTTCATGCAAGACGAAAAAGTTCTAGAGATCTGCTTGTTGTACAGCATTGTGCTGCAGTTAGCAATACTGTACACTTCAAAATTGATAAGAGGATAGACTTCATATTATGTGTTACTTATCATAATAAAAAAAAGGTTAATCGCTACCATTAAGTTCTTTACTTTACAAGCTTTATCATACAAATGCTGTGTGTCAATAAAATTGTGAACTCTAGGTGATAAAAAAAAAAAGTCATTCGATATAATTGGGCACAAGAGCCCAATTGCAGTAGATAAACACAAGTGTGGAAAAAAATGAAAGGTAAACACAAGTGTGTTTCTTGTAATGCCACAGATCTTGGTTAGCATAAAAGAAAACAAAATAAATTTTAAAATATTATAAAATACTGTAGAATTATTATAGTTTCTATCTGTACAAAAAAGGTAAAGTATGAACATGAAAGAATAACGGGTGAACAGTTTAAAAATATGTATTCTTTTTTTAAAATATAATTTATCATCAAGTTGGCTAACATACAGTGTAACAGCGTGCTCTTGGTTTGGGGGGTAGATTCCCGTGATTCATTGCTTACATACAACACCCAGTGCTCATCCCAAGTGCCCTTCTCAAATAAACTCAAAATGGATGAAAGACCTAAACGTGAGACAGGAAACCATCAAAACCCTAGAGAAGAAAACAGGCAACAACCTCTTAGACCTCAGCAGCAGCAATTTCTTGCTCGGCCTGTCTCCAAAGGCAAGGAAAATAAAAGCAAGAATCAACTATTGGTACCTCATCAAGATAAAAACTTCTGCATTGCAAAGGAAACAATCAACAAAACTAAAAGGCAACCAACTGAGTGGGAAAAGATATTTACGAATGACATATCAGATAAAGGGTTAGTATCCAAAATATAAAAAATTTCCCAAACTCAACACCCAAAAAACAAATAATCCAGTGAAGAAATGGGCAGAAGACATGAATACACATTTTTCTAAAGAAGACATCCAGATGGCCACCAGATATATGAAAAGATGCTCAAAAATCTGTATTCTTAACCAAATTCTTGCTGACTATGTGACCCAAATCATGTAAATTTTAGTTATTTTTCAAGTATAAACTGACTCTTTAAGTGGAAAGTTAAGGTGTGAAAAATACAACATAAGGCATTCAGAATCTGTTGAAGACTGAATCTATAGAATGTTGCAATGTCAATTTTTGAGATGGGTTTTCCATAAACATGTACTGAATTATCTAGATTAAGTTTTGTTTCCATATATTCTCACAGCAGTTAAGTTCTTATCCCAAACATAGCACTTACCATATTCTATAATAATAATGATCTGCATTTCCATGCTGTCTCATGTTGCAGTTTGTCCGTTCCTTGAAGACAGGCTAGAATAATGTCCTTTTAATCATTTTATCCCTAAGGCATGACATATACGATGAATAGATGAGCAGAAGTTGAAGAAATATCATCAAAGCTTCACATGTACTATAAACAGCAAAAAGGAGTTGTGAAATTATGAGAGCAATGAGCTATAATGAATAATCAAAGTAATTTCATTTAGAAATGTATATATGAAAGGCAAATATGGATTACCAATGGATAACCAGAGAGCTAAGCAATTGTATCCTAAAATACAACTAAAAATAGTACAGCATCCATTAAAAATAAGTGAAGGATATGGAAAGGTAATTAATAAAAGAATTATGAATGAATGAGAAGCAAAGAACAAGATATTTGATATATAGTTACCAGAAGAAATGCAAATAAAATAATAAGATAATTTTTTTTTGCCTTGTAAAAAATCTAGTGTTGTCAAAATTGAAGCTAGAAGTTGAAAATACTTCATAACCTGGTGACAGCAGTAGAAATTTTCACATTCATGGAGGATAGTTTGGATGCGTCTACCTAAATTTAAAATCCAGCACTCCCATTTCTGGAATTCTATCTTAAGTATATATCACACATGTGCACTAGGATATGCATCCAAAGTTGTTCTTTGTGCCTTTGAAACCACAAAGACTAAAGCTGCCAATAAGAGATACATTAAATACATTAAAGTACAGGCATACCATATGCCATATAGCTATGTCATCATTAAGAAAGATTGTAGAAGTATACACGTATACAATACAAGTATACTTATATTCCAGAAGATTATAAGTGATACTGTATAGATATAAGCAAAAAGATTCAGAAAATTATGCAGAATATGACTGACTCAATTTGTTATATATATATGGCATAGAAATATGCATATATCTGCATTTGCCCAGAAATGGTCTAGAAAGATACACACTAAGCTGATTTGGGGGGGGGGGGGGGGATGGAGGGTGGAAATTATAAACATATTGTTGGCAAATGCACTTCATTATTTTGAATCATGTGGTGTTTAATCAAACGTAGAAACAAAAATGAAAATAAAATGAAGAACACAGATAAAAATTAAAAATAGGTGTAATTCTTAATTTGCCTCAAGAAAAGGAAAGGAAAGGAACTGAAATGTATGAATCAGCAGGGACTTGGAGAATTAGTGGACAAAGCTGAGCATGTTATTTCAGGACATATGTCCTTTTTCTAAAACCATCAGGGTTATGGGGCTTGAGAATACATAAAACAGCCCATAGATCAGATTGTAGCTAAAGGGATTCATGATTGCATTTAGTTATGAAGTTCAAATTGGAAGCTGTTCAGGCAGAAAACTAATAGAAATGGGTGATAGCTAATTAACCTAAGGCTTCAAAGTAATTGCTCTGCAAGAAGCAATTTAGAAGGGACCTTACTCCTTTTTTTTTTTTATTTTTGAAAATCATAAAATGCCCTATTTGACTTTTGGTGCATGAGCAAAAATATATGTATACACACAAATATTGATTTTTTAAAAACCTCTACCTTATCCAACTTCTTTTAAAAGTCAAAAAAAAATCCCAAGAAAAGTACTTTGTATCAATACTGAATATCCCAGGTTTAAGACTTAGCCATGAATGGAGATAATCAGAGTAGATTCCTGAAGTAAATATGGGTAGGAGGATAGAGTTATACTGATTAATCCCTCCCTGAGCCTCACCACTAGAAGTCAGTAGAACCAGCTACTCTAAAGCATACTTGTTTGGTAGAGAAGTAGATCCCCTAGCAAAAGCAAGGTGCACTTGTGAAAAGACTGAGGAACGGGGTGCCTAAGTGGCTCAGTCGATTGAATGTCTAACTCTTGATTTCGGATCATCTCATGATCTCATGGTTTGTGGTTTTCAGCCCCATGTTGCTCTGTTCTGACAGCGCAGAGCCTATTTGGCATTCTCTGTCTCCCTTTTTCCGCCCCTCCCCTGCTGACTCTTTCTCTCTCAAAATAAATAAGTAAACATTAAAAAAAAACTCAAGAGAAAAAAAAGTGAGGAATGAATGTACACCATCCCAAATCAGTCCCTGTCTGCCACAATCTACAACTCTGGCTTCCTATCTTTCATGCGTGTTTCCTCTTATTTTTCAAAAATATCCAGACCTGTATATCATATACAGACCTGTATATCATATACATATTCCTTCTCAGAGAGAGGAGCCCCAAATTTCCTGTATTTCTATATACAGTTCCAAATACATACACTTTGGGTACTACAGTGTTCTCTCCCCCAAATTAGCTCAGTGTCTTGGACTTACAGCTTCATGGCACATAAGCTTCATGTACAACCCACAGATTTGGAAATGACATCAAACCAAAGAATTCTTATCAGAACTTCTGCAACCATGGATCCAAGCTTTAATTGACTGAAGACTAGTCTAGATTCATTCTGGGGCCATCTTGTGCTAGCATTGTATAAATTTTAGAGTTAAACATTACCCAATATGACTACAGACTAGTACATATTAATAATTTCTTGAGAAACATATTCAGTTTTCTAGGTGTCTCCAAGAGTCAAGTTGTCAAAAATTTGTATCTTCCATAAAATTAGAACTCCTATAGAATTATAGAAGTTTTTAAGATGGCTGCTGTCTGTTGCCCAGGATTCAAATTTTCAATATATTTTCTCCCCAACATTAGGTTTCACTCAGATACGGTTAGCTAAGGATTGTGTCTAAACTTGAGCCAGCTATGCTGGTCAAAGATTGGATGATTACATAGAGTGTTTTTCTTTTTTAGATCTGAACCATTTATCCTCCTGGTACAAGGGTGGGAAGGATTTTCCTAAGGCACACTGGCTACATGCTAGAGATACGGACAGAAAAAAGCATGCTGGGGCACCTGGGTGGCTCAGTCGATCAAGTGTCCAACTTTGGCTCAAATCATGATATTGCGGTTCCTGAGTTCAAGCCCCACATCAGGCTCTCTGTTAGCACAAAGCCCGCTGAAGATCCTTTGCCCCCCACTTCTCTGCCCCTCTTCCAATCTCTCTCTCTCAAAAATAAACATTAAAAAAAAACTTAGCATGCTACACCAAGAAAAAGTGAAGTTAATTTTTTTTTTTAACGTTTATTTGTTTTTGAGACAGAGAAAGACAGAGCATGAACGGGGGAGGGTCAGAGAGAGGGAGACACAGAATCCGAAACAGGCTCCAGGCTCCGAGCTGTCAGCACAGAGCCCGACGCGGGGCTCGAACTCACGGACTGTGAGATCGTGACCTGAGCCGAAGTCAGCCGCTCAACCGACTGAGCCACCCAGGCGCCCCAAAGTGGAGTTAATTTTTAAGACCCAAAATGCATGCTAAAATCATTAAATTTTTAATGTTGTTTATAGTTTTCTAAAATTAGACTGGAAACTACTTCAGGGAAGGTATCATGTTCAAGACTTTGTTGGATCATGAAATGGAAAATGATGTGTGGAGAATTTTACTTCATTGACTGGTTTATAATTACTAGCCACAAGATGCAGATAAATGGCAAATTTTCTAATATTTTGTTTGTTATGTCTTATCTTTTTAAAAAATAAAATTAGGTAATTCACCTAGCTCTTGCCATTTACAAAATTATGGTAACATGGGTATTGGAAAAACAAAAGGCTTTTTCAAAATTATCTCCTGAATTGTTTGTGATTTATATAATATTAATATCTGTTTATTTGTCTTTTGTTGCAGGATTTATTTATACATGTGGTGGAACTTTAAAAGGGCTTAATGGCACTATAGAAAGCCCTGGTTTTCCATATGGATATCCAAATGGTGCAAACTGTACATGGGTAATAATAGCAGAAGAACGAAATAGAATACAAATTGTTTTTCAGTCATTTGCTCTAGAAGAAGAATATGACTACTTATCCTTATATGACGGACATCCTCATCCTACAAACTTTAGGACAAGGTTAGTGTGATTTGAATGGAAGAATGGAGGGAAAATATGTTATGGGTAAAATGTTATTTCACACAGGGTGCTTAACATTTGTGGTACAATTGTATGAAAGTCATATTCATTATTTAATTATTGTTAATTTGGAAATATATCATCTCATGAACAAATTAGTTCAGTATCTCTGACTTCATAATACTATATTAATATTATCTCTCAAAAAAGTGAATGTAAATTGAATTGTGACCTTTTTAGATTGGTTAAAGGTATTTTATTTTTGTTAAGTGCTTATTTTCAGGTGTCATTACTTATGGGCATAACTTTTGATAAAAGTGAAAGCATACCATGTAATGTGGCTACCCAATTTTAATATGCAATATGCATAAACACTTAAAAATTAATATTCATATAAAATACATTAATTTTATAAAGTATGTATGGTTTATAAAATCTAAATATCTGAAAATTCGACCCTTTAATGTCACCAACTGGGAAATTTACATTTGTCCATACAAAGGAAATTATTTATTTATAAGCTACTCGATAAAACAGGTGTGGACATAAGCTGGCACCCTGTCATTTAAGTGATTCTTCAAAATTTCTTTTTGAAAAATAAGAGTATCTAAATATGTGAGAAATTTTTGAGATCTTAGCAAAAACTCCTTTTAAATACAGATCAACTCTAATTCAACCAAGTTCAAACTACCAGATATTACATATCTCTTCTAGTCCTAGATTTTAACTAATGTGTGTAATTATGTTTAACTGTAGTAAACTGTTTTTGAACTTCTAATCCAAAATAATCTAAGTCAATAAACTCTAAGATTAGAGTCTTTACATACTTGGCTATGTTTGCACTCAGAATGATAGTTAAAAATGCCTCAGTTGTTTCAAACAGCATGACTATGCAAAGAAAAGGTCACTAAATTGGTTACTGATGAGGGTTTTGTTTGTTTGCTTTTTTCTATACATCCATTTACTGAGTATTTCCAATTGCTTCTTCCCTTTACACAAAGTCTTTTAATATCTGTTTAAGAATATACAGAAAAGCTGACATGTCTCACAGAGTTATTTCATCATCATGGCCAATATCATTAAAAACGCAATGCCTTCTGTTAATGACACAGCACTGAGTCACAATAGAAAGACAGCACTATGTACACTAGAGAGTGTGTGGGTGAGGCGGGTAGGTATCTGCTGTCATCTATATACATCCAATCAGATTACAGGCTAAAAGAGAGTAACAAAGGTAATTCTTAGAGTTTCCAGCCTGCTAAAATGATGTATATAAAAATAAAATGACAAAGACTTGTGTATATTTTTTTTACAGCAGCAGCATGTAATATATAATTGGTGTAAATATGAAAAAGAAATGAAACGCTCAATGCTATCTTGTAGTTTCTAACTATAAAATCGCTGATAGTATGGTTTGCCTAAGTGTCTATTCTCTCCAGATCCCCTTGAAAATGAGAAAACACATTTTTATCTCTGCTCCTTTTTTTAGAAGAAATAATTGTGGCCTCTGGGAAGTTAAAAGACCTTGTCAGATGGGGAAAAATCAGTTTTTTTCTTCTAATTCATTTTTTCCCAATTTATAAATGGGAATAATAGCATTTAATTTGCAGAGATTCTATGTGTACTACAATGTAATGAATTCTCTGTAAGTCTAACCCTTAGTATTTATTAAGTACCTGTACCGGACATTACTAAGTATTTTTTATGCATTATATTATTTAACTTCTCAAACAATGTGAAAAGATTCCTATCATCAATGTTTTACAATTAGGAAAATGAGTCTTACATTACTTGCCCAAGGTTAATTGTTGAAAGTAGCAAGAGGGAGGATCATCACTATAACCCAGAATTGTCTCAGTTCAGAGCTTAAGCTTGTTAAAAAAAGAAACAAAATTCAAATATATAATTCACAATAATATATATAATTTCCATGGTTTATGTATTGATATAAAGTCTATTTTTCCTTTGACAAAATTTAACAAATAAGATAAATAATAAAAACCAATATTTTTAAACATACATAACATATAAAGATATAAACCAAAAAATAAATTACAAACTTATTCATGGTATTTGTTTTATAGATTCTCCTCTAATATGTACTCTATACCATTTTGCTCACAGTTGGATGCATAATGCATCCACTGGTGTTCATGCTTAAACCTAATGTTACAGCTGATTTTATTTTTTTTTATTTTTTTTTTTATTTTTTTTTCAACGTTTATTTTTTTGGGACAGAGAGAGACAGAGCATGAACGGGGAGGGGCAGAGAGAGAGGGAGACACAGAATTGGAAACAGGCTCCAGGCTCTGAGCCATCAGCCCAGAGCCCGACGCGGGGCTCGAACTCACGGACCGCAAGATCGTGACCTGGCTGAAGTCGGACGCTTAACCGACTGCACCACCCAGGCGCCCCACAGCTGATTTTAAATAGCAAGACTAGGGAGAAAAAAACCCAGTGTGTAACCTGCAGCATCTTCCAGACTGTTTATATAAATGTCTGCTGTTTGATTAGAAGCTGAAACTGCTGCTGGCAGTTTGATTTATTTTTGTGTCTGTCTGTTTCACTCACGTTTTCTTGCTTTTTGTTTCTCTCCATTCTCACTTAATACATGCCATTAGGGTATGTCTGCTGTTCTCTATCTTTCGGAAATTGATACTTATATTTTGTTATTTTCCATGAGCTCCAATAGATATTTTGTAATGGCTTGTTATACTTGCCTTGCAATAATGCAGAAAAGATGGTTTGTAGGTCTTGTCATTCTTGCTTGTATAAATAGAGAGGCACATTGGATTTGACAAACACAATTTCATACGTTCAAAATATTATCTAACACTCCAACTTTTGATGATCCTGTTTGTTATCCTGTGAATTTTTAATTTATTAAATAAAAACTGATATTGCAGGCTAAATGTAGTACTTGAAGCAACACACCATTAGAGAATTTCTTCATAGGTCTCCATTAAGAGGCTGGTGCATTTGAAACAATTTGGTTTACTTGATGCATGAAAGTAATTCTCAGCTTTCTTTACTTTTTATGTGAATACCGTATTTTCTAAATAAGAAAATTATGCCAAAAATTTAAAAAATCATTTTAATCCTATGAGATGTATTTATATATTCAGGGTCATCCTACTTATGCTATTTATGTCCTTATTCAATCTCCCTACATTAAAATACATACAACTTCACATGTGACTAGAATTTTTGTTAGCACCAAATTATCAGATGCTTATATTTAATTATACTATAATTCATTTAATGATTCTCCTACTATAAGATAGGTTTTTTTTTCTTTCATAAGTAATTCAGATAACAGCATTAGCTTTAACTGAAATAACAACCTCATATCACCATCCCTAGGTAAAAAGTATTACAGAAAAACAGCATTTTGTTCCAGCCTCAGTTGTAGAAAGTGACATGAAGAATGCTGGGACCAGTCAACAGACAACATAGGTCACATTGTCAAAATGCTCCTATTCACACTTTTTATTTTACTGTTAAAAACAAAGTTAAGTTTTGGGATGACTGGATGGCTCAGTGGATTAAGTGCCCGACTCTTGGTTTTGGCTCAGCTCGTGATCTCACGGTTTATGAGTTCAACCCCACATCGGGCTCTGAACTGACAACATGGAGCCTGCTTGGAATTCTTTCTCTTCCTCTCTCTCAGCCCCTCCTCCTCCTCCTCTCTCTTTCTCTCTTCAAAAATAAATAAACATTAAAAAGTTAAGTTTTAAAAATGCTTAATTTTCTAAATAAATAACTTCTAAAGTCATTGAAAAAAGGAGGTAGTTATCATAAAGTCATAGTCATAGTGTAGAAATGCCCACGACATGAATTTTATCTTCTTAAATTACAAGAATTTTCATGAATGCTAATAATGTTAAAAGTAAAAGGTATATATAATTCAGGTAAGTGTGAACATATAAAAACTCTTACTGGGGAAGGTAGGCGGTAAATATAAACAATTGCTGTACAGTAACAGAAATCCAGCTGAGGGGGAGAGGTAGTGTTGGGAGAGTTGACTTCAATTTTTTCCAGTTTAATGGAAATAACTGACATATAACATCTTGTAAGATTAAGGTGTACAACATGATAATCTGAGATATAGATATAGATATAGATATATAGATATAGATATAATATAGATATAGATATAGGCATAGATAAAGATATAGATATATAGATATAGATATAGTGAAATGATTACCACTATAAGGTTAACACCTCTATCATCTCACATAATTACCATGTGTGGTGAGAATATTTATGATTTGTTCTCTTAGCAAATGTCAAGTATATAAATGCACTACTGTTAACTATAATCAACATGATATACATTAGATGCCCAGGACTTTTCATCTTATAACTGTTAACTTGTAACATTTGACCAAAATCTTCACATTTTCCCAACCCCCATCCCTGGAAACATTTTACTCTATTTCTCTGAGTTTGGCTTTTTTAGAATTCACATATAAGTGATATTGTATAGTATTACTGGTGGACTTCTCATCCATCCTTGGATGCTTAGGTTGTTTCCACCTCTTAACTATTGTAAATAAAGTTGAAATGAAAATGATAATGTAATCTTTTCAAGATAGTGACTTCATTTCCTTTGGACATGTATCTAGAAGTGGAAAATTAGATCATATGGTAGTTCTATTTTGAATTTTTTGAAGAACATCTATGGTGTTTTCCATAGTGGCTGAACAAATTTACATTTCAACCAACAGTGCCCAAGTGTTCCCTTTCTTTGGCATCCTCACTAACACGTTATCTCTTGTCTTTTTTGATAATAATCATTTCAACAGGTGTGAGGTGATATTTCATTGTAGTTTTGATTTGCATTTCTCTGATGATTTAGTGATATCAAGTAACTTTTCATTTATCTATAGAGCACTTTGTGACTTGACAAATTGTTTATTCAAGTCATCTGCCCATTTTTTTTTTTTGTCCACACACTGCCCAATGAAGGGCTCAAACCCACAAACCCTGAGATCATGACCTTAGCCGAAGTCAAAGGCTCAACAGACTGAGCCACCCAGGCACCCCTCCTCTGACCGTTTTTGATCGGATTATTTGGGAATAAGAAAGGGATCTAATTCATTCTTTTGCATATGTTTATCCAGTTTCCCTAGAACAGTTTATTAAAGAGACCATCTTTTCCCCACTGGTTATTTTTGGCTCACTTACCAGTATTACTTGGTTGTGTGTGGGGGTTGGTTTCTTCCTTGACTCTCTAATTCTATTCCATTGGTCTATGTGTCTGTTTTTTGGTGTGTGTGTGTGTGTGTGTGTGTGTGTGTGTGTGTGTGTGTGTGTG
>NW_024412417.1:23599816-23666520 GCF_014898765.1 Herpailurus yagouaroundi | reverse complement strand
GTGTGTGTGTGTGTGTGTGTGTGTGTGTGTGTGTGTGTGTGTGTGTGTTTGTTTTGTTTTTGCCAGTTCCGTATTGTTTTAGTGATTGTAGCTTTGCAAGTTCAAAACCTGGGAGCTTAAGCTTTATTCTTCTTATAGTTCTTACTGGTTGCTTTGGCAATTCAGGGTCTTTTGTGGGTTATACACATTGAAGATTTTTTTTCCTATTTCTCTGAAAAATGCCATTGGAATTTTGAGAAGGAAGAACTCTAAGTATTATAGACATTTTAATAATACCAATTCTTCTGATCCATGAACAAGGGATAGCTTTCCAATTATTTGTATCTTCTATAATTTTTCTTTTCATCAAAGTTATAGTTTTTGTGTACAAGTATTTCACTTCCTTGGTTAAATTGGTTCCAAAGTATTTTACTGTTTTTGATGCTAGGGTAAAGCTATTGTTTCCTTTATTGCTTTTTCATAGAGTTCATTTTTAGGGTATAAATATGCAACTGACTTTTTATTTTGTTATCTGAAACATTACTGAATTAGTTTATTAGTTCTAACAGGGTGATGGGGTCTATAGGATTTTTAGTTTATAAGATCATTATCATATGCAAAGACAGGTTTACATTTTCCTTCCATATTTGGATGCCTTTTATTTATGTTTCTTACCTTATTGCTCCGTCTAGGACTTCCAATATTATATTGAATACAAGTGGTGAGAGTGGACAACCTTGTTTTGTTCACAACTTAGAGGAAAACTTTTCAACTTTTCATCATTGAGTATGACGTTAGCTGTGGGGTTGTCCTTTATTATTTGAGTTATCTCTATTCTATGTTTATATCTAATTTGTTAATAATGTTTATCATGGAGTACATGTTAAATTTTGTCAAATGGATTTTTCTTTACTGAAATGATTATAAATTTTTATCTTTCATGATATTAATGTGGTGTATCACACTGACTAATTTCTATATATGAAAATACCTTTGCATCCCAGGGATAAATCATGGTGTATAATCCTTTTAATGTGCCTTTGAATTTAGTTTGCTAAATTGCTATTTTGTTGAGATTTTTGCATCTATATTCATCAGGGTTATTGGCCTGTAGTTTTCTTTTCTTATGGTATCCTTATCTGGCTTTGATAGCAGAGTAATGGTGGCCTCATAAAATCTGGAAGTGTTCCCTCCTCTTCAAATTTTTGGAAGAGTATAAAAGGTTTTGCTTTAATTCTTAATATGCTTGGTAGATTTCACCAGTGAAACCATCCCGTTATGGGCTTTTATTTGTTCAGAAATTTTATTCTAGGTTATCCAATTATTTGGGGAATAATGGTTCATAATAGTTTCTTACAATCTTTAGAATTTCTGTGGTATTGATTATAACGTTTCCTTATTCATTTCTGATTTATTTGAATTTTTGCTTTTTTTTTCTTAGTCCAACTAAAGTTTTGTCAATTCTGTTTATCTTTTCAGAAAACCTAAGTTTTATTCTAAGTTTTGTTGATCTTTTCTTTTGTGCTTCTAGTCTCTATTTCATTTTTAATGTTTATTTATTTTGAGAGAGAGAGAGAGTGAGTGAGTTTCAGCAAGGAAGGGGTAGTGGGAGAAGGAGAAGAGAATCCCAAGCAGGCTCCACTCAGCACAGAGCATAATGTGGTACTTGATCCCATGAACCATGTGATCATGACACAAGCTGAAATCAAGAGTCAGACGCTCAACCCAATGAGCCACCCAGGAGCCCTTCATTTATTTATCTTATGAAATTTGTTATTTTCTTCCTTCTGATAGTCTTTGGGCTTGCTTTGTTTTTCTTCTTCTAGTTCCTTGAGATGTAAATTTAGGTTGTTTATATGAGATCTTCTTTCTTAATGTAGGCATTTGTCACTATGACTTCCTCTTAGAACTGCTTATGCTTTAGCTCATAAGTTTTGGTATACTGTGATTCCATTTTTGTTTGTTTCAAGATTTTTTAAAAATTTCCCTTTTGATTTCTTCCTGACCCATCAATTTTTCAGGAGTGTGCTACACATATTTGTAAATTTTCCAGCATTGCTCCCGTTATTGAATTCTAGTTTCATATTATTTTATTTGAAAAACATACTTAATATGATCTTCATGTTTTTTTAATTTATTGACTTGTTTTGTGACTTAACCTATTATCTGTCTTAGAGAATATCTCATGTGTGCTTGAGAAGAATGTGTATTCTGCCATTGGATGGAGTGTTCTCTGTATGTCTGTTCACTCCATTTGATCTAAAGTATAGGTCAAATCCAGTATTTCCTTAATGTTTTTCTGTCTGAATATCTATTGTTGAAAGTGAGTAATGACGTCTCCTACTATTATTGTGTTGTAGTGTATGTCTCCTTTCAGATCTGTTATATTTGCTTAATATATTTAGGTACTCAGAGATTGTGTATATATTTACCATTGTTATATGTTCTTGATGTATTTACTCTTTTATCATTATAAATGACCTTGTTTGCCTCTTACTACAGTTTTGACTTAACCTCTATTTTATCTAATATAAAAATAGCTAACCTTGGTCTCTTTTGGTTTCCATTCCCAGAGAATACTTTTTTCTATTGCTTCACCTTAAGTTTATCTGTATTTTTAAACTGAGTATATCTGTTGTAGTCAGCATACAGTTGGGTCTTCTTTTTTACACATTCAGCTATTCTATGCCTTGTGCTTTGAGAATTTAATCCATTATTTGAAATAATTGTTGGTAGTAAAGTACTTAGGACTGTTGTTTTGTTAACTGTTACCGACTTTTTTGTAATTCCTTTGATCCTCTCTCTTTTGTCTTCCTTCGTGAATTGAAAATTTTCCATAGTGGTATGTTTTGATTCCCTTCTCTTTATCTTTAGTGTATCAACTGTAGGTTTTTGCTTTGTGATTAATTACTATGTGGCTTACTTAAAATATCTTATACACACAGTAGTGTATTTTATGCTAATGACAACTTCAGTTGCATATAAAAACTCTACCCTTTCAATCCCCTCCCCAGCATTTTATGTTTTTGATGTCGCAAGCCCCCCCGCTCCTGGGCACACACACACAAACCACAGGGAGTAGCAGAGGTGTTAATATTACATATCCATTAACAAATTATTGCAACTATATTTCTTTGTAATACTTTGGTCCGTTACCTTTTACTACAGTTAACTCTTAATTAGAGATGAGAATTAAGTCTTTACACTGGTAAAACTATTTTACAATATTAAAGGATTATAAATTTAACTATATATTTATGTTTTGCAGAATGTTGTGCATTTTTGTAATTCTTCATGTTACTAATTAGCATCCTTTCATTTCAGTTTGAAGAACTCTTTTCAGAACTCCTTGTAAGCCAGGTGTAGTGGTAAACATCTCAGGTTTTGTTTCCTTGGGGACATCTTTATGTCCCTTTATCTGAAAGATAACTGCCTAGTATAGTATTTGGGGTTAGCAGGTTTTTTTGGGTTTGTTTTTGTTCTGTTTTGTTTTCTTTCAGCACTTTGCATTTATCATTCCACTCTCTCCTGGTCTTCAAGACTTCTGCTGTGTAATCTACTGATAGCTTTATGTGGGTATCCTTTAAAAAATTTGTTTAATGTTTATTTATTTTTGAGACAGGGAGAGACAGAGTATGAGCAGGGGAGGGGCAGAGAGACAGGGAGACAGAATCCAAAGCAAGCTCCAGGCTCTGAGCTGTCAGCGCAGAGCCAGATGCGGGGCTTGAACTCACGAGCTGCAAGATCATGACCTGAGCCGAAGTCAGATGCTTAACCGACTGAGCCACCCAAGCACCCCAATGTGGGAATCCTTTTGTATGAGGATATTTTTTATTTGCTGGTTTAAAATTCCTTTTCTTTGATTTATACAGTTTTATTCTGTGTCTCAGAGAAACGCTGTTTGCGGTTGAAATTTTGAGATTACCTATTAGCTTCATGAACTTGGGTGTCAAAATTTCTCCTCAGATTTGGGAAGTTCTCAGCCAGTACTTCTTTAAATAAGCTATTTCCTTGGGCGCCTGAATGGCTCAGTCATTTAAGTGTCCAACTTCAGCTTAGGTCATGATCTTATGGTTCATGGGTTCGAGCCCTGTGTTGGACTCTATGCTGACAGTTTCAGAGCCTGGAGCCTGCTTCAGATTCTGTGTCTCCCTCTCTCTCTGCCACTCCCCTGCTCGCACTCTCTCTCTCTCTCAAAAATAAATAAAACATTTAAAAAATTAAAAAATAATATTTAAATAAGTTTTTCCTCCTTTTTTCCTTTTTTCTTTTGGAGATATATCTATATATATATCTGTATGTCACTTAAGGTATCCCATAGTTTATATAGGCTTTCTTCACTCATTTCATTCTTTTTTCTTTGTTCTTCGCTGGATAATTTCAAAGGACCTGTCTTCTACATCAGAGGTTCTTTCTTCTGCTTGGTCCATTCCTTCTAATGTTCTCAACTGCATTTGTTTTCCTACTCTTCTTGTTCCCTCTTGTGGTGAAATTCTTATTCTTGTGTACCTTCTCTCAATTTTTGAAAGCAAGGCCAGGTGATGAGAGCCTCACTTTTGCTTTCTGCAGGGTGGGGTTAAGTGCTCATTTTAATAATTTCTCCCAGGCCTGAAAGGAAAGCAGCTTCCTGCATATATTCACTAGCCATATGCAAAGACTTGCCCTCAGTGCCATCGGAAGCACACACAGAGAATTTATCATGGTTTGTGGGTCAGTTTGGTGGAGTTGTGAGGAGTGTTGCAGGTGCACGGGTCAGGTGGAACATCTGTAGGTTAGGCATCCTGAGAAGCTCATGGGAAGGCTTCCTGATGGAGTCCATGATGCAATAAGTAGACTCTACATACCTCTGTGGCCTCTGAGAGCCATATATTCCAAGCTCCCAGCTGATCTCTGTCCCCAAATATTCTGGGGACATCTGGGCTTTCACTCACATATTCTCACTTCCCCCATGAAAGAAATCAAAGGCTGAGAAGGCTCAGCTGTGTTATCTTGAGAAAAGAATAACACAGATAATGTGAAACTATTCCTGTTATCATCTTTAATGCATCCAATCTTAAATTTTTTTTGCTTCAGTGATGTGCTGGAACACCTCTGCTGGATTCTTGGACTTCTACAAATGGTCTCTCATCCTTGGACAATTATCTAAATCAGTGTTCTTTAGGGGAAGAGAGTAGAAAAATTTTATTCCACCATGATGATGCCACTCAAATTTGCCATTCTAAATGGCAAGGCCAAGTTGAATGGAATCAGAGAGAGCTGGGAAGAGATGATGGAAGTGACAGATTTCCAAGGAAAAAGAACAACAAGTGCAATATCCTAATTCTGGATCATGCGTGTGAAGATGAGTACACAATCAGGCCTGAGAAGTGATGTAACAGGGCAAGGCCACTAGAGTCTGGCAGACCAATGTAAAGACTGTTTTTTGTTGTTTTGTTTTTTTTTTTTTTTGGTTTTTTGGGGTTTTTTTGAGTGAACTAAAGGCCATCAGAAAGTTTTAAGTATTGATGTGACATGATGTAACTTGGGCCATCACCAACACAGTCAGTTTTGTACACTGCACAAAGCTGTCAGGCCTTGGAGCCAGCAATCCAGCCTGTGTTACTTCAGCCAAGGTCATGCCCCTACCCCAACCCAGGGTACTGTGTCAGTGTGGGGAAAGAAGACATATTTTACAATACATTCATAATAAGGGGGACCTTTTGCAATTTTTTCCAGCCAGTAAAGTCACCTTTTTGTAATTACCACAACCATGACCCTGTTATATTTTATAATCTGAAACGATCACTTTAAGCTGCTCTGTGGAAACCACACTGTCTACAACTAACAAAAAGTTACTTTTTTTGATATAGTGAATTCTGTGAAATAAGTAGGTAGCACATGAATAATGAGTTACATAATATGCAACACTATTATACACAACTCTATTCCATCCCATTTTAAGAAAAAAATATTTTACTTAAAATAGTGATGTTTTTTATATTTAAAAGGAGTGAAGAATACAAAAACTATTGAGAAAATTAAAATAGATAACAGTATAACTGCTCAAAATGTATTTTTATGAATAATTTTTGAAGTGAATTATTTAAATTCTTGTGAAATGAAAAATTCTCAATATCTGAAAATTTTCCTGAACCCTAATGACATACAAATCTTTTATATCTCTGATATGCTGCTACCAGCACTTTAACAGGTAAACACACATCAGCATAACATAAAACTCCAATCAGAGAATAATACGTCATCACCATAGAAATGTTGGGGTGGCTTAATAATAATAGATAATATTCACATTGTCAATAATTCAAAGGAAGAAAGATGTAATTAGCTTTATAGGAGCCAAAATCATATGAAATTTTTGACAGTGTAGGTTTGATAATACTCTTATAACAAAACCAAAGAGATGACCCAAAAATATAATATAGAATATCTCTTAATCTCTTATATTAAAATAACACTGTGCATTAGTGTTATTTAACTTTGCTGTGCATTAGTCCTCATGGCTGACTTCAGCTGCTCCTTAAAGAGGGCATATAGATGGTCAGTTTTGCTTATATGGTTTTAAGGACAATATAATTATAAATTCTTTGCCATTAAAATCAGAGAAAAGGGAAGTATAAGCTATAATTACAACTGAGGAGGATAAATTATCAAAAATCAAATGATATAAACATACAGAAATATGTATGAAACTACTGAAAAGAGATACCAAATTTTAATTGATTATAAATCTTATGATTGTATATATAGAAAACTTAGATAACTTACTGGAAATATACAAAGAAAATTAAGTGTGTTGTTGCTTAGAGTCACTATCCATCAACCATCATTTAGAAAACTCACAAATATATTACAAATAGCAGCAAAATTAGTGAAATGTTGATATGAACTCAATGTTATGCAGAACATTTATGATAAAAAAATTTTGTATTCTAGTGCTAAAAGCCACTAGTGGAAAATGGATAGCCACACTATATTCATGGGAACAAAGATTAAATTTTGAAATAAAAAAAGAGACTACATTTTGTAAAGCTCTTATTCTTTGAAGTTATAATACAATTTCATTCAAAATTCCTAGTGTATGTTGGTTTGCTTGAAAAAAAAATGATATATGAGTTCATCAATCACATGAATAACCAGGAAAATATTTAAATACAGGAATAGAAAGTTTAAACTAAACTGTAAAATAAAAATGTATAACAATAATTAAAGGATATGGTATTGGCTTATTTAAGAGTAGAAAGGATTTGGAACAAACTTTATATCAACTCAGCCAAACAAAAGATGAAATATAGAAGCTATTGAGGGAAGAGAGAGGTTTCCTGTTATTATAAAACTTAATAAAAACTAAAGAGATTACAAGATGTGATAGCATGAATAAATACATTTTCTATGATCACAATATACTTCAAAGAAAATAAATATTTAATTATCATGGAACATAAGTTTCAAGATGTATAAGATACGAAGTCTTGATGTACTTAAATAACTTTTAAAAATATGAAAATTATAGTCATATAAATGGAAATGTGCAAAAATATATGCACAGGGAGTTTACAAAATGTAAACTTTTTACAAAATGAAAAATGTTAAATCACTAATATAAAATAAGAAACTAGTAAAAATAAAAAAACAAAAGTAGGTAGCAATGTAATATTTTTCAAGTATAAAACTAAGCCCTAAACAACTGTAAATAGCATTGGTGAAGATATTTAGGTACTTTCCTGCATAAGTAGTGGTAATATCAGTCTATAAACTGTTTCTGAAAGACAACAGCATTAGGTTGTCCTGCATTAGGTATCCAGGAGTTTATCATAAATAAATTATATTATTCATAAATAATAATTATTAACTATAATATGAATACATAAATAAAATAAACATCTCACTCCCCAAATTACATACAGATTTTTGTTTGCTGTTTTGTTTAAATAACAAAATCATGAATGTCTTATTATAGAGAATGATTAATAACCACAGGACCAAATGTAGCAATTAGATACCAAATCTTATATGAATTTTTTATGGGTGGAAAAGGGTTCACAATATATTACTGGATAGAATAAAAATAAAGACCGCAAAACAGCATGTATAATAATAAAAGATAGCTTGTGCATTTATATCTGTTTGTTTATTTATCAACTGGGAAAGATTTACACCAAAATGACATTTGTGATTCTCTCATGGTAATGGGGTGTGATGATTTTTTCCCTTTTTTTTACTAGTCTTTGATTTATAAGATTGTTACCTTGAATACCCACAGGCCATAGAAAAAAACTAGTTTTTTCTGGTTCCTTTATCTCTTCCAAATTTCAAGAATATTTTTCTGATATGTATTACTTAGTGATTTAGGGTTTAAAATTTAAACTGTAAGAGAACATCACTATGAGAATAAAAATTGCCTATGTCCATTCTCAGCAAATTAAATATTCAGATAATCAAAACCATATCATAAAAATTCATTTTTGAAATTTTCAAATTCACCAAGTTACACACTTGATAATATAAAGGGATTGTGAAGAACAAAAGTCTTTTTTAAAGTTAAACAATGTGACATCTAAATAATTACTCGAGTCTGTCAAAATCATTTCATTTTTCTAAACAATTCTTTTATTTCTCAGATAATGGTCCTAAACCAATAGAAAAAAACTTAAAGCATATATATTTACATATACACATCTTGTTCTCATTGTTGACTAAATAGATTGAGAATTTTGAATTAAATTAATATATGTTAGAATCAAAACTTTATTCATCATTGGGTCATACATTTTCTACAGCTCAATATTCAGATCTCAAGTGTACAATTATGTTTTGGTGAAACAGTCATAAACTCAGGTAATCCACATCTCTATTAACATACATGTTTTCATCATCCCAGAAAGTCCTATTGTATTCCTTTCCAGTCAACCCCTACACCTTCCCAAGGAACCACTGTACTAATTTGCTTTACCATGGATTAGTTGGCCCCTTCAATATTTATGTTCATAGAAATTGATTGCTACAATATGTACTTTTTGTATTTGGCTTTCTCTCTAAGCATATTGTTTCTGAGATTCAATCACATTGCTGTGTCAACAGTTTATTCCTTTTTCTTGTGGAGTAACATTTCATTCCATGAATTGTTGACTTTCCTGTTAGTGAAAGTTTGGATATTTTTAAGTTTGGAGCTATTCAGAATAAAGATGCAATCAATATTCCCATACAAGTAGTTCTGTGATTGCATTTTCATTTGTCTTAGAATAATACCTAGTAGTAGAATTGTTGGATTATTGGTTAAATCTATGTGTCATATCATAAAAATACCCCCAAACAGGTTTTTCAAGTGGTTGTCCTATTTTATATTCTGCCATCATTGTACAAGAGTTCTGACTGCTCTACATCATTGCCAACATTCAATGTTGACAATCTTATTCTGTTTTTATTTTGCATTTCCTATATTTCCTTATAGCATATTCTAATGCTATAAGTACTTTTTTATGTGCTTATTGAGCATTTATTGATATGTCTTATGAAATGTCTGTTCAAATATTTTGCCTGTTTTTAATTGGGATGTTTGATTTGCCTTGATATTATTGAATTATAAGAGTCCTTATTCAATCTTTATACCATTTTTTTTTGACAAATATGTACATTGCAAATGTTTTCTTCCAATCTTAATTTGCTTTTCATTTTGTTCCACATCTTTTGATGGGCTGAAATTTTTAATTTTGATAAAATCCAATTTATTAATTTTTATAATCTTGTTTTTCTCTCTAGTCTGACAAACGACAGAAAAAGATTCTCCTACACTTTCTTCTGAAGTTTAGAAATTTTAGCCTTTATATTTAGGTCTATGATAAACCTCAGAAGTGTAAGGAAGTCTATGTTCATTTTACTCCCTGTGGTATTATAGTGAATAAGAATTATGATGGCCTACCTATTAAGGAATCCTAGAACTGACAATTCAATAAATTATATTGGATGCTGCTGAGCACAGCTCCAATGAAACGTATTTCAAGTAGCTTTTAAAAATGACTACTTGATCAACTAAATTTTGCTAGAGGAAGATCTATCTTATATTTCTATTTCTATTGTAAAGCTACCCCTTTAGTTGTTTTTTACTTTGTGATTATCTACAATTTATACCTTCTTGGTTGTAGTTATAAAATATACTTCATTACTGTGATTAAATTCTCTAAACTTCATTCCTTCATTGTTATTGAAAATCATTTTATTTACCCAATATTTTTTTTCTCAGTACTGTGAGGGATAAATATAACAGATATAATATATATCCTGTTGCAATTTCTTGTTTAGTTTTATGAACTCATTAAGTTCTTTTTTTTTTTTAATGTTTATTTATTTATTTTGAGATAAAGAGAGTGCATGAGCAAGCAGTAAAGGGGCAGAGAGAGACAATCCCAAACAGCCTCCATGCTGCCTGATGCAGGGCTTGATCTCATAAACTGAAAGATCAGGACCTGAGCTGAAAGCAAGAACTGAAATCACGAGCCCATGCTCAAGCAACTGAAACACCCAGACGCCCCACACTCACTAGACTCTTGACATAACCATAGAATCCACAAGCGTAAGACATACTAGTAATTAAAATTAATAAACAACAATCTATAGCTTGAGTTCCCACTTGTGCAATTGGTTGACCTTTTCTCCTTCAGAAAATGTTGGTGGTGTCCCCATAAATATTCCTGAGCAACCACTATAGTTCTCTTCTTACATAATTAATCCTCTCTCTTTTTCTCTCCTTTGCTTCCTCAATTTCCCATATAACTTCCTAATACTCATGTTAAAACCTCTCCTCATCCCAATTGCTTCTCTTTAGACTGCAATACAATGATCTGTGTCTTTCCTGTAAGTATAATATTGAGGTAGAGAACAACTTTCCCACAAATATTAATTAGAAAATATCTAAACGACTTGTTAGACCATAGAAACAAATGGCCATAGGGTATGCAGTACTTGTATGGCAGTATATCCTTGATTTAACTCTACTTCCAAGTCCCTATCTCAGCGTGTCAGGTTTGATTTAGATGATACAGCCCAACCCAGTCTCCTGCCTCTGAAGACTTCAGAGTTGCAACCAGTCCTTGTATCCTGATTATCTCTCTTGTATAATGAAATTCAGAGGCCCTAAGTGCTTGACCTACTGGCATAGATGATTTGTATGTGTTTTTTGTATGTATATGTATATGTATATGTAGATTGCATATGATATTAATAACTGTTTACTCAATATAGAGAAGCAATACTAGGTTTTTCTTATTTATATATAATATTAATGAGATCTCCAAATGGCAATGTGGATTTTGCTTACTGCTAATCCAACTATGGATGATCTTGGTGATAGCCTTGTGTAAAAAATACAGACTTCAGAAAACACAAAAATTGAGTGTAGAAGTGGGTTTTTCTATGAACATGCTTGAAAAGGATGTTATACTGTGGCTAGTGTCCTCCTCTCCAACACTTTAATTCACTAAAGACTTATTGCATCACCATAAGGCATGCAAGTGAATTAGGAAAAAAAAAAACCAATTAAAATTTTGATGCACCTTAGGCAGTTAATGACTCTTCTCATTCGATATCATTTCTCACTTTGGAGCATTCAAATTAATGATTGGATAAATCTCAAGGACAGTCGGGGTTTCTAGAACTTTTTGTCAACATAAAAGACTCTTTCAAATCTGAGTAAGGCAAGGATTCAAGAGCATACACAATCATTTGTTGTTCATACTAGGCATGTTGCCAGAAAGAATCGAGGTGGCTTTTAGTGGAGAACAGACTAAATTAAACCATTAAAACAGGGGTTAAATCATAAAACAAAAGATGTCAACAAGCAAATTTAAGCGCTTTGTTCCATGAATTACATTTATTCAATCTTTTATAGCAAATCTGTGAAAGGTTTACTTTCGTTAGCCTGCTTTCAGAAAAACAGCACTGATATTTTAAAAGCAAACTATACATAGCGTTATAAGTCACTAACTAGCGATATTTCTTTTGCAAGTCACTCTCCATAAACGTTCATGTTTTCATCTGTAAAATGGCATAATCAAACTACGGCTTTTCTCACATAAAGCAACTAGATGTTCTTATAAATATCATGTTTTCAATAACAGAAAATTACATACAGCATTCTAAAACCCTAAATAGAATTTTTAAATTAGGCATCCCAGATGAATTCTTTGTGAATTCATCTAAATTTGTTAATATATAATATTCTAAGGGAAGCTACAGATATACTGTAACTATTAGAAAGGTAGATTTTTTTCTGAATACACACTTTATGTCAGGCTATTTATATACAATTCTCATAATATCATTTCAGATATTCTTCCCAATATGCCTATTAGACAGATAAGTAAATCTCAAAAAGATCAATGTCTTCAAAATCATAAAAAACAGATTTTAAAAAGACTGAAGTTTGAATTTCAATAGCACAACTCATTAGTTATGTTTGTTTACATTTTTCAACTACACTAATTTTATTTTATTATTTTTTTTTAATTTTTTTTTCAACTTTTATTTATTTTTGGGACAGAGAGAGACAGAGCATGAACAGGGGAGGGGCAGAGAGAGAGGGAGACACGGAATCGGAAACAGGCTCCAGGCTCTGAGCCATCAGCCCAGAGCCCGACGCGGGGCTCGAACTCACGAACCGCGAGATCGTGACCTGGCTGAAGTCGGACGCTTAACCGACTGCGCCACCCAGGCGCCCCATACACTAATTTTAGAATGATTGAATAGAAGATTTACTTTAAACTACACAACTGCATAATCAGATATTTTACTGACCATTTATTTTACAAAGTCTTTTTACTAAATGCAAATTAAAAGGTCAAGAACATTAAAAGGCCCATATTTATATAAAAGTACACATTAAAAATAATCACCTATATGCTGTTATGACATGATACATACCCAAAGCTGTATCTTTGTCATAAAAATTATTGTGTATAAAATAAGGAAATACTCCTTCATAAATGCTTAGAGTTTGATGTTCTTAAGATATGTAGAAGATATTGAGCTTATGTAGGAAAAAAGTAAATTTATCAATAGAAAAATGCATAATGATTAAGTGCATGGTTATGCAGGTTATCTTTTTAAAAATCCCAAAGACGGGGCGCCTGGGTGGCGCAGTTGGTTAAGCGTCCGACTTCAGCCAGGTCACGATCTCGCTGTCCGTGAGTTCGAGCCCCGTGTCGGGCTCTGGGCTGATGGCTCAGAGCCTGGAGCCTGTTTCTGATTCTGTGTTTCCCTCTCTCTCTGCCCCTCCCCCATTCATGCTCTGTCTCTCTCTGTCCCAAAAATAAATAAACGTTGAAAAAAAAAATTTAAAAATCCCAAAGACATTCAATTGTATTTTTAAATGGGTATATTTAGATAAAAATCAGAAGTGAACTATATATAAATTCAAAAATAGTATTTAAAAATTTTAATTTGATTTTATAAAATATTATATTACTAAATTGGGATATAAAGGTTGGGAAGACAAAAAAATTGAAGCATTCAAGAAACATACATGATAAGTTTCTAAATAATGTTCCTCCCTAAATGCAGATTTAAAAACATTAATCTTGGAAAGCAGAACAGATCATAAAGTTTACACACACATACAACAAACTAAAGACTACAAATCAGTGGCAAAATCTAGTGATTAAACATTGTTAACTATCTTTCACCGATATTAAAATCAATGCATTATATTTGTATTATATGTTTCTTTCAAAATTGCTTTTTTGGGGCACCTGGGTGATTCAGTTGGTTAAGCAACCAACCCCTGATTTTGGCTCAGGTCATGATCTTGCGGTTCTTGAGACTGAGCTCCATGGCCGGCTCACTCTCTTTCTCTCCCCCTCCCCTCACATCTCTCTGTCTCTCTCTCTGTCTCTCTCTCTCTCTCTCAAAATAAATAATAACATTAAAAAATTAAAAAATAATGAAAAAAATTGTTTTTAAGTTTATTTATTTTGAGAGAGAGAGAGAGAGACATGGTGTGAGTGGGGGAGGGGATGAGAGTGATGGAGAGAGAGAATCCCAAGCAGGCTCTGCACTATCAGCTCAGAGCTTGATATGGGGCTCACACCCACAAAGCTGTGAGATCATGACCTGATCCCTCTCTCTCTTCCTCTGCCTCTATCCCCCACTCATGCTCTTTCTGTCTCTAAAATAAAAATAAATAATAAAATAAAACTGCTTTTTTGAACTATTTGAAAATCAAAACAAAATGTCAGAATCCTTATGTAAATGTGATACTCTGACTAGTGAACAGAACTAAAAAATGCACAGAATATGGAACTTGCCAGAGTGGTATCAATATATTTGTGGTAATTTTTTAATTCATAAATCAATCATAGAAACCTCATTTCATTCATTTAAAACATAATGTTTCCTAATTACAAAAGCCAAATTATTTTTGGATGAGATGGGAGTGCTGGAAAATAACCAAAAAGAACAGCAATATTAATACAACTCACTGCTCACCAGATCTTTTGAGACACTGGTACTAAGTCACCATTTAATGGGTCACTTATATTTCCACATGAATGTCCTAAATACTTTTTACTCTCTTTTAAAAATAATTTTGGAACTGGAGAGTGTTATGCTAAGTGAAATAAGTCATACAGAGAAAGACAGATATGATATGTTTTCACTCTTATGTGGATCCTGAGAAACTTAACAGAAGACCATGGGGGAGGGGAAGGAAAAATAAAAAAAGTTAGAGAGGGAGGGAGCCAAACCATAAGAGACTCTTAAAAACTGAGAACCTGAGGGTTGATGGGGGGTGCGAGGGAGGGGAGGGTGGGTGATGGGTATTGAGGAGGGCACCTTTTGGGATGAGCACTGGGTGTTGTATGGAAACTAATTTGACAATAAATTTCATATTAAAAAATAAATAAATAGGGGCGCCTGGGTGGTGCAGTTGGTTAAGCGTCCAACTTCAGCCAGGTCACGATCTCGCGTTCCGTGAGTTCGAGCCCCGCGTCGGGCTCTGGGCTGATGGCTCGGAGCCTGGAGCCTGTTTCCGATTCTGTGCCTCCCTCTCTCTCTGCCCCTCCCCCATTCATGCTCTGTCTCTCTCTGTCCCAAAAATAAATAAAAACGTTGAAAAAAAATTTTTTTAAATAAATAAAATAAAAATAATTTTGTATATAAAAATATATAACAATGTGACATACAATTCAAGATGGATTGTATTAGAATGAATACTCATAAGCCTGCCACTTAACCAAGAGAGTGACAATATTTGTTTCTTCCTTATACCTTCCCTGGCCTTACTCTGATGTCTCACCAGGAGACGGGAAAATATTCCTGTATAAAGGCCATCCTTAATTTAAAAAACTATAGTTTAATCATACATTAACCTATCTCTAAACAACGTAAAGTTTCATTTTGCTTACTTTTAAGTTTTATGAAATATATAGCATACCATTACTTATGCATATACTACACTTCAATTATGCATATACTACAGTCTTATGCATATACTACACTTCGATTATGAATATAATGCTCTTTGTCTATTTTCTAGAAGACATTCATTTGTATCGCTTTCACTTTTGCTTATATAAATAATGTGGCTACGAATAAACTTGAATACTTCTTAGGGAACAGGGTAGAAGAGATTCTCTTAGATCTCAGAGTGAAGGGCTGATTCAATGTATACAGAAGATGTAATTGTTCAAATTTATTCAAATTTATGTAAAGCTCATTGTTTTCCCAAGCAGTCACAGCACTCTACAGTACTACTAACAATGTATAATAAATTATTTACAATGTATAATGTCTCTATACTGGACCTATTCAACACTTGACAGCTATTAGAAATCTTAACTTTTGACAATCCATTGGTTGTAAAATTCTGTCATGGTTTGAATTGGTATTCTTCTTATTGCATGAGGTTGAACTTGAAAAAACATTTTTGAGTACAGGTGACACACAACGATACATTAGTTTCAGATGTACAACATAGTGATTCCACAAGTTTACACATTACGCTGTGCTCACCACAAGTGCAGCTACCATCTGCCACCATACAACCCTATTGCAGTATCATTGACGATACTCCCTAGGCTGTACTTTTTATTCCTGACTTTTCTAATTCCGTGACTAAAAGTCTAATACTCCCATTCTCTTTCGCTTATTTTACCCACCTCACCACCCTTCCCCTCAGACAACCGTCAGTTTGTTCTTTGTATTTACAGCCCTGATTCTCCTGTTCTGTTTTTTAGATTCCACATATGAGAGAAATCATATGGTATTTGTCTTTCTCAATCTGACTTATTTCACTCAGCAAATACCCTTTAGGTGCATCCATGTTATTGCAGGTCACAAGGACTGAGCCACTTTCTGACACCATACATGAAAATAAATTCAAAATGGATTAAAGACTTAAATAGGAGACTGAAACCATAAAGCTCCTAGAAGAGAACATAGATGAATTTCTTCGACATCAGTTATAGCAACATTTTTCTAGATATGTCTCCTAAGGCAAGGGAAATAAAAGCTAAAAAGGAATTACTGGGACTATATGAAAATAAAAAGCTTTTTGCATAACAGAGGAAACCATAAAAAAACTAAAATGCAACCTGCTAAATGGGGGAAGATATTTGCAAACGATATATCTGACAAAGGAGTTAATATCCAAAATATGTAAAGAATTTACATCACTCAACACCAAAAACCAAGTAATAAAATTAAAAACTGGATAGAGGACCTGAATAGACCTTTTTTCCAAAGAAGACCTGTAGCTAGCCAACAGATACAAGAAAAGATGCTCAATATTACAAATCGTCAGGGAAATGCAAATCAAAACCACAATGAGATATCACTTCACACCTCTCAGAATGGATAAAAAACAAAAGACAAGAAATAATAAATGTTGGCAAGGATGTGGAGAAAAAAAGAACCTTCATGCACTATTTTGGGAATGCAAATTGGTGCAGCCACTGTGGGTAACAGTATGGAGGTTCCTCAAAAATTAAAAGTAGAATTGCCATATGATCTAGTAATTCCACTGCTGGGTATTTACTCAAAGAAAATAAAAAGGCTAATTTAAAAAGATATATGTACCCTGTTTACTGCAGCGTTATTCATAATACTCAAGATACGGAAGCAATCTAAGTGTTTATTGGTAAATGAGTGAGCTTCTTAGGTTTATGTGCCACTCCTGAGGGTGTGGATTTAATACATGAAAAAAAAATCAAAGAAAAGTCTAAAAATTTTATTGTATGAAAAGCTAAAATAATCTAGTTATATTTTTCTGAATGAAATGGATAGAGCATGATCATGTTGGGATGAGGTTAGAAATAAGTTTGATTTGGTTATGTTACTTTTAAAAAGTCCTATTAGGCACACAACTAGCAAATATCAAGTGGGCATTTGGATATACAAATCCAGAGCTGAGGGAAGAAAGGAGCTGGCTAAAACCATGGCTTTAGTTGAGAATACACTGAGGGAGAAAAGATGTCTAAGGACTGACGTATGGCCACTCCATAGAGACCAAGGAGGTCAGAAAGAGGCAGCAGAGGAGGACAGAAAAGACAGAGGCCAGGGAAGTAAGAGGAAGTAAAACAAGCAAGGTGTCCTAGGAGCAAAGTAGAAAGTAGAAGGATGCACAATGAACACCTACCGCAGATGCTGAGGCCAAACGCTCAAGTTCAGTGAGAGTTAGGAATTGCCCAGGGGGCTTGAAAACATAGAGATCATTTAAAACTGATCAAAGTTGTTTTTTCTAGCAGTCTTTCCTAGCAACGGGGGCAAAAATCAGTTTGAAGCAGAAGTGTTCAGGGAAGCGTGGGAAGAAACGAAATGGAAACTATAATGACAGACCACGTGTATACAAAGAACTTTGAGTGTGAAGTTGACAAAAAAAGGGTATAATCTAGAGGAAAATGTAGCAAGAGCAGAATTTATGTTAATTATATGTATATCTATGTATACCTATTATATTTATTTGTTGGGAGATAATCGTATATCTGACTAACAGGAATAATTACACAACATGGTCACATTTTGAACGGATGTTTAGGAGCATGTCTTTTTTTTGTGGCCCGCCAAGCTTCCCACTTGTTCAAATCTCTGTTAAAGCTCACTCAAAAGTTGTTGTTATCCTGGCTTGCAGTACGTTTGGCAATATAATCCACACACTAAGTTAGTAAGCTTGTGATCGTTTTGCTGTCCTGGAGTCTCATATGTTAGTAACTATATTCAAAGTCTTGGATTTTCTTTTCCAAACATAACTCTAAAATCATTATTTATTTATTTTTTCCTCATCATCTTGTTTTTCTCTCTCTCAAATTATTAGTGGCTATCCTAAAGTCATAGAAAACCTGAGAATTTTGTGAGAGGATGGCACCCTTAATTTGATTGGTATTTAATAAACTAAGGCTCCTCAATTCTCTGATCCTTTCTCTATCTTTTTTAATAATATTTCTGCCCAGAAGAAGGTGATTGTTTCACTTTTAGAAGGCTGTTATCTCTAAACTTTCTTCACTTTGATCCTCTGCTTAAAAACCAGACGATCTTGTTTGAGCATTTGTTTGTTTGTTTTTTGTAGTATATACCTACATTGTAGTTTATTTTAAGAACAACTATATTGTTATATACTTCTAAAGGCAGGTAATGTTTTCCCATATTCGTTTTCTGGAATTTTTAGACATTTTCACTAGAACTAAAGGCTCAATAAGCTCACGATATGTCACGATATGTTTTACTGGAGGAAAAATGTTTCCCCACCTTCTAAAATCAATCTTTACATTTCTTGCCTGTGATACTTATTTCCTCAACACCCATTATTCACCTGGCAACCTAGTGCCTCATCTTTTACATTTTTGTTAGGGTAACTTAACACATAGCTATTTTACTTTTTTTTCTTTTTCAAATAAGCACAAGCAGAAAAAAGAAGGATAGAAAATAATTCTAGTTTTAACACTTTATTATAAGAACTATTAAATATTCTAGATTAAAAATGAGATGATTCCAAGGAAGTCATATGAAACTTTTTCCAAATTGAATCTTTTTTCCTGCCTTTTATAGATTGACAATATATAAATGTATAGGCATACACTAAATAAGTACTCAGTGGAAAAAAATGTTTTTTCTTATTCTCATTTACCTTCAAGAAGTTGAATATAAATAGCAAGTCACAGACATAATTTTTTGATATAGACATGTATGCAGACATCACCTCCAGGGTAATCTCCCCTCTTCTTTCTCTTGCCTTACTCATGAGTCCCCCTGTTTACTGTCCTCTCTATAACCCTCATGTATAGCTAGACCTTGAATTCTGCTTTGTGAATATTTCATCTCTGCTATTTCCCTTGGATTTTACCTAACATGTAACCCAGCCTAGGCTCTTCTCTATCAGTATTTTCCCTTGCTTTTAATCCACATCTTCACTGAGGGGCTGACATACATAAAGATTTCATCTGACCTCTTGAGGTTTCCTTCCTCTGTCCTGGAATGATAAGAGCATGTAAAATAGTGAGATCCTGCATTAGATGGTAAGTAGGTTTCAGGTTCTTGATTAATTCATAATAGATGCTCAATAAAAATGCTTGTTAAAAGTTTAAAAGCAGTTTTTATTATGAAACTGATGTGCCATATTGATGTATTTATTCTTAATTTTTAGTTCAAACATGAAAATAACATTTTGAAAATGATCATATGTATTTATATTTGAGGTGTTGATAAAATGTAAGATGAATCCCACTATTATTGTACCAGTGACTTTTTAATCTAGAAAAAACCTCATTTAGGTTAAAATATATGTGTTGTCAAAATATGTCTTAAGAGAGTCCTAGTAGGATTAATGCTCAGAACAAATGAAAATAATCAGGAAACTCTTTTAATTTGTTTGTTTATTTTTGAGAGACAGAACGTGAGCAGGGGAGAGGCAGAGAGAGAGGAAGACTAGGAATCTGAACCAGGCTCCAGGCTCTGAGCTGTCAGCACAAAGCCTGACGCTTGGCTCCAACTCATGAACCGTGAGATCATGACCTAAGCTGAAGTCAGATGCATAAATGACTGAGCTACCCACATGCCCCAGGAAACACTTTATTATAAAAACCTAAATTTTAATTTTTTTTAATTTTTTTTTAATGTTGAGAGCGAGGCAGACTGTGAACAGGGGAGGGGCAGGGAGGGAGACACAGAATCTGAAGCAGCCTCCAGGCTCTAGGCTGTCAGCACAGCTCAGAGATCATGACCTGAGCCGAAGTCAGAAGCCACCCAGGTGCCCCCCAAGCACCTGAGCCACCCAGGTGCCCCTATGTTTTCATTTTTGAATGCTGACCTAGTGATGCTCTTCTCACCATGTCTTTTCTTAACCCATATAAAAACTAAAACCCATTATGGTATCATTCTTATTTTTATACCCTTTAATTAATCTTATTGTCCTCTGTTAGTTAATGCAGTTAATATGTTACTATACATTGGATCGAAGCCTGTTGATTAAAAAATTCAACTCTGTATATATCAATTTTATTTGTTATATATTTTCCCCCTCTGCTTACCATCATGTCTAAATTATTGCATGTTATAATACATAAAGTCAAAAATTGACATTTCTCTAAATTTTAGGAGTAACTAAAATTTTGTAGGTCAATCAAGTACATGCTACAAAAAATAATAAATTTTCATCAAAAAATTCTACAGCTGTTTAAAAATAAAATACTTAGCTATTTACCAAGAATGTACAAAAAAATGGATATTAAAATAATATACTCTTGGTCTTGGATAGGCTTGAAGTCCTTGTGTTTAAGAAGGCTATATTTGCGGGGCGCCTGGGTGGCTCAGTCGGTTAAGCGGCCGACTTCGGCTCAGGTCATCATCTCGCGGTCTGTGAGTTCCAGCCCCACGTCGGGCTCTGTGCTGACAGCTCAGAGCCTGGAGCTTGTTTCAGATTCTGTGTCTCCCTCTCTCTGACCCTCCCCCGTTCATGCTCTGTCTCTCTGTGTCAAAAATAAATAAACGTTTAAAAAAAAAAAAAGACAATATTTGCCTTTGTATCTCTGACATTTAATATAATACAAATATGTAAATATTCAATAATATTTACCTAGAGAGTAGGTAAAAAATGACCATAATTATATTCAAAGTTTGAATAAATAATATTTCATTAAATTGTTCAGATTATCCTTAATATTCTCTTGGGATGATTTACTGAACTAATATATCATTCTTATTTGATTATTATTACATCAAAATTGTTAGGCAAATTTCAACATTTCAGTTCCCTTAGTTAATTTTAATATGTTCTATGAACTAATTCCAACTTGCAATTCCAGTGTGCTCTTTCATATGTGTGTGTGTATGCATACATATATGCATACATATATGTATATGTATATATACGTGTATACATGCATGTATACGTGTATATATATATAATGCAAATACTAAGGATGGATAATTTTAACAAACTATTGGAACAAAGTATTATCACAAAACAACTATATCATTGGTCATTGGTATTGGTAAAAAATTGATCAGTAGCACCATTTTTGTAGTCAATAACCAGCATCTTACAGGTTTTTACATATAACCAACCATATATGTTTGATATTCATTTATTTGTGCATATTTCACATATAGTTTCATAGCTGTGTACCTAAATGCATTTTATATTACTGAATTTTATGCTTTGAGAATTTCAAAAAATGCCAGTTATTAATTAGATTTAGTCCAATAAAGCTGACATCTTCCTTTCATAAATCTTTTTTCTATTATTTAACATTAAAAAAAAAACTTTCCAGGGAGCCAGACAGCTCAGTCAGTTCAAGGACCACCTCTTGATTTCGGCTCAGGTCATGATTTCACTGTTCATGGGGTCGAGCCCTGCATCTAACTCCATGGTTAAAGCACAGAGCCTTCTTGGGATTCTCTCTATCCTTCCCTCTCTGCCACTCCCCTGCTGCTGCTCTCTCATTCTCTCTCTCTCTCTCTCAAAATAAAATAATGTACTTAAAAAAAAACCTTTTCTCTGCAAGCCCCTTTTTCTATGTTAATAATCATGATTATCTAACCTTCATTCAAATGATGTCTCTTCCTGTGGTGTAGACCCCAAAAACTATTTCTTCTATTTGGCAATTAGGTTTTCCTTTTCTGCTAGGAAAGAAATAGCTAAATTCTCCCTTACTTATTATGACACTTTTTTCCCCTCTGGTGTTTATTTTCATTTGTATGCTAAATTTTGAGATGTTTTATTGAAGAAAATACACATAAGAACCCAAATTACATGTTTGAGTTGATGAATTATGTCAAATGAATATATCTGTGAAATTAACACTATGATCAAAAAAAGAAAACTGACTCTTACAATCACAAACCCTTTCCCCTTCTTTCAGGATAACTATTCTCCTAACATGTAATAGGAGTTTTAATTTTGCCTGTTTTTAACGTAAAGGAATGGAAAAATGCATTAGGTGATCTTTCCCTACATTTTGTTCAATATCATGTCAGGGAGATTCAAACATATTACTGTATGTGATTGTGGTTTACTTATTCTCACTAACACATGGTTTCACATTTTATGAGTACATGTCAGTTTATCTGCTCTACTACTGATGGCTATGTGGATTGTTATCAGTCTGGGGTTATTGAGGTGAATAGTGCTGCTATAATCATTCTTGTACATGTATTCTCATGAGTGTGTTTAATATTTCTCTTGGTTATATATATAAATGCTTAATTTGTTCTTCCGAGTTACTGCCAAGTATTTTCCCAAATCAGTTGTACTAACTTACCCTCAAATAAGTTGTGTTTGAAAGTTTAGTTGTTCTACATGCTTGACAAAACTTAGCATCATCTGCTTTTTCACTTTTAATCCATCTACTGGTTTCAGTAGTATTAGCATTCTGTTGTTTAATGAAAGAAGGTATTACTCTACTTAATCTTGTGGGGTTTTTTTATTATTATTTTTTACTTATATATGAAATTTATTGTCAAATTGGTTTCCATACAACACCCAGTGTTCATCCCAAAAGGTGCCCTCCTCAATACCCATCACCCAGCCTCTCCTCCCTCCCACCCCCCATCAACCCTTAGTTTGTTCTCAGTTCTCAACAGTCTCTTATGCTTTGCTCTCTTGTGGTTTTAATCTGTATTTTCCTACTGACGAACAAAGTCGAACACTTTTTATATGCTTATTGGTTGGTTGGATATCCTATTATATAATGTGCTACTCAAGTCTTTGCCCACCTTTCTTGGGAGCTTTCTTCTTTAATTAACAATCTGTAGGGATTCTTTATGTATTCTTGATAGGAGTTCCATCACTTTGTGACTTTTCACTTTAACTGTATCTTTTATTACAGATGTTCTTAATGTAGTGTAATTTATGAAGTATTTTCTTTATTTTCCTATATTTTTAACCCTTTTGTTTAATTTAAAACTCTTAGATTATTCTAGGTCCCAAAGATATTTCTTGATATTTTATTTATTCTTACTTTTTAACATTTAGATACACAACGTATAGAGAATTGATTTTGTGAATTTTTGCATCCATATTCATCAGGGATATTGGCCTGTAGTTCTCTTTTTTTACTGGGTCTCTGTCTGGTTTAGGAATCAAAGTAATACTGGCTTCATAGAATGAGTCTGGAAGTTTTCCTTCCCTTTCTATTTCTTGGAAGAGCTTGAGAAGGATAGGTATTATCTCTGCTTTAAACGTCTGGTAGAACTCCCCTGGGAAGCCATCTGGTCCTGGACTCTTATTTGTTGGGAGATTTTTGATAACCGATTCAATTTCTTCACTGGTTATGGGTCTGTTCAAGCTTTCTATTTCCTCCTGATTGAGTTTTGGAAGAGTGTGGGTGTTCAGGAATTTGTCCATTTCTTCCAGGTTGTCCAATTTGTTGGCATATAATTTTTCATAGTATTCCCTGATAATTGTTTGTATCTCTGAGGGATTGGTTGTAATCATTCCATTTTCATTCATGATTTTATCTATTTGGGTCATCTCCCTTTTCTTTTTGAGAAGCCTGCCTAGAGGTTTGTCAATTTTGTTTATTTTTTCAAAAAACCAACTCTTGGTTTTGTTGATCTGCTCTACAGTTTTTTTAGATTCTATATTGTTTATTTCTGCTCTGATCTTTATTATTTCTCTTCTTCTGCTGGGTTTAGGCTGCCTTTGCTGTTCTGCTTCTATTTCCTTTAGGTGTGCTGTTAGATTTTGTATTTGGGATTTTTCTTGTTTCTTGAGATAGGCCTGGATTGCAATGTATTTTCCTCTCAGGACTGCCTTCGCTGCGTCCCAAAGCGTTTGGATTGTTGTATTTTCATTTTCGTTTGTTTCCATATATTTTTTAATTTCTTCTCTAATTGCCTGGTTGACCCACTCATTCGTTAGTAGGGTGTTCTTTAACCTCCATGCTTTGGGAGGTTTTCCAGACTTTTTTCTGTGGTTGATTTCAAGCTTCATAGCATTGTGGTCTGAAAGTATGCATGGTATGATTTCAATTCTTGTAAACTTATGAAGGGCTGTTTTGTGACCCAGTATATGATCTATCTTGGAGAATGTTCCATGTGCACTCGAGAAGAAAGTATATTCTGTTGCTTTGGGATGCAGAGTTCTAAATATATCTGTCAAGTCCATCTGATCCAATGTCTCATTCAGGGCCCTTGTTTCTTTATTGACCGTGTGTCTAGATGATCTATCCATTTCTGTAAGTGGGGTGTTAAAGTCCCCTGCAATGACCACATTCTTCTCAATAAGGTTGCTTATGTTTATGAGTAATTGTTTTATATATTTGGGCGCTCCGGTATTCGGCGCATAGACATTTATAATTGTTAGCTCTTCCTGATGGATAGACCCTGTCACTATTATATAATGTCCTTCTTCATCTCTTGTTACAGCCTTTAATTTAAAGTCTAGTTTGTCTGATATAAGTATGGCTACTCCAGCTTTCTTTTGGCTTCCAGTAGCATGATAAATAGTTCTCCATCCCCTCACTCTCAATCTAAAGGTATCCTCAGATCTAAAATGAGTCTCTTGTAGACAACAAATAGATGGGTCTTATTTTTTTATCCATTCTGATACCCTATGTCTTTTGGTTGGCGCATTTAATCCATTTATGTTCAGTGTTATTATAGAAAGATATGGGTTTAGAGTCATTGTGATTTCTGTATGATTTATGCTTGTAGTGATGTCTCTGGTACTTTGTCTCACAGGATCCCCCTTAGGATCTCTTGTAGGGCTGGTTTAGTGGTGACAAATTCCTTAGGTTTTTGTTTGTTTGGGAAGACCTTTATCTTTCCTTGTATTCTAAATGACAGACTTGCTGTATAAAGGATTCTTGGCTGCATATTTTTTCTGTTCAGCACATTGAAGATCTCGTGCCAATCCTTTCTGGTCTGCCAAGTTTCAAAAGAGAGATCAGTCAGGAGTCTTCTAGGTCTCCCTTTATATGTTAGGGCACGTTTATCCCTTGCTGCTTTCAGAATTTTCTCTTTATCCTTGTATTTTGCCAGTTTCACTATGATATGTCGTGCAGAAGATAGATTCAAGTTACGTCTGAAGGGAGTTCTCTGTGCCTCTTGGATTTCAATGCCTTTTTCCTTCCCCAGTTCAGGAAGTTCTTAGCTATTATTTCTTCAAGTACCCCTTCAGCACCTTTCCCTCTCTCTTCCTCTGCTGGGATACCAGTTATGCGTATATTATTTCTTTTTAGTGTATCCCTTAGTTCTCTAATTTTCCCCTCATACTCCTGGATGTTTTTTATCTCTCTTTTTCTCAGCTTCCTCTTTTTCCATAATTTCATCTTCTAGTTCACCTGTTCTCTCTCTGCCTCTTCAATCCGAGCCGTGGTCGTTTCCATTTTATTTTGCATCTCGTTCAAAGCGTTTTTCAGCTCCTCCTGACTGTTCCTTCGTCCCTTGATCTCTGTAGCAAGAGATTCTCTGCTGTCCTCTATACTGTTTTCAAGCCCAGTGATTAATTTTATGACTATTATTCTAAATTCACTTTCTGTTATATTATTTAAATCCTTTTTGATCAGTTCATTAGCTGTGGTTATTTCCTGGAGATTCTTTTGAGGGGAATTCTTCCATTTGGTCATTTTGGGTAGTCCCTTGTGGTGCGGACCTGCAGGGCACTTCCCCTGTGCTGTGGTGTATAACTGGAGTTGGTGGGCGGGGCCACAGTCAGACCTGATGTCTGCCCCCAGCCCACCGCTGGGGCCACAGTCAGACTGGTGTGTGCCTTCTCTTCCCCTCTCCTAGGGGGGGATTCACTGTGGGGTAGCGTGGCCTGTCTGGGGTACTTGCACACTGCCAGGCTTGTGGTGCTGGGGATCTGGCGTAGTAGCTGGGGTGGGTAGGCAAGGTGCATGGGGGCAGGAGGGGCAGGCTTAGCTCGCTTCTCCTTAGGTGATCCACTTCAGGAGGGGCCCTGTGGCAGCGGGAGGGAGTCAAACCCGCTGCTGGAGGGGTGGCTCCTCAGAAGCACAGCACTGGGTGTTTGTGCAGAGCCAGCAAGTTCCCTGGCAGGAACTGGTTCCCTTTGGGATTTTGGCTGGGGGATGGGTGAGGGAGATGGCACTGGCGAGCACCTTTGTTCCCCGCCAAACTGAGATCTGTCGTCCAGGGGCTCAGCAACTCTCCCTCCCTTTGTCCTCCAGCCTTCCCACTTTCTGAGCAGAGCTGTTAACTTATGACCTCCCAGATGCTAAGTCGCGCTTGCTGTCGGAACACACTCCGTCTGGCCCCTCCATTTTTGCCAGCCAGACTTGGGGGCTCTGCTTGGCTGGCAGGCTGCCCCTCCACCCTGGCTCCCTCCCGCCAGTCTGTGCAGTGCGCACCGCCTCTCTGCCCTTCCTACCCTCTTCCGTGGGCCTCTCGTGTGAGCTTGGCTCCGGAGACTCCGTTCTGCTAATTCTCTGGCGGTTTTCTGGGTTATTTAGGCAGGTGTAGGTGGAATCTAAGTGATCAGCAGGACGCGCGGTGAGACCAGTGTCCTTCTATGCCGCCATCTTCCCTCCCTCCCCAGCTGCAACAACTTCTTACTAGACATGTCTCTGGAGGCAAGAGGAACAAAAGTAAAAATGAACTATTGGGACCTCATCAAAATAAAAAGCTTCTGCACAGCAAAGGGAACAATCAAAAAAACTAAAAGGCAACCAACAGAATGGGAGAAGATATTTGAAAATGGCATATAGGATAAAGGGTTAGGATCCACAGTCTCTAAAGAACTTATCAAACTCAACACCAAAAAAACAAATAATCCAGTGAAGAAATGGAGTGAAGAAGACATGAACAGACACTTTTTCAAACAAGACTTCCAGATGGCTAACAGACATTTGAAAAGATGTTCAACATCACTCATCATCAGAGAAATACAAATCAAAACCACAATGAGGTACCACCTTACAACCGTCATACTGGCTAAAATGAACAACCTTACAACAGATGTCAGTAAGGATGTGGACAAAGGGGGGCCCTTTTGCACTGCTGGTGGGAATGCAAACTGGTGCAGCCACTCTGGAGAACAGTATGGAGGTTTTTCAAAAAATTAAAAATAGAACTACCCTATGACCCAGCAATTGCACTTAGGTATTTATCCAAAAGACAGAAAAATGCTGATTTGAAGGGGTACATGCACCCCAATGTTTATAGCAGCACTATCAACAATAGTCAAATTATGGGAAGAGCCCAATGTTCATCTACTGATGGATGGATAAAGAAGATGTGGTATATGTACATAGTGGAATACGACTTGGCAATCAAAAAGAATGAAACCTTGCTTTTTGCAACAACATGGATGGAACTACAGTGTATTATGCTACATGAAATACATCAGTCAGGGAAAACAAATATATAATTTCAGTCATACGTGTTATTTAAGAAACAAAACAGATAAACATAGGGGAAGGGAAGGAAAAATAAGATAAAAACAGAGAGGGAGACAGACCAAAAGTGACTTACACACAGAGAACAAACAGAGTTTGTGCTTTTTTTGTTTTTGTTTTTTGTTTTTTTGTTTTTTGTTTCTTTGCGCGGGGGGGGGGAATGGGTTAAATGAGTTCTGGGAATTAAGGAGAGCACTTATTGGGATGAGCACTGCGTGTTATATGTAAGTGATGAATTGCTAGGTTCTACAACCGAAACTAATACTACACTGTATGATAACTAACTTGAATTTAAATTAAAAAAATAATAGTAGACTTGAAGAGATGAAACCAGGCCAAAGGGGAGAAGCACTCCAGAGAATATTTACTATTGGAAGGAAATAAAGCTAGAGGGGAAAGAAAGGGGTTAGAATTTCCAGAATACAGAACAAACTGACTACTGTGCTGTGCACCATGCTATTACTATGGAAGGAGGTGGATTTAGTGGGCCCTGGAGCCAAGGGGGTAAGCCACCCAGCAAATGTTGACCCCATTAAGGGGAATCACATAGCCATCACTAGAACCACTGAGAAAAAGACTGCTTCTAAGAACAAAGCTAGGATCCTCAAAGCAATGTAAACCACTTACATTGTTCTTCCAGAAACAAAAGAAGAGAAAGAGCCTCTACATCTCAAAAGAGAACAAATGACAAAGCAACAGGCTTTTTAATGAGATTAGGTTTTGGACATATTGTTGCAATGCTGATTAGGTATCCAAGTGGGAATGTAAAATAGTGGTCAGATATACAGGTGTGGAGGTCAGGTAAGAGGCTGTTGGGACATAAAAATGTGGCACCTATCAGAGGATCTATGCTTTAATATTCAGAGCAAAATTTCACAGTATAAACAGTGAAGTCATGTCTCTGTCCACACATATGTAAAAGTACCCACCTACAACAGTGATGCGTCATATTATAAAGGCCACTGGACCAACACAAAGAAAACATTTTTCTAGGAATTTTTGATCAGGACTCCAAAATAAAATCCTACTTGAACAGCGTTTTTGTTACAATATTTTTTTTTCATCTGTATTCTTCCATTCACTCCTATCCACTCTCTTTTTTCCTTATTTCTTCTCATTTTTTTTCCTTCTCATTTTATTAACGTATCAGTTAATTTTATGAGCATTACCTCCAATGTTACTATCTAAAATTTAAGTCTACCGGCGTGCCTGGGTGGCTCAGTTGGTTAAGCATCCGACTTCGGCTCAGGTCATGATCTCGCAGTCTGTGAGTTCAAGCCCCGGGTCAGGCTCTGTGCTGACAGCTCAGAGTCTGGAGCCTGCTTCAGATTCTGTGTCTCCCTCTCTCTCTGACCCTCCCCCATTCATGCTGTCTCTCCCTGTCTCAAAAACAAAGTAAATGTTTAAAAAAATAAAATTTAAGTCTACCATTAATAAAACTATGAAATTTAATAGCATGCCATCCTCATATGCTCTCAAAAGTTACATTTTTGTCACATTTACAAGAATATTCTAAATTGTCCACAAAATCAGCAAATATTTTAATATGTAAAATAAGTCCATTCCTTTCTCTATCCTACAGGACTAATGAAAATAATTGATTAAACTCCTCCATATAATCATCTGGTTTCAATGTACAGAGTTTGGTCTTCATAGAATATAATTTCTGAATATGTTTACCAGTACTTAGTTGATGAATATTTTTCTGTTTTATCTATATCTTTGTTGATCTAATGGTGAAAAACTTACATTATTCATTTCTTTCTCAAATAATTTCTCATCAAGTAAGACCATGGCAATATTTGGAATATAAATTATTTTATGAACTTTTTCATGCAATAATTTATGTATGTGTTTATTTAGCATTATATTTGCCATGGTCTTCTCTTTCAATTACTTTACTTTTCTTCTCATCTTACTTCACTCAATATAAAAAATAAACTATTTCTATTATTTCAATGATATTCCATCAAAATGGCCTACTTGGGATTCTCACTCTTCCTCTCTCTCTCTCTCAAATAAATAAATAAATATTTTAAAAAATAAATAATAATGATATTTATGTTATGTGATAATTATTAAAAAATCATTTTTGAAGGGACTCTTGGGTGGCTCAGCTGGTTAATCATTCGACTCCTGATCTCCACTCAGGTCATGATCTGATGGTTCTTGGTACTGAACCATCATTGGGGTCTGCACTGACAGAGTAGAGCCTCCTTTGAATTCTCTCTCTCCATGTCTCTCTTCCCTCCTCCACTCTCTCTTTCTCTCTCAAAATATATAAATAAACTTAGTCCTTTTGAGGCAAGCATTATGAATTTGATACCGAGGATAAATTAATAGTTATGAATATGATAAACGCTGATTCTTAAACCTAACTAGGTATTTGCTTCAATCATGCTATCATTCTAACTTTGTCTATGTAGTAGTAGAAGCATGAGAACTGGAGATGTAAATAAGCAAGTACTGTTTTTTCCTTTTCTATTATTTTCACTAAAACATACTCATTGGCATTTGTCTACGGATATTTATTTTCTTTTCTTTGTGTTTTTCATATTAGAATACATACTTATTTCAGATAAGATGTATTCCGTTGGTTAGAGAACCCATAGTTTATAGATGGTGATATACAACTTTGGACACAGACAATGATTTATCTTTCTTTGCTATACTCCATAGCATCTGATGTCTCCGTGGCTATTGGTAGGGGAACAAGTATCTCAAGTCCCTGAACAATCTTGCTTATTTTTTGCCTATGTTCCCAGTGTAATTGTTAACAAAGTGCTCTCCAAAGAGCCCCAAATTAGAAAAAATAGACACATGGCTATCTATTAGCCTTATAGAAAGAATTCAATAATTTATATTCATTCCAGGTATGATCAATGGTTAACTTAGTTTAGCTTCTCACATAGTAACTTCATTAACGTTTAAAGGAATGTGATTCTAAAACATTCTCCTTCAATTAGGTGTTAAAAATAAAATGTATTTCAATCGTCCAAATGAGTTTCTACCATACTTATGAAGAAACGGTTAAATGATTGGAATTTTCTGGTGCTACTGTATTCTAATCAATTTTAATACTGTACTATTAATTTCTTGATAATAGAAAAAACTATTATAGGAATTTTGTATGTTTAAAACAGATGAGGAGATATAGTGCATATCTAGCACAACTTCAAATCATATTTCCATGTTTTTTTAAAAACTAAATTATATACATTTCTATATTTATATATTTGTATATTATTAAAATATAAGTAATTATTATTCTCCATGTTAGTAAATATCACTCAAGAATCCCTAGGATATTGGGGAGCCTGGCTGGCTTGGCGGTAGAGCGTGCAACTCTTGATTCAGGGTTGTGAGTTCAAGCCCCATGTTGAATGTAGAATTTACTTAAGGATCCCTAGGATATTGAATGTGGAACACCAAGGTACATAAAGATATTATTTCTAAAGTAAAACAGAATATTTATACCATTATCTAATTATGTTTGCTAACATGTATCACATTTAATCATCTTCAGTGTTACAAAGTGTAAAATTTTACAATTTTTTTTGATCCTGTAAAAGAATGATTAAAAAAAATACTTTATATATAGTAACACAGTCCATAACAATATAAAACATAATTTAATATTTAATTTTAACCATTTGTTAAATTTAAAATGTTTGGGTCTGAATTATGATTTTTAAATAATAGATTATTGGACTGATTTTTCATTTAACATATAAATTATCTGATAACACAAATTAGCTTAAATCATGTCCAAATACACTAATTAGGTAGAGAAATGACTGTGCATATGTTCTATGCCACTGCATTCTCATATTAATATTTTCTTTATCATATATTCCAATAGAGACAGATTATAATTTTATTTAATCTAAAATAGACAAAGTTTTCAAAAGGCTACATCATTTACCAATTGTATTGATATATGTATATATATATAAAGAGATCATTATCTCAAAGACAGTTGTGAAAATTTATAAGAAAGTGATGTTGGGCACAATGGATAAAATTAATGATTATGTACACTTTGTTAGAGTAATTGGTATAGTCTCAATTGCATCTATTCAGTATCTTTTAAAACAAAGTATTGACTTAGAAGCAAAACCAAAACTACTCTGTCAAAGAGCCCACACTTTTCTAATTTTTAGAATATCTAGGTTAGACTGTATAGTATCTTTATAAAAACATATTTAATCATTACCAGCATAAAGCTTTATTTAAAACTATCCAACTACAGTGTTTTATTTACTTTTTGTACAATTTAATACTTTATCTAAATCCATAAAACTAGTGAGTAGCATCAAATATCAAAATCTTTTTTATGATCAGTTTAGGTTAAATAAAAATTTGTCTTCATCTCTGGACTATAAAGAATATAGAATAAGTATATCTATATTAGATATCTCTGTAGGGACATTGATTAAGTGTATGGTCATTTCTCTTTTAAGAACAAACCTTTTGGGGCACCTGGGTGGCTCAGTTGGTTGAGCGTCTGACTTCAGCTCAGGACATGATCTCACAGCTCATAGGTTCAAGCCTTGCATCAGGCTCTGTGCTGACAGCTCAGAGCCTGGAGCCTGCTTTGGATTCTGTGTCTCCCTCTCTCTCTACCCCTCCCCCATTCATGCTCTGTCTCTAAAAAATGAATACACCTTAAAAAATGTTTTTTTTAAAAAAAGAACAAACCTTTTAATGCCTAGAAAAAAATAGACAAAATTCTATACTTCCAACATACACATGTGTTATATATAAAAAACATGTCATATAATTTTCATGTTTTGCTAAACTGAGAGATAATCAATAATATTTTTTCTGGGAAACACAAAAAAAACATTAATTTTGAGATAAATCCTTATCTATGTGTATTGGATAAATGGATCAAACAGTTGTTAACATGGAAGAATACAAAATATACATTTGTAGAATCATGTTTTTCTTTTTCTTCCTTAGTGAATGTAGAGGACCATAAGAATTACAGTAAAATTCAAACGTCAAGGTAGTATAATATGGCGTGTCAGAGATCTTCGGAAGGTACAAGGAAAAGACAGCAGTGTTTATAGCGGATGGAGGGAATCACTTCGCTTAATATCAAGAATTTCAGGTTTCTAAGGACAAATACGGTCTCATCCCATCTCTTCCGTTCTTTCTCCTTTTTTCTCCCCTTTCTTCCTAATTGGAAAGTTTTATCAGTGATTAGGGGATGTAATAAAGTTCTCATCTCTTTCTTACTCATACATTTACCTTAAGCAAACATCATGTAATGGGTCTTTACTAATATTATATCCAAAATAAAAGCCTTAGGGATGTTAAACTTGGCGGGGGGAGCAATTTAGAAGAGCATAATAGCATATACTTGAAGAATTACACTTAGTTACGTAATCCAAGTCTATTGTAAGTATTAATAATTAGGTGCTATAGGAAGAAAATTCTGGTTGGTTATGAAAGAACTTTCTAATTCTCATGTTTGTTATTAAGAGTGAATAACAATAACAGCAAACACTTCTGTAGTACTTGCTAAATGCCAGGCATTGTTCCAAGTGATGTACTTGGATTCACTTACTCAAAACTGACAAAAACTTAAGGGGTAGGTACTATTTTCATTAATATTTTGCCAGTGAGAAAGCAGATAGGGAGGGAACTAACTTGCCCAATGTCACACAATAGCAAATGGCCACACAGAGATTTACTCCAGGGAGTCCAACACCAGAGTTATCATTTAATGTGTTTATGCCAATAAGATGAGCCCTGGGTAGCTTTATCACCAAAATAATTATGGTAGAAATAGTATTTATCATGTGTGAAGCACTTGCTAAATTTTTATAAGCATTATCCCACTTAATTCTCACAAGATAGCTATGGGATAATTCCTTGGATTAACCTCATCTTACCCTGAATTTATTGAGATAAAATACCTTACCCAATATCACATTACTGACAAGCAGTGAAACATGTGTTTTCCAGTTGTATGCCCTAGAATCCAAGCTTACAGTCACTAACTTCAGCTGCTTCATAAAACCCCAACTTTGGAAAATATGTTCATGAACAATTGCAGGTAATTACACAAGATGGGGACCTCATAAAATAGATTTAAATGTCTAGCATTCATTAATTGCCCACCATAAATTCACTATACTTCAAAACTTTTCAGGTTCAATTACACTGTCATTGGAATTATGATCATTTATACTACCAAAGATAAGTGGTTCAGTGAACGAATAAATAAAATAAAATCAGAAAGAAGGGACATTATGCAAGTTTGGCAATATTGGCAGAAGACAGTGGAAAAAAATTGCAAAGACTGATTTTGAAAAAACTTTCTAGTAATATATTACATGGGTCCTGGGTAAAATGTTGATCCTAAAGATGAAACTCTAACATCACAATAGAGAATGAGTTTTATGTAAATGGAGTAACTCTAGATACAGTGAGTTGAGAACATGTTCAAACTTTTTGAGGGAAGAAAAAGTTTTCTCGATGGAATAGTGGTTATACAATATTTGTGCATCTCTAAGGTTCAGAAAGTAAGGGAAAAACCTAAAATACTTAGAGCATGTAAATATGTAATAACAAGAATAATAATTTCAGACCAAGGAATGAAGGTCAGGGAGAACTTCACTAGCTTTCAGAAATCAGAAATTTGCAGTGATGAGCTCAATTGTTTGTAAGATCAAAACAATTGCTTTAAACATAAATTCAAGTAAGCTGATGGAAAAATCTCACCTCTAACACCTGTTAAAGTCCATGCACCTACCTGTCAAGACATAATAATAACTAACACTTTTAATCCACTATCTAAATCTTACGGAAGTGGCAAAATCTATCAGAGAACAATTCTGGCAAGTTTCCAAGATTTACAGGTACTTCATTCAATACAGTGGAAAGAATATGAAAGAGTGGAAATGAAAGCTGGTCACCTACCTTTATATCTATAACTTTACTATGTTCATAGTCATATCCGTATCTACCCCAATCCCTATCCATATCCGTATGTATATCAATATATGTACTCATTTCCATATCTGCGTCTATACCTAACAGATGTTCCTAACATTGTGAATTTGCTTTCTCACATAAGATGCCGTTTTCAGGAATTTTATATTTGAGAGAAGTTTCTGCTCATTTAATTGCAACAAATGATATAATTATTCAAATATTGCCACAGCCAACTTTTCCTTTGATATTACAATTAGTGACATCTTGATGCAACCATGAATTATCGGGCTGTGCTTCATGTACCCCAATATCAATAGGGTATACGATTTATTATCACAGAACAGTCATTATTTTAAATATCTGCTTGTTCCTGAGGTTTTCCCATTCATTTTAAAATTAAATAGATTAACAGTTCACTTCAGCAAAGAATTCCCTGTATATCACCTGGATCATTTTTAAGAACTGTATAACCTTTGTTTATAAGAGCAAAGTAAAATTGTAAGATACTTTGATCTAAATTTCTTACTGTGAGTAATGAGAAATCATCATGAGAATGCTGGTGCTATAATACAATTTATCTTAGCTATAGCATGACATAGAATGCAAATGAAAGGGCAGTGGATTTGGAGTCATAGTACTAATGCAACTAACACTTAGTGGCTATTTCTTAGATTCCAGAAAATATACCAGGCCATTCCACATGAATTCTCTAATTTAACCATCACAAAGCTGGGGATTTGGGGTAATGTTACCACTTTTATTTTAAAAGAAAGCTTGCTCTCTTTATCTTTTTCTACTCCCCATGTCTGTTTCCACCCAAACTCGTTATAAGCAGTAATAAGAGAATAGCCTTTTAACTTAAAAATATGGCTTTTGGGGCACCTGAGTGACTCAGTCAGTTATGCATCTGACTCTTGATTTCTGCTCAGGTCATGATCTCATCGTTTGTGGGTTCAGGCTCAGCACTGGGCTCTGCACGGACAGTGTGGAACCTGCTTGGGATTCTCTCTCCCGTTCTCTTTGCCCCTCCCCTGCTCACGCTCTGTCTCAAAATAAACATAAAAAAAAATAAAAAATGTTAAACATATATATGTGTGTGTATATTTAAGGAGCATTTGATTACATTGTTGTAGTACAGATCCAGTCATTCTTGACTCTCAGTCTCCTAGAAATAACACCTCGTTAGAAGTTGGTAAACATATGTCTCACATTCAGGTCCTTTATCCATTTTGAGTTTATTTTTGTGAATGGTGTGAGAAAGTGGTCTAGTTTCAACCTTCTGCATGTTGCTGTCCAGTTCTCTCAGCACCATTTGTTAAAGAGACTGTCTTTTTTCCATTGGATGTTCTTTCCTGCTTTGTCAAAGATTAGCTGCCCATACGTTTGTGGGTGTAGTTCTGGGGTTTCTATTCTATTCTATTGGTCTATGTGTCTGTTTTGTGCCAATACCATGCTGTCTTGATGATGACAGCTTTGTAGTAGAGGCTAAAGTCTGGGATTGTGATGCCTCCTGCTTTGGTCTTCTTCAAAATTACTTTGGCTATTCAGGGCCTTTTGTGGTTCCATATAAATTTTAGGATTGCTTGTTCTACTTTCGAGAAGAATGCTAGTGCAATTTTGATTGGGATTACATTGAATGTGTACATAGCTTTGGGTAGTATTGACATTTTGACAATATTTATTCTTCCAATCCATGAGCAGGGAATGTCTTTCCATTTCTTTATATCTTCTTCAATTTCTTTCATAAGCTTTCTATAGTTTTCAGCATACAGATCTTTTACATCTTTGGTTAGATTTATTCCTAGGTATTTTATGCTTCTTGGTGCAATTGTGAATGGGATCAGTTTCTTTATCTGTCTTTCTGTTGCTTCACTGTTAGTGTATAAGAATGCAACTGATTTCTGTACACTGAATTTGTAACCATCAAAACCCTAGAGGCAAAAGCAGGAAAAGACCTCTCTGACCTCAGCCATAGCAATTTCTTACTCGACACATCCCCAAAGGCAAGGGAATTAAAAGCAAAAATGAACTATTGGGACCTTATGAAGATAAAAAGCTTCTGCACAGCAAAGGAAACAACCAACAAAACTAAAAGGCAACCAACGGAATGGGAAAAGATATTTGCAAATGACATATCGGACAAAGGGCTAGTATCCAAAATCTATCAAGAGCTCACCAAACTCCACACCCAAAAAACAGATAACCCAGTGAAGAAATGGGCAGAAAACATGAATAGACACTTCTCTAAAGAAGACATCCGGATGGCCAACAGGCACATGAAAAGATGCTCAACGTCATTCCTCATCAGGGAAATACAAATCAAAACCACACTCAGATATCACCTCACGCCAGTCAGAGTGGCCAAAATGAACAAATCAGGAGACTATAGATGCTGGCGAGGATGTGGAGAAACAGGAACACTCTTGCACTGTTGGTGGGAATGCAAATTGGTGCAGCCGCTCTGGAAAGCAGTGTGGAGGTTCCTCAAAAAATTAAAAATAGACCTACCCTATGACCCAGCAATAGCTCTGCTAGGAATTTACCCAAGGGATACAGGATTGCTGATGCATAGGGGCACTTGTACCCCAATGTTCATAGCAGCACTCTCAACAATAGCCAAATTATGGAAAGAGCCTAAATGTCCATCAACTGATGAATGGATAAAGAAATTGTGGTTTATATGCACAATGGAGTACTACGTGGCAATGAGAAAGAACGAAATATGGCCCTTTGTAGCAACGTGGATGGAACTGGAGAGTGTGATGCTAAGTGAAATAAGCCATACAGAGAAAGACAGATACCATATGGTTTCACTCTTATGTGGATCCTGAGAAACTTAACAGAAACCCATGGAGGAGGGGAAGAAAAGAAAAAAAAAAAAGAGGTTAGAGTGGGAGAGAGCCAAAGAATAAGAGACGCTTAAAAACTAACAACAAACTGAGGGTTGATGGGGGGGGTGGGAGGGAGGGGAGGGTGGGTGATGGGTATTGAGGAGGGCACCTTTTGGGATGAGCACTGGGTGTTGTATGGAAACCAATTTGACAATAAATTTCATATATTATAAAAAAAAAAGAGTTTCCATTACGTTGTACTATAAAATGGCACATTGTCATTATTTTTTTTTAATTCTTAAACAGACCATTATTCAAAGAGCATATGCATTGACATTATAAATTACTTTCTTGTAATTTAAATTTAAACCAATTCTGCATTAATTACCAAATAATTATTTTAGTATGTTTCCTGTCATTGATGGAAAGATATAAATTCATTATGTAATTCTCCCTAAATCTAGTTACTCTATACAGTGTGAGACATCATTAATGTTTCTGAATCTTTGTAAGTGGAAATGCTTAAAGAATGCTTGGTTTCATCTAAATGGGACCATAAGAAGTAACAGGGTCACTCATTTCAAGTGCATGATTTTTTTTTTAATTTTTTTTTCAACGTTTATTTATTTTTGGGACAGAGAGAGACAGAGCATGAACAGGGGAGGGGCAGAGACAGAGGGAGACACAGAATCGGAAACAGGCTCCAGGCTCCGAGCCATCAGCCCAGAGCCTGACGCGGGGCTCGAACTCACGGACCGCGAGATCGTGACCTGGCTCAAGTCGGACGCCTAACCGACTGCGCCACCCAGGCGCCCCACAAGTGCATGATTTTTAAAACATACAACAGCCTCTGATAAATGCTTTGCCTAGTAAATAATAAAATGTTAAAATATATTTGAGGTGTGGGGCGCCTGGGTGGCGCAGTCGGTTGTCTCCCTCTGTCTCTGCCCCTCCCCTGTTCATGCTCTGTCTCTCTCTGTCCCAAAAATAAATAAACGTTGAAAAAAAAAATATTTGAGGTGTATGTATGATTAGGAAGCAGGGAGAATAGATGCTATACATTAGAAAGTATAAAACGTAGGATGAAAAATAAACAACATGTGTGCCATTCTGTCACATAAAAGGATCTACTGAAAAAAAATGGCCATAAACTAGCCCTGGGCCATGAGAAATATTCACCAAATAACAGTGAAATATGAAAAACAGAGGAAATGTTATAAATTTTTCATTAAGCTAAATGTCTTAAGAGGAAATGATTGTTCTTTAATCTGAGTTTATGTGCATATGTGCTAAATTTATGATGGTAGAAAATGGTGATTGTTTTGATAGCATAAAACAAAGTCACTACTTAAAATTAATAAATTTCATGAGCACCTGGGTGACTTAGTCGGTTAAGCGTCTGACTTTGGCTCAGGTCATGATCTAATAGTTCATGGGTTAGAGCCCCGCGTCAGGCTCTGTGTTGACAGCTCAGAGCCTGGAGTCTATTTTGTATTTGTGTCTCCCTCTGTCTCTGCCCCACGCCCACTCACACTCTGTCTCTCTCTCAAAAATAAACAAACATTTTAAAATATTTAAAAATTAATACATTTCAATCCTCAGCCAATTTTTCTCAATTTTTAACATTTAAAAAAAATAATATCTGAAGGAAATTTACATTGCATCATTCTAGGATTTGCTGATATATTTGCTGACTAATCTTACTTAGTTTTCCACTAGGAAAATCTCTTTGCTAACCACTAGTGATATTAGCTGTAAATGCATCAACAACTACAGATGGGCATTCCACATTACCTTCCTGGCCTTTAATTTAATGTCCTTAAAACTGTGACACAGTTTTTACCAGTATCAACTACTTAAAGCCATCATGTGGGTAAAATTATGTTCTTATCTATTCCAAATATCTGTTAAGAAATTTATACAGGCATTGTGAAGAAACAAAAATGAATTAAATATGTACTTCCCTCATGAAAAAATCACATTCCTTATGGTAAAAATCACTACTGGAAAAGAAATGCACTGGACTTAGAAGTTATGGGTTTACTTCTTTGCTCCACTGCTCACCAGCAGTATGAATTTGAACTATTTACTGACCATTTTCGAACTGTGATTTCTTCAATTGTAAGTCAGAGAAAATAGAGTTTCACTATGGTATTCTTTTCAAAGGAACATAAAATGCCATTCACTATGCAGTTTTAAAATACATCAATACGAGGAAATATAATTTATAATTCAATGAATTAACAATATATGCAAAACACCAAATTTCACAAGTATCTGAATCAGTACAAATGATTGATGGAAAAAGATCATACTTATCCATAAAAGACTGTGATTTCTAGATTACCTAGAAAACATGTTAATTTCAAGTACAATACATGTATATTTAAATATTATAATTCATAGTTCATATTAAAGATAAAAATCATATTAGCTTTACCTGAAAAGTAAGTTTTAAAACTATATAGTTCTATCCTGAAAAATACTTCAAATAGAGGTGCCTAAGATACATGATCTCCTTTCAACTTTTGAGGTTACTATTATGGTGAAAGTTATGTCTTAGTCAACAGGAATGTCTATGTAGACTACCTGAATTTTCTTAACAATTGGAGTCCCTTGACATTTTTATGATTTTTGAGAATGCTGTTCTAAGAACACAGTTTTTTTGTTTGAAAAAGCAAGTGCTCTGATGGCATTCACATTCTCCTACCACCCAAATTCATGAACTTAACAGCTGTTTATTGAGGGCCCTTCTACATGATAGATACTTCATGAAAGCACTGCTGATAAACTAGTGAGTTACAAGGAATGACTTCAGAAAGGTTAGCATCCAAAGGAGAAAGAAAGATGCTTAATAAATAACTACATACAGAAATACTAACTTACAAAATGAAGTCTTATAAAGTATAGACATACAACAGAAATTTACTGGGGTTTTGGTTATAGCCCACTGAAATAAAGTGAATATCACAATAAAGCAAGTCAAATGAACTTCTTTCATTTCCCAGTGCATATAAAACTGTATTTACCCTATACTGTAATCTATTAAGTATGCATTATGTTAAAAAATGGACATTAAATATTTTAATTTAAAAAACGCTTTATTATTTAAAAATGCTAACCAATCTCTGAGCTTTCAGTGAGTCATAATCTTGTGCTAGTCGAGAGTCTTGCCACTATGTTGATGGCTGCTGACTGGTCAGGGTGGTGGTTGCTGAAGGCTGGAATGGCTGTGGCAATTTCTTTTGTTTTTTAAGATCTTATTTATCTGTAATCTTTGATGTATATAAAAGCATAGCCTAGTATATGCTGGTATAAATGGCATATTTTAGGGGTGCCTGGGTGGCTCAGTCAGTTGAGTGTCTGACTTTGGCTCAGGTCATGATCTCATGGTTCATGGGTTTGAGTCCCACATCGGGCTTTGCACTAACAGAAAGTAGCCTGCTTCAGATTCTCTGCCTCCTTCTTTGCCCCCTCCCCCACTTGTGTTCTCTCTCAAAAATAAACATTAAAAAGTAAAAAAAAATCTTAAATCAAGACTTGGACATTCAACCAACTGAGCCACCCCAGTTCCCCATATAATCTTTTATGTATTTGAAACTATAGCCTAGTATATTCTGGTTATAAGTGACATATTTTAAAAAACAAGGATACAAAAACATTGAAGATTAAAAGATGATCTAGATTAATTCTAATAAATTAAGTTATAGATTTATGAGTATCAAGATAAAGTTTACGATCAGATTATTAGAAATATAGTAGCACTTCATAAAGACAAAATATTCAATTTACTAGGAAATATAATCATTTAAACTGTACACACCTAATAATGCAGCCCCCAAATATATTTTAAAATGGACATAACTACAAGGAAAACTATAAAAACTACAATCATATTGTGAGATTTTAGCATATCTCTTTCATCAACTAGTCTATCAGATTTTTAAATTATAGTTAGCAAAGAGAACACTTGAACATGATTAACAAATCTATCTAAAAGATATACTAAATGCTGCTCCTAGCCAATGATAAATACTCATTACAGTAGCCAGAGTGATCCTAGCATAATGGTTCTCTGGGAATGGATGAATATGTTAAATTGCATCGAGACAGATGTTATAATAGGAAAATATCTGAATTGTCAATTTGAACACAAACTAATTACATGAGCATGTAAAAGTTGAGAACTCTCTCCATCTGGAGGCAGAAGAAGAGGCAGCAGAAGGATGAAGTGGAAGGAAAGACTAAAGATATTTGAAGAAAGAGAACTCACACTGCCCTTGCTGACTCTGAAAAAGCAGGAAGGGGGCCACAAACTGAGAAATGCAGGCAATCTCTAAAACCTGAGAATGACCCCAAGCCAACGTGACCTTAGTCCTACAACTGCATGGAATTTAAATCTGGCAACAGCTTTATAAATTTGGAAGTGAAAGCAGATATAGCTCCAGAGGTTCTAGAAGCAATGCAGCCCAGCTAACACTTTGATTTCAGCTTCATGAGACTCCAAGCAGAGAACCAGTTGAGCTATAGTCTACCAACCCCCACATAACTATGAGATAATAATGCACATTCAGTTTGTGTTAATTTGGGTTAGGAATAGAAAAATAATATATTTTCCTTCATAAGAAAACTAGGCAAATAAAAAATCACAATATCTGACCCATAAAACAAATCTTGAGAATCTCAAAGGATTCAATTCATACAGAAAATGTTATCCAATTGCAATGCAAATGAGATATACATGGTAAGCAGATATAACTAAAGCAACTCATTGGTTTATAATTTCAGAGATATACTTCTAACCAGGAGCCAAATAGGAAATCATGCAACTTACTCAGCAAAAAGAGAAAAAATTAAAGTTTTAAATGCTGATAAACCTTAGAGAAACTTCCAGATAAGTATGTACAAGTCAACTTCTGCAAGAATGTTGATGAAAACACACTGGACTGATCATAGACAACCCAAATGCCCATCAACTGTAGAATTTATAAATTTAGTGTGGTGTATTTATTGCAATAGATTCCTATACAGCAGTGGTTCTCAAAATGTGATCCATGGATGTTTGAAGGTCTTTAGGCACTTTTAGGGGTTCTACAAGATCACTGAACTAGCCACTTTTTCATGGAACACCTCTTTACTGGAGTGACTGACATAAATGTTAATCACATCTGTATGTCTGGCATATATTTTTTGAAACACACACACACACACACAAACATCCCCACACCCACGCATATACACATGCAATGAACCTGAATTGTTACTTGAAGGGAAAACAACTGACAGGATCTGTTGTTAATGATGAAATCTGAGTTTACAAGTAAAAAAAAATAGAATTTTGGAAAGCTTCAATCCATTACTGTAAGCTTTAAAGTTTCTCCAAGTTTAATGACTTTTCTAATGAGATCAGTAGCAATAAAAATAAATGTGATTTTTTGATAGTTTATAATAAAATGTAACATTTGGAAGATCTAACTCAAATGATCAATGCTTGTTAAATGTTGCCTGGATAAAAAGGACCCATTATAAGAACAAGGTGAAGCAATGAATTTTAATGCTACACAATACAACAATTAATTGATATGGCTTAAATTCAACATCGAAACTAACTTGTGAAGTTTTTGTGTAGTATCAAAAAAGAGCATCCACTTTAATCTGCAAAGGCTATTAGAAATAGCTTCCCTTTTCCAACCACACACTTAAGTGAGGCCAGAGTTCTTCATATCAATCAACCAAAATAATGTAATCCAAAATATTGAATAAAGAAGTAGATTTGAGAATCCAAATAATTTCTGCTAATAGACCAGATATTAAAACGATTTCTAAAAAACAAAATACAAGGCATTCTTTTCATTTCTGTTTTGGAAAAGATACTTATCTTGAATTGAAATATGATCGACGTAAACATGTAATGTGCCTATTCTGGTTATTTTTAAATTAAGTAACAAATGCACACGTAAAAAAACAGTTCTCAGTTTTATTTTAAATATTGGGGCGCCTGGATGGCTCAGTCAGTTGAGCAACTGATTTTGGTTCAGGTCATGATCTCACGTTTCGTGGGCTCAAGCCCACGTCAGGTTGTGCTGACAGCTTGGAGCCTGGAGCCTGATTCAGATTCTGTGTCTCCCTCTCTCTCTGGCCCAGTGCTACTCACATTCTGTCTGTCGGTCTCTCTCAAAAATAAACAAAACCTTAAAAAAAATTTAAATATGGCACATGTTGATAAACCCCACAAAATCTTTTTGGGGTTCTTAATAATTTTTAGAGTATAAGCACACCTGAGACAAATGAGAGTTACTGTTATACAGCAATGAAATATATGGTAATTTCAATGTAGATTAATCCTGTACAATGTTGGGCAAAAATAGCAATTACTGTGTATTTAAAAAGGTATAATTCCATTGCATAAAATTACTAATTCTTATTCTAATATTAATAATAAACATGATAAAGTAAAGAACATAAAAGGCAATTCATAGAAAAATTAAAAAGTATGTACTTTCATTAATTTTAGAAAAACTATATTCCATGTATGTGGTTTTCTTTAATTCTTAATTTCTCTTTTCTGGTTTAGAAAAAAGTATCAGTTGTAAATTAATTACATAACCAAGCTTGTAACTATATCCAATAAAGTATTAGCAAAATAAGCACTACATTTTGGTAAAAAATCAAATATTTGTTTTGTAAAATATGCAATATAACCAAAAAGCAATTTGCATCTATTAGTTTTAATAGAACTAATTGAAATTTTAGAATATGATAAGGCAAAAAAATCACATCATTTGTAGACTCTTCAGTTTCAAGATGTCATATCTGGATCACATTTTTCCTTTAATATTAAATTTTAGTAAATACCACTCTTTTTATATATTCTAAACTATCAGGAAAAAAATTTACTGACAAAAATATCTTCTGCATATTCAGTTGTTAAAATCAGGAGCAAAAGATACCTAAACACACACACTCTCACAATTCATTTCCCAAAGTCTAAATTGATCAGTATTTTCATATAGATGACATACGTACTAGATACGATAGTTATGCACATTCATATATATGTAAATAACCATATATATACCTACAGGAATTGTTTTTGATGAGTGAGCTTTAATCAACATAAATTTGTTTATAAACCCTCACATACACACACATACACACTTATTTATACAAAGCTTGGGGATTTGATAAAATGACTTTTAATGCTCTTTCAACTCTATTAGGTAAAATGTCTATAACACTAACAATTAATTTCGTTTATGTTTTTAGGTTAACAGGATTCCATCTGCCACCGCCAGTGACAAGTACCAAATCTGTGTTCTCACTACGTTTGACCAGTGATTTTGCAGTTAGCGCTCATGGGTTTAAAGTATATTATGAAGGTAAGTGATATTAACATAAAATGACCACTGCCCAGTGTAATGGAGTCAAACCAAACTTCTCTGGGGTGGAAATGGTAGAAGAATCACCAGACAGGAAAATATTATTTATCCTGTTAGCTCAAATCTTATCCTGAGGGTCACGTTAATCATCATTAACATACAATAAAATGATGGAATTGGTAGGCTTTAATGTTTCAGTTGCAGTGTACCTGAAGAGAGGAAAATCTTTCCCTTAAGTCTTCTTAGGAGATGAGACCATGAAACGATTATGGGGTTAGACATTCCCAAAAGTGAACCGAATATGAGAGTAACAGGAAATTAGGTATGATTTGAGATTCAGGCATCAGACTCCACCCTATTTTCCTGTGTATTTTGCCTCTCTGCCAGAAAATAACCTGGTAATCTGTCTTCTCTGCAAGTTAAGAGTCAAGAAAACCAGTCTATTAAGAGACATGAGTTTATGTCTTCCATTCTAAGCCAGACTTTACAGTTCCACATATCCATAATCCCTAAAACCATAAAGTGTTACCTAAAACCATACCTAAATACCTAAAACCATAAAGGAAAACCAAGAAGTTCTTGACACTAAGGTTTTACCTGGAAGTTGGTACAAACTCATTTTGGCATCAAAACGTGACCGGAACTAACTGGAGGCCACTAATAACCTCTATTTATCCCACATAGTGTGGGTACTCAAGTTTCATTCTGCAAAGATTGTTTGATAATTCAGTGTACCACAGGCTCTGCTGATGGCGTTAAAAATGTATAGAATCTGCATGTGTTCCCTATTTACAATGTGAAAAAAATTCTGACGGTAAAAATACTCCATTCCCAAAGGTCTCAGATGGAGTTCATGGACTTGTAATTACTTCTTTAAGTTGCACCTAGTTTAGGGAAGACTCCCTCCCTACCTACAGGAATAGCATATCAGATATCAACTCACCTCCCAAGGGGACCATATTACCAGAATGCATCACACGAGATGTAAAATTATCATAACAGATACATAAATACAGTAGCAGGGGTGGTTACTTTCTAAATCACATTATAATTCAAAATATGATATGTTTAAAGAGCACACTGGAAAACAGATATAAAGTAGACTTGCTTTAGTATAAAGGTTAACAGTTTGCATGCGAGGAAAGTTTTAAAACAAACATTTCATCTTAGTGCTATCTTTCTCACTAGAAAAAAATCCTCTAGCAAACAAATGAGTAAAAATATTTTCTCCCTTTTATACCCTAAATAATGACACATCACAGCAGTTTTTACACTATTTTCTACCTAATACATTTCTTAACTATCTTTTGTCTAGCAGTGGAGGCTGAGTTCTAACACTTATTTTCCTCCGTTGTGCTAGTAATAATCCTTATTTTTCTAAGGTGATTTCACAATAATTGAGTATTTTATCTTGGCAACTTAATTCATAGTTTAAAACACTACAAACACAAAGGTTTAATTTTAAGTATAATTTTGGCAATATTGAAGGAGTTAGTAATACAATAATTTTCCATTAGAGGCTCCTTAATAGAAAACCCGTACTCTGTTCATCAAAATATAAATATATTTTAGGCTGGTTGATTCTTTCAGTAAGTACTAAGTATACTAAAAATGTAGTAGCTTGGAACATGAGTTAAGATGTTGCCGAGTTTTCTGGTTTGGCTGTCAAGTGTCATGAAATACACTCAAAACTATTTTCAAAGCTCTCTATTCTTTCTAGATGCACAACATTAAATTTCTGTCTTTTCTGCTTTTCAAGTGTCATGAAATACACTCAAAACTATTTTCAAAGCTCTCCATTCTTTCGAGATGCACAACATTATATTTCTGTCTTTTCTGCTTTGTAAAAATGTATTCATATATCTTTATGACACTTAAATGTTTTGGAGGTCCTGACTTAAAATATAAGGTATTAGACGTCCATATAGTATTGAGGGATTGGTATTCATGCTGCAGAACATCTTCAAGCATTGATTTGTGATAGTACATTCCACCATGTTTACTAGCTTTCTATTGGTACTTAACAAATGAACACAAATTTAGCATCTTAAAACAAAAATATACTAACTCACAGTCCTGGAGCTGAGAAGTCCTGGTGATCTCTGCTAGTTTCTCCGTTCAGGGTCTCGCAAGGCTGAAATAAAAATGTCAGCTGGTTGGTCTCTTATCAGAAGGCTCTGGAAAGAAACTAGTGCCCATTGGTCCTGAAGACCTCTCTCTTCCTTGTTCTTGGGCTCTAAGTGTGAGAGCCAGCAACTGCTGCACCGTATCTTTCTCATTGTTGAAATCTCTCTGATTTCCCCTTCCCCATGTAAAATTTGCTAAGCTTAATTACATTTGCAAGGTTCTTTTTGTCATGTCCTGTGACATATTCAGCGGTTCGAGAGATATTGGGAGGTAACAGGTGGGAGGGGAGAGAAGATGGGCGTCATTTACCCTACCACACTAGTTAACATTTTCTAGAGGGGGTAGCTCTGAGTTGTTATTAATTTAACCATGGCCAACGATACTGTCAAGGCCAGCAGGTGTGGTGGCCTCTCATTCTCATATCCTCTTGGCTATGTTCCAGGCCCCACAGTGAATGCCTAAAAACGTGGATAGTACCAAACTCTGTATATACTTTATTTTCTCTTACACATACATACTGAAGTTTAGTTTATAAATTAGGCATAGTAAGAAGTTAACAATAAAATGAATAATTATACTAATATACTGTAACTAAAGTTACGTGAACTTGAGAGCGCTCGCTCTCTCAAAATATTGTACTATACTCACCTTCCTTATGACGCTGTGAGATGATAGAATGCCTACGTGACCAAGTGAGGGGAATGACGTAGGCACTGTAGTGTAGAGTTATGCTACAATTGAACCTCTGATGATTCGTCAGAAGGACCGTTGGCTCAGAGACCACAGTTCACGCCAGGTAACCTAAACCGACGATAGCGAATCTGCAGAAAGTGAAACTGGAGATAAGGCAGGACTGTCATACAGTGACGTCCAGGAAATGTAGTTAAAAGTTTCAAAGCCCGTTTTTCACACCCTTACGTTTTTTTAATGTTTGGTTATTTACTTTGGGGGGTGAGGGGATAGGCGTGCGTGCGCGTGATAATGTAAGTGGGCGAGGGGCAGAGAGAGAGGGAGAAAGAATCCAAAGCAGGCTCTGCTGTCAGCGCAGAGCCTAACAGCAGGACTTGATTCCACAACCTGTAAGATCATCACCTGAGCCAAAATCAATAGTGGGTGGCTTAATTGGCTAAGCACTCAGGTGCCCCAACACCCCTACGTTTTGAATCCAAGCTATCATACCACAATTACCTCAAATTCCAACTCTGGACCCTACTGAATCTACTAATCCGGACATTTCCTCTAAATTTACACCTGCCTGATTTTTTATGTTTTCATTTTATTTTTCAGATGATCCTAATATCTGAATCTCATTTATTTTCATTCCATTTTCCTGTATATAATCATTTACAGTTTTTTTAAATTAAAGTGTGGTTGAGACATGCTGTTACATTAGTTTCAGGTGTACAACATAGTGATCCAACAAGCTTATAGACGCTGTGCTCATCACACGTATAGTTACCATCTGTCACCATACAACCCTATTAGAATACCGTTGACTGTATTTCTTATGGTTTACCTTTCATCTTAATCTTTTAAAATGTCCTTAAATCTCGTCCTTGTGTATTAGAATTTATGAGATTTCTATTTATTACTAATAGTTGTGAATTTATCTGTGTTTCTCAATCTGCCGACACTGGACCACACATATATCAGAACCATCTGGATAATTTGTTAAATGTAAAATATAGAATTCTTGGCTCCAATTACATATCCTGAATCACACTGTGGAGTGAAGTCCTAGAATATGCATTTCAATTCCAATTGCAAATCCAAAATAGAATAAATAAATGATAAATGTAAGTCAGTCTCTGATCTTCACAGATCCCAGTTTTTAAAATCCTTTATTGTCCTATTACAGCCCATTTACTTAAAAACTGTCCCTGTTTCCTAAATTTTGATCAGGTTGACTTGAAACATTTTTCTTTTAAACTTCTTGAAGTCCAAGTTGTGAGTTGTTAAATTTCTGTGGAAAATTTCCCCATTAAAACTAGCTGTATATATCTTTATCTTTTCTCATTACTGTCTATCATACACCTCTATATCTTGTCACTATTTCCCAAAGTCTGTTTTACAGGACTTTTGTTTCATTTGTTTATGTTAATAAAAATAAATGAGTAAAATAGTGTTCTATGAAACAATAAATTTGAGAAAAACTAATGTATACCATGTTGGATAGTCATATAACCATTTTTCAAAATTTGATTGAGATAAACCTGATTAAGATGTGTTCTACAGAACACACAATGAGAAATGTGCTTATATCTTTTCTAAATCTGCCAAACAGCTCAAAATATATTCCAGTTTCTACTAAAAAGCTATTTTGTGTAATAGAATTATTTTGCATTTTGCTTCAAAGATGCATAATCATTCTTTATAGGTAAAAGAGCATATAGTTACATACTATGGGATATTTTACCCTTTTAGAATCATTTATTGTGGAAACAAAGTAATATAATGAAAGCATATTGTGGATCATGTATATATAAATATTACATATATGATAGTAAGTGGTTACTCTAATGTTTATGAGAATCTCAATAAATAATTTCAGCATAATCAGTGAGCCAATTCAATGATCAGAAACAGACTTAAAATTGCAGTCTTGAAAACTCACTTCAAACACAAGGTAGTTGTTATGCCTTAATGATTATTGATCTGTATGACCAAGTAATTAAGAAAACATAGGGTTAAAATGTTCACCTTTAGAAAATATCCAGTTAAATCATTTTCACATTTTAATTCAGATGTACAAAATTTGGCTAATAACACTACTATTACTAGGTAACATTTACTGAGTTATTTCTTTGGGCCAATCACAGTGCTAAACATTTTACAAGTATTTTCTCACCCTAGAAAATTATATGAAAAATGTAATGAGCAATAATTTAACAAAAAATTCAGGTTAATTTAAAAATATGTTTAAATGACCTACAAATGTAAACCCATAAAAATATGTTTAAATCATCTACAAATGTAAACCAGACCTACAAATATAAACCCATAAAGATATGTTTAAATTATCTACAAATGTAAACCATATACATTTTTGAGACATTTTATATCTAACTATAAACCGTAATTCCATTTATAGTTAAATGGATATGATCACATAGAGTTTAGTACAAAGAGTATTAAAAAATAAAAATTACTGATAATGTATATTAAAACAATATGGACATAAAAGCTGAAATGTATTCTTATTTATTTATTTACTTAATTATTTGAAAGAGAGAGAGAGAGAGAGTGCAAGTGGGGGAGAGGGGCTGTGGGAGAGAGAGAGAATCTTACTTTTAGGTTCCACACTCAGTGCAGACCTGATCCCAGAACACTGGGATCATGACCTGAGCGAAAATCAATAGTTGGATGCTCAAAGGGCTGAACCACCCAAGAGCCCCCATTCTTGTGTATATTATATGTGACCTATATATTCTTTGTCCTTTTTAAATACTTGACATACAAATGAATATTTATACTACTTACTATTCTGTTTAACTATCTGTCACAGATGTTTACTAAAAGTTTATCCTTGAGAACAAAAAAAATGACATTAGTGATTTTTAATTTTAGGGGTTCTTTTCAATTCCTAAGCTTTAAAAATTTAAATTGCAGTACCATGAAATTTCATAAAGAGTTTATAAACTAGGATCAAGTTAATTATACTTCTGACCAGACAGTTGAATTGTAGCAAGAGAAATTTATGTAATTAAATCACATATATTAAACAGGTTGGTAGCAATAAAGGTAAGTTGGGTTCATAAAAGAAGTTAATGGATCATCACCTTTAATACTTCTAAGAATAAATGAAAGATATTACATTAAAAAAACCCACAGATGTCATACATGTAAAGACATTTTCTCCTCTTGATCAAATTCAAATCTTTTGCCTTTCACATTTCATAGTCAACCTACTTAGGCACAGAAACATCCTAATCCTAAACTGACCTTCTAAGTCATGATTGTCTTTTCTCCCTTTTAAAGAGTTGGAAGTGTTCAAAATCCCAAATTAGAGAATGACACCTTTTTCATAAATATCATCTACAGAATGAAGTTAAAGGATACAGTATTATAATAAATTGTGGATGGCTTTAAACAAGAGTTTATTAAATTTTGAGTTGTTTTACCTCTATTATCCAGGAAGATATAAATCACTTTCATGGTGCTCACAACAAAGCTTCAATAGTACTATCAATTTGTAAATGCTTTCAGACTTTTCAATATTTCAGCACAGTGTAGCATACACAACCTCCACAGCTACATGGTTTTCCAGTATTCTCACCTATTACCTTAATTCATAAAATAGTCACATGAACATGAATTAAATTTCTACATGTGCTATGCTATTTAAACTCTTCTACAGTACATCTCTGTCTCTTATGCCCTGAACACCTGTACACTTCTTTGTGACCCATGAATTTCTTATTCTTCCAGACTTGGTGCAAGCCTTAATCATTTCTGGAAAGTCATTTAGGGAATCTAGAATTGAGCCCAAAATGTTCAATGATGTTTTTTCTATGTGCTCAGATATGTACACACCTTGCCACAATACTATATATTACCATTTTGTGTGATTTTGCTCACACTAGGCTATGAGAAGCTTAAGGGTATAGAATCGATTTTACTTATTTTGCAAACATGCCTGTTGGCATATGGAAAGTAGTTACTACATCTTGTAAAACTCACCTGATATATAGGATATCTAATAATTTCATCAGTAGTGAGGACAAATTTAATGCATCTCCCACTTTCCAAGAATTAAAACGCCACTCGGTGTCTTAAAGGGCAGATGTAGGCTATGTTTAACCACTTAGAACTTGTGATATTAATTGATATTTACCTGGAAAAGGTAAGATTTAGTGAAATTTAAGGACTTTTCTTTGAAAAAGCCATAAATGTTAGGTAACATTATTTTTCTTTTAAGCATATTTTCTTTGCTGAAAAATCTTTGCTTTCTTGAAGTAAATAGTTTCTTTATGAAGTATTTTTAAAAACATAAAACCGCTCATATAGGATAAAAGGAATATTAAGATGAACATGAAAAATTGCTAGAACCAGTGATATACAAACTATTTAATCTTTGTGCCTCATGTGGAAAAAATAGGATAATGTTGAAGATTGTATTCTATTCCCCAGAAATTAAATTATTAAACTTCTCGTTTCACATTGAATTTCTTTCTTTCATATATGTTGCTAAATGTATTGTGTATGTCAATTGCTATAATTTATCATTTTTATTTTGAATGTTAGAATGAAGTTTGAGACAGTGATAATTTAAGATTCTAATTATATGTGAAATATTTTTTGTGTGTTTCATACATTCAAATACCATACATTGTGATAAGTTGTTATAATTGGTAGCTTATAAGAAAATATACTATATGCTTGATTAAAAAAATAATTTTTGATGCTGTCCAGTTCTCTGAGCATCATTATCTAAAGAGACTATCTTTTTTCCATTGGATACTCTTTCCTGCTTTGTTCAAGAGTAGTTGGCCATATATTTGTGGGTCCATTTCTGGGCTCTCTATTCTATTCCATTGGTCTACGTGTCTGTTTTGCCAATACCATACTATTTTGATGATTATAGCTTTGTATGTAATACAGGCTAAAGTCCAGGATTGTGATGCCATCAGCTTTGGTTTTCTTTGTCAACATTACTTTGGATATTCAGGATCTTTTGTGGTTCCATACAAATTTTAGGATTGTTTGTTCTAGCCCTGTGAAGAATGCTGGCGATATTTTGATTGGGATTACATTGAATGTGTAGATTGCTTTGGATAGTATTGACATTTTAACAATATTTGTTCTTCTAATCCATGAGCATGGAATGTTTTTTCATTTATTTGTGTATTCTTCAATTTCCTTCATAAGCTTTCTATAGTTTTCAGAGTACATACCTTTTACATCTTTGGTTTGGTTTATTCCTAGGTATTTTATGTTTTGGGTTCAATTGTAAATGGGATTGATTTCTTAATATCTCTTTCTGTTGCTTCATTATTGGTGTATAGAAATGAAACTGATTTCTGTACATCGATTTTATAACATATAGAAGAATGAAACTGGACCACTTTCTTACATCATAAGCAAAAATAAATTAAAAAATGGATGAAAGTCCTAAATGTGAGACAGAAAACCATCAAAGTCCTAGAAAACAGGCAGCAACCTCTTTGACCTGGGCCACAGCAACTTCATACTTGACATGTCTCTGAAAGCAAGGTAAATAAAAGCAAAAATGAACTATTGGGACCTCATCAAGCTAAAAAGCTTCAGCACAGTGAAGGAAACAATCAACAAAACTAAAAGGCATCCTAAAGAATTGGAGAAGACATTTGCAAATGACATATCAGATAAAGGGTTAGTATCAAAAAAACAATAAAGAAATTTCCAAACTCAACACCCAAAAAACAATAATGCAGTGAAGAAATGGGCAAAAGTCATGAATAGACACTTTTCCAAAGAAGACATCCAAATGCCAAACAGACACATGAAAAGATGCTCAACATTGCTCATCATTAGGGAAATACAAATCAAAACCACGTTGAGATACCACCTCACACTGGTGGCTAAAATGGCTAGAGTGGCTAAAATGAACAACTCAGGAAAAAATAGATGTTGGTGAGGATATGGAGAAAAGGGAACCTTTTTGCAGTGTTGGTGACAATGCAATCAGGTGCAATCACTCTAGAGGTTCCCCCCAAATTAATTACAGGTTCCCCCAAATTAATTAGAGTTTCCCCCAAAATATAATTACCTGTGACCCAGAAATTGCAGTACTAGGAATTTATCCAAAGGATACAGTAGGGCTGATTTGAAGGAGCACATGCATCCCAATGTTTATAGCAGTGCTATCAACAATAGCCAAATTATGGAAAGAGCCCAAATGTCCATGAACTGATGAATGGATAAGGAAAATGTGGTATGTATATACAATGGAATACTACTCAACGAATGAAAACGAATGAAATCTTGCCATTTGAAGCAACGTGGATGGAACTGGAGGGTACTATGCTAAACAAAGTAAGTCAGCCAGAGAGAGACAGATATCATATGATTTCACTCATGTGTGGAATTTGAGAAACTTAACAGATGACCACAGGGGAAGGGAAGGAAAAATAAGATAAAAACAGAAAGGGATGCAACCTGTAAGAGACTCTCAAATGCAGAAAATAAACTGGGGGTTAAGGGGGATGGAGGAGTTAAGAGGATGGGGAAAATGGGTGATGGGCATTGAGGAGGGCCCTTGTTGGGATGAGCACTTGGTGTCCTTTGTAAGTGATGAATCATGGGGATCTGCCCCTGAAGCCAAGACTATACTGTATGTTAGCTAACTTAAGAATATATTTAAAAAAAAGAAATTAAATTTTGAATATATCTTGATTTCCCCCTTCTAAATGTAGTAAGTTAGAAAAACATAACTTTATGTTTATTATTTGACTATAAGTATCATGGCATAACACAAAAAATTAAATCTAAAGTTATTTCTTCCTTATAAAAATAGTTATGTGCCTTAACAGGGCATCATTTAATATCATAAAAAGTAAATGTAGATAAAATGCAAAGATTTCAATAGGAATAATAAACAGCATCAATTATTTTGATTCGTAAATATGAATACTGTATTAGATAAAATTATATTTCCCATGGAAAAATATTGTTGTATAATCCCAATGTCAGTACTTGTTACACGGCTTTCAGTTTTAAGATGGATTTTTGGTAAATTTCCCTCTACCACATAGGAAAACAGGTTACAAAATGCATTAAAAATTTATTCAATATTCCGGGGCGCCTGGGTGGCGCAGTCGGTTAAGCGTCCGACTTCAGCCAGGTCACGATCTCGCGGTCCGTGAGTTCGAGCCCCGCGTCAGGCTCTGGGCTGATGGCTCAGAGCCTGGAGCCTGTTTCCGATTCTGTGTCTCCCTCTCTCTCTGCCCCTCCCCCGTTCATGCTCTGTCTCTCTCTGTCCCAAAAATAAATAAATGTTGAAAAAAAAAATTAAAAAAAAATTTATTCAATATTCCAATGAAAATTATAACTTTACATACAGTGTGATATTTTATCTAGAACATTCTTTAAATTTGTTATACCTTTTAATCATATTTTTAAAAAGTCAACCTCTAATCCTAACACGTGTGGGAAGCTGTTATCAAACCTCAGTTAATGGAATCCCATGGTGGGAAAAGAAGACTGAAAAAGCATGTTGTTTATTTGGTTATAGGAGGTGCAAAATCATAATTATTTCCTTACAGTGGTTTGATGAATATTCCTATTTTCTTACCAGGTATTGACCAGGGACTTTCCTTAGTTTGCATAGGCTTCCTGTTGGTTCCTTACCATTACTCCCACCACAGGCAGTTCAAAACCTGGCTTTCTTCCAACTCAGGTGGAGCACATCTGTCTAACTTTACTTCCCTCTCCAGTTTGCTAGTAAAGAGTCCTAGTAGCGTAACATAATCACAGGAGGGACTGTCCCATCACCATTGCCATAAAATGTAACCTAATTTACATGAGGGCAACATTCTCATCATATCTGTAGATTCCACCTGCATTCACAGTGAAGAGGTGGATTTGGGAGCCCACCTTAAAATCCTGCCTAGTATATCATGGTGAGTCATTTATGTGATGTGATCACTCATTTATGTGATGGCTCAAAATAAGATAGAAAATACAGGAGAGAAAGAACAGAAGGTTTGAAGATGCATCTTATAATTAATCAAACTAAATTGATCCATTTTTACCCAAAAAGATAATGTATTCTTGACTTTTTTTTTCCTCCTTACTTTGGTAAATTGATTTAGGTTAGTAAATAGCAAATCTTTTCTATGGCATAGATTAGATACATTTTAAGTATAATATGATGTGTTTCAAATTTTTATTTTTCAAGAGGATCACATTTTAATATGAATGAACTTCTAACATAGCATGTCTTTCTTAGTGAAAAATACAGGGTAATAGATATAATTTTAAAGTGCTGAACATAGCGTTGCAGGACTCAATATTTAATGTTGACTTTATCACTCAGTTTCTGTGAGACTCAGTTTTTCATGATGTAAAATGAGTAATATAATACTGATTCTACAAGGTGTTTTGAAGATCTGGGGAGTTAATGATACAACATTCACAGAGCAGTGCCAAATATGTAAAGAGCATTCAATAAATGTTAGCTAACATATTTGCTATTCTGTTGTATATATTCAAAATTACATATTAATAATTATATATTCAATATAATGCATTGAATATACAATATTCAATACCATATATCAACATAATATTTATACAATAATATTAAATACTGAACACATAATATTAATATATAGTCAGCACTATATGTTTGTTATATATCCATATACTCATATATATTATAATGCATTTTTATGTCATATAAAGTCTTCAAATTTCCATTTTCTCAAAAGGATCACTGTATCCAAGTATTTGGTTTCTCTTTCTTACAAAGTTGTTCAAATCATGAAATGGAAGTGACAATTTTTCCAAGTGTTATCTGGGCTAAATAAGTTATGCAGTAGCACCCTGATCTAGTTTTTCCCAGAATCAAAGTGCTAATGGGGTATTAACCCATTTTCAGTGTGAACCAAAGGAAGAAATGACACTTTTCACACATGCACACACACGCACAGTGCTGTTCCAGTGACAAAGGTCAAAATTCTGACAGAGGCTAAAAGAAGTAATCTGCTCAAGAGTTGCAGCTCTGAACTAACAGGTCAGTACTAGAGACAGAACTGATGCGTGATGAGGCAGTCATTCCAACAGATCAGCAGAGAGCGCTCAATGGAAGAATGCCAAGTCTTTTGTGTAAATTAAATAGTAATAATTTTATCAATACAATCCTTTAAACAGGTGCTTAGACAGAATTTCAAAAACTTTATGAGTAATTATAAGGACCCAGGGGCAAAGGAAAACATCTTGGTACAGATACGGTGGCTAGAAAAGATGATGTCTAGAACTGAAGGTAGCAATACGTGTCAAACTATAATGCAATGTTGGTGTGGTCATTTTGGTAAATAGAATTATTTTCTTCAAGTGACAAAGGATTAATCTAAACTACTGACCCATCTGTAAAAACTTTATAGTTCAACATCACCATATTGTCAAGAACTGTGAAGGTTCTGAGAATTTGCCCAACTTGAAAGGTAACCAGTTAGCCTGGCACAATTTTATGGCTGCTGACAGAAGACACCAAACTACGGAGTCAGGGACAAAGGACTTTATTATATTGCTATTACAGATAGCAATACAAATAGCCAGAGTATCAGCAATTGTTCAGATTCTCAGAACCTCAATTATCACAGAATAAGTAGGACGGACAATGCCCACATACACAGTGGGTTGTGCTACAGAAAATGAACTCTGAACTTAGGAAACCAGGATCTTTCAGAGTAGATAGTACGTAAATCAGCCCTTTTCTCTGGAGGGAGATAATATTTCCGTATTGCTTCTGAACAATCAGTACATCTGCTTATAAGATATGGAAAACATGACAGGCGTAAGGAAAATTATTTCCCAGCTTGTGTTTCTAAGTATCTGGATTCAGTAAATTTTAGATAGATTTCAATCACCTTAAAAATGCCAAATTAAAGAGACTTTTTTAAGAATCATTTTATAGGGGCACTGGGTGGCTCAGTCAGTTAAGCATCCAGCCTTTGATCTCCGTCAGCTTATGATCTCCCTGCTTGTGGGATCAAGCCCCACGTGGAGCTTTGCACTGACAGTGCGGAGCCTGCTTGGGATTCTCTCTCTCTCTTTCTTTCTGCCCCTCCTCTGCTCACACACTGGTGCACATGCACGCGTTCCTTCTCTCTCTCTCTCTTACAATAAATATATAAGCTTAAAAAAAGAATCATTTTATAAAAAATCCTTCAAGTGGGTAGATGCTATCTAAAAACTTCAAGATTTGTATTTTTCATATTTACTATTATTTTTAAAAGTATTTCATATGCATTTAATTAACATTCTATGTATACTTTTGGATAATTTTGTAAATATCATCTGAAATAATGAATGCTATTTCTTTCCTTCTTTTCCATCCTTTATATTTAGGGGTATTTGCTGAACTATCTTCCCATAGTGTAAGATACCTCTTCCATCAAAATTTCTCCAGGATTTCTCCTGGAGGATTTCTCCATCTACATTTATTTGTATAATTAGTCTCTCATTTGTCTTTTTGTACTTTTTTTTTGTTTTATATTAGAGTAGTAGGAGTTTATGTAATGAATTGATTTGGTTTCCTAACACAGGTACCACAACATAAATTTCAGATGACTGTGAGTAATTAAATTTTTAAAATGAAAATGTAAATTTCATGAAGAATTATAGCAGAATATTGTCAGCTCATGGGATAGGAAAGCTTTCTAAGTATAAAAGCCAAAGGGAAAATATGTCACTAAGGAAAAGATTGGTAGATTAGACTAAATAAAATGTGAAAGCTGCTAAATATGATAATAAATTTTAAAAGCGATCTTTGTATTAGAAGGCAAAAGAAAATGGGAATTTAAAATTCACAATTCATGGGAGAAACATATATTGTATATACAATGCATATAAAAAAAGCCCTATTGTCTCTGATGTAAAATTTGTTGACGTTATGAATTAAAAATTTGCTAAAAAGCTAAAAATGTCGAGAACATGTGAATAAGACTAACAACATAAATTTATCATTAACACTAATCTTATGCTTAGAAAAAACTGGCTTGTGGGTAGGGAAAAAAAGCAAAATGATTTTCTTGAGCTTAGTAGCCATGAAGGAGAAATGGGAAATGAAGTCAAGGCAATTACAAAGGATATGTGTTCAGATGACAAATTTATCAAATGAAATCTTTCAGATATTAGTGTTTTAATGTAAAAAGAGAGAATATATCTATATGAATTTCTTATTGTCAGGTAGAGAAAGATTTCACCTATGAAAGCAATAGATGGTATATTTTGATTTATACTGGGTAGTACACATTCTTTTAATGTAAATGAGAACTCCTGTTTCATCAATTTTTGGAAATTTTATTTATTTTTCAGTAATTTTTAAAGCAGAATTATATGTGTGTAGATTCAAAGGCTCCATGTTAATAATTATTTTTCTTAATGTATTTTTATGTTTGTTTATTTATTCATTTATTTTTGTTTCAAGTTTTTATTCAAATTGTAGTTAGTTAACATATAGTATGATATTAGTTCCAGAGTAAAATTTAGTGATTCATCAATTACATATAACACCCTGTGCTCATCACAAGTGCCTTCCTTAATACACCTCACCCATTTAGCCCACCCTCCACCCGTCTCCCCTCCAGCAACCTTCAGTTTGTTCTCTATAGTTAAGAGTCTGTTTCCTGGTTTGCCTCTCTCAATCTCTTTTTTTCCCCCTATGTTCATCTGTTTTGTTTCTTAAATTCCACACATGAGTGAAATCATATAATATTTATCTTTCTATGACTGACTTATTTTGTTTAGTGTAATACACTCTACCTCCACCTATGTCATTGCAAATGGCAAGATTTCTTTTTGATGGCTGAATAGTATTCCATTATACATACATATATATATATATTCTATTTCATATATATATTCCATTTCATATATATATATACATATATATATACACACACACACACTGCTTCTTCTTTATTCATTCATCATTCATTCATTCAGCAGTTGTTGGACATTTAGTAACTTGCCATAATTTGTCTATTGTTGATAATGCTACCGTAAACATCAGGTTGCATGTATCCCTTCAAGCAAGTATTTTTGTATCCTTTGGGTAAATACCTAGTACCAGCAATTGCTGGATTGTAGGTAGCTCTAATTTTAACTTTCTGAGGAACCGCCATACTGTTTTCCAGGGTGGCTGCATCTGTTTGCATTCCCACCAATGGTGTAAGAAGGTTCCCTTTTTTCCACATCCTCACCAACATCTGTTGTTTCCTAAGCTGTTAATTTTAGCCACTCTGATGGGTGTGAAGTAATATCTCATTACAGTTTTGATTTGTATTTTCCTGATGATGAGTGTTGTTGAGCATCTTTTCATGTGTCTGTTGGCCATCTGTATGTATTCTTTGGGAAAATGTCTATTCATGTCTTTGGCCCATTTCTTATCTATCTGAATTATTTGTTTTTGCGTGTTGAGTTTGATAAATTCTTTATAAATTTTATCAGATATGTTATTTGCAGATATCCTTCCATTCTGTAGGCTCTCTTTTAGTTTTGTTGATTGTTCCCCTTGCTGTGCAAAATCTTTTTATCTTGATGAAGTCCTAATACTTCATGTTTGCGTTTGTTTCCCTTGCCTCCAGCGACATTTGTAGTATGAAGTAGCTATGGCTGATATCTAAGAGGCTTGATTTTGATGGTTTCCTGTTTCACATTTAGTTCTTTCAACCATCTTGAATTTAATTTTGTGTATGGTGTAAGAAAATGGTACAGGTTTATTCTTCTGCATGTATCTGTCAGTTTTCCCAACACAGTTTATTGAACAGACTTTTTTTTTTCCATTGGATATTCTTTCCTGCTTCGTTGAAGATTAGTTAACCATATAGTTGTGGGTCTATTTCTGGATTTTCTGTGCTTTGATATATGTTTCTGTTTTTTGTTTCAGTAGCATACTGTATTGGTGACTACAGCTTTGTATTAAAGCTTGAGGTCCAGAATTGTGATGCTTCCAGCTTTGCTTTTCTTTTTCAAGGTTGCTTTGGCTATTCAGGGTCTTTTATGGTTGCATACACATTTTACGGTTGTTTGCTCCAGCTCTATGAAAAATGCTGGTTGCATTTTGATAGGGATTGCATTAAATGTATAGATTGCTTTGGAGAGTATAGACATTTTAACAACGTTTGTTCTTTCAATACATGAGCATGGAACGTTTTTCCATTTCTTTGTGTCATCTTCAATTTCTTTCATAAGTGTTCTATAGTTTCCAGAGTACAGACCTTTGACCTCTTTGGTAAGGTTTATTTCTAGATATCTTATAGTTTTTGGTGTAATTGCAAGGATTGACTCTTTGATTTCTCTCTCTGCTGCTTCACTATTGGTGTATAGAATGCAGCAGGGGTGCCCGGGTGGCTCAATAGGTTAAGCATCTTACTTCACCTCAGGTCATCATCTCTAGGTTTGTGGGTTTGAGCCCTGCAATGGGCTCAGCACTGGCAGTGTGGAGCCTGGTTGGGATTTTCTCTCTCTCCATCTCTTTCAAAATAAATAGATTTAGTAAAAAAATAAATGCAACAGATTTCTGGGTGTTGAGTATCATGTCTATGAAGAGTGAAAGTTTGACTTCTTCCCTGTTGATTTAGACACCTTATATTTCTTTTTGTTGTCTGATTGCTGGGTCTAGGACTTCCAGTACTATGTTAAATAACAATGGTGAGAGTGGACATCCCTGTCTTGTTCCTGACCATGGAGGAAAAGTTCTCAGTTCTTCCCCATTGAGGATTATGTTAACTGTGGATCTTTGGTATACGGCCTTTATGATGCTGAGATATGTTCCCCCTATCCCTACTTTGTTGAGGATTTTTATCAAGAATGGATGTTGTACTTTGTCAAATGCTTTTTTCTGCATCTATTGAGAAGGTCATACGGTTCTTATCCTTTCTTTTATTAATGTGGTGTATCTCATTGATTGATTAGTGAATATTGAACTACTCTTGCAGCCCCAGAATAAATCCCACTTGATTATGGTAAATGATTCTTTTAATGAACTGTTGGATTAGATTTGCTAGCGTTTTGTTGAGAATTTTTGCATACATTATTAATTTGATTTAAGGAATTAGTCTGAAAGATTGTTGGATTACATTTCAATTATTTTTTAATTCTTTAATTATGACCATGTAGTATGTCATTTTGCTCTCTTGAGTCAAGCTGATATAATTTTTTATGGTAGAAAATATGCTAACAATATTATTAACTCAAACTTTATATTTTTCTAATAAACTGTGATGTTGTTTTACCTGCAATTGTTTACAAAAACACTGAAGTACCTTTATCACACAACCTAAATTTTGTCATAGAGGTCTACTTCAAATTTGTATATTTGTATTATTTTTGTTTGTTTAATAATAAAGTTATCATTTTATTTACTTTAAAATTTTTTTTAATTTAAAGCAATTATTAGTTTGTTTATTTTTTTAGTAATTTCTTCACCCAATATGGGGCTTGAACTCACAACCTTGAGATCAAGAGTTGCATGCTTTTCCAACTGAGCCAACTAGGCATCCCAGATTATCACTTTAGATACTCAATGTCAATCTGAAATTGATAAATGAAATTTATCAGAGTATGTGACCAGGTAAAAACTTGGATGTGTGCAACCCAGCATTACTTCACATACTTTGTTCTATATAAATGTACATAACAGACATGGATAATAGAACAATTGTAAATAAATCCTAAAGATTTATGTGACTTTTGAACATTTAACACCTATTTTGACTTGCTCATGCTAGCATGTCTTTTAAATAGTCTTTATTATTCTGTTCCCAAACTATTGGCACTCAACAAAAATAAGTATTTGTAAAGCACTTTGCAAATGTGTCATAACACTATTGTAGTAAGAAAAACAAATACAATTATGAATTGATGTGATTTTACTAGATATTTGAATGTCTCTTAGGATCATCAAAAGTTCTTTAAAGCATTTCTGGGGAAATGTGTAGAATCATAGTATGGTTAATCAACAATCCTTTAATTTTTATGGTGGATTACATGATAAAATCAGATCAAAAATATAAAATATTTATCACTACATAGAAATGCCAGAATAATGTTTATTGTAAAATTACTTATGTATAAATTAGAAATATTTATTAATTTGTATAAATAATAATAAAGCAATAAGGAAATGTTTGTAAATGTAAATGGAATAAATGATTAGGAAATAATAAATTATATTGCTAGAGTAAACCAATTCCAGTATTTGCTAATTCTATGTTAATGGAAAAACCTTTGAGTTAGACCATGAAACAAAAGTTTGTTAGTCAGCATTCAAAGATTGAAAAGAATGATAATTCTGGCCCAGTTCAGGGTTTCTTACCTTCTGGGTATATGGCTACATGTTTGCATGAAATTAAGAACACGATGGAATCTTGGCAGAACAAACCCTCTACTTGTGCACTAAACTATGGTTTTCTGGTCATTGTTATTTGTTTGTTTGTTTGTTTGTTTGTTTGTTTGTTTTAATCTCTGACTTTTGTTCTGCAGTTGTCCTCTGTGTCCTGTGTATCATCCATTCTTTTCTAATTAATATTTCCCATTATTTTCCATAAAGGCGTACGTTATCAGTTGTCCTCCTAAGGTAAACAAAAACAAACACATGAAGTTTACTTGGCTCTATTTTACCTTCAGCCTTTGCTTCATCTTTCTGATGCCCCCTTTTATAAAAAATGTTTTCTGTGTGTTTGGGTGGCTCAGTCAGTTAAGAGTCCAACTCTTGATTTATGCTCAGGTCATGATCTCAGGGTCCTGAGATGGAACTTGGAGCTGGACATGGAACCTCCGTAAGATTCTCTCTGTCCCTTTGCCTCTGTCTCACTCACTCTCTCTCTCACTTTTTCTCACTCTCTCTCTCTAAAACAAGTTCTCATGAAGTTGTCTGTATTTTCTTTGATCACCTTTTTCATAATCTCTTCTTTTTTAATACACTTTGATTAGGACTTTGCCTTCACCACTCAATTGAATCTATTATTGTTAAAGTCACTAATTGTAGAAACATTGTCAGATTTAAAGGTCAGTTCTCGAATTATTCTTCTGTTCTTCAGTATTTAACATATCCTCTTTATCAACTCTACTTCTGAAATAATTTTTGTTGCTTGCCTCCATGGTTTCCCCCTTTTCCCATTGATTTCTCCCTAACATACTTTCATTCTTTGGACACCTGGATAGGTTCTCCTGCTTTTCACTTCTAGATACGAGAGTACCACAGGACTCAGTCTTTGGCACTCATTTCTGTCTATATCCAGGTTCTATGTGATCCAATCTTCTCTAGTGTCTGGAAGAAGCCCAGATACAGTGAGGATACTTACCATTAAACTATGCTGTGGGGCAATCAGAAAATCTCAAGAGTGTGGAGAATATATGTTTGTTCTTCAGACTTCAGAGGGGGTTGTGTCAGTCACTCTGGTGATCTTGGCTGGACTCACTCATGTTTCTGCCTCTTGGTTAACCTGTTTGCCTTCATCTGTTATCCCAAACTGAGGTTATTTGGCAAAACTCAAGCCTCTCATCCATTAACTGGATATTTTAGGCATATTCTCATGCCTATTACAGAGACGCAAACATGGAAGTAGAGGCTCTTTCTCAAGCTCTGCTTGATTCAGTCTACTAACATTCCATTGGGTAAAGAAAGTCACATAAACAAGCCAAGGATCAGATCAGGAGGGCAGGACAGAAGTTATATAGCAGAAATTATGTATAAGAAGTGGATGAAATAAAGAAATGATGACATTTTTGCAATTATCTTACTATAATTGCCCATCTTATATTCTAACCTGATGTCTTCCCTGAATTCCAAATTGCCTCATCCCCATGTTTTTCTCAATAAATAAATATTTTAGTGGCTTCAGCAGAAGTTGGAATTTTCCTTCTGGAACAGGGTCAAAATTGATATTAATCACTTTTCATCGTTTGAAATAAAAATCAGCTGAGGGTGGTTCTCTTCTCCACCTTGTTAGTTTCACATTCTGTTATTAGGAAATAGTCCCATTCTGCATATTATAAAATTCAGCATTTCAAGTGTCAGCTTCAGCAAACACTAAGTTATAAGATTTTCTAGCAGATTGTAAGTTGACTGAGCCTATTGTGCCAGTTTCAATTACAGTGATACCATTAGTTTTGCAGCTGTCACTAGCTTTTGACCTGGAGGAATAATGGGTAAGCATTGATGTGGAGCATGAAATTCTTTATATTTAAATTGTCACAATCCATATCTTGTTATAAGAATTTTTAGAATACATTTTTTAATGTTTATTTATTTTTGAAGGGGAAAGAAAGAGAGATAGCATGAGCAGGGAGAGGCAGAGAGAGAGGGAGACACAGAACTTGAAGTGGGCTCCAGGCTCTGAGCTGTCAGCACAGAGGCTGATGCGGGGCTCAAACTCACGAACTGTGAGATTGTGACCTGAGCTGAAGTCAGACACTTAACTGACTGAGCCATCCAGGCATCCTTAGGATAGATCTTATGTGTCTTGTATTCTTTAAGAAAATAGACAACTTGGATGTGCATTATACTCTCTGTCAACTTTTTCATTGTTATGAATGTATTTAAAAAATATATATTTAACCACAAATCCGGAATAAAAATATTTGATACTTTTATAATCTGAAATTCACATTTTTACTTCTAGTTTCTTCCTGCAATTACTTTTCCTGCAATCTCCTTGTCCCTGGATTCACAAGCAGCATGTAGAACATCCATATATCACATTTCTCCTTGTTTGGATAATTGCACCTTTTGGTATATTTATTTACCACAGTGAAAATTCATATTAGGCAAAGAATCAGAGCCCTAAGTAATGACACAGTGAATGCATAAATTAATCACTTTGTTTTCTCCTTTTCTCCTAGCTAATTTGTTATCAATACAGTGTAATGTAAATGATACATGATTATAATTAAATATTTTAGAAAATATATCTACAGGCAAATATTAGACTTGAACATTTCTTAAAAGTGATAAAATCTGTGTATTTTTACTTTTAAAATCTCTGTAGTTTCCATAGGTTTTATGGATTTAGAATATACACTGATTTTGATTTTTGTGTTTTCTCCTCATTAGTAGGACTAAATGTGGTAATTGTGTGATTATTTTTTCTTTACAAAGTAATGCTTTCAAGGCAAAAACACGAGGATAATTGTTCCAATTGGCGATCAGATGATACAATGAAAAATTGTGACATTTTCAGCTCACCATAAACAAACTCAGATATAAAATTTTAAAAAAAGGTGTTGCTTCATCATTGATTTACTACAAAATCTTACATTTATATCTCCTTCTATTTGTTAAAGTGTGTTCATAGAAATATAATCACATATGCTCTTAATTTCTCCATTTCATAACTTTAAAACAAACAAAAAAACTAACAAGTGAAGAATCAGATATCAGGTACTGGAGGAAGCTTCAATTGTGTGTGATAACAGACCTGTTATTTACACATAGATCTAAGACATAGTCTCAATCTCCAGGTCAATTATCTTTTCCATGTTTAATGAAGAACCTAAAATATCCACATTTTACATATACATATTCTAAGGGTGCTACTGTTGTTCAGCATGTAAGCCCTAAAAGGGGAATCATGTTTTTTATCTAATCAGTCTTTCTAGAACTCCCAATTGAAGGCATGACCATACGAATCAAAAAATAAGAAAATCGGGGCGCCTGCGTGGCTCAGTAGGTTGAGCATCCCACTGAATTTGGCTCAGGTCATGATCTTGCGGTTGAAGCCCCACATCGGGCCCTGTGCTGGCAGCATGGCTCCTGCTTGGGATTTTCTATCTCCCTCTCTCTCTGCTCCTCCCGCACTTGCCCTGTCTCTGTCTCTCTCAAATTAAACTTGAAAGAAAGAAAGAAAGAAAGAAAGAAAGAAAGAAAGAAAGAAAGAAAGAAAGAAAGAAAGAAA
>NW_024412417.1:23559369-23599806 GCF_014898765.1 Herpailurus yagouaroundi | reverse complement strand
AAAGAAAGAAAGAAAGAAAGAAAGAAAGAAAGAAAGAAAGAAAGAAAATAAATCTGGGTCTTTTTTACCTTTTCATCTTCAGCTCCTGTTCTCCCACTCACATTCTAGAATCCAGAATTCTTGAACTACTCATGTTTCCAAATGCCTTCAGTCAGTTGGTGTTCAAGTAATTATTCTTGAATGAAAACTTGGATGAGTGAATAAATGCATGCCCACTGTGATCCATGACTTTAATATTGTGTGTCGCTAGGAAAGAAACATGGTATGATTTGTTGAATATTAAAAGATGCCTTAAAGTTTCAGGTAAATTAGAATTCTTGTGATATTCACTTTTGCCTCTTAAATGAGGAAATTGTTTCCCTTTGACGTATAGAAATTCAATTATGACTCCCTCTTTGATGATGGGCACTGTTATTTAATGTTGTAAGGGAATTTCTAAATCCATACTTAAAATTCTGGGTGGAATTTAACAGCCTTTCCTATGGCCAAATTCATTCTTATGTTAATGGGGCATTTGGTTGAAACTAATGAGTCATTACTCATCCCTGAATGGAAAGTTCTGGTAGCAGCCCTCTCAAATGACTTGAACTTAGGTGCAATATTTGAACATTATAAGCTGTATTTATAGTAACTTTATAAAATTTGGAGTGAATTATGGAGGGCTAGGACTAGCTGTACTCTGGGAACATTTCTAATGCATGTGTATCCAGACATTTTACAATTTGACTTAACCTCTTGAGTACAGATTTCATTGTTTTTCTTTAAAGTACTAAAATTAAAAAAAAAAAAAGATTCGGGAATATTTCCCGTATTTCAACGTTAATTCTCCAGTGTGCACTAAGCACAAAGAAAGTTTTAGGATGAAATGATGAGTTTCCTTTTAGTTATTTTATTTTCTAATTAGATGAAAATAGGGACAAAGGTTAGAATAATAAATTTTATCAGTTTTCTGGTTAGAAATAAAGAGAAGAAAATATAATTTATTAACATTTGATTCAATGAAGTTAATATTTTTATTCTTTTTTAAGTTTTTATTTTAATCATCCAGTGCTTATCACAAGTACGCTCTTTAATCTCCATCACCTATTTCACTCATCCCTCTATCCACCTTCCCGCTGGTAACTATCAGTTTGTTCTCTATAATTGAGTCTGTTTCTTGGTTTGTCCTCCTTTCTCTCTTTCTTCCTTTGCTTGTTTGTTTTATTTCTTAAATTCTACATATGAGTGACATGTATGCTATTTGTCTTTCTCTGACTGACTTATTTCACTCAGCAGTATAATCTCCAGCTCCATCCATGTCATTGCAAATGGCAAGATTTCATTCCTTTTTATGGTTGAATAATATTCCATTGTATATACATACCACCACTTCTTTAACCATTCATCAATTGATGGACACCAGGGCTGTTTTCCTATCTTGGCTATTTTGAATAATGTTGGTATAAATGTAGGAGTGCATGTATCCCTTTGAATTAGTGTTTTCTTATTCTTTGGGTAAATACCCAGTTGTGAGATTGCTAGGTGGTAGGATCATTCTGTTTTTAACTTTGTGAGAAACCTCTATACTGTTTTCCAGAATGGCTGCACCAGTTTGAATTCCCACCAACAGTGTAAGAAGGTTCTTTTTTCTTCATATCCTTGCCACTACCTATTGTTTCTTGGGTTGTGGATTTTAGCCATGCTGACAAGTTTAAGGTGATATTGCATTGTAGTTTTGATTTGCGTTTCCCTAGTGACAAGTGATGATGAACTTTCATGTGTCTGTTGGCCATCTGGATGCCTTCTTTGGAGAACTGTCTGCTTATATCTTCTGCCCATTTTTAAATTGGATTATATGTTTTTATGTATTGAGTTTTATAAGTTCTTTATATATTTTGGATACTAACACTTTATCAGATATGTCTTTTGCAAATATGTTTTCCCAGTTTGTAGGTTAACTTTTAGTTTTATTGATTGTTTCCTTCATTGTGCAGAAGCTTTTTATTTTGGGACACCTTGGTGGCTCAGTCAGTTAAGCGCCCAATTTCGGCTCAGGTCATGATCTTGCAGTCTATGGGTTCAAGCCCCGCATCAGGCTCTGCTGGCAGCTCAGAGCCTGAAGCCTGCTTCATATTCTCTCTCTCTCTCTCTCTCTCTCTGCCCCTCACCCCCTGCTCATGCTCTGTCTCTCTCAAAAATAAATAAACATTAAAAAAATTTAAAAAAAGAAATTTTTTATTTTGATGTAGTCCCAAGAGTTTACTTTTGCTTTTGCTTTTGCTTTTGTTATGGCCAATGTCAGAGAAGTTTATGCCCTGTTCTCTTCTAGAATTTTTTTGATCTTAGATCTCAAATCTGGGTCTTTAATCCATTTGGAATTTATTTTTGTGTATGGTCCAGTTCATTCTTTTGCATGTTGCTGTCCAGTTTTCCCAACACCATTTGTTGAAGATACTGTTTCCCCCCCATTGCATATTCTTCCCTGCTTTGTTGAAGATTAGTTGAAGATATAGTGTGGGATTATTTCTGGGTTTTCTCTTTTGTTCTATTCATATATGTATCCATTTTTGTGTCAGTACGATACTGTCTTGATTACTACAGCTTTGTAATATACCTTGAAGTCTGAAGTGGTGATGCCTCCAGTTTTTCTTTTTCCATATCTCTTTGGAAATTCCATTTTTGTGTGTGTGTGGTTCCCTATAAATCTTAGGATTGTTTTTTTCTGGTTCTATTAAAAATACTATTGTCATTTTGATAGGAATTGCTTTAAGTGTGTGGATTGCTTTGGATAGTGTAGATATTTTAAGAATATTTCTTCTTCTAATCAATGAGCATGGAATGTCTTTCACTTTGTGTTGTCTTCAATTTCTTTCATCAGGTTTTATAGTTTTCACAGGACAGGTCTTTCACCTCTTTGGTTAGGTTTATTCTTAGGTATCATTGTGGTACAATTGTAAATGGGACTATTTTCTTAATTGCTCTTTCTGCTGTTTCATTATTGGTGTATAGAAATACTACAGGTTTCTTCTATAGATTGATTTTGTATCCTTCAACTTTATTGAATTAATTTATCAGTTCCAGAAGTTGTTTTTTTTTGTTTGTTTGTTTTTTGGGTTTTTTTGTTTTTTGGTGGAGATTTTCAGGGTTTCCGTATATAGTATTATATCATCTGCAAAAAGAAAAAGTTTTACTTTTTTACCGATTTGGATGTCTTTTACAGCTTTATGTTCTGATTGTTAAGGCTAGGACTTCCAGTACTATGTTGAATAAAAGTGGTGAGAGTGGACATCCTTGTTTGCTTCCTAACCTTAGAGGAAAGGATCAAATGGTTCTTATCCTTTCTTTTTATTAATGTGGTGTATCATGTTCCTTGATTTTCAAATTTTGAACCACACTTGCAATCCAGGATTGAATCCCACTTGATCATGGTGAATGATCTTTTTTAATGTATCATTGGATTTGGTTTGCAAGTATTTTATTGAGGATTTTTGCATCCATGTTCATCAGGGATATTGGCGTATAGTTTTCTTTTTTGGTGATGTCTTTATCTGGTTTTGGTATCAGGGTAGTGCTAGCATCAGAGAACGAATTTAGTTTTCCTTCTTTTCCTATTAGTTTTTTTTGGGAAAAGTTTGAAAAGCATAGGTGTTATCTCTTCTTTAAATATTTAGTAGAATTTGCCTATGAAGCCATCTGGTCCTGGACTTTTGTTTGTTGGAAGTTTTTGTTACTGATTCAATATCTTTGCTGGTTATCAGTGTCTTCAATTTTCTATTTCTTCCTGTTTCAGGTTCGGTAAGTTACATATTTCTAGGAATTTACCCATTTCTTCTAAGTTGTCCAATTTATTGGCATGTGGTTTTTCATAATATTCTCATTATTGTATTTCTGTAGTGTTGAATGTTATTTCTCATCTTTCACTTGTGATTTTATTTATTTGGGCCCTTTCTCTTTTCCTCTTAAGTCTGGCTAGAGTCTTACAATTTTACTGATTTTTTTTTCAAAGAACTGGATTCATTGATCTGTTCTATTGGGTTTTTTTTTTTTTTTTAGTATTTATTTCATTTATTTCTTCTCTAATCTTTAATTTTTTCTCCCTTATGTTAGCTTTAGACTTTGTTTGTGGTTCTTTTTCTATTTCCTTTTGGTGTAAGGTTAGGTTGTTTATTTGTGATTTTTCTAGCTTTTTAAGGTAGACCTATATTGCTATAAACTTCCCTGTTAAGACTGCTTTTGCAGTCTTGGTGCAAGTTTATGGTATGTAAGCTCTATGCATTTGTGTTCTTTACAGATTTTTTTTCTTGTGGTTGATTTCTAGTTTCGTATCGCTGTGGTCAGAAAAGATGCATGGTATGACTTTAATCTTTTTTGAATTTGTCTAGGTTTGTTTTGTTGCCTAACACATGATCTATTCTAGAGAATGTCCCATGTACACTTCAAAAGAATGCGTGCTCTGTTATTTTATGATGGAATATTCTGAATAGATCTGTCAAATCCATCTGGTCCATGTGCCATTCAAAGCCATTATTTCCTTGTTAATTTTCTGTTTAGATGATCTGCGCATTGATGTAAATGGGGTTAAAGTCCCCTACTGTTTTTGTATTATTATCAATGAGTTGCCTTATGTTTTTTATTAATGGTTTTATGTATTTGGGCTCTCTCAAGTTAGGGGCATAAATTTTTAGAATTGCTATATCTTTTTGTTGAATTGTCCCCTGTATTATTATGTAGTGCCCTTCTTTGTTTCTTATTACAGTCTTTGTTTTAAAGTCAACTTTGTCTGATATAAATATTGTTACCTTGGCTTTCTATTGACATTTATATACATGATAGATGTTTCTCCATCACCTCACATTTAATCTGCAGGTGTCTTTAAACCTAAAATGAGTCTCTTGGAGGCACTATATAAATGAGTTCTTCATTTTATCCATTCTGTCACCCTATGTCTTTTGATTGGAACATTTAGTCCATTTACATTCAAAGTAGTTTTTGATAGCTATGTATTTATTGCATTTTATTATTTGTTTTGTGGTTGTTTTTGAAGATTTTCTCTTATCCTTTCTTGTTTTTCTCTCTTTCATCATTTGGTGGTTTTATTTAATAATATACATAGATTTTTTTCTCTTTATTCTTTGCATATTTATTTTGGATTTTGATCTGTGGTTATCATTCTGTCTGTTTTTAACATGTTCTGCCTATAGTAGTTTATATTAAGTCTATAGTCATTTAAGTTTGAACTCATTCTTTACTCCTCCACTTCCCACAATTTAGGTATGTAGTTTCGTTTTTATATTCTTTTATTTTGTCAATTCCTTGACTGATGTCTTACAGAAATAGTCATTTTTACTGCTTTTGTGTTTTCTACCTTCATATTTTCATTTTTTTTTTTTCCACTCAAAGTGTCCCCTTTGATATTTCTTATAGGGCTGGTTTGGTGCTTAAGGATTCCTTTAGTTTTTTTGTTTGTCTGAGGAACTCGTTACCTATCTTTCTATTCTGAATTATAGCCTTGCTCGATAAAGTATTCCTGGCTGCAGGCTTTTACCATTCAGCACTTTGAATATATCATGCCACTCCTCCTTTGTGGCTTGGGAAGTTTCTGCTGAAAAATCCACTAATAACCTTATGTGGTTTCCTTTGTATGTAAATGTCTTTTTCTTTTTTTTCTTTTCTTTCTTTCTTTTTGTTGTCTTGATGCTTTTAATACTTTTTTTTCTTTATCACTATATACTATTACTTTAAATATGATATATCTTGGTGTGGATCTCTTTTTGTTGATTTCGTTGAGGTTCTCTGTGCCTCCTGGATCTGGATATCTATTTCCTTCCCCAGATTAGGAAAATTTTCAGCTGTTATTTCTTCAAATAAATTCTCTGCCCTCTTTCTCTCTCTCATTCTTCTGAGACTCTTGTAATACAAATGTTATTATGTCTGATGAAAAAGTTACTGATTTCCCTAAGTCAATTCTCATTGTGCATAATTCTTTTTTTCTTTCTTTTGTTCAGCTTGATTACTTTCCATTACTCTGTGTTCTAGGTCATTAATTTGTTCCTATGCTTCTTCCAGTCTGCTATTCATTCCATTAAACATGGTTCCCATTTCATTTATTGAACTCTTTATCTCTGCTATATTATTTCTTATCTCTGTGTTAACAGTCTTACTGATGTCCTCCACTCTTTTCTCAAGTCTAATGAGTGTCCTTATGATCATTGTTTAAAATTTTCAATCAGACATGTTAATTATATTTATGTTGCTTAGATCTTCTTGTTCTGTTCTTTCATTTGGAACAAATTCCACTGTTTTTTCATTTTGTCTAAATCTCTGTGTCTGTTTCTGTGTGGTAGGAGACTCAGCAATGTCTCCTGTCATAAAGTAATGGCTTTATGACAAAGAGGTTGTGTAGTGCCCTACAGTATAGTATCTTCTCTTCCCCAGGACTTGGGGCTTCCAGGAGTGTCTCCAAAGTGTACTGCATCCTCTCTTTGCCTGTTGTGGACAGTCTTTGATCTCTGGCCTGAATGTGGCACATTTTAACTAGATGTGCTCTAATCTGCTTGTGAAATGAGATTTATCAACCCTGCCACCAGAACCAAGGCCTTGCAAAAATCACAGGGCAGGAGATGTGGTGTGGGCGGGGGTTTGGGCTAGTCTCCTGGGGGAGGTGGCCCACCACAATGTGAATGAGGCTGTTTCGACTGGGAGGGGCAGTTCCACTGGAGCTGAGGGGGCAGGGCTTGGAGTAAGCAAGTTAGGTAGTGTCAGCATTGCACTTTTTCCCACAGGTAGCTCTGTGCTTAAGCTGACAGGGAGGGGAGGGAAATGGTGCCTTCCAGTTCCTTTGTTCCTAGAGGGGTCTCTCCACAAATCCTGTCTTTCTGGACATGCTCCAAGATGAGCAAATAACCTCCCCATTGTGTGCACCAGGTGCTCTTCAGATTGCTGTTTCCACACTGTGTGTTCACGGGATGTTTCCTGCCTTTTCTCCAAGAGCCATCCCAATATCTTCCAAGCTCTCTAGAGCCAAGCAAGCTGATATTTAAAACTCTAGGCATTAAGCCCTACTGGTTGCCCTTCTCACTTTCCAAGCCAATTGGAATGGAGATTTGTTTTCCCCCTGTGCTCCCCTGTGTGCTAGTCTGTGTTTTGCCCTTCTCTGCTACTGTGGCTACCTTGCCACCAGTGACCATGATCTATTTGTTTCTCACACTGTGTCTCCACACTTCCTACCTTATTTGATGTGCCTACTTCTTTACCTCTACTTGTGAAGTTTGTTCTGCCAATTTTCAGACTGAGTTCTGGGTTATTTGGAATAATTTGATAGTTATTAGTTATTTTTGTGGGAAAGGATGAGCCTAGAGTCCCCCTTCTTGTCCATCTTCCTCTCTCCTGAAGTTTATTTTTTGAGGTCATTGAAGTTCTGCAGATTTTGATATGATCCCTGAGCAAATATTCAATGGTATGTACATATTTTGTCAGACCATTTTTTAAAAGTATTAAGAAATTGCCTGGATACTAGAGGCCCTACTCCTAATAAGCTTCATGATCTTCTAAATGTTTAACATGTTTCTCACCTTCAAATGTAAAATGAGGAGGCCTGTCTAAATGGCTTCAAAATATTCTCCATGTATTAATTATTATGAACTTTAATAGAAAGGGGAAGAGTAGTAGATTTCCCCTCCCCCCCAGCTTTATTAGATCACGATTGACAAAAACTGTATATATATATAAGGTGTGTAATGGGATACTTTGATGTATATACGTTGTGAGGGGATTACCACATTCCAGCTAATCAGCATATTTATCATTGAGAGGTAAATTATTGAATATGCTAAAATTTTTGAAAAAGATGGAATAGAAAAGTGTAAGTGTGGCAGGATGAAGGAGTTTGTTCATTTTTTAGAGAGATGTTGGAGAATTTCAAGAAATTCAGTGTTTAATCATGGCGAGTCATTCCAGGATAAGGAAGAGAGGAGCCCAAAGCAAGAAACAGCTATTATGGCTCAGCAGACATTTTGGAAAATGTATACTTGAAGTCTAGCAGGGTATGGACTGCCAGATCACACACAGGATATTAAAAGGGATTTTATATTCTGAAAAGTGGTATCAATTTATATGTTTGCAGGTCTAAAGTGGGTGAAGTATATGGAAAAGCATTATATCTAATTGCAGAGGAACAGATCATGTCAGGCCTAAGGAAAGAATTGTAATGTTTTTAAATTTCAGTTTCATTGAGGTATAATTGACAATATTGTAAGAATTATATCTGAAAGAAAGTCATATAACTTGATCCTAGGATCAGAGACACAGGTCTGGCAAATAAACTGACACAGCGAGGACATGAATTTCAGTCCACGCAGAGGAGCTAAATGTGTTTTCTAGCATTTATTCTTTGTGTATAAGATAAGCTTTGAAAGGCCTGGTTTACTTCAGTGGAAATACAACGTTTTCAGTATATGTTGCATGGATTGTGATCCAGGAAACCTTCTCACAAAAAGGAAGAAAGGTGGTAGGAGAAAATATAGGCCTGGAGGGAGATGAGCAAATGGATCAGTGACAACAGGAGAAAAAATATAGAATAGTTGGAATGATTAAATATCGTCATTAGAGATTGTTTTAAAGTTAGAAAGTGAAGTAGTGAAAAAATGGAAAATTAGAGTAGTGAATTGCAAGAGAAAAACGAACCTTACACTGATCTTAAGGCAGAAATATAAGAAAAGAATGTCCATTGTACTTATCTAAAGAGGAAATTATAGCACTATCTAAAGGTCTATCATTACCAGTAGAGAAATGAAAGATCAGTAAGCTAATTTCATATAGAACTGATAAGAAAAAAAACATTAGTTGGTTTTATCACCTGGCTTGTCCTGATGTTTCAGCATTCTCTGTGGTGAGGGCCACAGAACTGTTAGGGGAATCCCCCAGAAACAATCTGAATCCTGGTTTGGAAAATATGATGTGATAACTTTGACCTATGCATTGGGTTACTTCATATCTGGACTTATATTCAGCTTTGTTCTTAGTTTAACATCCACATTATTAATGTGTGTTCTAGTTATGAGAACTAAGTTCTTATTTTATTTGGTCAGGGAGTCCTGCCCTAAACCATCTAGTTTCCTTTTCCTCAAACTGAACAGTCATTTCCTTATACCCCCAATTTCGCAGAATGCCTTTTATTCTTTACTTATCTGTGTGTCCTGACTTTCTACTAGTCGGGCTTCTGTAATCTGTTGAAATGATATAAGGAACTAGTGTCAAATAAAGGTACTGACCTTTCTTGTTTTATCTGTTTAACACAGTTGAAATTCTTGTATCTATCTGCAGTATATCTCCATGTGATATTTATGATTTTGAGGAAGGAAAGTTAAAATTTTAGGAAAAGATGGACATTTGGACCTTAAAATATAATATTATTCTATCAAAGACTTTCCCCCAACTTTTAAGTTTGATAAAAAATGAAATTGCCTTAGTCACAGTAGAGAATGTCATCAAAAGTGGGTAAAACTTGGAGAGATTAAAACATTTTTTCTTTTTTTTTTTTTTTTTTTTTTACCCCTATGGGGTTTGAGTTAGTGGGGAAATCTCTCATCTAAATGAGAAACAGAAATATTTTCAAATTTCTGAATGTAAAACAATGAAGAAAATGAAAACAAGGTGAAATATAGGCTTTTTAAAAAATTAGAATGGATTAAAGAGAACTAAATTGACATTTGGTCTTTTTTCCAAAGAAATGCATCTGTAGGGGCACTGGAGGAAAATATATAGAGAAAAAAAATTAAGCCTTTGTGAATCATCCTTTGTTATTGGCAATATATAGAATCGTCAGTGTTCTGAAAGCAATGACACTTGCTATGGAAATCGATGTTCCAGACATTGGTTTATGGTATATGATTATTGATGTAATCAGGAAGAAATTGGAAATTATTGATTTTGGCAAGTAGACAGAGACAGAGAAGGAAAGATCATTAAAAGATAAGGGATTTGTAGAAATTAGAAGAACAGTTACTGAGAAATAATGAATATTATTCAGAAAATTGATCACATTTGTAAGATTTTTAAAATTTTTTTTATATATAATAGCGGCAGTATTAAAGAAGAGAAAAAACATAAATTGCATTTTGTTATCTGTAAAAAAATTAACTATAATATTTGTGCATAATATAATGAGGGCTTATTATACACAAAATTTCCTTAAAGGAGTATTTGACCAGACTATGCCTTAATTGTGTTATATGCATACTTATTAAATCCATGTAGTTCTGAGGAGAAATACAACATTTTTTTTTAATTTTTATATAAAGACTTAAACACTCTGTCAAATGAATCAGGGCAATGGTCAGATTATGGGGAGATGAGATAAGTTAATGCATTTTACCTCTTAATTTCTTGACAAGTCTCCAGCACAGGGGTCAAAAATTGATATGTCATAAGCAGGAAAGAGTATCCAATGGAAAAAAGACAACGGAAAAAAGACTCTTTAACAAATGGCCCTGGGAGAACTGGACAGCAACATGCAGAAGAATGAAACTAGACCACTTTCTTACACCATTAACAAAAATAAACTCAAAATGGATGAAGGACCTGAATATGAGACAGGAAACCACCAAAACCCTAGAGGAGAAAGCAGTAAAAACCTCTTTGACCTCAGCCGAAGCAATTTCTTACTTGACACATTTCCAAAGGTAAGGGAATTAAAAGCAAAAATGAACTATTGGGATCCCATCAAGATAAAAAGTTTCTGCACTGCAAAGGAAACAATCAACAAAACTAAAAGACAACTGATGGAATAGGAAAAGATATTTGCAAATGACATATCAGATAAAGGGCTAGTATCCAAAATCTGTAAAGTACTCACCAAACTCCACACACGAAAAATGAATAATCCAGTGAAGAAATGGGCAGAAGACACGAATAGACACTTTTCTAAAGAAGACATCCAGATGGCCAACAGGCACATGAAAAGATGCTCAATGTCACCCCTCATCAGGGAAATACAAATCAAAATCACACTGAGATACCACCTCACACCGGCCAGAGTGGCTAAAATGAACAAATCGGGAGACTATAGATGCTGGAGAGGATGTGGAGAAAAGGGTACCTCTTGCACTGTTGGTGGGAATACAAACTGGTGCAACCAGTCTGGCAAACAGTGTGGAGGTTCCTCAAAAACTTAAAAATAGATCTACCCTATGACCCAGCAATAGCACTGCTAGGAATTTACCCAAGGGATACAGGAGTGCTGATGCATAGGGGCACTTGTACCCCAATGTTTATAGCAGCACTTTCAACAATAGCCAAATTATGGAAAGAGCCCAAATGTCCATCAACTGATGAATGGATAAAGAAGATGTGATTTATATATACAATGGAATACTACTTGACAATGAGAAGGAATGAAATCTGGCCCTCTGAAGCAACATGGATGGAACTGGAGGGTATTATGCTAAGTGAATAAGTCAGTCAGAGAAAGACACTGTATATTTTCACTCATATGTGGATCTTGAGAAACTTACCAGAAGACCATGGGGGAGGGGAAGAGGAAAAAAAAGTTACAGAGAGGGAGGGAGGCAAACCATCAGAGACTCTTAAAAACTGAGAATAAACTGAGGGTTGATGGGGGGTGGGAGGAAGAGGAAAGTGGGTGATGGGCATTGAGGAGGGCACCTGTTGGGATAAACCACGAGTGTTGTATGGAAACCAATCTGACAATAACTGATATTTAACATACAAAATTGATATGTCATATTAGCTTACCTAAATAAATGCTACCAATGGGTTTCCATAAGGGAAATGTTTTTGAATATTGTATTATTTAAGTTATTTAAATCAGTAGCTAGGAAATGGGTTATTTAACATGGCTGAAATATGAAACTATTTTCAGACAGGAATTTCTCTTCCTTTAACACATTATATAGAAGACTCCCCCCCCCCAATCAAGAAGGTGCTATTATATTTATTTATTTTTTTATTCTGTGCTTTCTTTAACAAAGGCTAAGCGAAAGTTAAAAAGAAAAAGCTACATTTCTTATACCAGTCTGCTTCTTACTCAAGAATTCTAATTGTGTAGTCAGTTTCAGGTTTAGGTTACAGAGGTCTGTAACAATTCAACTAATTCAATACGAATCCACACTCGAATTTTCTTTTACCCATAGAATACTTTGTGCTTTCTACCGCTTTTTATTGTCTCTTCATTATTGTGAGACATTAATAATCACCAAAATAATGACTTGGGTTATTAAATAATCAACTATTCGTACATATATTTACAAATTCTGCAAGCGTAATAAAGTAGGAGAAATGCCTAATTTGTTGATTCACATTTTGCATACAGTGGATGTTTACTCTTCATATATCATTCTGTACACAGAACTTTTTTTTATCACGTTAGCTTAATTCCTCGTGGTAAACATTCTTCATTAGTTACAATTGTCACAACTTCCTAAAGTTCTGTAATTTCTACATTATTTTTAAATCCCCAATTGTGACCTTCTGAAATATGGCCATTTTTATGTTGGTTAGAAATAAATCTCTTTAATTTTCTTTGATGATGTCATCAATGATTACTCTTCTAGTGGTTTTTATCCTCGTGAATGAGACCATTAAACTCTGTGATATTTGATAGTTCCCTTTTGATACTTTCATGTTCCTCATCTGCCATATCCAATACATAATATGCACCTATATCCTAAAGAGCTTGGAATGCATTCTTTGCATTTTTTTTCTATATTTCTCTTATCAAACACTTAGTCTGTTTGACTCCACCTCCACCTCCACCTTCTCTTTCCCACCTATGTATACCCTCTCTTCTTTTAAATCCAGACTCTACTGTGCAATCATTGTGATCTTTTAAAAATTCAAATCTGTGTGGGTCACCAAAAAATTTAAAGCATCAATAATTTTTCACCAATATTCCTAAAAATATTTAAGTTAGCTTGGAACTTCCTACATAAAATCTGATTACCATGAACTGATTTTCTTTTCCACCTATCTGTATTAAAAGGATAGAAAAATATATACTACACAAAGTAATAAAAAGAGCTAGAATGGCTATAATATCAGACAAAATATATTTTAAGATTAGAACTGTTGCTACAGAGAAACATTTATGATCCGAAATTGCCAATTTTTCAAGAATCCATCACAATTATAAGCATATATGCACTGAACAACAATCATAGGCCAAAACTCCAGTAAGCAAAAATTAACTACAGTGAAAGGAAAAATCAATAATTCAACAATAGTTGATAGCTTTAATAACCAGTTTTATTCATAGACCAACTAGGCAAAAAGTAAATAAGGAAATAAAGACTTGAACAACACTATACATCAACTAGACATAACAGACATGAATAAAACACTCTACTCAACAATCCAAGATTAAGCCATTTTGAAATAAACCCTTAGATTGTGATCAGTTGATCAATTGATTTTCAACAAGGGTAAAAAGACAATTCAATAGAAAAAGAATAGTGTTTTCAAAAATGGTACTGGGATAATTGGATATCTACATTCCAAGGATTGAAGCTTGATTACTACCTCATACCATACGCAAAAATTAACGCAAAATTGGCTAGAGACCAGTGCCTGGCTGGGTCATTCAGTGCTTGGAAGGCTCTTTTGGTAGAGCGTGCAACTCTTGACCTCAGGATTGTAAGTTTGAGTCCCACATTGTGTTTAGAGATTACTTAAAAATGGGTTAGTGACCTAAATGTAAGATTAAAATTACAAAACTCTTAGAAGAAAGTGGTATATCCACACTATAGGATATTATTCAACAATCCCAAAGAATGAAACACTTGTTTTTGCTACAACACACATAAACCTTGAAAACCTGAAAACAGAAGACTAACAAATTGTATTGTCTCTCATAAAAAATCCAGAACGGACAATTCTAGAGAAACACAATGTAGGTAAATAATTGCCAGGTTGTAAGGGAAAAGGGAAATGGGAGAGATTGCAGGTGGGTTGGGGTTTCTTTCTGGGGTAATGAACATATTTGGAAATTAGCAGAGGTATTTCCATAACTGTGATTATACTAAATCATTGACACTTTAAAAGGGTGATACATCTGTTATATGAACTATATCTCAATGAATGTGTTATTTAAAAAGTTATGGATAAATAATTTTCCATCAAATACATATTTTTCTATTTCAGTTCTAGGAAAAAGTTATTATATATTATCTCTGGATTTAATGGAGATAAGGAAAATTCAAAAGAAAATTGGAAACAAATAAATCAAACAAAAGGATACAGGTTAAAATCACTTTAATCACCTTTTAAATTCATGCAGATCTATTTTACACTTCGGCCAATTTGTCTTTTATTTATTTATGTTTGAGTAGCATAACTTTTAAATAGACTACATGTAAAGATCCATGTCTTATTTTGCCTACATGTAGACAGAGAAAACTTTTTATTTGTTTCATCTAAAAATAATATTCTAAACAGTTAGTTAAGAAAGACTCATTGAGAATCCCGAGAATTCGCATTACGTTCTAGGTACAATCCATGCCCCCTAGAACTTTCTCATTTAATAGAGAAAAAACACCTCATACATAATGGGATTTCACATCTTGGAGAAAGAAAGTATACAAGTGAACATTTTATATTTAAACACTGCATGATAAAATGTTTGGTTATCACAAACCTGCATCAAAAGTGAATAAATTTCTTTTGAAAATTCGGAAAAGATATCAAACTCCATTCTGTTATAGAGCAATGAGTTCTTAGAGAAGCGTTATTAATGCCACAGTGGAAGCAGATCTCAATGCCATGATGATCTTTAATCTAATCTAATCTTTAATCTAATCACTTGTCTTTAATACGATGTTAGTACGATTTATCATGATTTTCTGATTGGTGTCTGGCAATCAGGTGTCTGGCAATCAGAAATCAAACTGGTTTCTGGCAGCTGTCCACAGAAATTTCCGTCACTTATTTTAACTAGTTGGATGTTACAATGCAAGTCACAGAGGCAGTACAGAGCTGACATGTTTGATTGCAATTAATTAACAACATTAAATGCTCCTAGTGTCTGAAATGATATCTGATGGCTTCTTGAGAAATCAATGAAAAGAACTCTATTATACTAGTATTTTATTCTTGTCATCAAAGTGTATGTGCATGAGTACATGTCCCTAAAAACAAGGGGAACTCTAAAATATTGATATTCCTTTCATGCAAATAACTTATAAATTTTTAGCATATTGACAATAATTATTTAGTTTTCCTAGTTGTTCTTTTATTAAATTTCAAATGATTAAAAAATAGGAAAGAAAAAAAATTAATTGCTAATGTGGTTCCTCAACCTTAAGGAAGAATTCAAACTATTTGCTTTGAAAAATATAATGGTATTGGGGCTCCTGGGTGGCTCAGTTGGTTAAGCATTCAACTCTTGATTTTAGCTCAGGTCATGATCTCACAGTTTGTGAGTTCAAACCCTGTGTCGAGCTCTGCACAGACAACATGGAGCCTGCTTGGGATTCTCTCTACTTCTTTTTCTGCCCCTCTGTATCCCCCCCCACCCCCTTGCTCACTCTGTCTCTCTCTCAAAATAAATTAATAAACATTAAATAAATAAAGAAAAACGTTTTAAAAAATATTGTGGTGTTTATATTCTTAGTATAATGAATATTTTACCAGTCTAAAACTGGGTGTATATTTATACATATAGCTATTATATATATATATATATATATATATATATATATATATATATTTTTATATATGTATATGTATATATATATATATATATTTTTTTTCTTTACATAAACAGTTATCTTGCTGACCAAGTATACTATTCATTGCACACCAGGACCTATCAGAAAGAAAAAAAAAAAAACAAGCAGAAAAACTTTTCTGGTGTCAGCATGAATGCCTTTCTGATAAATTCAGTGATGTGTGTCAAAGGACAGGATAGAATCCTCCCACTCAAATTTTATTTTATTTTTTGAAGTGACATCCATTCTTTGGAATTTCTAATACCTAATGCCTTAAGAGCAACCACTCTTACTGAGAGATTTTAACGTGTTTTCCTTTCTGAGAAACTACTTTCTCGTTCTTATTTTGAAATGTACCTTCTTGTATTTGAGATATTCTTTCTCAGCAAACACTTTGGGAGTCCAAGTACATGGTATTTGCAAAGAGTCTTCAAATAATTAGCTAGTGCAATTATTTATTAGAGATACATTGTACAACAATGTTTCTCTTAATATTTAAAATCCTACAAATACATTTTGTGGTGAAATATAGATGAAATATATCAACCTAGGCCTAACTATTATTATACACCCTTATCTTTTTAGACGCCCAAAGCTAGGGGTCTCATACACGGATCAGGTATGGGTCTCACTCACACAATCTCAGTGTGAAAGGAACATGAATTTTCTTTCTCCGTTGTTGGTACTGATGTGGTAAAAGCTTAATTTAGTTCCTGTATTGACATTTTCCCCAGATTTTTTGGAGGACAAAAATCGTCTTGATATTTTTTTCTTTTTATTATTTGAGATTCACATTATTTTCTACTTCTATTTCGATCACCCTCCCTAGCAGTCTTAAAGAGAACACAAAGTACTTGAATAAAGGGGAAAAAGGGGGGGGGGAATACCAGGAGGATAAAAAAACAATATAAGTAATTTTTTGAAAATATGATTCCACTGTATATATTATCTGATTTGTTCCTCTCAGAAATCTCTTACATTATGTCTTATTATCCACAATTTCCAGGTGAAGAAATACAGACTTGAAAAGACTGAAGCCAAAAAAGAAAAGAAAGAAAAAAAAAAAGGCAAAACTAATCACTGGCAAATGATACAAATTTGATCTTACTACAAAGCCTCTATTTTTATAAGACTTTATTTATTTTATTTTTTAAGGTTTATTTATTTATTTTGAGAGAGAGAGAGACAGACAGGTAGAGAGAGAATCCCAAGCAAACTCCATGCTGTCAGTGCGGAGGCCCGATGAGGGGCTCGATCTCTTGAACTGTGACATCATGACCTGAGTTGAAACCAAGATTCAGACACTTAGCCAACTGATCCACCCAGTCACCCCAAGATTTTATTTTTAAGTAATCTTTACACCCAACATGGGGCTCAAATCCACAACCTGAGATCAGGAGTCCCATGCTCCACAGACTAAGCCAGGCAGGTACACCTAAAACTTCTACTTTTTAAAAAATAATTTACATATATTTTTCTTTGGAAGAATAATTTGAAATGAGGAAACTATTTATTTGAAGTGAGAATGTATCTCATTAGGTCATCTATTCATATTTCAACATATGGAAAAAAAATTGGGTTACATTTAATACACATATTTGAATGTATGTATTTGATCTAATAATACACTTATCTGACATATAATTTTACATTTAATTAGAAGGTATAAGAGAAATACATGGCTATTCTCTTGATGTGAAACTATATTAACTACTGATGCAAAAACTCTTGGAAGCTCAGACAAAATCCACACACAACAAGATGTGCCTTTTATCCATTTTAAATTTACATACATTTTTCACACTTTCAACATCTTTTAATAATAAAATTCCTACTTCCTTAAAGGTAGAATATTCAAATTTTCTGGCTTATAAGATAATTTTACAAATATAGCACTGTATGTTAAAAATATAAAGTTCCTTCTATTTCCATAGTGTTACATTTTTTAATTTATATTTTATTGATGTATAGCTGATATACAATTTATGTAAGTTTCATACATATGGCACAGTTATTGGACAATTCTATACATTATGTTACACTCACCACAGTGTATTACCATCTGTCACCACACAACGTTATTACAATATTATTGACTGTATTCCTATGCTGTACATTTCATCCCTGTGACTTACATATTTTATAACTTGAACTTTGTACTTCTTAATCCCCTTCACCAATTTCATCCATCCTTCGTCCTCGTCCCCTTTGGCAACCACCAGTTTGTTCTCTGTATATGAATCTGTTTTTGTTTTTGTTTGCTCATTTGTTTTTTGGCAAGGAAACTTTATCTGGTCCATAACTTAGTATTGCAATTACTCCTCCAAAAGTACTCATGGATACTTTATTGGTTTATGTCTTGTTCCAAAAACCCATTTCTTACTCTACTCACGTTGGAAAGTTTAAGCTTTCAGAATGTCTGGGTGGATTCCAACTGAATATCATTGTAATAATCACAGCAAATTTAGTGGAAGATTTAATCTGAATTTATATTAAGTATTTTACTATATTATATTAAATATTTTACTTATAAATATATAAATATTGCATACAATTAAATAAATATTTTGCCTATCATCCTCTACATAATGTCCTCAACTTTGCACATATTGACTCTTGAAAAGTTTCCAATTTCATCAAATTTTGATTCCCAAATCTAATGTTCCTCTGTGTTCATATAATAAAAGATCTTTGGATAGGGCTATCCTTAAATTCCTAATCATTAAATCCACAAACCACTTAGCACTTGTCGTGTAATCTTCTCTTTTGTGAAAAAAAGGGAATTTGTATTTGTTATTTATATGCCTATAAACATGTCAGAATCAGCTACCCTACCTTCCAAACAATACCAAGTGGAATTTGATTGCAATTTCGTTAAATGGGTAAGCCAATTGAAGAAAGTTAAGAAAGTTAACTCTTTTTTTTTTAAATTGAACTGAGTTTTCCAATCCAAGAACCTAGTATAACTCTCTTTGACTCTATATTTTTTTTGACACAAGACTTAGGTATCTTTATTGTTATTTGCTCATAGGTGTACAGGGGGTTATTTTTTAATGTTAAAAACTATAATTTCAAAAGTTGTTTTTAGTTATTTCTCACTAATTATAAAAAACACTGAGCATTTATTGATTGATCTTTTTTTCAGCTACCTCTTTAAATATGATTTTAATTATAATAGCTTGGCTTTTGATATTTTTAATTTCCAACATTAGTTTTTCTATGAATAAGGAGTGTTTTATTACTCCTTCCTTTTTAATCCTTATATCCTGTTCCAGTTACTACTGCTGTGTAATTACCAGAAAAGTTAGCAGCTTAAAGTAATCATTTTATTTTTCTAAGTCCAAAATGCCTCATTCACACATGGCTAACAGTTGATGCTAGCTATCAACTCTGAGTTCAGTTGGGAGAGTATCCATACAGGGTCTCTTCAACATGGCAGTCTCAGGGCATTGGACTTACTTGCACGAGTGTTTGAAACATAAATGGTCCATCAAACAAGTAGAAACTCATGTATCGTTCTGTTGTTTATAAGCGAGTAGCAGATCTGTGCAGATTTAAATATAGAGACACAGATTCCGCTTCTTGATAAGAAGAGTATCAAATAACTTATTGACATTGTTGCAGGTTCTCTCAATGTACAAGTGGTCCCAAATTACTTTATGCCCATTTGAAAAATGTGTTCACTCCCTGATGACTCCACAGGTCTCCATTATGATATTATTAGTTTCAGACGTGATGTCCACAACTTGGCATTTAAGTCCGGTCTTCCTGAAGATGAGGTTACTCAGGTATAGCTCCTTGAGTAAAAGGAGCATTCATCTGGGTCCTATTAAAAGAGGAGGTAACGTGGGTTCCGTGCAGTGGGAGTGCCTTAGCTGTTCTAGGAGGCTTCTCCCTCGAGCGCAGGCGGATCCTGAAGTTTCTTTGCTGCCTTGTGTGAACAGGTGTGCGTCTCAGGCGGGGGTGCTGATGCGCAGATGGCGCCGGAGGTCCCTGAGGTTGGAGGTAAGGTGGAAGGCTCGAATGTGTCTTTGGCCCTGGGAACACCAGAGTGGGTAGGGGGCAGGTTTGGAGCAGTGGCTGGGTCCCTGGCGCCTTTGTCAAGGGGCAGAATGGCTTAGACTTCGGGTTGTGTTTCCTGGGCCAAGGACCCAGTGGATACCGTGCAGGCTGTGATGGGTGAGGCCCAATTTGGCCCATTTGGGTTGGGGAGCCAGGCCCAGGCTCCCACCAGGGTCTGGATGTTTGGCAGTTGCCCTAGAGGGCTCCCCTGACCTTTGGCAGAGCTGTTTTCTACAGCTTTGCCTGTAGGGCTTCCTTAGGACTTTGCTAGCTGCCTGGAAAGCCGCAGGGTGGGCTAGAGTAACTTGGTAGAGGTGTGGAGTGGGGTCAGGCCTAATTGGCACCCCTATATTGGTAGAAGATGATATGAGACAAGAGAGAATATTTGGGATCAATGTTATCATTTAGTATTTGTAAACATTACCATGAAGAGTAAGGAGAATGTGCTAGGTAGAACACACAGTGGTTGAAAAACTTTAGTTTTAACATTTACATCTATTGAGGGTGGGAGTAATACAGTTGGAAATTCACAGGACATTAAAAGCAGTAAAGCACCCAAGAGTTCACTGACAGCAGGTCGTTTTATAGTGGAGGAAACTGTGACCCAGAGCTCTGAAATGGCTTGCCCAAGGTTAGGTGATTAGTTTAAGAGGTGTATTGGGACTGCAGCTGAGGGTTTGGCGGTTTGGGTGTCGGAATAAGAGGTTAGCCCTGGTTCAAATCTTTCACTGGCCATTTGCTGCTCTGTGTTCTTTGGCAATTTATTTAACCTTTGCGCCCAGTTCACCAAATAATGGATATGATACCTGTTGGAGTTGTTTGAATTAAGATCCATATAAAATAAAACAGGGAAGTCTGATACATATTAACTGCTGGACAAATTGAAAGAAATTACTACCATCTGAATGCTATTAGTCAAGTATGCTGACTGGCTAGTCTGAGTTGGTTAAGTCACGTTTATCGCAATGGGAGCAAGAAACTGGACCTTGTGGATTAACTGCTGGGCATGACACAGTGAACGCTGGCTGAGGGAAATTAAATTCAACTGTTAAAAGCTTGAGAGGACAAAGGTGAACCACTGTTAAAGCTGTTTACCTCTAATTTAGGAAATAGAACCTTTTGCTTAAGTTTTGTTAGTAAGTAGAGTTTTTTTTCCAGGGGAATGATTGTATTGATCTTCAAAATTATTCCATCTTGGTTTTTTCCAGCATTGTTTGAGAGTCATGAATAGAATCACTGCCGTATTGTGCATTTGTTATATTTATACTTAGAGCAGAGGCAAAGCACGGTGTGGGAGTTCTTTTGAACCAGCCAGGGTGTGCAAGCAAACAAGCCAGAACATGAGAAAGCTAGAATGAACTGTGTTGTTGGAAGGAATGTCGCACAGCAAACAGATTTTCTAGCTTATCTGAAAACGGGCATCAGCATGCCTCTCCACTTTACTATCTTAACTGGAAAGTTTAACTAGCACGTTATTTTCCAAGGACCAGGAGAATTGGTGCTCCAGTTTTAGCAATCCTGCTATGCCTATCCTTTCAGCTACAGAGTTCACTTTACCCTGCAAGATGGCCTAAGAGGATGAAGTGACAGTTGGTAACATAAATGCAGGCTGAAGAGACTTGAATTCTGGGCCCAGCATGATAACTAGTTTATGAACTACCTCGGTTGCCACATCTTTAAAGTGCAAATGAGAAGGGGCACCTGGGTGGCTCAGTCAGTTAAGCATCCAACTTTCACTCAGGTCATGATCTCGAGGTTCCTGAGTTCGAGTCCCACGTTGGGCTCTGTGCTGACAGCTCAGAGCCTAGAGCCTGCTCTGGATTCTGTATCTCCCTCTCTCTCTCTGCCCCTCCCCTACTCATGTTCTCTCTCTCTCTCTCTCTCTCTCTCTCAAAAATAAACATTAAAATAAATAAAAGGGGAATGAGAACTCTCTTGAATACCTTAACATTAGGGGACTATAGGGAGGGATAAATAAGATGGTGAACATGAAACTCCTTTAAAAGTGTCCTGAATTGTGCAAAGAGAAGAATTGGCAGCTCGTGAGAACTCCTAGGAAATAATAAGAGTATCCAAAACTTACAGCTTACTGTAGAACTTTGCCGGGAAAGTGCTGGTTGAATGCTTTATTAATACAATAAAGGTACTTTCAAATTAAGCTTAACTGTTCATTGTGAAAATTACTTGCAGAACTTTTTAAAGACTTTAGAGAATCCTCCGCAATATGTTTTGTGTATTTGCATCTTAAATCTATTTAGTTTATAGGAAAAAAAGTGCTATGGAAAAATTGATTCTTAACATTCCTGACAATGAAAAACAAAATTCAAAATTGTAAACAAGCAAATCTATTTTTAAATGGATGAGTATTTACAATAAAGACCACTTTGAATTCTATGTACCCCCCCCCCTTTTTAATGCTTTTGTTTACTTGATGCGCATGTAGTGAAATCAAAAGGTACAACAAAGTGGTGGTAAAATGGTTTATAGGTTGCTGGAATCAAATTCCTTTTAAATGGTTACTTTTCAATCTAAGACTTACGCTTTTTTATTTGCCTTGAAACTCAATTTTTTAAACCATTAAGTATTAAGTGGTTTTACTGGACAATACACAGTAGCAAAAATCACTGGTAATGTTGAAAACATGCTGTAAGCCAGGCATGGTCATAAGCATTTTACATGCATTTTGTTTATACAACTCTAAGCAGTAGGCAGTGTTATTATTCTCATTTTAGCAATAAAGAAACTGAGGCCCAGAGCTTAATAATTCAACCCAGTGTGCTAATTTATTAAGTCACTGAGGAGGCAATGTGACTTCTGAGTTCCTGTTCATAAACACTACCATATGTTTAACTGTGACCTTGGACAGATTTTGTAATTCACCCTTGCTTTAGTTTGTAGATTATAGAACCTTCTGGGGTTCCTGTGAGGATTAAATTAGACAAACTAAGGAATATAAAACAGGCAAGACTTAAAACTATGAAAGGACAAATTAATAGATGAATGGCTAGCCTACGTGAAGGAAAGGCTGCCTCATTTTTTATTATACACACTACCTCTTTTTAAGATCACTTATTTTGAACAACCAAGGATCATAGCTGGATCATTTCTTCTGTTCTTCTAAGTTCTCATGAATTGAAAGGATTAGAGTTGTAATTTCCTACCTTGTTTCAAGAGACAAAGCCCCACAAAGAAAAGCCCAGAACGAAACATCTTCACTGGTAAACTCTACCAAATACTTAGGGAAGAATGAACACCAATCATTTACAAACTTTTCCAAAAAAAAATTAGTCTGTCTGTCTGTCTGTCTATCTATCTATCTATCGAGAGAACTGGGTTTTGTTGATAATGCTGCTGTAAACATTGGGCACATGAGTCCCTTAGAGTCAGTATTTTTGTATTCTTTGGGTAAACACCTAGTAGTGCTGGATTGTAGGGTAGTACTACTTTGAACTTTTTGAGGAACCTCCATACTGTTTTCCAGAGTGGCTGCACCAGTTTGAAACTAAAAACAAAACAAACGAAACAGAAGCAGGACAACGCTTCCCAGCTCATTCTAGGAGGCCAATATTACACTGATACGAAAACCAGGCAGAGACTTTACAAGAAAATAAAATCATAGACCAATATAGCTTACAAAAATAGACTTTACTTGAAGATATAACATATTAACACTTAATTTAATAAAAATAGAGCCTCTATTTGTTTTAAAGATTTTTTTTCTCTGAATGGACCCTTATTGAACATAAAGTTTCTGCCTTTGAGAGGTAGCAAATTTAATATTGACTTAGTGTTTGCCCATTATAATTGTCTGTGTTTTCTACAACTCAATGTAAAATGAGTCTGTTTCTGTGAAATAGAATATTTTGTGTTTGGTTGAAATCTCATGTAAATTATTAAAAGTAGATAGTAAAATAAAATGGGCTGTCCTTTCTTCAGGGTGTATACTGGAATCAAGTATATTAACCAGAAGTACAGTAAAATCTTAATCCTTTCCCAGTTCTTGACCTTTGCTCTGTCAATAATTGTGCATTTTTCTATTTCTCTTTTTATATTCATCAATTTTTGCTTTATATATTTGTGCTCATTATATGCATATTATGAATTGTTACATCTTCCAGAAGGATTAACCTTTTATCAGTAGGCATTCTCCCTTTAAAAAATATGTTTATTAAAGCGTGCATTGTCTATTAGCCAATACATGGTAGTTTTATTTTGACTTGTATTTTCATATTGTATACTTTTTCATCCCTTTCCACTTTCATTAATCTTTGAATATGTGTATTTCTTTTTGTTTTCCAGCTTTTTTGAGGTATAATTGACAAAATTATAAGACATTGAAAATACATAATGTGATGATTTGATATATGTATACATTGTGAAAAGATTCACCTCACCACGTTAATTCACATATCCATATCCATCATCTCACATATTTACCTGTTGTGTGTGTGTGTGTGTGTGTGTGTGTGTGTGAACATTTAAGTTCTACCTTAGCATATATCAGTTATACAAAACAATATCAGTTATACAATACAGTGTTATCAATTATGGTCACCATGTTATTCATTAGATTATCATACTTTTTTCATCTTATAACTGAAAGAAGTTTTACTCTTTTACCAACCAACCTCTCCTAATTTTCCCCACCCTGCCCCTGGCAACCACTTTTCTACTCTCTGTTTCTATGTGTTTAACTTTTTCTTATTAAGACTCTACACATAAATGATACCATGCAACATTTGTCTTCTCCATCTTGTTTCACTTAGCATTATAAACTCCTTGTAGTTGAGTATTTTCTTTGTCCAATCTAACTCTTTCTTTGTTTTTTAATTGAAGTTTATAGTCTGTTTACACTTAAGTGAATAGTATTAACCCTACTATATAGATGACTAAATTACAGTAGGGTTAATATCTACCATTATCTTATACTGTCATAATATGTGTATTCTAATGCTCCACCTAGTCAATGTTTTTATTTTCTTCTTCATTGTTTTTTTTTTGGATCAATAAATACCTTTTTTAATTTTCTCATTCCTTTTCTATTTGATCTTCTCCCTTATTTATACATTTTCCGTTACATTTATAAGTAGTATTCTTGGGACACCTGAGTGGCTCAGTCAGTTAAGCAACCAACTCTTGATTTCAGTTCAGGTCATGATGTCACGGTTGTGGGATTAAGCCCCCCACATTTACAACATGTAGCCTGCTCGCATTCTCTCTCTCCCTCTCTCTCTGCCCCTCTCCCATGCTCTCTCTCAAAATAAATACATAAACTTAAAACCACAAATATTTATAGTGTTATTTTGTTTATAAGTGAAACTTAAAAATATTTCTGTACTGAATGCAATTTTTAGCTTTTGGACGTAACATATTTATAAGAACCAGTTTTCTTCTTATAGTCAAAAGTTCATTAAAAGGAATGTAAGGATTTCTACTTATATGACACAAGGACATGATATTAAGAAATAAATCAGAGGTACACAGTCCCAGACATGAACAATTTTCCATTGAATGACTTATCAAATGTATATGAGTTTGAGTATAAATTGTCCATTGGATCTTATAATTTCAATGTGATTTCAAATGTTATTGACTCATTGACATAACTTTTAATATTGATTTTTAGTTATATCTAATTTAATTTTAAAAATAGGAGAATTATGCCTCCAAAACTTGTGGAAATAACATATTAAGGACTTTTAGGTGTCACTTATCAAAATTTATATCTTAAGTTTTGTACCTACAAAGTCTAACTCAACTTTAATCTGATTTTTTAAAATATTGCTGGAGATGAGAGTAAAAGGATAAAAACTAGATGTTCTACCTACATAAAAAAATAATGTTACGAAACATTAAATCTGTTGCAGTTGGAAACACATTTGTGGGAGGAACACTTACAATGTAGTTACACAGCCTTTTTTTAGTTTAGGTAGAGTTTTTATGAGAATGATGTTCGTAAAAGAGCCAATGAGCCAATAAATGACACGTATGGATGATCAAATACCATAGTGAAGGCAAGGTATTTGATTACCTTAAAAGTTATTCTCCAACACACTGGACATTTCTTCTACAATGGAAGTTAACGTAGATTTGATAATGAGTATTTTTTTAACCACATGAGAGGCACAAAGTTCAAGTTTTTACTTTTATTACTACTCTGTCTAGATCCTTGCTGTTCAAAATGTAACCCATAGAATCAGCACTGTCATCACCTGGAGTGTATTAGAAATGAAAGTATTAAGTCTCATCTCAGACATATTGAATAGATAATACATTTTAATATCAGCAAATGATTTTTTAATGCCCATTACGATATTAGAAATACTGGCCTGGAGGGGCCCCTGAGTGGCTTAGTCAGTTTAGCCTTCGACTTCAGCTCAGGTCATGATCTCACCGTTTGTGGGTCTGAGCCCCACGTAGGGCTCTGTGCTCACAGCTCAGAGCCTGAAGCCTGCTTCCAATTCTGTGTCTCCCTCTGTCTCTGCTCCTCCCCCACTTGTGCTCTGTCTCTCTCTCTCTCTCAAAAAATAAAATAAAAACATAAAAAAAAAATACTGGTCTGGACAACTTAAAGAGGTCTCAAAACAGTGAAAAAGAAGAATGTAAAAATAATATATATTTGAACATTGATCAAAATGAAAAATATTTGACCCATTTTTTCTTTATTTTCTTATCTAAAATCTGATAATGTATATTTAATCATTTAGTATTTTAATAAGTTTTAGAAAAGCAAATATGTAAAATATACATCCATCCACAAGTAAATAGCCAAAACCAAGAAAAGCACATGGAAGTTATGTAGCAATACATTTAATGTTTTAATTATATATTATCATAATGTTGTCCTTTTCAGAAATCTTTGGAATTCTTAAGCCAAGTGAGATAAGATTTCAAAAACATAAATTCATTTTAATTGCAATGTAAGTATGTCATTTACTTAAGATTCAAAACCTTTGTTAAGAGTTAATGAAACCATGTGCTTGATTTTCACCGAATCTTTTTAGAAAAAAATGACTTGAAATTACTCTTAAAATGTGTCACATGTTTTATGTATAGCCAGGGCTGATATTCAGCCAGTAAGCTGTACTTACAGCCAGTGTATAAATGGTTGTTCATTTTTCATGCCAAACCTACTGCACTTCTGTTTTTAGGGAAAAGAAACTCCCCCTCATTTTTTTTTTTAATCCAACTGCTTTCAAATTGCCTTTCCCCTTTCTATTTTCTGTGTCAAACATTGTTATCAATGTATTCCTTTAGAACATATACTTTATGAGGGAAAGTATTTTTCTGTCATCTTTAGTACTATAACCTTCTGGCATAAAACTTTCAATGACTATTATTTGAATGAAGAAAATTCTTCCATAGCTAATTTGTTTATGACAAACTCAACATTAAAGTTGATCATCATGAGTTATGACATTGGCTAAAACCAACAATATCAAATTTAATTTAGTCTCATTTGAAAATATTTCCACCAAAGCATACTTGAGATGCCATTTTATGCCAACAAAATCAGTGAATTCTAAATGTTCTTACGTATTTATTAAAATGCACTCTATGTTGTTGTCTTATGAATTAATATTATGCTTTTAGAAAGATCTATTCACGATCTATATTTTTCCACTGTTGGCAAGTATTAAATAATTATTCAATTTACAAAAAAAATCTGTTTTTTTTCTGCATAGCAAAATAAAAAGTTATTGACAAAGCTCTAATTATAGGAAAATGGCTAAAAAATCTGTAGTTTACTGACAAAGACTAATTTATGTGATAAGTTATGACTATGGTAAGTGTAGGAAATGTATATGATATTTATTTTAATGTAAAATTGCAGTAATCCTGAATACATGCACATGCAAGTGTGTGTATATACGTACATTCAAAGAAACACAGAATTTAAATAGAGATATAGGTGTGCTAGTTTTTTATTTAATGACACCATTATACTGATGAAAATGAATAGAGCTGGCAACTGGAAGAGGGAAATTTTGTAAACTAAAGACTAAATTAGGATTGTTGTAAGTCATGTGTGTATGACAAAATTTAGCTGAGAAAATGTAATCCGAAAGAAATAAATGAAGATCATACAGAAAATATGATAGTCTGATAGCCATTTTCAAACACTGAAAAGCTAACAGGGGAAAAGGGACTAAATAGACCAGTAGAAGAACCAAGAGCAGAATTAAAACCCAACTTGCTGGTAGTCAGTGTTATGATGTTACTAACAGGGTAATTCTCAGTGCAGTGTAAAAATTTTAACTAAAATCTGTCTTTTAAAAAATGGAATGGATGGAAGTACTAAGTACTCTGTAAATGGGAGTATTCTATTGTCTTTGGATTATGCTCGTATAGCATGTTTTCAGAGCACATTCTTGCATTGCATTTGCTAGAAGTTAGGCTCAAAATATATAAACTTTTATAATCCTTTAATTCTACTGACATCTGCCCTTAGTTTCGGACAAAAGATCCCGGGGGCTGTAGAAAGACTTACAGATTGTATGACCAAAGTTAATGACATGCGGGAAATTGGACAACAAAAACGTTTATCAAATAATCCTACAACTGAAAAGAAGTTTATAGATCACTTCAACCAATCCCATAATTCCATAAGAAGTGAAAGTGAGATTCAAAGATAGAAAGTGACCTTAAACTTACTGTAAGTCAACAGATGTTATTGTTGTGTGTCCAGCACCTGCTAAAGGACATTTTAAAACATCTGGCAATGGAGACAAAATGTTTAATGGAGGTCTTCACTAGCAGTTCTTCTAATCCTTAATTTATATCTATGTATTAATTTAAAACATTAGAAACAGAAGGACTCAGAACTTATTATTTCAGCATCCCACAGATACACTTTCATGAATATAGTTAATTCAACTATCTCTTGAAGATTTTTTTTCTTTTCCATTGGCTGCATGCTGGGCATGGTAGAAAAGGTAACAAATACAGTAGTCACAATGCTTGTCTTCACATTTTATGGGGTCTAGGCTAATGGCCAGGAATACAGATCTAGAGAGAGTAATTCTAAGTGCTACACATATTACCCAGTGAAATTATATGGCACTACACTGTGTGTAGCAAAGTCAGGTAACCTATTTAGTATTGGAAATGAGGAGGGAGCAGAAAGTGTGAGAGAAACCTCAATAGTGAAGATAAAACAAGTGGGCAAATGGCATCTGACCTACTAAAAGTTTACAATGGCTTACAAATTTTAGTGAGAGAAATCTATGAATTTATAAAACTCACCATTTTATAAAATGTATGAATTCCAGTTATCCAGTCATGCTCCTTGACAATATGCCCATTTTCCTAGGATAATGTCTAACATAGAGTGTGGATCCTTAATAAATGGATAAATAGAATAGTGGGTATGATTTTTTACTGAGAAAGGTATACAAAACCATAAACGTGTGTGTGTGTGTGTGTGTGTATTTCTGCAGCTTCACTTTTAAAAAATGTTCTTCAATTGAAGTTAATTTTTATTTCACATGTTTATAATGGTGGCTATTTCACATAAGCCATTCTTATGGCCCTCACACTCTTCAAGTTATGCCTTAGACTTAGACCATTGAATTATTGGCACATACATGCAGCTGATGGAAAATCCATTTACCTGCTTAACAGGGCCCTTTAGATGCAATGGCCACTTGTTGCTTTAATCCTATGTCTGACAATGCATTTGTTCCTTGGTCTCATTTTCCAATAAGGTTTATGCAACCTTCCCAATCTGTGATCTTGCCATCTCCTCTGTTGCTCTGCCCAAGAATTATGTCACAGTCCTACTCAGCCCACGGCTCATGCATCTTTTTTTTTTTTTTTTCCTATTCCTTGGATAGCTTCTCTGTCTGTACAACCCCGATGCTAATTTGTCACACTAGTTTGGGATAGGTAAGTATGGGAGACGAAAACATTGTTAAGGCAGGTATTCCTTTGCATCGAGGATAAGAGTTACAATGATCTCAACTGTACCTAGAAATGGCCATCAGGAATATAGTCTCAAAATCCTGTTCACCTGTAGGTACAGATAACAACACTCTTTTCAATTCACTTAGTTGTTCATACTCTCAGAGTGAAGAATGACTTTCCCCTCTTTGAGGAAAACTCATTTCAAACTTAATAATTTTATTTTATTTTTTTATTTTTTTTTAAATTTTTTTTTCAACATTTATTTATTTTTGGGACAGAGAGAGACAGAGCATGAACAGGCGAGGGGCAGAGAGAGAGGGAGACACAGAATCAGAAACAGGCTCCAGGCTCTGAGCCATCAGCCCAGAGCCCGACGCGGGGCTCGAACTCACAGACCGCGAGATCGTGACCTGGCTGAAGTCGGACGCTTTAACCGACTGCGCCACCCAGGCGCCCCTCAAACTTAATAATTTTAAGGCAGAGTGATAGATCATTCAGAAAGATCCACAATGTTTGTGAACATTAAGAAAGTAGCAAACAAGAAATGTTCCTTCAGTACATCTTTAAACAAAACCAGCATTAGAAACAACCTCTGAGATATTAAAATCTAAAGGGTAGATTCACCAGTTAGCATATGATTTATACTTTACTGAGTATCTGTGGTTTTTAAAATGTAACTTTAATGCCGAATATGACTTCATATTATTGAGACATAGGAGAAAATTGATATATTTGTTGAATTCTAGGTTCTCTGTTAATGTTTTTTATTCATCATTTAGAAGATATACGGAGATGTGTCATTAAGAGGAAGGTAGGAATGATTAAGGTCTTGGAATTACTGAATTATGTGCTTAGATATTTAAGTGCTGGAGAAGCTTCTTGTACTTTTGCATGGATGGGTACTCAATATATGGAGTAGGAAGAAAATGCTTTGGAACCATATATATCTATTTAAGTTATTCTATTCTATAGCTTCACTAGAGCAAGTATCAAATAATTTCACTACCCTTCTGTAAAACGGCTTGACTGTAGTTCTTCCATAATAACATTTGCACATAATGAAGTACTAAATACTCAGCTGTGAGTTCCCGGAATTTTGTCATACGCTTTAGCTTTGGGAGAACAGGAGGCAGAGGTCAGTGTATTTACCAACAGAATACATGGGAGGCCTAGAAGGAGGATACCTATGTATATGAAGATGGAATCAGTCATATGTTTGGGCACCTTTAGGTTTTTCAAAAGAGCTGATTGAAATCTTCTGTTTAAATCATGAATTTCCAATCACGTTTCATTATGCTTTTGGAGTACGACATCTTTTATGTTTTGGGGATTGGAATAAAGCACTATGTAATCACCCTTCAGGTTTCTTTTTGTAGCTTTTATTATCATCATCTTTACCATACCTGCATAATTAAGCATATGGGGAATAGGGAAGGGTGGACCTTGAATATGGAGAGTGAACAAATTAAAAATGTAATGGCAAAATCAAAGGACTCCAGAAGTGTTTTAGGAAGACAGGAGTACCTTATTTATCCAAAACCTCATGAAGACTGTAGCTTAATTAATGATATTAATGACCAACATAAAAATATACCAAAAGAAAAAGATGCGAGAGATAACCTAACATAGACTCATGTCAGAGGGGTGGAATTTAGAAAATGACCTAGGAACACAGACCAGGTGAAAGATAATTTTGACTAGATGGCTCCAATATCTGGTCATCTTGGTAGAAAAATTTTGATATATTTGCATTAAGTTCTTATTGTCATTATTATTAAACTAGCACTATGTGGGGGGGTTGCTGGAGAGGTGGGAGTGATACTCCTACCTCATTCCCATAATTAGTAAATTTGCATCATGGCACGTATTTTAGTCTCTTGTGAGTTAGATTAATTCCACTAATTCTTTGAGAATACAGTCCATTCTGGCCCATTGATAAGATAGGTACATGTCCTAGAATGGACGGCCTATTGTAGATGATATCAGAATTTTCTATTGACTTTGTGTTACTAGAGTAATTACTATAGAAGTCTTTCCTAGTGCTGCTCGTCTTCTACAAGACTTTCTGTAATTATTCTAATTTTTCTTCTCTTTTTCCTCCATTTCTCTCTTTTTTTAGAAGTGGATGAAATATAATAAAGGAAAAGACACAGAGTTTTGGAAGGGATACATAGGAAGGAAAAGACAAAATACAAGTCACTTTATTTTTTATAGTTTTCATTTAAATTCCAGTTAGTTACCATACAGTGTAAATTAGTTTCAGGTGTACAATTTAGTGATTCAACACTTCCATACAACACCCAGTGCTCATCACAAGTGCAGTAGTTAATCCCCATGTTTATTTTAAAACCCCCGACTATACTGTTTTTCACTATGTAAGCTAGAATGATTCTGATAAAATATCTAATTTTCTGAATGAAAAAATCTAGATACAATTAGGCAAAAGCAATCCCATAAAGTTAATAACAATATTATATACAGTGGTATAGTTCTCAAAACATTCCTTGCACAAATATAGTTTGCTCTATATAATACCTTTATGGAATATGGAAGAAAATTATTTTATCTATTTTCAGATAAGGAAAAAGTCTCAGTAGGGAAATTATTTTCCCAAGTACATCAAGGAAACCTGGCTCTAGGGGCAGAAGTAGAATTATAGACCTCTTAATCCTAGCATGGTCCTTACTCTAGGCTCTGAGAATCTAGAATTAATAAAGAGTAGACTATGTGTTGATAATAAGGAAACAAAACTTTGTTCTTTCTAACAAACAGTAGTGCATGAGTTAATTTCAGCTAAGGCATTGTAGAACACTGTCTAGACCAGCCAACCAACAGCAGTCAGAGAAACTAACCTAGAGATGAACCGTATGTGATGGAAATGACTCCAGGTCAAACATCTGTTTTTTCAGACAGACTCCTGTACACCATCTGTGGAACTGCTTTTTGTATTGCAAGGGTAAGGTCACAATGTATAAATGCAATGTGAAGTTCTATATGTTTATGTAAAGCTATCTGAAGGCAGACTATACCTTAAAACATATTGTGTTTCTTAATTCCTGTGGGTATCAATATTGACAGGGATAGATACATTAGTTGATATCCTTGCAATATTTTAATGTAAGAGTTTATTTGCATAAGTTTCATACTCCAATGTGGGAAATACTATGCATTTATTGCTAAAATTAATAAAAAAGATGAAATGCTATAATAACATGATAACACTAACCTTATGATAAAGTAATTTCTGTTTGGAGACTCCCAGGAACAAGCTCACAATTTTCTTTCATTTTGTAAGTTTCTTTTTCTGTTGTATGTTTACAACATTTTCATTGTATGTTTACTTGTCAGACAGCCCTACCAACTGGTGTTGGTTGAATGCTCTCAAAGAAATGTGTCTAAATAATTAATACTATCTATCTAATATAGTCCATTAGCTTAGTCAATGTATCAGAAGTAAATAAAAACAGAATGTGCCTCTTAAAAAGCAAGCTGCCTTGACTCTTTAGCATATTTAGATTAATTATCATGGATGAGACAGTAGAGATTGGAAATCTGACCAATGGAAAAGAGAGCAAAAAGGGGGAATGAAGATAGGAGCTTATGAACAAGAGAAGAGCCTACACGCACAAAAATGAACGTTTCTCTGAATGCTCTCCCTAGATGTTTCTGGTTAAGTACTTCACTGAGGTGGTTTCCCCTCTATTGTCGCCAATCGATTTTGTGTCTTTGGAAAATCATTTAGACAATCCTGATGTTGTCAATAGAACCTTTCCATACCTTCTTTGGGATTAACATAAAGGCAGGTTTAACACAGTGCTGGGAAAGAACATGGCCTGTCTCATCTGAACTCCTCACGCTCCTAGTTCTCATAACCAACAGTAAAGATAAAAAACAGTGAAATATTTAGTTAGCTCTATATTGCTGAGATAGAAAAACTTTACCTTGGGGGCTTAACTTTAAGTAACTACACATAGATATGGAGATATCCTTTCAAAAATCAAATAAACCTTAATATCACAAAGCAGTTACTTCCTCTTAGATCAAAATGAGAATCAAAAGTAAATTAAAAGAGTGAAGAATACAAGGAATTTAAAGGAACAAACCTACACTACAGCTGGAATTAGTTCATTGTAGAAGCTACACTGAATACTTCTCTATGATGTGAGATGAGACAGATGGTTAACCCGCACACACAAATTTTGTAGTAATTATGTTCTCGACATAAGACAATGTATAGAATATGGTTTAGGTGAATTATTGGTATATATTTTAATTGTATAAAATGATATACTGGCTGTTCATAAAACTTCTAATTAAAATAAGTTTTAAGAAAAGGTGTTTGAATATTTATTAGTAAAAGTTAATCAGCACATAGATGATTCAAGACTTTCTTGAATTAATGTATACTAGATTAATGAAATGATTACTCATAGAAACTTAACAATTAGAATTTAAAATCCATAAAAATAAACACTGCTATTCATATATATAGGTTACACAGGTAAAGGATGATATGGATATAAACAGATTCATTATACTATTCTAATCATAATTTTATGAATATATTGTTGTTTTTCAGGAAATATAAAGCCTTGATTGTAGATGTCAATTCATGGAAATATTAGCTACATCTTGGTTGATGACTGACTGGGTTATTGAAACAAAATACAGAACAATCAGTTCCAGTAATAGACTAGTACAAAATAAGAAAATAAACCACAGCAAAATTAGTGTAGAAGTCAAAGTTACATGAAATTTTTGAGGTTTAAAAAAAGCAGAAGCTACAAGAATGTGAGGACATGAAATTGTGGGACATCCATTTTGATGGGAGATACATGGTGTAAACACTCGTTTGGCTTGATAAGAGATTACAGGCTCTGATAACCTACTAGAAAACATAGGGTTGATTGCTTTATTTTCAGCCCACATTCATGATTTTCATTCTTTCCTCAAGTTTCTCCCTTGGGATTACTTGTATACTTAATTGCCTTTATTAACAGCAGACAATATCATCTACTAGTGATAATAATACTGCCTCTTAGTGGTAGAAACAAATCTTCTTTACCTTTGTATTTTCTTTTTTTTTTTTTAATTTTTTTTCAACGTTTATTTATTTTTGGGACAGAGAGAGACAGAGCATGAACGGGGGAGGGGCAGAGAGAAAGGGAGGCACAGAATCGGAAACAGGCTCCAGGCTCTGAGCCATCAGCCCAGAGCCCGACGCGGGGCTCGAACTCCCGGACCGCGAGATCGTGACCTGGCTGAAGTCGGACGCTTAACCGACTGCGCCACCCAGGCGCCCCTACCTTTGTATTTTCAATCGTATATCATCACACAAACACAAATATGATTATGCTCACACACGGCTTAGGGTAAGTAATGTTTTGCCTAAGCAAGTGCCTAATACATATTTGGTAAATAAAAAGAAAGTAATAAATACATTAAATAAGTTTAATAATTTAAAAATAAGTGTATAAAATATACTTTACAATTTGAATACTGCTGAAATATTTTGAGACTTCATACTAGCATATGTTATAAAAACCAAAAGAATGAAAGTAAAGGCTACTCTTTATTTCTGCCATGTGCTTTTTATTCTCCCAAGTGTTTTATAATCTTTATTCCTTTTAATATTCATTGTAACCATGTTGGGCAGATATTACTGCCATTCTCATTTTACAAATGAAGAACCTGGGACACAGAAAGGTTTATAATTTTGCAAGGTCACAAAACTAGGAAGTTGTAAAGCTTGCATTTGGTGAAATTATTTGGCTCCAGAGCCCAAGTTCTTAAAAATTATGCTAGACTTGGGGTGCCTGGGTGTCTCAGTCGGTTGAGCGTCTCACTTTGGCTCAGGTCATGATCTCATGGTCTGTGAGTTCAAGCCCCGTGTTGGACTCTGTGCTGGCAGCCCAGAGCCTGGAGCCTGCTTCTGGTTCTGTGTTTCCCTCTCTCTCTGTCCCTCCCCTGCTCATGCTCTGTCTCTCTCTGTCTCAAAAATAAATAAAAACATTAAAAAAAATTAAAAAAATTATGCTAGACTGAAATTAAGTCATGGTAAACTTCATAAAGGAATAATAAAATCAGTCTTGCTTTTTAAATTCAATATTTATCACAGTCTTCCATAAATATTAAAATAACCTATTTGGTAGATAAAGTTATTAGGAAATTACCAAAAAATAATAAATACCTTTTTTAAAAAGAAGCAAAGTGTATGCCAGAAAGTAGTAAACAGGAAGAGCATGATCTCAAAAATGTTTCTTTGTTTTTGTAATAAGTACCCCCAAATTAAGCTCATCTTAAAGCAGTATTCCACGTACCTACAAGAAAACAAACTAAACAGAAGTATGTGAAAATCCAAAACCACAAAAGCAATAAAATTGAGTGGACCTCCCAATTTTTTTAAAAGTGTGTCACATTGTCTTTAAAGCCTTGGGAATAGTCATAAAAATGAGATTTGCAACTAAGTCATAGGCTTGACTCTTAAAAAAGGTCAAAAAATTAGGTTGATATGAGTTGCTTTATAATGTTTTCATTAGGGAAAATGATACCAAAGCAACACTAATTTAGAAGTGCTAATATAGAGGGTCCACTTAGAATTTTACTTTGTAATGCATATTTTCTATGAAAATAATTCAAGCATATAAAGTAACCATGTGTAATTCTTATCTATGTGGTAATGATAAATGATAGGTATCTCCTTTACAATTCTGTGGAGTCATTTAATTATTTGTAAATGTGCTATACTTTAAAAATTTTGTTCTACTTAGTTTATTTTTATAAAACTAATAAGACTTGGAACTTGTTTTCTTGACATGATATATTTGTTGTATGTCATGATATTGCCCATATGTATTAATGGATATCTTATCAGTGTATCCCAAAGACACACATTATTGTTTTTTTTCAATATTTCTAAAAGCAAATGTTAGAGGAATCCTGCCTGTTTTTATTGAATAATGAATATGAATTTGAGATTTTTGAACAAAAATTATTTAAAATTAAATATATATCAAAAAAGGAAAGATTCAATATATTAGAATGTAAGAATTTTACAACTCTGTCTACCTAACATCCAAAGACGTTATGAATAAAAAAAAATCTTTAAAACATTTTAGAGACAGTTAATTTCTTATATTACCTGCATTTTTTATTTGAATTTCATAAATTCATATCCTTATTTGAACTTCATTTCCAGCCATGACATACTGTTTCTTTCAATAAGCACTTATTAAATGTCTATGTTCTAAGAACTGTTTGAATCTTGGGACTATTGTAATGAACAAAATGAAATCCCTGCTCTCATTCATTAACATTCAACTAAGGGGGGGATTGAAAAATAAGCATGTGTTAGTAAATGCCTTGAGGAAAAATAAAGCATATTTAGGAGACATAATTGGATTTAAGAGGGTGCTCTTTTTAAAAGACTAGTAGGGAAATGTCTCTCTGTAAGGCAAAATATGAATGTATATCTGAATAAAATAAGGGTGCAAAATACATATTTATCTAAAAGGTGAGCATTCTAGGGTGCCTGGGTGGCTCATTTGGCTGGGATTCTGGCTCTTTATTTTTGGCTCAGGTCATGATCTCACAGTTGTGGGCCTAAGCCCCACATCGAGCTCCCCACTAAGCATGGAACCTGCTTGGGATTCTCTCTCTCCCACTCCCCCTCTACGCTTCTTGTGCTCTCTATCTCCCTCAGAATAAATAAATACATAAACATTTAATAAAAAAAAAAAGATTAGCATTCTAAGTTGAAGGAATAACAAGTTCCAAGTCCTATGGATAGATATTTGCTTGAGTTGTGTAAGAAACATCAAGGAGACCTGTATGGTAGAAGAAAGTTAGAAGAGGGAGCAAAATAGATGAGGTCCTTAGAAGTTGCAAGATAACTTTGGGTCTAGCTTGCTTTAGATGTTTCATTTTTTTTTGGAAATAAGTACAAACTCACAAACAAGTGGCAAAAATAAAACATAGTGGGAAGAACAGCCTTGTAACCTTTTTCCAGATTGACTTATTATCAACATTTAAGACCATTTGCTGTATTGGTCCTGCCCTCTGTGTGTGTGTGTGTTTGCGTGTGTGTGTGTATGTGTGTGTATTTTCTCCTAAGATATTTGAAGGTAAATCGAAAACACCATGAATCTTTACTCCTATCCTTCAATGTATATTTCCTCAGGGATATTTTCTTTCATAACCAGAGTGAAATTTTCAATTTCAATATGTTTAACATTGACATAATACTGTAATCTATTTATATTCCAGTTTTGTCAGTTGACACAATAATATTCTTCACTGACTTTTTAAATCCCCAGTACAGAATCAGACTATCAATACTATCAAATATTGCATTTAGTTGTCCTGCCTCTTTAGTTTCTTTTAATGTGAAATAGCTTCCACAGACTTTATTAGCATTTATGATGCTGATATTTTTAAGAGTATAGTCTTCTAAGTTTCTGCTCTTTTAAGAAATAGAATATTTACCACATTGGGTTTGTCTAGTGTTTCTCATGGTTAGGGAGAGGATAGGAACTTTCTGGAACACCATGTGGGTGAAATTTAGTCCTTCTAGGGTCTGCATCTATAGACTTATGTACATGAGTCTCTTACTACTGATGTAGATTTCGATTACTTGGGCAAGGTTCTGTCTGGTTCTCCACTGGATATTTACTGTTACACCTCCATTTGAAAATAATTGGGAGACACTTTTAGATCATGCAAATATTTTGCTACTACACATATTCCTCCTACTGATATATGCAACAACATGAATGGGTTAAAAATAAAAGAAGACATAAATAAACTACATGCTTGATTATAGTTTCAGAATAGGAAAAACTAATCTATGCTGATAGAAACCATATAATATATGCGCATGGGAAATATAGGTAGGCCGGAATTAGGCATGAAGGAAGTTCCTGGGCTGAGGGAAGCAATCTATACCTTTAATTGGGTATTGATTATGCAGGTACATGTTTGTCAAAACTTAACAAAGACTATACTGAAGGTCTTTGCATTTAATTGCATGAAAATCTTATATCATAAGTAATTGCAAGACATACAATTATACATAATACATAATATTACCATTATTTGCCCAAAAGCCATGTATTTATTTTTAGTGTTTTTTAAATTTGGTGATCTTCTAAAATAGCTGAAAGATCAGGAGCACATGGGTGGCTCAGTTGGCTAAATGTCTGAGTCTTGGTTTCAGCTCAGGTCATGATCTTACCATTCATGAGTTCGAGCTCCATGTTGGACTCCATGCAGACAGTGTGGAGCCTGCTTTAGATTATCTCTCTTTCCCTTTATCTCCACCCCTCCCCCGCTTGCATGCTTTCTTTCTCTCAAAAATAAATCACCTTTAAAAAAATTACTAATTAAAATATATAAAATAGGTAAAATATCAGACCTATCTAAGAAGCAGGAAGTGTTATTGATATTCCCCATAAAATATTCTAAAAAATAAGACATTTTTATTTATTTTTATATATTTAAAAAACATTTTAATGTTTATTCATTTATGAGAGACAGAGAGTCTGTGGAGATGGGGCAGAGAGAGAGGAAGACACAGAATCCAAAACAGGCTCTAGGCTCTGAGCTGTCAGCACAGAGCCCAATGCAGGGCTGGAAGTCACAAACTGTGGGATCATGACCTAAGCCAAAGTCGGATGCTCAACTGACTGAGCCACCCAGGCACCCCTATTTATTTATTTTTAAAGTTGAACATTTTTGAGAGAGAGAGAGCATAAGAGCACGAGTGGGGGAGTGGCAGAGAGAGTGATGGGGAGAGAGAGAGAGTCCCAAGCGGGCTCCATGCTCTGCACTGCACAGGTGGCAGGCTGGATCTCATGACATGAGATCATGACCGGAGTCAAAATCAAGGCTTAACCAACCGAGCCTCCCAGGTGCCCCAATAAAATATTTATTTTCAAGTGCTCATTTTTGGTATACACAGTGGTACTTTGGGATTTCAGGGGACTTGAAGATCAAGAGAGGCTGTAATTGCTGATAAAAGTGCAATGCAAGAGAAGGAAATGAAATAAATGTGTGAGACAATCAGGTAAATCGAGAGGACTGAAAAAATGTTTCTGTTGGCAAATAATTTTAGAAATGAATTACAAACATACTTGAGCAAATATGCAATATTTCACCTATGAATAGTCAGTTAGCTGTTTTTATGTAAATGCCCTTTAACAGATTGGCTAAGTTTTCTTCCATTCCTACATTCCTAGTTATTGGCTTCTTTTTTAAAGGGTATTACTATTTGTCAAAATATTTTTCTGCATCCATTGCATGTTTTCTCCTTTTATTCTTTTACTGTAGCAAATTGCAGATTGACTTTTAAAAGTGTTAAACCAATTTAATATTCATGCATTAACCTCAATAGGTCAAAATGTATAATTCCTTTTGTATATTGTACCACTTAATGAATTTAAATTATTACAATGTAATGACTTTAGATATTAAAAAAAGCAAAAATAATTTGTACCATGGAGTTTAAAATACTTTTAGAAATAAAATGCATATCAGCAATAATAGCACAGGGAGAAAATAATATATTTACTAAAATTTGTATCAATAGTATTACCACTATTTTATTATTTACTAGTTCTATTGTCCTTAATTCCTTCAGTTATATCTGAGTTTTGGCCAATATAATATTTCTTAAGAATGAAGAACTTCATTTAGCATTTCTTAAAGTTTTAGATCTCGTGTCAACGTGTGTATATATATATATATATATATATATATATATATATATATATAT
>NW_024412417.1:23547217-23559269 GCF_014898765.1 Herpailurus yagouaroundi | reverse complement strand
TTTTTTTCCAACGTTTATTTATTTTTTTGGGGACAGAGAGAGAGCATGAACGGGGGAGGGGCAGAGAGAGAGGGAGACACAGAATCGGAAACAGGCTCCAGGCTCCGAGCCATCAGCCCAGAGCCTGATGCAGGGCTCGAACTCACGGACCTCCGAGCCATTAGCCCAGAGCCTGATTTGGGGCTCGAACTCACGGACCGCGAGATCGTGACCTGGTTGAAGTCGGACGCTTAACCGACTGCGCCACCCAGGTGCCCCTCCTGTTACCACTTTAAAGATGTTATTCAATTTTATAATTGCCTCAAGTATTTCCAGTGAACATTTAGTAGTCATTCATATGCTCATTGTTTTATAACTGCACCTCTCTGTTTTTCTGGCTGAATTTAAAATTTTTTCTTTCATCTTTGTTTTTTTACAACTTACCTGTGATTTACTTAGGTGTGGTTTTCTTGTATTCATCATACTTGGACTTCACTGAGTTTCTTAGATCTGTAGATTGATTATTTTTAAGGAATTTAGTTATACTTGGACTATTACTTCTGACAAATGTGTTTTGTTTTGCATTTCATTCTCTCTCCTTTTTCTTTAAAGTATTCCAGTTACACGTATATCTCCTGATTTTGCATACATGTCACTAAGGTTCTGCGGAATAAAAAAAGGAGGGGGGGTGCCTGGGTGGCTCGTCAGTTAAGTGTCTGGCTCCTGGTTTTGGCTCAAGTCATAATCTCATGGTTCATGTGTTTGAGCCCGGCATTGGGCTCTGCTCTGGCAATGTGGAGCCTGCTTGGAATTCTCTCTTCCTCTCTCTCTGCCCCTTCCCCACTCGTGCTTTCTCTCTCTCTCTCTCTCTCTCTCTCTCTCTCTCTCTCTCTCTCAAAATAAATAAACATGAAAACAAAAAAAGGAGGGGGTGGCTCAGTCCATTGAGCATCTGTCTCTTAATTTCAGCTCAGGTCATGATTCCAGGGTAATAGGATCTAGCCCTGCTTCTGGCTCCCCACTAAGCATGGAACCTGCTTAAGATTCTCTCTCTCTCCCCACCCCACCCCTCTTCTCCACTCATGAGCTTTCTCTCTCTCTAAAGCAAATAAAAACAACGCACACATACACACAAAAAAACATCTCTTTCTTTCAGGATAAATAATTTCTATTGTCTGTTTTTAAGTTCACTAATGATTTTTTCTACCATATCCAATCTGCCTAAATTCCACTAATAAATTATTCATCATCTAATTATGACTCATTATGTCTACCTTTAAATTTTTTTAAATATAATTTGTCTTTTAAAGTCTTTACTAATTCCAATACTGTACATTCTTTGGTTTGTTTCTATTTAACGTTATTTCCTTTGATTTAATCACAGTTCTCTGCTGCTTTGTGTATCTAGATTTTTAAAAAATGTTATAGTTGATTTTATGGATAAATACAATGTAGTGGGTTTGTATTATGTTGGCTTTTAAAAAAAATATTACCAAGTTTTGGTCTTCCAAACAAATTATATCATTTAGATCTCTTCGGTTTTGTTTTGTTGTCCTTAGAGTGTTTCTATTTTTGTTTTCTCCTTGATTCTAGGGAGCTATTTTATATTATGACTTGGTTGTTTTAAGTCTTGGCCTTCCTTAGGTCTCAATTTCCTAAAGGTATTGGTGAAGTCTCTTCACTGTTGTTGAACTTCATCTCCAATAATTACATGGTCTGTGATATTTTTGTTCAGTTCTCAGTCCCTCATTAACTATTCTATGTGAAGCTTTGTGGACTCTTGCTTTGCATATATGCATCTTAAGATTTGACCAATTTTCATCGGTCAACTGAAACCCCCATTCAAACAGTTAGGATCTATTTCTCAAACTACTCTCCCTTTTTCATGTCTCTCCCCGTTTAACTACTCTGTCAACAATGCCAGCCATATTCTCAAGCTCACATTCTCATCTCTGACTTCCTTAGTTCATCAAGTGTCAGGCTCTGTAGGGTTCCAGCTTCATGTTCCAAAGAAAGTTCCAGCAAAAGTAGGTCTCCCCTCCTATTTTTTTTTTTTGTTTGTTTCAAGGATTGTAGTCTTTCAAATATTGTCATTCAATTCCTGAAAACATTGTTTCATATATTTTGTATGCTTTTATAATTGTTTTGGTAGGAGAGCACAGTTCTGGAAACATTTATTCTCTGATGCTTTTACTTTTTTTGAAATTTGCTCAACTTTTGAAATTCCAGAAATATGTGCTTAGTGTCACAGTTAAAAAGATAGAATCAGATAGACTTATTAGAACTCTTGCCAACATCTCCCATATCTCATCCCCTGTTCAAGCTCACCAATGTTAATGATGTAGTATGAAACTTTCCTTATTATACCCCATTGTCCAGATGGACACAGACATATTTTTTGACATAATTAGATATAGAATTTTTGTTTTTCTATACAAGTTTAATGTGCACATGACTAAGGTAATTTTTATCACTAATCAGTGTATCATGTACATCATTCTTAGGTGATACTTTATAGATCTCTTTCATTGCATGACTAAAGCATAATTCAATTCTTTCCTCATGGATAGGAATTTTAGATTTTTGTCACTACAAAATATATTTAATAAACATGTTCTTGTTGCTTTTTTATGTATGCTAGGTTCTTTTATGTGGGATTGCTGGGTCAAAGGGGAAAATACATTTTAATATATTTTTGGATTACTTTCTGAAAACATATAAGCAATTCTTTTCCACATTTAACAATATAAGGGAATGCTAGTTTCCCTGCCTCATTGTCAGAATACATTTGGAAGTTGAATAAATGTCTTTCCTACCAAATTTTCTACCAATAGTTTTGAAAAAAATATTTACAGAATCTAAGCTCTACTGAGGTATAATAAAAGACTGTTCCAAGTGTGGCAAACTGTTTTAAATATATACATACATATATATGTATATTTACATAGACTAGTCAATAGAGACTGAAATCGCAAAAAAAAAAAATTGTAAGACAGAAAAGGCAAGTGAAACATAAGGCTTATCAAGGCTTTCTTTTTGTTTTACATGTGCTTGCATTATCCCATTTAATGTTGGAAATGTAATTTTAGTGTGAAATTGATTCATGGACATATTTACTTGAGAGTAAACAAGTTTCAGAAAAGATTTGCAGTCATGAGTTAATGACCCAAAGTCTCACTGAAATTATTTTACCTCCATTTGAATGTCCATTTAGAAGATAATGATTTTTTCCCAAGGTCAGCTGCAATTAATTTGAAAGTACTTCCATTTTGATTAGCAATTTCACTGACATCATTGACTACAAATTGTCCACCAGCCTGAGAAAGGTTAAATCTACAAATCTGTTAGGTTCTAAGGAATAACTTGAATCCGTTTTATTAATATTTAGTTTTATTTTTATCTTTCTGCATAAGAGAATAAAATATTATATGAAACTCTTGAAACCTATATCAACCACTTCCTTGGTTTAATTTTGAAACTGATCAATCAAACCATGTCAGGGTTTTACCTTTCCCCTGAAGCTCAAAACAGAAGTCATTAAATTTTGTTGTCAGTCATGAGCAAAGCCAATCTGTCAACAAGTGAAGATCAGTGAACTTCTCATATGCTCCTCTAAAACTATAAAAATGGTATTTTATGAGTTTGTGCTATGGTTCTGTATACTGTAGCATGTTTGTGTGAATGTTTTAAAAATGTGTTTATTCTCACTATAGGTGTCTAAATTATCTGATTCAGAGAATTTCTTCTTAGTTTCATATCATGTTGATATCACCTGTTTAGATACAGAATTCCAGAGTATTTAAGAGCTATAGGTAGTCAGAAACTCATTATTTCACTTTAAGGTGACAGAAAAAATGTACATTTAATATACTCTATATTTTAGACTGAAATATATATTTTAACATTTTGTTTTAATGAATAATATTTTATTATCCCTGCTAGACATATCACACACAAAACCAACCAAATTAGTGTTAGCATATCTTTATTAAATCATTCAATCGCCATAGCATTTCCAAGCATTCCTCCAAACTTTTCTGAATCATATTGCTTCATAAGCTGAAAGAGTGAGATTAAAATATTGTAGTTTTTTGTAGGAAGAGTTACTGCATGTAAAAGTTTGAAGATAGTGAAAGCGAAAGGATGGTCCCTAGAAGTGTTTTTTTTTTTTTTTTGATTAAAAGGTATATGATGCAGAAGATCTGAAATTGTATCTACACCATATTCAGAAGAAATATTATGTCCCTTGTAGGTTTTCCATAAATGAATGGTGCTTATGCCAGTACCAAATTCCAGTCACCAAATGTGCATTAACAGTTTTCTAGAGGTTTGGGTCAGGAAGCTACTATAAATACACAAAAAGCCTACAACAGTCCCTCAATTATACACACCACCAACACATGGCAGTAGCCAGGTTAAATTAAAAGTAAATATAATTTTAAGTGAGAAATTTCTTGAGGTTTATTTTTAGCATCAATAAGATTGGAATCTAATTGACAAATTATTTGTTCTTTTACCCTTAAACATTCAATAGAAGTATTAATGGCACTTTGGAATACCAAAGGAAGAATGGCACTATTCCAAGAATTTGAGTTAGTAACCAGTAGTCACCAATTAGTTGGTGATTAATTAAAAGGATTCCTGGCATAAAATTGAAAGCTATCATTAATACTGAAAGTGTGGCTTTAAAATTAGACTGACTAAAATAAATATGAACTGAACTCTTATAAAAAATGGAGTTCCAAAATACAATGATATCCTAAGTAACACACCTTGATTGAATTAAATATATGTGTATATATATATATATTATGTATGTATAATATGTAAGTATAAGTCTGTACTTACCCTACACAGACCTATGAAAATATTTAGATACGAGAAAATGTGCTATATTGGGTAGTCCTCTTGGTTTACAGACAGTCACTTTCTTTGATAGTGTAAATAGTAATTTACCCATTCAGTTGAAAAGTGATGAAATTAGAGCTCTCTCTGTGGAATTTACAGTATAGATTAGATCATGTGTTAGATTCTGAAAATGGCTATTAACAATTCCACCCTTCCCTATACACACATACTTGTGTCTCCTCTCATTAAGAAGTGAAGTCAGTTTCTCTCCACATAAACAAGCTTTGCCTGGATTTGTGACTTGCCTCGACAGACCCCCTCCCCAATGTAAATGTGAAAGAAAGCATAGATATAGTGGAAAGCAAAATAAACTTTCCTGTAGATTGGAACACAAAAGAAGCTCACAGGAATAGTAAAGAGGAGGATTTTCATTGTATTCTGGTTTGTACTGAAATACAAGCCTCTGAAAGACTTTTAAATGGCCATTCCTATCATGTCAGACAATGCTCTATAATTGCTTAGCTTATCAGCATTTATTACCAACTTATGTGCATTATGTAGATTTTATTTATACGTTTTTTAGAGCAGTGATTTTTATTGTCACTGTAACTTTGTAATCAATGTGTGTGATAGTTACATGCTGAATAAAGATTTTTTTTTAATGGGAGAAGATAACAATATATAACAAAGGATTAACATTCATATTATATAAAGAAAGCCTGAAATCAGTAAAAAAAAAAAAATAAAACAATCTGTATAGAAATGAGGGGATATATACAATCAGGCACTTAATAACATTGGGAAACTAAATTCTCAATAAATAAAGGACAGTGTCTTATTTGACATAAGGGAACTTATAACAAATAGAAACAATAACCAGAAACATCATTTCACACCCATCAGATTTGAAATATCAAACATTTCATCATATTAAATATTTGGAATGATATAGGGTAAGAGAAACTATCAAATGTTCTTTAGAAAATGTAACCTACTTGAAAATCTTTAGCGAGCAATCAGTACTGTCTCATAAACATATATAAACTCTAAGATCCAGTAATTCCTCATCAGTAGAAAAAAAATCGTGTACGTGTGAAGAGACAAAGATGAATAGATTGCATAATATATATAAATATGAAAGGGGTTTGAAAACAATTAGGGGAAAAACGCCAACTTTAAAGTTACATATATACATGTGTGTATGTGTATGTGTGTATACACACACACACACATATATATATATACACACACACATATATATGGCAGTGCTATTAGTATGTATTAAAAATTAAAATGTGCTATATTATTTAAGTATGCACACAAATGGATATAGCTTAAGTGAATGTCATTGTTTCTTATGAGCAAAAAAAAAAAAACAAAAACAACAACAACAACAACAAAAAAAACCTGTGGCCCTGGGAAAGGAATTTAAGGGGAAGGAATTTAAATTTTGTGTAATTATTTAACATTTATTAAAAAAATTGGTTGGTGGATACACTAATGTTTGTCACATTACTGCTTTGATTTTTCTTTTATTTTTTAAGAAACGTAATCCATTGGGGGCGCCTGGGTTGTGCAGTAGGTTAAACATCCGACCCTTGATCTCGGTTCACGTCACGATCTCACAGTCTGTGATTTTGAGCCCCGCATTAGTCTCTGCATTGAGGGCATGGAGCCTGCTTGGGATTCTGTCATCCTTTCTCTCTGCCCTCCCCTGCTTGTGCATACGTGTGTGTGTGTGTGTGTGTGTGTGTGTGTGTGTTGTGTGCTCCCTCTCTCTCTCTCTCAAAATAAACTTAAATAAATTAAAAAGAAATGTAATCCATATATTATGTATAGTATATATTTTGCTTAGTTACAAAGTATGCGATATGTAATACCACATAGTCCCTAATTTAGGTAAAACTCTATAGAGCCAAAGCCAAAAAGAAAAGAGGTATACAAAATTCTACCTATTGCAGTGAGGTTTGAAAAACATGATTTCATTCATGGAAATATAATGCAAAACCAGAATGAACATCTTAAAACAGATATACTCAATCAATAGAAAATTTTGTGTGGATAACCACTAAACTGGTTGTCAGGACTTCACCCCTTTATCTTGGTTTGACTATTTTCTCCCACCTTCTATCATTTTAGACACCCACGCTACAAAATCCCCATCACTGTTGGGTTATCTCACAATGTATGGAAAACAAAATTAGATCACACATCAATGGATTCACACACTCATTCCAATATACTCTGGTGACATCTTGAAATGTCTATAAATACAATATGTATCTTAACTAAAATGTTTAACTTTCAGAAACTAGTCACTTCCTTAAGATTTTTGTATGCTTATTTGTTGATTTCTTTTTTAACTAAAAATCTCCAAAACTACCATTATACTCAAAGGGCATTTCCCATTTTAAGGCATTTTGTCTTATCAAATCATTGTATATTATCCCCAGGGAAAATATTTGCATCAGAGGTTTCCACCTGGATTGATCTCTACCTATATGTCAAAGAAAATGATTGTATTGAATTTAAATTTATAAAAGAAAATATTCTCCTATCATAAAGAGGTATTTAGATTTTATATAATGACTTAAACATTGCAATTTGGACTATAAAAATAATACAAGCGAAGAATGTACTCACATGAAAATTTTCTTTTGATATTGTCTTCTAAGGCAAAAGGAACAATGTTAGTAAGAGTTCACTTTGATATGCTCATCAAAGCCAAAGATCAAGTGGGTGTGGTGTGCCCGTGCTTCCCAATTTTCCTCTCTTGGAAGTGTAAATTAAACTGTTTTCAGGCTGGCATTACACCCAAGTTTAGAAACTTCTCCATGCCTACAACTGATTCATGAGTCACTTTGAGATAACTCCACACTAGCTGGTATTTCTGAAGCCTTTTGAGCCTTCCACATTCTAGGAAGCCAAGGCAAAGTTAGATTCCATTTACATTTCTGAAAAGCGATCTTGGCTTGCATAAAATTTTCTCATTATTTGTAAAGCAGTCTATGGATAAACTAATCTGGAGTCTGTAGTATACAAATGTAAGAAGTTTTAATAGTCACTGCCCAAGTCCACTGTATCTAGTTTGACTTTGATCAGTAGTCGATGTATTGTGAAGGAAAAGCTGTAATTCAGTGTGTGGCTACAGGTTCATCCATGGCAAATGCAAAGTAACTCACAGAATTTATTTGAGCCACAGGAGATCAACCAAATAACAGTTTGGAAGGGTTGCATACTTTCTAAATAAATGGAAACTGTATTTCTTTTATATCTCCTATCAGTGTGTTTTCTTTTGCTGAATAGGTGTCAGAGTACCTCTCTTAATCACAGATTTTCTTATTTTCTTCTGATTACAGTACATTCTCTTATTGTTTCATTAAAAATTTCATCATTCTGTTGTCCATGATAACTAGCTATGCCCCAGACAGTCTGCCTATTATGTGCTTTTCTTGTCATTGATAGAATAAATTCTGCATAGAGGATCTTCACCATAATCTAGCAGCTCCCTAAGTTTTGCAACATTGAGTCTTCTATGAGCTAGTCAAATATGGCAACTATATGACTCATTTTATTGCACTTCATTTTATTGCGCTTTCCAGTACTTTATTATTACTTTTTGCAATTCGAAGGCTTGTGCAACCCTGTGTCCAGCAAGTTCTCCAGCACCATTTTTCCGACGGTGTTTGCTCACTTCGTGTCTCTATGTCACGTTTCATAATGTTCATAATATTTCAGACCTTTTCATGATTGTTGTATTTGTTATGGTGATCTGTGATCAGTGATCTTTGTTAACATTGGAATTGTTTCAGGGTTCCAAGAACCACACATACATAAGATAGTGAACTTAATAAATGTGTGCGTACTGACCCTCCACCCTTTTCCCTCTTCATGGGCTTCCCCAATTCCATGAGATACAACAGTATTGAAATTAGATCAACTAATTGATCTAAACCCTGCAGTGGCCTCAAAGTATTCAAGTGAAAAGAAGAGTCGATTGATGAAGCAATCTTCATTGTTTTTTTTTTTTTTTAAATTTTTTTTCAACGTTTTTAATTTATTTTTGGGACAGAGACAGAGCATGAACGGGGGAGGGGCAGAGAGAGAGGGAGACACAGAATCAGAAACAGGCTCCAGGCTCCGAGCCACCAGCCCAGAGCCCGACACGGGGCTCGAACTCACGGACCGCGAGATCGTGACCTGGCTGAAGTCGGACGCTTAACCGACTGCGCCACCCAGGCGCCCCATTCATTGTTTAATTTTAAAGAAATTGCCACAATTAGTCACTCCAACCTTCAGCAACTACTACCCTATCAGTCAGCAGCCATCAACATCGAGGGCAAATCTTTCTACCAGCAAAAAGATTACTTCATGAGGGTTCAGATGATGGTTAGCATTTTTTTTTTAGCAGCAAATATTTGTTAATTAAGAGATGTATATATTTTCAGACATAATGCTATTGCACACTTAATGAACTATAGTATAGTGTAACTTATGTGCACTGAGAAACCAAAAACTTCATTTGACTTTGTTGTGATATTCACTTTATTGCAGTGGTCTGGAACTGAACCCATCATATCTCCCAGTTAGGCCTCTATAAAGCTATAGCTGTCTAGCTTCAAAATATCTGAACTACTAAATGCCTCCATTTTTTTTTAAGTCATTTGCTAATCCAATTCAGTCTCCAGTTTTTTCTTGCTATAAAGTTGACTATTTGCCCAATGATTTCCATGAAAAGACAACAGTCAAATATAAATGATGCTTTTTTGTAAAAACATAAAAGTTATAAATGGATAATATTTAAAATGTTAGATTTTCCCCATTAGCATAGAGAAGTGGCTTGTCTCACCTCTGTCGCAGCAGCATACCATGGAAGTTCAGAGCTGAGTTTGAGATTCAAGAGACTCAGGCTTCAATTCATTTCCATGAGGTTTTCACAAGCTTGTAAATCTGTGTACCAGTTCCCTAATATACATACAATTGTAAAAATCAAGGCTGACTTTTTGGTAGCTGCAAAATTTAAGTGAGCCTGCCAGTAAAGCATTTAAAAAAGGACCATATATATTATAAGTCTTTTCTATCTTTATTGATATGGATGATGGAGTCAGTGGGATTAGTGCCAAATAGAGCCACATAAACCCAAGCCACAACAGATGAACGTAGTGGGCAATGGTAAATGCAAATTTTTATAAAGTTAGTAGTAATCAGTTACAGATACCCAGAAGCAGTATTAAAGTTCACTTACTCTCATTCATATCCTCTAAATGATTCTGCACCCTACTACTTTTTAGAAAGTAGTTCTCTCGCCTATAAGAACTAGAAGATCATTTCCCTTTTGCCAATAGGATGCTCTTTGTGACATCTTAAATTTTAGCTGAAAATAGATGACAGGGGTATGTGCATTTTCTTATCTTAATGTCCTGTGATGCACATAGTTCATTAAAGCCTCATGAAAGCCTTCATTATTAGCCCTTTAAAAAATTGGCAAAAATGATTTGTATTTAATGTAATAGTCTTAGATAACTTTCATCTACCTGGCAACAAATTCCTTGAATGCAGTCTTACTTCTGAATTTCCTGTACTTGTCTTCACCACAAATACTTTAAAATTTTAATCCATTTAATATATGAAATCTAGAATCATTTAAGTTTGTGAATATTTTGCCCTTACATCCATCTCCATATGAAGCATTTCTCACGTTTTCCAAATCACTGCAGTTCTCCTTTATTTTGTGGCTTCTGAAATAAAAGCCTTTAGTGGTGTATGCAGCACTCTTCAGTGGCACAAATATCAGACTATATGAAAATAGATTATTTTTAAAAATCAGACAAATAACATAATACACCATTCTGAAAATATACATTACCTACTACCCTAAACATTTCATACTCTGAATGATCTTTTTAAAAAAAAATTTTTTTAACATTCATTTTTGAAAGGCAGAGAGAGACAGAGCATGGACAGGGGAGGGTCAGAGAGAGAGGGAGACACAGAATCTGAAACAGGCCCCGGGTTCTGAGCGGTCAGCACAGAGCCCGATGCGGGGCTCGAACTCACTGACCGCGAGATCACCACCTGAGCCGAAGTCAGCCGCTTAACCGACTGAGCCACCCAGATGCCCCTGTATGATCTTTTTTATATTTTAACATAAAATTTGCTCTTGAAAGGCAATTAAAGGACAAACGTAAATAATATAACATTTATTAAATAAATTATAGTATCTAGTTGGGTTCTTTATATCTCTTATTTATTTCTCACTAAAACTCTGTGATTAAGTATTATCCTTTCAAATAAGACCTTTAGTGAGTTTTAGTTATTTGCCAGAGGTTAAACTTAAACTTAGTTTTTCCAAGTATTTAAAATGTTTAAATGGAAATTGAAGTGCATAGTATTTATTCAGAAATAGAGGGGGGAAAAAAGAAAGCTGTCGATTCTAAAATTCTTAGAAGGGAAAAATATGTTCTATTCTTTAACAAATTTTGCAGTAAGAATTTATAGGTAAGTTCATGCCTTTTTTATTGCAAATATATTATTCCTGGTGCCTAAGCTACCTTTTGGTTTTTCTTGAGCCTTCTGGAAAAGGTTTAAGATTCAGTGAACTGTTGGAAAAGTTTGCAGAAAGTGTAGCATGGTGTCTAAGAACTTTTAACATTATTTTCAACCATTTTAGATTAAAAAAGAGACTTTGCAACCCAGGAAGATAATCATTCCTTGTAATTAAAAATGAATACCGTAATTCAGAGGGCCTGGGTGGCTCAGTAGGTTGAGCATCTGACTTCAGCTCATGTCATGATCTCACAGTTTATGTGTTCTAGCCCCATGTCAGGCTCTGTGCTGACAGCTCAGAGCCTGCAGCCTCCTTTGTATTCTGTGTCTCCCTCTCTCTCTGTCCCTCCCCCACTCATGCTCTGTCTCTCTCAAATGAATAAACTTAACAAAAATAAATAAAAACTAATACAATTATATTTATGACTCAACATAGTGCATCATTAGGGCATGAGCTAGCATTGCCATATTGTAGTTTGGAAGGTGATAGGGTGGAGAGAACATGAACTTGGAAGGCAGTGACACACAGGTTTAAGTCTAGAGTCTGCCTTTAGTCACCTGTGTGGAAGTGTTTAAGTTATCCAACCTTTCTGAGTCTGTCTGTCTGTCTGTCTCTCTCTCTCTCTCTCTCTACACACACACACACACACACACACACACACACACACACACACACACA
>NW_024412417.1:23464637-23547207 GCF_014898765.1 Herpailurus yagouaroundi | reverse complement strand
ACACACACACACACACACACACACACACACACACACACACACACACATATGAAGCTGGAAAACAACACGGGACAATAGATATGTATATATGTGTGTACACACACACATATACATACATACCTGATGCCAGAAAATTGTGGCCAGTTTCTTAAACAGGTCAATTGTTTTTATAAAGGTAAAGGGCAGAGAGAAAGTAAAAAAGTGTTTTTAATGTTAAAAGCAATGAAAGCAAAGAAAGAAAAATAACAATGTATATAATAATGATTAGCTAAATTATGACTATTCTTGGCACACAATCGTTTTGAAAAAAATAATGTATTTTTTAGCATTAATTACCTTTACTTGACTCCTACAATAATTGAATAAAATTAGAGAAAATTAACTTTTGTCAAGCATTTATCTCCTTTGTGTTTTCTGCCTCAGCATAAGGCATAAATGTGAATTAGAAATCTCATACGTCCCTCCAGATGTTTTTCACTCCTGCTCTTTACCTATATCTCAGATTAGATTAGCGTTACTTTAGTGCAAACTGTGTGTATTTGTTTTGTGAGAGCAACTCTGAGAACAATTCATATCTCTAAATAGATCTCACATTAGCACTGGGAGACTCCCTTGAATTCCCAAATCTGGGTAAGGTGTTTTCTTAAGTATGGTGAGAGCAACACTTGTTACACTTCCACTGAGCTTCTAACAGATACAGTATTGCAACATCTTGCACCTTGAATACGGTGCAACAACTCCTATCTTTAAAATAATAATTACTAACTTTCTTCTAAGTATCTCCCCAGCAGATTATAACCTTTGAGAAGCCAGAGGCCACTGGTGTGTGTTCACACTGTATCACAAGTGACAAGCCCATGGCCTGCTACTGTGTAGGGGCACATATTTATGGGAAGAGTGAATTAAACACTGTCACACATCATGAGTTTCTGCAGATTCTATCCAGGCTTTGTTTTCCTGAAACCCAGCTAATTTTTTAAATAACGTCAACCACTATTATTTGTCAATTCTCTGAAACAATGCTGTTTTTCTTAGAAAATATAAATGATTTATTTCAAGGTATACAATTATTGCATGATCCATTGCAAAAGTTAGAAAAGAAATTAAACAGAAAAGAAATTAAAGTTGATATTTGCCTAAAAAGATGTTTTTAAAAGGAGTTCTCTAATTTACAAAAAAATATTTTATTGTCATTGACATTTTTGACATCTGAATTCATTTAAAAAGAATGAGGAATCAAATGTGCAAATACAGAAATATATACATATATACATACTATGTATCTGTTTATAGACTGTGTATATGTGTGTATATATAATACATATAAAATATATGTATACCTATAAATTATTGCTATATGGAAAGGTCAGATTAGTGAGATTTTTTTCATGTCTTATTTTAACGTTTGTATTTTTATCTGACCATATACAGAGCTGATAAACTTTAAGGTAACATTTTTTTTTTAATTTAAAAGTGTCCCTAGAGTAACATTTTTAAAAGGGAATGGATGAAAACAAAGAAGACTATCTTTTACATATCATAATATTATGATATGGACAAAAATAGATACTGCAGGGGAACCTGGGTGGCTCAGTTGGTTAAGTGTCTGACTCTCGATATCGGTTCAGGTAATTACCTTACTGTTCATGGAGATCAAGTCCTGCATTCATCTCTGTGCTGACAGTGCACATGTGCTTGGGATTCCCTACCCCACCCAACTGCTCTCTCTCTGTCTCAAAATAAATAAATAAACTTTAGAAAAATAGATACTGCCGGAAGCATGTTTATTGTCATGGAGATACCTCTAACATTTATTGACTGATTATTATCTGCTAGATATTGTACAAAGTGCTTTCACATAGTTTATCTCTTTTACTTTGCACATCAAATCTACCGAGTAGATAATTCTATTTGTTCCTGTGTTACATTGAGCAGGACTGAAGCCCAGTGGGATGGAGGGCCCAGGTTCAGGCCACCCCACTGGTAATTGGCCCTGCCTGATTTCAATCTCAGAAGTCTGATTTTCTAGTTTAAGCTTCTGACCACTGTCCAAACTACAATGCTAAAAATGCTACATTCTGTAAAAAGAAAAAAATTCATAAACCCTGAACATTAATGGGGACTTAATAAGTTATAAAAATGCATAATTTTACCAAAGGGCTTCAGTCATCAATTTAATTATTTTTGTTTACATGACAATTTTTAAAGGAAATGAAGTTTCAGAACTATTCAAATGTGGTTATTGCTTATGGGTGTAAGTGAACCTAATCCTCAAGACTTGAGGAAGCATTTCATCATCTGCCTTCACAGTTTTGTCAGAAATATACAGAAATATACTCATCATAGCATGTGATATTTACACATTTATCGAGCTGCTGTTGGACCCTTGGGTACATTATTTCATACGGGAATATCCATTTGCTTAAATGACACCTTTAAAAAGCTTTGAAAAATTAATGTCAGTTACTTTGTTATTAATGGTAGAAAAGTAATAAGATATTTAACAATAAACAGGAAAAAAGTATAGAATGAATGATGATGGTAGTGAAAGCATTATCTGTGAAGCGGCCACCTGATTCAAAGCATGTACATGTGTACTTGTGTATCGTGATATATTTCTAAATAATTACAAAGAAATCCAGAGCAATGTGTGAGGCAATATACAGATCTTCCCAAGGGTCAACAACCATTTTCAGTGAGAAGCCAGAGAGTATTTAAGGCTTTGGAGCATCATCATTAATTACAACTCACCTTGTAGTGAAAAAACAGTTACTGATGATATGTAACCAGATGAGTATAGCTGTGGTCCAATAAACCCGTATATACAGAAAAGGCAATGGGTTAAATGTGGCGTGAGGGCCATAGTATACCAATCCCTGTTCTACACTGACCATCCATTGTCCATACCCAAATCTCTGTGCTTGGGAGCTAATATCAATGAAAGCTATTTGCAAACACCAATTCTAATGCAGATGTTTTTAGTATTGTGCCATTACTTTTCTAAGTTAAAATAGTCATCGAAGTTGGGTTTCTTTGGAAGGAGTAGGTAAGGAAAATTTGACAAATTTTCTTTTTATAATTGAAATTCTGTTAAATGAACTAAATTAAAATTCCATGGAGAGGTAAGGTTGCTTCATTGTTTGGGCCTTCTAGTTTTCACATTTTTTTTCTCTTTTTACCGAGAACTTGAATACTTTTAATGTGTTTTCTTTACGTAAATTTTGTAAAGCAATTTTCTGAGAAGCTAGGAAGGCTAGATTAGTGAATACATGTTTCCATGGCTTCAAAAGGAAAATACATTTACCTTGTTTTGTTCAAAAATGAATCGTGTCCTGCCTGAAGAGTCAGAAACTCTAGATTCTACATTAAATTAGCCATATGTGAGCTCTGTGAGAAAGGAGATTCTATGAATGACTCTTTCTTAGTCTGTGTTGGGAGCAATGAGGTGTTTATCTGGAACAATAGTGTACTCTGATGAGATAGTGAATTGTAATATAGTATGAGAGAGTTTGGAAGAGAATTTAAAAATTTGGAAAGATTTCTAGGAAAAAGCATATATCTAAAATATCTACCTATTCATAACAGAACTGACAGAATATATGGAAAAAACATGAAGATACAGAAAATCATGCAAGTAAAAAAATGAAGTGATTAAGTTGTGTATGTGGGGGCCGCTGTTTACTCAAAGTATGTGTAATTTTCTAATTAAATCTGTAGGTAATAATACTTCCATGAATATAGTCCTATGATTACCCATCATTGATTTAACTATTAAGATGATAGGTGGGGAAAATGTGGTATGTTTTAAGAGCATGAAACTCTTATTCATATAATAGAAAGTTAATTGAAGATGTCTAAAAATAGATAAATCAAGGCAGAGCAGTTTATACACATAATTTAAAAGTTTGTAATTTACCATTGGGATTAAAAAATGTGAAAGAGTTAAAAGCCTTTGCTTCTAGGGAACAGGACTGATGAGCAGATATGAGGAGATAGAAAAGTTTGAGATTAAGGACTAATTTTTCATTATAATCCCATCAGTGGTATTTTGTATGTTAGGTATATGTAATGGATAAAAATTACTTATCTATAAGTAAAAAGTGTAGATTTATAGAGCGTAGAGAACATTGTAAAGAACTTTCAAAAATTCAGTTGACAAAGATGGGTTCCTCCATAAATTGGATTACCAATGACAATTTATCTTTCTATAATTCCACGAATTGTCCAAAACCAAGTTGTTTCTAATAGAATGCCAAATGCCTGGATAATTTGTGCAGGTGAAAAGTATATTGATTCCAAAACTGATTCAAGTACAGCTTGAACTTTCTTGTTCAAGCTACATTATAGAGGTGCATATTCAATCTCTATACTACATGTTTGCATAAAGCTACACCTATAAATAGGTTGCTGAATCATTATACTGCTTTATGTTGCTTCCAAATTAAATACACCTCAATTTGGTAGCTTAAACCAAAGCTTAATCAGTCTAAATCAGTCTATGTAGAAGTGTGCCTGAATCATAACAGGTTTTGAGTAAAAACAGGCAAACTTGACTTAAGAACTTATTCTTTGAAAATTACTTATAGTATAAATTTTGGAGTTCCAGATAGAATTTTTTTCAGAATGAAAGGCAACATCAAAGGTCTTTAGACCAATCAAAAGACATGGTCATCATCAGAGTGCCCTCTGGTGGCCTAGTTGAATAATTCTATTCCCTTTTCTCTTGGAAGTGAACAAAGACAATAGAACTTCATTCAGTTTCTAAAACAGGCCTTTTTTTCAGTAACTGGCAGCAACCGGCAACAGTAATTTGCAAACCCTGCCCTTTATTAAAATTCATTGTTGCTTTCAGAGTTAGAGAACTATAATTTGAGAGATCCAAGCAAGACCAAGAAGAAGTAACATTTTATATAATCACTTTCAAGAGCTGCTATATAATTAAACACATGTACAATTAATTTTAAGCAAAAACAGCAGCCATTATGCAGAGGAAAGTTGCTTTATACTAGCCCTGGTTTATAGCAACAGAATGGATATGATGTCAAGTATTACAATTTGGCATAGTTCCAGTAAATTTACAATTTCGTGAAAGTGCCATCAATAGAGCATTGTATTTGCTTTGCTTTACTTTTCTCCAGTTTTGTGGCTCTGTTTTAGTAGCAAAACATGTGGTATATTAGTTATGGCAGTTTGGGCTACGGCTGTAGGGTGTGTAATACCAAGAAATCTATGCTGAAATTGTATTTATGAGATAAAAGCCTACTCAACCGGGGGAGGGGGGATAAATAAACTGTGGGGAAATAAAATTTGCATATCTAATTTTTCCTTTCCATTTATACAATTTATTAAAAAAATTTTGTAAAATGAACTAATCATGAATAATCTGATTTACATGGGATAAAAAAAAAATAAAAACTAAAATTCCTGTTACAAAGATTGTTTTTGAAAACACGTAATTTTTATTTCAAAAAGTTACGTATTGTCTCTGCATATTGTTCAGGTTATAGTAAGTAATAGCCAAAGTCGGAAGGCATGGCCACCTTGAAAACATTGTGGAGTTACGTAACACTTGTAAAGCTTCACTTTAAACAGAGAGTATATAAGGAATGCACAAGTTTTCTAATGATGCATTCCCTGGCAATATACAGTGTTCTTACCATACAAAACATAAAAGTGTTCATCAAACAACATACTTTTTACTTCAAGATCTAGTTACTGTTTAGATCATTCTGGGTCACATAAGAGCAGAGAAGATTGGTTGAGTAAAACTCTAATCATAATCTTGAAATTTGATATTTCTACTTTCAATTAACCTCTGATAGAGCTATCGGAGACTTTTGAAATTGTACAATACACGAAGACAGCTATTATAAAATGCAAGTAACTACATTCTCCATGAATTTCATTGTATTCTGGAAATAATGTCAGTAGAGGTTCAGAAAATAAAGAGCCAAAAAACCTAGCATTGAAATAAGAAGGATATTTGTCAGCAGTTCAGAATTCTTCTAGCAGAGTTATGACCAGGGGAAATGATTTGAATCCATAAATAAGCCCCATGCAGTGAGATCTAGATCAAGATAATTACAAGGAAATCTTTAGTGTGAAGCTGTCTGTAGAAAGAGTTCTTAGATAAAGGTTTGAAGTGCCCCCTTCAACCTAGATGCTTTGTGAACTTTAGTAAATCTTGCTGCTTCGTGAACTTTCTACTTAATTCATTAATTGAACTAGCATTTAGCACTTTCTGGAAGCCAGGGATTGCAGAATGCCCTGGAAACCACTGATGGATGAAATAGTTAATAGCCTCTACCCTGAAGAGATTTACATTCTCCCCAAATAATAAAGAAGTAAATGTCAAGTTCAGTAATTATTTTTTTGTATTAATGCTATTAAAGACTAGAGATTTTATAAAGGCCATTGAGGTAGTGACAGTTAAGTTGCGATTGGAAGGAAGGAGTGAGTACAGGAGTAGATTTGCTGGGTTTCAAAGAAATTAAAAGGAGGTCTGCTTAGCTACAGTGCAGTGTGTATCACAGCACATGGGCATTTTAGGGCATGCACAGTATTATACATGAAATGAGAATAACTAAGAAGTTTGAACTGGCCGTGCCAAACTCTGATTTATCTTCAGGATGATCCCTCTTGCCTGTAGGAAAATGCACTACTGGGAGGCAAAAAATGGAAGTAGGCACGCCAAGTAGGAATATATACAGCATCCAGGAAAGAAGTTTTGGAGGTTTGAAATAAAATGGTAACCTTAGAGTTGGAAAGAAGGGAGCAGGTATAGACATATTTTAAAGATGGGTATGATAGAATTTGTAGATGAATTGAAGCAAAGGGATCAGGAGAGTCACAGATATAAGGACGACTTCTAAGTTTCTTTTTTAACAACGAGGAACGTTGTGGTGTTGGTTACTAAAGATGTCAGAGACTGGGGAAAAGGCATGAAAAAGTCTAGTCTGGACATACTAAATTGCAGATGCCATTTAGATGCATCTACATGGAGATGTTAAATAGGCAGTCAGATGTATAAGTAAGCACAGAGAAAATATTTGGGTTGGAGGTAATAGTGAGAGTTGTCAGCATGTAATCAAACATGATCCTCATTACTCATGTCCTAATGACCAAGGACCTTGGCCCAAGAGAGCTGTTTCCACAATAGGAAGCAACATTTTTAGCTCCAGTATGACAGTAACAAGTCATTTTATTGTGTATTTCATTTTCTCAGAACTTTGTAATGTCATGGAAATTATTATAATTTCTGTAATGATGAGAAGCAGCATGGTGTACTGGAAAAAAATAATTCACCTCACATCAAAAGTTACATCTACCATTTATTAACAATGTAACTTTGGTCAAGCTGCTTAATGTCTCTGAGCCTGTGTTTACTTGCCCTCCATGAAAACACATGGCTAAAAATATCCTCTGTACCAATAGGGTAGGTGTGTGCACATTTTATTTTGGTGCATCTCAGTTCAAATATTTCACAGTAAAAAAATGATAAAGCAATTGTTAATTTAAGGGGTTACTAAAAAGTACTAAGTTGTTAATACCCAAATATGGTTTAAACAGTTATTCTGCCCACAATGTACTCTATAGAAATATCCTATACTATATTACCAATACCATTGGGAAAGTAAATTTACTTCTGATTAGCATGATGAGTCATAATCGATACTCAACATCTATTTAAAATAGAGGAAGAGAAATGATTTACTGTTAGTGGTTAATTTGCCTCTTTAGAACTAAGTAATTTCAGATTACAGTATCTTTAATATTGGCTGTGTTTAATGATTGTGGGTATTTTGATAATTCTACATATTATTCCAAATGACAATATGACATTAACTAGGTTAAATACAGTCTCAGGGAATATGCAATTTCTGAAATGGTCAGCAGAGAGCCTCAGTAAGGCTACTATGGATATAGTTCTTCAGCTTCTGGAGGGAGTAATGATTAAATGGTAATAATTAAGGTTGCAAAGAAATTGAAACAATTACTTATTTCAGCCAGAAAAGCTGCTTAGTAATGAGTTAAGATTTTTTTTTCATGGAAAACAAAACAAAACAAATAACAACAAACAAACAAAACCCTGACCTGAGTTAATGTGTAAATTAGAAGAAAAAGAAGGACATTTTAAAATATTGGTCAGGGACTTTTTTGTCAATTGTGTATATGAATTATGTGGTGGAAAGGTCAACATATTCCCCAAGATAAATATTCTGTTTTCCCTTTTTGCAGAGAAGCACTGCAAAATCTCTCTATATACAATCTTTGCTCCCATTAGGAAATGAAGACCAATTCTGGAATAAACTTTGGAGGGTTTTCTAAAGGGTAAAATTCAAAGTTTGAATGATAAAAATGTATGTGTTGGGATGTAACATTATGGTGGCATATGTGCAAAGTAATTATGATAATAATAAGTAACAATCACTGAGTAGTGATTTCCAGGTGTTGGGCAATGTACTAAGCATTTTATCAACATAGTCCCATATAATCCTCCTAACAACCATGTGTGATGATGATGATTGTATCTAGTTTACATGTAAGAAATTTGGAGCTCATGGAGTTGAGTGATTTGTTCAAGGTCACCCAGCCAAAACATGGCAGAGCTAAATGGGAATCCCTGTTGACCTCAAGTCCAGCTCCACATCATGACCACGAAACACTAATGGATCACAGGACATGTTGATCTTTTGATAGGTATTGTAAAAATAGGTATTCATGTATTGGTTATTTCAGCATTAATTTACTCACACTATCCTTTATTAGAACAACTATATTTAAGAATCTATATGTTTATCAAATATGGATCTGTGACACCAGTGCTGAATCCCCCTGTGAAGTGTTGTTTCCTAATTGAGTTGTATGTAAAAATGATCTCTCTGGTTAGTTCTCTCTACAAAGAACACGAGAAAAGTGTTACCCAATATACCAGATAATTAAATTATTGAATATGGTTATAATAAATAATTTATAATTTTAACTCAACTTTTATAGCATTTAATTATATGCTTACTTTTTACAATCTGTTTATAGAAAAATAGAATATAAATACTATTTATATATAAAATAGTCTGTGTATATTATGGTCTTCTTACAAGGTGTATATTTCCGTACAAGAAGCCTGGGTGTAATGATTATCTTGGCATAGCAAAATAACGCCTGTTGGGTGTTTTGGGGTTTTTTTTTGTGTGTGAATTATTTTAATTTAAAGTTTTCTGTAGTCAATTTGCATTATTTTTGTAGTATAATGTGTGTAAGTGTGTGTATATATACATATGTGTGTATACCACGTAACAAACTAGCATTTTTAACATGGCTAAACTGTTTAAAATACTTATCTCTTCTATCTTTGATTCTGCAGAGGACCCCTATCTGGTACATAAGGCAAATATTTATGGACACTTCATTTAATCAATTAAATGTTTACTGGCACTTATGTTCTATACTCTGGGCTCTGGGCTAAGTGTATTAATGGACAAGATAGACGTGGTCTGTGCCTTCCTGGAACTTAACAGGTAAAGAAATTCCACCACCAAGGACTTAAAATACTTGCCTGAGTTCACGCAACCACAGTGACATGACCTGTGCTAAATTTAAGATCTTTAAGTCAGTTTACTGAAAATTTTAGGAGCACTCTTCAACAAGCAGAGTTGGATATGATTATATAAGAAGAGTGAGCTTAAACTGTGGGTGTCATTAATTGCAGGAAGATTTGAAGCTTTCTCTAGTGGGAAATAAGTTATGAGACATTCCTGTGTATGGGAATAACTTTAATAAGAAATTAGTTTACCATTGGTATAAGACTTTCTTTTCTCTGGTTGGGGAAAACTAGATGATTCCATTGTCTATAGCATCCTTTGGCTTTGTTTCATTTCAGCTTTGGTTCTGTTGCCATACCTGTATTTTAAAAATATAATCTTGGTCATGCCATTTAAATTTTGTGAAAGCCCCAATGATTGTGAACTAGAATATAAACTAATCAATAGTGTTTACAATCTGGCCCCTATATATCTTTATAGTGTTGCATCCATTTGTCTACATAACCATATGTTCTTAACTCTGGTGGCTCTAATTTGCTTTTATTGCCCAAACAAGTCCTATTCATTCATGCCTTTTATCCTGTCTTAACCAAATGAGCTCTTATGCATAATTGAAAAACCAGTTGGAATATATTTTTCTCTGTGCTTTCCAGGTAAAATTGTTTTTTTTGCTCTTTTGGTATTCCATGTGGCCTTTTAAAGATGACCCTATTTTCACCTAATATGGTGGTCAAATATTCAATAGAGTTTCTTCCACTAGAAAGTATGTGTCTACAGAGCAGGGAGCAATTTTGGAAAGCCATGGCACCATGCTGAGCACACACAAATCCAGTAACTGAGTATTGAATGAATGGAGAAAATATGAGTCATTTGCAGGAGATATAAGACATATATGTGTTGGAGTAAGGAAGTATCCATTCTCTCATCTCTTCTTTCTACATTCTGAACCAGTTGGGAACTAGTCAAAGTCATAATGGATCAGAATATTAGCTCTGTTATGCTAAAGCTGGAAAGGTGGCTGCAGTGAGCCCAGGACCTGGATTTAGCCTTCCATTTTTAGCCTCAAACATACTTGCTCATCCACACATCAACAGGTGGAAAATAGAATTGGTCTCCTTTAGAGTTAGAGCCTCTCCAGTGAGTTTACTCCATAGAAAAAAGGGGGAGGAAGTACAGAAAAAGTTGGCAGACCAATAGCTCAAGGGCCAGAGAGACAAAAAAAAAAAAAAAAAAAAAAAAAAAGGGTTATCCTGCAGGTGAGCAGTTACATAAGCCTCCTACAGAGTGAGAAAGGGACTGAAATTTCTCCCCATAATTTATGAGAGGGTGGCATTTCCTAATAATTTTTTTAATTTTATTTTTAATAGAATTAATTCTACAGTAGTTTTAGATTCACAGCAAAATAGAGCAGAATGTAGTTTCCCAATACCTCTTGTGCCTACATACTCTCAGCCTCCCCAATGTATTTTATTATTATACATCTTAGATTTGTAATTCTATATATGCTTTTAAAGCTAAAACTAACAGTTCAATACAAAATTTAAAAAAAACACATGCAGCAGTATTCAGACACAGAATTTAGGAAGAATTGGAACAAGTTTTTTCCTTAGCATATAGTGAGTATTATTCACCATGATAGTGGAATATTCTTTTTTTCTAATTGGCTGTGAGTTTGATTGAATTTTATTACAGTGAACAGTTTTAGTAGATAGGATATTGCTTATTGGAAACAATGACATTTAAACATATATTTAAAACATATTTTCCTGAAGTCTTTAAGAACTAAATGATTACCTTTATCCCAATAGAGATCCAAGATAATCTAAAACCAATATTGTCCATAAAATATCTGAAACATCTGCCTAAGAACCACTGTACTGGAGTGGTGTATCTGTTACAATTGAAGAATGTACATTGGGGGCTGGGTGGTTCAGTCGGTTAAGTATCCAATTTTGGCTCAGGTCATGATCTTCCAGTGCATGAGTTTGAACCCAGCACTGGGCTCTGTGCTGACAGCTCAGAGCCTGGAACCTGCTTTGGATTCTGTGTCTCCCTCTCTCTCTGCCCCTCCCCCACTCATGCTCACTCTCTCTATCTTTCTGTCAAAAATAAACATTAAAAAAAATTTTAAAGACCGTACATTGACACAATATGATCACCCAAAGTCCATAGTTTACATTACAGTTCACTTTTGGCATTGTGCATCCTGTGAGTTTTGACAAATGTACAAAGTGTACCTTCCAGCTAATTTAAATAAAAATGAGATTAAAATGCAGGTATATCCAACATATTTGCTAATTTAATGACTCCAGAACTTCTAGAACACTACGTATTTATTTATAAATATATTTATACTTATTTATAAATACAATTACATATTTTAAAATAGATCATTTTAAACCTCTTAGATTTCTGATTATGCAGTGCTTTTATCTACTACAACTTAATGTACCATATGTTTAGTAAGTGATGTCTACTTTATAGTTTATTTCTTATTTTCCAATTGATATATGAGGCCTGGGTATGGAGTTTCACGTGATGATAAAAGATTAAACACAGTGACTGTTACTTTTTCCTCACACACATCTAAAATAAAAGGTTTTTAAGTGCCAGAAACTCACAAGAATATAGATAATGGAGGAGGATTAAAACCAAATAATATTTTGGAAGCCAGTAATCACAGGAACCAGTGGTAACAGACTCAGAAGTCACCAGAAGGTTGAATCCTAATTCACTAAGGGGAAAGCCAAGAAGCAATCCAATTTATAGTGCAGAATGTCCAGAAGGTCCCATTAATTGGTGGAGCCAGGTATGCCTAAAAGAGGCAGAGAAATTCAGGCTTAAAACAAGAAGATTAGTTGAAAATCCAATTAAGAAGCTGTGAGAGAACCAAAAACATGAGATTGGCAACTTCTATTTCTGTACCCTAACTGAATATTGGAAGTGTTTTCTTTTAGAAAGGCTAAAATGGTCTCTGGGTAGTGAGTCTCAGATACAGTTGAAAAGAAAGGCCCAATTCAAAAGCTAGGTGGATTAAGTGGATATTTCTGTACAAAATTTGGCACCCCTCCTTCACACACACATTATTTATCACTTAACTCACAGAAAACTGGCACTATCTCTGTATTTTCCAAGATTACTTAAGGTTCTTTTATGCAGAATATAATCAGTCCAATAGGAAACACTTAAAGTTACTGACTTAGTTGGTCTGTCAAGAAAACTATCAAGACAATTACTCTATAGTGTAGTCTACGTGTATCAAGCACTACACCTATACTCAGAGCATCTATTCCTCTTTTTACTTAAATAGTTGTAAATATTAGACAAAAATAAATCTAACTTTTTTGGGGTAAGTTTGTTTGTTTATTTTTGAGTGAGAGATGGGCAGGGAGAGAGGGAGACAGAGAGAATCCCAAACAGGCTGTATCCTGTCAGTGCGGAGCCTGAGGTGGGGCTCAAACTCACGAACCATGAGATCATGACCTGAACCGAAGTTGGACGCTTAACCAACTGAGCCACCCAGTAGCTTCAAAAATCTGACTTTTGAAGAAGTTCTCTAGCATAGATGCTAAAGTCTCACACGAAAAGAACATAACAACAACAACAACAACAAAATAGATTCTATGTGAGCAAAAAGAAAACTTCAAAAATGAACATACATAAAGACTAACATCAATGTTTTTTTTAACGTTTATTCATTTTTGAGACAGAGACAGAGCATAAATGGGGGAAGGTCAGAGAGAGAGAGGGAGACACAGAATCTGAAACAGGCTCCAGTTTCTGAGCTGTCAGCACAGAGCCCGACGTGGGGCTCGAACTCACGGACCGCAAGATCATGACCTGAGCTGAAGTCGGATGCCCAACCGACTGAGCCACCCAGGAGCCCCTTACATGAATGTTTTTAAAAAGATATGAGACATGAACATACCATAGAAAAAGAACAAGGAAATACTCTTATAAAATGTTAAAAAAAATAAAAAGAAAAATGAAAAAGCCAATAGGGCGATTTAAAGGTAAATTTGCTGAAAACCTCAGAGAAGCAAGAGGAAAAGCCAGAAGAATTAAGAAAGAAGGTATAGAGTAGTAGCAATAGCAATAATAATTAGAGGAGCAATCCACTAGCACTTTCAAATAAATCATTCTTAAAAGAGATCACTGATAAAATGAAGGATGAAAGTCATCCATTTTTTTTCTAATGGAAAGGACATGAATTGAGTTTCAGTATTAAAATTGAAATGCTCAACAAGCATCCAGAACAATTGATGACAATAATTTCTTCCTTGTCAAATAACACAAAACTCTAAACTGTGTGATGATATACGAATTTTTAGCAAGAGAAATCAGGAAAAATAAGCTCAAAATCAAAGTGACAAAATTCAGAGTAACTTTAGTCTTCAAAGCATCGACATTGTCTTGCTTTGCCTTGCAAACCCTAATGTAAATGGTTTCCATACTAGAATTCTGAACTCATCTAGTCTATCATGGAATTTGAGCATAGGATGAAGACATTTATACCTATAAATGCATTATTTGTCTCTTACGCACACATTGTTTGTATGCTACTGGTGTTTCATTGTAACAAAGAGAACATTATGGGATGTAGGAAAGACATGATCCAACTAAGAAGACAGTTTAATGGAATTACCAGAATAATTCCTGGTACTAGAAACATGTAGTAGAAATCAACTTGCCCAGATGGAGATTGGAATGTTCTGAAAATTTTTCTTCATTGAGTCAAAGTTGCATGCTTGAGGGTGTCAGAATGTTAGTGAAGAGGTTCGGACAATTGGCAAAGAGTTTTAAGTTGAGATTTTACTCAACATGAAATAAAAAATAAAAGACTGGAAATTGTTAACCCTAGGGAAAACAAGCTTAAACAAGAAATAAATGAATACAATGCATAACTGTGGCTGAGAATAGCATTTGCATAGTTATAACGTTTAACTAAATATTTCAACCAAAATTTTATGAGAAGAATATGTTAGGGGGATAGTTTGGGGTGTTAAAAGAGAGTGAGTCTCTCTTTTCCTTTGTGAGGAGAAAATTTATATGCCTTAAACATATCAGGAAATAGCTATATAAACTTATTTTTAAAGAGATTTCAAATGAATCAGTTGAAAATATGCTTATAATGGTTTCAAAGTCATATACTGTCTGGCCCTGTTTTAAATCTCTGGTCTCATTTCCTCCCAATTTCCGCCTAAGTCAGTCCACTCCGACTAAAATGGACTTTTACTATTCCACGAACACCCCCAGAAAATCTATGCATCAGGGGCTTTGAATTTTCAGTTTCTTTTCTTGGAGTATGTTCTCAAATATCCTTATGGCTAATTCCTCATCCAGTTAGATCTTAACTCAAATGTTACCATCTCAGATCTTCCCTGGCTATCACATGTAAAATTTCTACCTCCCCTGCCAAACTTCTCATCTCCTTCCTTACTTTATATTTCTCCTTAAAATTTATTACTTAATAATAGTTCATAATATTTATGTACTATTTACTACGTGTCCCCTCTCCACCACATGCTCACAAATTTAGCTCACTTGTGGGCAGTGAGGGCAGCTCCAAGAGGGAGGGGTATGTATCGCTTACTGTTGTATCCTCCAGTGCCTAGACCAATGTGTGGTCTGCAGTAACTGCTTAATAGACGGATGACCCTTAGATAGTAAAGGAATAAATGAGTATGTGAAAAGAATAAATAGAAAGCCTGCAATGAAATGTATATAATTGCAAAATTAGAAAAAAATCAAAGCTGAAATAAAGGTGAACTCTTTTTTAGTGCTCATGAATGTTTGAACCAAATATCCCCAAAACATATATTGTTCCCCAAAATAAAAGTGGGGAAGAGAGCAGCAATTCCGTTTAATGGATGTTTTTCCATATGAGTTCATGTGACATTTTCTAACTTTTCAAAAAGAAAAGTTAGGAAACAGGTGTTCTGAGATCTGCACTATTTTCTCATCGGACGTTTCTTGTAAGACTCCATTTCATTAATAGTTTCATTATGCAGAATTCAGTTATTGTCATTCAGAAACAGTTTGGAGATATATGCTGTTAAAGAGTTTGCATGCATAAATAAGCATATTATTAATAATCAATGGCAATTAGCACACAATGCACTTCCCCTTAAATTTAATTATATGCTTGATTAAGAGTGTTTGGGTACTTAATTAAAATAAGAAGGTCCAATGATACTTAATTCTCACTTATATTCATATTACAATCCTAATAACTCCAGTCCTCACTCAAAGCATGCATAGCTCCTATTAATTTTAATCAGAAGTATGAATGCTCACTGAATAAAGGCTGAAATGCAATTGGATAGGTCACATCAGGGAAAATTGTCAGCAGTCTGACAGTATGGAATGAGGGAAGAGTCTAGTGCAAGCAATTGAACAGAGAGATAATTGTCATAATTGGTTTCAATTAGTTTTTCATAGCTCTTGTGAAGCAATTTCTATTGTGCTATACCATGAGCTATAACCAGCAACAAAACTAGTTAGCATGATTAGTAGATGTCAGTGCTTAAAAAGGTAAAGTACATTCTAAATGTTAAGATCTCAGTGAAGATAAATGAACTGAATAACAATGTAAATGCATTGTTGGGAAACCTTTGCCATTGTTAAATGTGATGTGGTTTGAATAGAATGAAATCAGACGTATTCAATGAACTCCAGGCACATAAATACGCATTTCCTAAGGAGAGTGAGTTCGTGTGCAAATCCTTTCAGTATGAAACAAGTGACCATTAAATGAATGTTAAAATGTGATATCAAGAAACTCACAACATAGTTAAAATTATAGTGAGTTCCTATTAATTTGCTTAAGTAGCTCAAATAAATTTCAGTAATGCTGATGGTACCAGAGAAGAAACTAAAGTATTAAAAGCCTCTCTGGCCACACATCAGTAAATGGCACAGATAGAATTCATTGCCAGGTTTATTTGATTTCATTCCTAGAGCATTTTTCACTATATTTCATTTTCTGATGATAAAGTCAACTGCAAGAATGCAAGTTAACTGGAACAAGCCCCTTTGCTTGTTTCTAATTTTCCTCCACACCTTCAGAGCTATTCCTGTAGGGAGGAAAGATTGAGCATTACTCTGGAAGAATATAATAATCAGGATTCATTGTATTCCTTGCCATCCAAGAAACTCTCAAGACCTTAGTTTCCAATTCCCCACCAATCCTGCCTCCACAGAGATTATTGTCTCAAAATGTCTCAGTATAGGATTCAGAATTTTTTTTTTTCTCGAAGGGAATTGAATTGCAAAGGGATTTGAAGTAATTTGGACTTAACATATTTTCCTAATTTGTACTTATCATATTTTCCTAACTTTTTTTTTTTAGTTAAACAAGTTTTTTAACCTAAGTAAATACTGAGGGCCCAGTGAGTCCAAATGAAAGACTTTGAGATTTTAAAGGTGCACATTAAAAACATAATGTCTGTTTTGATTATAGTCACCAATTGAGTGCACAATGTTTACACATCAGAAGATAGAGAACACTGTTGAATTAAAAAGTAAAACAATACAGGTGATAAAATAAGATCTCTTAAGACATTAGAATAAATGATTAATGAATATAATAAAAAATAAAAACTTCAGGTTAAGAAAGGTGATCAACATGGACTGAAGTGTTTAGGAATCTTTATAGAGAAGGTAGGAGTTCATTTAGGTCTCTAAGGATAAACATTGTGTAGACTGAGAAGAAATAGGAGTTGTTTCATATGTTGTATGGAAATCTATGAAGCAAGAATCCATATGATATATTGAGAAGGAGCGGTGAATATCTGACTGAAATAGAGTAAATAGGTGAGCATAGAGAGATGTTGGAGCGGTTTAAACGGGTATGATTGTGGAAGATTTTGACCATCAAATGGGAAATTGGACTTGCTTCTGTAAGCAGAATTGGAAGGATTATGTGGGGGTATGTTGAAAGAATTAACCTATAAATTACTCTCAAATAGGATGCAGGGAAGATACCTAAAAATGAGGCAGAATGATCAGATAAATTCTGTCAATCTCTATTTCAGTCTGTAATTGAAAATGGCAGGGAAAAAAATCAAAGCAAAAACCCCCACATTTCTGAGACATCCTTATGGTGAATATGAGTTGAGTCTCATCAAGCGTATGCACTTAGGGTGAGAATGAAGCATGGAACTTAGGCGCAGGCAGTTTTCCTGTAGATTCGCACTGTGGATTTCATTATCCATGCTGCAATTTTACATCACTCCAGCAGTTTCCGGCTTCCTACACGTAAAACACGGTGGTGTATTTGTTGCTTCTTGCTATGACTCCCTGATTTTTCAATTGCAATTTCAAATGATTCTTCTCCAGTCTCCTTCTGCTGGTTAGAGGTTGGTGGTGCAGTGTCAGTGACTCCAGGGAAACTTCATTCCAGTGGTGGCTTTGAGGTAGCAGTCCGCTTATTGGGCTAATTCTGTATTAATCAAGATGTCCAGCCTACGACTTGTTCCTGGAAGCTATGTGAACTCCCTTTATGCTTTAAAAAATGGTTTTTGTGTCTGGCATTGATGAAATATTTGTACTGGAAGTGGTGTGTTAAAATAAATACCCACAATGAGTGTTAATGATTTGTGGTCAGGAATAACAGTGAAGAAACATTATGAACTATGCAGCTGGTGACTTTTCTGTCATGGAAAGTGTAGTGAAGTACAGTAAAACCATGGTTTGTGAGCGTTCATTCATTCTGGAAACATGCTTTAATTGCAAGCACTTGTATATCAAGGCAAATTTCAAGAACCATTGACTCAGTTGTGATCATATGACATTCAGTGTCACATACTACTTGTATTGCAAGACATGGCTCGTTTATCAAGTTAACATTTTCTAGAAATGTTTTCTCCTCTTGCAGAACACTCACAGAACAAGTTCCTTGTGATGCAATGTTTTACTGTACTCGCTCTGACAATGTGGAAGGCAGAACACTGAGGCTCTAGTTCAAAAGAATGAAGGGAAAGTTGTTAAAGCCTGTGCCTCTTCCTGGCTGTCTTTGACAAGGTTTTACAACACAGACTCAGGCATAGGATGGCCAGTTTTAAAAGACAGGTGGAAGGGAATAGACTCTAAAATTCTGGTGAGTTTTGGGTTGGAAAAGCCAACTGCTTCTGTACAGCAGGGGATAGGAAGGCTTATCAGAGTCTCTTATTAAATTTCTCAGTTAAAGGATAGAGGCCAGCCCTGGGGCAAAGATGAGACCAATAATGTTGCATTCCTGCCCAAGCTTATTGCTTCAGATTACCCCAAGTTAGTCCTGATTAAAGAGGCAATGAGAAAGATGGAAAATAGTTTGGGGGTGGGTGGAGAGTGTTCACTGGCATGTGAAAATAACTGGAAACAAACCGGTTCCTAATGAGGGAGGGAGTTTTAGCCAAATAAATCCTAGATCTCTTCAAATCCCTTTGATTATTGTTTTTTTTTAAGTTTATTTATTAATTTTGAGAGACAGAGACTGCAGGTGGGGGAGGGGCAGAGGAAGGGAGAGGGAGAGAGAGAATCCCAGGCAGGCTCTACGCCATCAGTGCAGATGTGGGGCTTGAACCCACGAACCGCAAGATCATGACCTAAGCCAAAGTCTGATGCTTAACTGACTGAGCCACTCAGGCACCCCTGGTTGTTAAATTCTTAAGTGCATCTTTAGGATATAAGTCCTGTACTCCCAAGGATAGTCTACTCTCCCATTCCCACTTCAGATTTTGCCACAGAGAATGTGGACAGGTAAGAACTATTTGACAGGAAATGCCAGGGGACAACAGAAGACACAGGACAAGGAGTACATTCTCAAGAACGAAACTGGGGACCTCTGAGGTAGGAGGATCCTTGTAATGTCTAATATGTTCTATTCATTTTCATGACCATTGACTGTGGAATATTTCCTTTTCTTCCCTTATCCACATAGGGATATTTATTTTGACCATTCCTTTTCTTCTCTCACAGTTACTGATCCATGAGGAACTAGAATTGAGCTTAACAGGGAGGGGGGAAAAAGGCGGTGCATTTCCCAGAAACTTTGGAATTTGAATAGAATGTAGTAATGAGAATGGGTTTTGTCCGGAATAAAGGAAAGGGAGGGAAAATTTCTTTCTCTCAGTATCCTCTGTTTGAATTCAAGGTAGCTTGGAATTCAACATTTCTCAAAATCCACTGCCACCAAGTTTAAAAACACAAGGCCCAAGGGGATGACAGAGCAGCAAAATGGAAGAAATCTTGGGTCCCTGAAGACCTGCGGGCATAGTCTGGTCCCTCCTAGCCTAGACCAGCCAGAGAGTCACATGGAAGAATAACTGCTGTCTGTTTCATTTCATTATGAGGCCTTTTTGGCTGCATTAGTATAACATTGACCTTAAGACTGCTAATTTAAAGCCTCTCCAGAGTGTCACCCTAATATTCACTTCTCTGTTTTCAATGTTTATTTATTTGTTTTGACAGCATGACTAGGGGAGGGTCAGAGAGAGAGAGAGAGAGAGAGAGGGAGGGAGGGAAGGAGAGAGAGGGAGAGAGGGTATCCCAAGCAGTCTCCACACTGTTAGCGCAAAGCCTGATATGAGGCTCAGTCTCATAAACTGTGAGATCATGACCTGAACAGAAACTGAGAGTTAGACGCTTATCTGACTGAGCCATCCAAGCGTCCCCCTAATAGTCATTTCTAGGGTTTCATTCTATGGTATTCTACTTGAGCGATTTGTTTTGCATATTACCCTTGACCACATCTTGTACATTTCTCTTTCTTGCCTTTATTCATGTAATTTGACTCTTCTCTTGACTCTTCTCCAACTAAAATCCTTCTCTTATTTCATACAATATTATTCCTTTTATATAAATATATAATAGGCAACTTTTAAAAATTGAGCTATGGAGTCCATTTTATTATTTAATTGCCAGAAGGTCATAATATACATGTTTTATGTTTCCAATTGAGTTATAAGTTCCAAAAGAACAGAAACAGTGTCCTATTTTTTATATCCCTTTGACATTTATACTTCAGGCTTCAGTAATTATTTGGTGATTGATTAATTGCTGAAACATAGTGGCATCTCTCACTCACACGGGATGAATATATAATCTAGTAAATTATCCATAATCAGCTTAACCCATCCTTCTACAGAATTAAATTACCCACAAGTCTTAATACAGATACTTGTCCCAATTCTGTCATCCAAGAGGAGAGTCTATTCATGTTTTTCTATTATTCTGAATCAAGTTATCAAACACTACTCATACCAGATGCAGCATTACTCCATTTTTAGAAACTTTAAAATGAGGATGGCTGCTAATATGCTTCCATTCTATAATTTTATTTATTTTTTGCTTTGTTAACATTATGGTGGCTCTACAGGCTATAGTTAGGTTTGGATAATCATAAAATTTTTTGTATTTCATGACCTTCCCATGCATATATTTTAATACAAAATAAAAATACAGTATTGTTTTTCATAAGTCTAGCTTAGGTGGTAAAATTTATTTTGCCAAAAAACAGAGCACAGGTATTTGAAATTGAAAGAATATTAATTGCTTCCTATTCAGAGATCAAGAGCATATATCCAGCAACTACTAGTTTTGGATATTGTGCAATGGATTTTCTTTATTGCATTTGACCGTTATTCTGACTCTGAACACTTTCATTGATGTTACCTGTGGGTCCTATATACCAATATCAAAACAGAATGATATTACCTAGACATAAATTTGTAGGTGCTTGGTTTTACACTATTTCACTGCTTCACACTTTCTTCCCTTGGAATTTATAATCAGCCCACCTAAGGATTTACTTTAATTAAAAAAAATAGTGACAATAGATTTTTCTTCTGCTGCTGTTTAAAACACATTGTAATCTGTGTTCATTCACCCCTCATCCCAGCCAAATCACTCCAGTGACCTGTCTTCTTCTTAGATAGGTGAAATAAGACAGCCTCTGGTTTACTATCATTTCTTCTCCAGCAGCTAATACTTTGTTTGAATCTTTTTCATTAAGTTAAAATAATAATGATAAACAATAGTGTCCTTTTGATTGAAAAAATCTAAACCTTTTTGAAGCTTGAATACAACTTTTAAAATGGCAAATGTAGTCTAATGTTTGCTCCATTTACAGCATCCCACTGAGGACCATGAGATGGCCAGCAGCTTAGGAATTATGCTCATGCTTAGGAAGTGGCTTATGAAAGTTAATGCACTTTCATTAGGAAAAACAAATACAGATTTAAATGGCATAACAATATAATTTGATGCCTACAAATCAAATGGTGCCAGTGTGGTCCAGTACTTATTATGACACAAGTTTAGTTCATGATATGCCTACAGTTCTCTCGTAGTCTACTGGTTCCACTCCATTTTGTGTTTAAGCATTTACTCTAACAAATGCTGCGCGATGATGATAATCTTTTATATATTTTTTCTATTAGAGGAAATTAGTCAATTAACTGAGCAATTCTTTCTTTTGCTTGTCAACAACATACCGCAAAATACACTAAATTCTTTTTTTTTTTTATTTTTTTTTTCAACATTTACTTATTTTTGGGACAGAGAGAGACAGAGCATGAACGGGGGAGGGGCAGAGAGAGAGGGAGACACAGAATCGGAAACAGGCTCCAGGCTCTGAGCCATCAGCCCAGAGCCCGACGCGGGGCTCGAACTCACGGACCGCGAGATCATGACCTGGCTGAAGTTGGACGCTTAACCGACTGCGCTACCCAGGCGCCCCAAAATACACTAAATTCTTAATAAATAAAGATGAATTAGAGTCCTTATTCTGAAGATGCTCACAGTTTAGTGAGGAAGCAAATTTAAAAAATATCATTCAGTCATACATACTGAAGTAAAAATCTATGGGGACAGAATGAATGTAACAGCTGATGCAAAATATTCACAAAATGTTTGTTCAACCAGTCTCCAAGTGAATTCTCAAATGAGACCATTTATATCCTACATGAATGAAATGGTTTAGTATCTTTAATAAAAGAACATTTTGTACCACTAAGAAAGTTAGAAAATGTATTAGTTGTTTAAGTGCTTTCAAGTCTCAGGATGAGAGGTACTAGGTGGTTCAACTTGATGTTATAGTCTCCTAAATTATTTTTAATCATCTGGGAAATAAAACCCTAAGATTAATTTTCTGTAAGAGGTACAAACAACTTGATTTTACTTCCCTTAGTAGATATAATTTTACAGTGTTTTAAAGCATTGTTAATTGATCTCAGCAGGATCATGCTTCATCTATTTGACTGAATAATTATGCAATTCTGTAGTCATGGTATCCGCTATCCTTTCATTCAATTTTCGTTCCAATTTTCAAGGTCAGGTTTTCTTCTGGATATTTTGCTAAATATCTTGCCTTTCACAATTATCCATATGCTCCTAACAAATTGGGGATTTTTTTTAAAGCCTAGCTTATTGTAAAGTGTTTATTAGTATAAATCGCTCCTCTTTTTCTAAGTTGCTTTGTAGAGTTTTATTGAATTTCTCCAAGGCAAATGTGATAAAAACTATCTTCTCTTACAGTCCTCTTTTTTTTTTTTTAAATAAGCTTATTTATTTTTGAGGTAGAGAGCAAGGGAGGGGCAGAGAGAGAGAGAGGGATGTAGAGTCCAGGGCAGGCTTTGTAGCAACGAGCCCGACATGGGGTTCAAACCCACAAACTGTGAGATCATGACCTGAGACAAAACCAAGAGTCAGACACAACCGACTGAGCCAAACAGGTGCCCCTAAAAAGTATTTTACATTTTTAAAAAACTTATCTGGACTTTGTGAGGATACATCAGCTATCTTTTTATATTCACTGTGCCTGGCATGGGGCTTCATATATGAGACCAACTAATGGATGAAAGAATTAATGAATCAATGATATTCATAGGGAAGCTTTGTGAATTTGGTTGTACAAATTTTCTATCAGGAATTGAAATTACACCTTGAATTTCATTTAGGACCTAGAGAGGAGTAATTGAATTTTACCTTTGATTAAGTCAGTGTTTTGGTGGTAATTTTTAAGACATCAGGAATGATCTAAGGTAGTTAGTTAGCATTTAATGAAGACATGACCCTACCTCTAGTAGACCACAACTTAATCACACCTAATTGAGATGTCTCAAATGCCAAGTTGATTGAAATAAAAATAAAACTGCAATTTGTTGAGCTAATAATAATATCTGCCATGTATTGTGTGCTCAGCATATAATATGACTTACATATATTGTTTTATATAAATATATTAACAGCCCTATAAAGTTGATATTCTCATGTACAAATAGTATATATACAGTATTCAGGCTACTCATGGTTTTTTTTTTTTTTTTCAAGTGTTTGATTCATTTATTTTCAGAGAGAGAGAGAGAGAGAACGTACATGCAAGAGAGAGAGAGAGAGAGAGAGCATGGGGGAGAGGAAGAGAGAGAGGGAGAAAGAATCCAAAAGAGGCTTCACAAGGAGCCTGACACAATGATCAATTTCACAAACCATGAGATCATAACCTGAGCTGAAATCAAGAGTTGGACACCCAACTGACTGAGCCACCAGGTGACCCTGGCTACTCATCTTCTTAATAAATAACTTTCATGGCTCTGTTTACCAATTAATCATTTTCGAGATGAAATTAATATTCAATTAGTAAACTCACAAAATACATATCGTACACACTTGTGAAAATTTCTTACCATATGTATGTTTAGACTGTATTTCAGTTATTTATCCTGAATCATTTCCTCTGTAGAGCTTATAGTATCTCCTTCAAAAAACATTTGATGACATAAATAGTTCCCTTTTCTAGTCAGGAACCAATGCATAGGATGGATATGTATTCATTACATGAACCTATCTTTGACCCTTTTGGGATATTCTTTTCAATTCTGTTTCTACCCTAGCACACCCATCAAACCTTGGCAAATCTAGTAACTATTATAGTACTTTGATTCTTAGATTTCCAAATTTTGAACATACTTAACACTCCTTTATATATATATAATATATATAATATGTAAATTGTATATATAATATACATAATGTACATAACATATATATTATATATAATATGTAAATTGAATATATATAATATATATTATATATACAGTTAACTCCCTGTCCTATTTTAGATCTGTTTCAACCTGACTTTATCAGGAAATTCTTTTCAGACCATCTCTTAACCAAGACTAAGTTTTCTCATTTATATACTTTCATTATAGCCTGTAGGTTTCCTTTATCTCGCTGTCATGTTATAATTAATATTATGTAATTACTTGCTTATTGACTTGGTCAACACCAAGTTGATAAATTCCATGAGGGCAGGGCCATGTGATAGCAACTAATAGATGAAAGAATTAATGAATCAATGATATTCATAGGGAAGCTTGGTCATTTGCAAAACTATATCCCCAGAGTATTGCCCATAATAGCTGCTTAATAAACACTTGTGAGGGGCGCCTGGGTGGCTCAGTTGGTTGGGCGGCCAACTTGGCGCGGGTCATGATCTTGCAGTCCGTGAGTTCAAGCCCTGCATCGGGCTCTGTGCTGACAGCTTGGAGCCTGGAGCCTGCTTCAGATTCTGTGTCTCCCTCTCTCTCTGCCCCTACCCCATTTGCGCTCAGTCTCTCTCTGTCTTTAAAAAATGAATATGTATTAAAAAAAATTAAAAAAAACCGAACACTTGTGAAATGAATATGTGTTTTTCATGGACAACGATATGCAATTGTGAAATAATCGACGGCTTTATTCTTTTTTTTTTTAACGTTAGAGACATCTATGCTTGAACTACAAATATATTCATTAGTTGGGTGACTTTGGGAAAATTATTTAATCTATCTGAGTCTCAGTTTCCCTTTCTGTACAACGGGAAGAATCATACATGGTGTTGGGTAATTTGTGAACTGTAAGTGGGAATGTGAATGGCTAAAAAAAAGAAGATGGCTGACAGCTCATCTCAACAATTAAGGCTATTCACTTATTCAAATTGTGAACTCTTAGAAAGCAAGGGAGGTGGTGTTGCTTTAACTGTATACATCACAGAGCACCAATGTTAACAGTAACCCTCAAGAGCTTCTGATGAATTAATTAGTTGTGCCAGTTATTAAGTAATTTATAGTTTGTTTCCTTTTAACTAACATGGAGGAGTGTCAATAAATTCCATCCTCCATGATACAATTGGATTTTTATTTATCTTGGATCTTTCTCAAATAATTTTTGGCTGTATCAATAATCCCATACACTTTAGCAGTTTATGTTGCCAAAATGCCTTCATATTATTTGCTTATAATTTCATTATCTCTGAGAAGAGAGGATAAATAAAATACATATATTTCCAGCAAAAAAAAAAAAATAGATGAAGTTTAAATTGACTCAATCATTTGGACTGCACAGTATAAACTTACAAAAAGGGTCTCTAACATGTTTAGAAACATTTTTTTTTAAACGAGGACATCCTCTTTATTTGTTTGTTTGTTTGTTTGTTTCAGAGAAAGAGAGCACAGTGGGGGAGAGATACAGAGGGAGAGAGAGAGAATCTTAAGCAGGGTCCATGTGCAGCACAGAGCCTGACACGGGGCTTGATCTCACAACCTAGAAACAGTGACCTGAACCTAAATCAAGAGTCGGATGTTTAGCTGACTAAACTACCCAGGCACCCCTTCAGAAACATTTTTTGAGTGTAAAGTTTCAGATATATTTTCCAGTAATCTCAATCCACTAAACTACTTACACTTGAATATTTCTGGTTTATTCACATACATAGTCTCCTGGCACAGTCTCAAGAATAAATTCAAACAAGGCTGCAGTACATAAGGAGTTTTATATATTTATTTTTGCATTGAAAAGAATTGATCAATGCTCAAACAATAGTATCATGACAATAACTTTAAAGTACTCTCCCCAGAGCACTCCAATTCCATTTTAATCTTTGTATTATGGAATATATGATGAGAATATGTCAGGTTCTATAATTGTTTTATTTTGATCACCTAAACTTTTCAATACATATATTAGCGTCATCTGTTGGCAAAAGAAGATAACAATCTATTTTGCAAGTCTGCTTTTTTTAGATGTAATTATTTGCTTCAGAAACACAGTGAAGTAACAAGAATGGTGTCGTTATCTCCAGATACCTTTGATGAATTAACATGAAAATTCTTTATTGCTTAAATCTCTATTTTCCTTAAAGATTTTGCAATAAGAAAAATCACCACTTATTGTAAATGCCGTGTATATTAATAATTAGTTTATAGTCTGCTTTACAGAACTTGGTATAATGTGTCTTCACTTCCCCCTGCAATTCAAACTTGTGATAGCTGGTAGAAACAATGTCTAAAAATTAGTCTCACTTAGCTAGTTCAAGAGATCTTATATTAACAAGTTAATTTAAAAAGTTGATATATGAAGCATTATTTATTTTTATAAAAATCAAGACTAAAAAGTGAATGTTCAATCAGAATATAGCATTTTTTTGATGTTGGGTTATATAATTCTTTCAGTTAACATATCCTTGGCTGTGTGTCTTAAAATGGGCATAGTTTAGAGAGAAGTCCCAAATTAAAGGGTTGGGAGAGAACAAAAGATAGAATCCATGCGGTGCCTGGGTGGCTTAGTCAGTTAACTGTCTGACTCTTGATTTCAGCTCAGGCCATGATCTCATGGGTCATGCGATCAAGCCCTGCGTCAGGCTCTGTGCTGACAATATGGAGCCTGCTTGGGATTCTCTCTCCCTCTCTCTCTGCCCCTGCTCATGCTCTCTCTCTTTCTTTCTCTCTCTCTCTCTCTCTCTCTCTCTCTCTCTCTCTCTCTCTCAAAATAAATGAATAAACCTAAAAAAATAAAAAAAAAAAAGGAATCCATGAGCAGTGGCTATAGAATTGGGATCTATTAAACCTGAATTTGAAACCTCTTAATAACTGTCTTCCATGGGTTATTGTCTACAGAGGATGATGGGTAGTTCTTTTTTTATGGAGGTCAAAAAAAAAAAAAAAAAAAACAGGGGCAATCAACAGTAGGAATTTCCTGAAGGTGAACCAGATATGTTTTAGAATTATCTTTTTTTGAGTTTTATTTTGAAACAGCCTAACTTCTTATCTGTCTGTTGGTTTAGAAATAATTCAGCCACAAGGCAGGCAATAGATTAGGTAATGTATTGAGGTTCCAACCCAATTCCAATTCCAGTATTGTTATTCATTCATTGACTTCCTGTTTTCCATTTTTGCTAAGGTATTTTGTTCTGCTTAATGTTTATTCATTTAAATCAAAGTTAAATCAGAGTACAAGAACTATTTAGAACTATCTTTTCTTTTCCCCTTCATTCTTCCACCTAACTGCTTCTTGTGAAATAATTTGGAAACTGCTTTTGTCTCCTGGATATATAACTTTATGATAATTGAAGTCCTGACCTTAATTATTTTTTAGGAGGTGAGAGCAAAAGGAGTGGCTTGATTCTAAGGCCACATTGGTGGTTTCATTAAAAGAATTTCCTTTGTTATTACTACATGCAAGGGATTGAATGTTATTCATTTTATCAAAATTTATTAACCCCAACATCTCTTGCAGCAAACGTCTCATGTCAAATGAATTTTCCAAAAAAAAAAAAAAAACTATTTCAAAATAAACTGTTCATTTCAAAAGTATTTTTTAAAGAATTAGTCAAAATTCACAGACCATATGTTTTAAATTTTACTGAAAATTATTTCCAGCATATGCCTTGAAGAAATAGTAAAGTGAAATATTAGAGCTCATCACTCTTAGTTACTGGTATTTACAATACTTTACAGATATTAGTTTATGATGTATCTTTAAATGCAGAGGGAACTTAAGGAAATTGTTATTTATAGAAACGATTGCTACTTAATATTAGTCAACTGGTTTCTTTTTTTTTTTTTTTTTTACTTTTTTGTGTTTCATACTCTACTTTTTTTTCAATATATGAAGTTTATTGTCAACTTGACTTCCATACAACACCCAGTGCTCATCCCAAAAGGTGCCCTCCTCAATACCCATCACCCACCCTCCCCTCCCACCCACCTCCCATCAACTCTCAGTTTGTTCTCAGTTTTTAAGAGTCTCTTATTCTTTGGCTCTCTCTAACCTCCTTTTTTTTTCCTTCCCCTCCCCCATGGGTTTCTGTTAAGTTTCTCAAGATCCACATAGAAGTGAAACCATATGGTATCTGTCTTTCTCTGTATGGCTTATTTCACTTAGCATCACACTCTCCAGTTCCATCTATGTTGCTACAAAGGGCCATATTTCATTCTTTCTCATTCTCATGTAGTACTCCAATGTGTATATAAACCACAATTTCTTTATCCATTCATCAGTTGATGGACATTTAGGCTCTTTCCATAGTTTGGCTATTGTTGAAAGTGCTGCTATAAACATTGGGGTACAAGTGCCCCTATGCATCAGCACTTCTGTATCCCTTGGGTAAATTTCTAGCAGTGCTACTGCTGGGTCATAGGGTAGGTCTATTTTTAATTTCCTGAGGAACCTCCACACTGTTTTCCAGAGTGGCTGCACCAATTTGCATTCCCACCAACAGTGCAAGAGGGTTCCTGTTTCTCCACATCCTCTCCAGCATGTATAGTCTCCTGATTTGTTCATTTTGGCCACTCTGACTGGCGTGAGGTGATATCTGAGTGTGGTTTTGATTTGTATTTCCCTGATGAGGAGCGACGTTGAACATCTTTTCATGTGCCTGTTGGCCATCTGGATGTCTTCTTTAGAGAAGTGTCTATTCATGTTTTCTGCCCATTTCTTCACTGGGTTGTCTGTTTTTCGGGTGTGGAGTTTGGTGAGCTCTTGATAGATTTTGGATACTAGCCCTTTGTCCGATATGTCATTGCAAATATCTTTTCCCATTCCATTGGTTGCCTTTTAGTTTTGTTGGTTGTTTCCTTTGCTGTGCAGAAGCTTTTTATCTTCATAAGGTCCCAGTAGTTCATTTTTGCTTTTAATTCCCTTGCCTTTGGGGATGTGTCAAGTAAGACATTGCTACAGCTGAGGTCAGAGAGGTCTTTTCCTGCTTTCTCCTCTAGGGTTTTGATGGTTTCCTGTCTCACATTCAGGCCCTTTATCCATTTTGGGTTTATTTTTGTGAATGGTGTGAGAAAGGGGTCTAGTTTCAATCTGCTGCATGTTGCTGTCCAGTTCTCCCAGCACCATTTGTTAAAGAGACTGCCTTTTTTCCATTGGATGTTCTTTCCTGCTTTGTCAAAGATTAGTTGGCCATGCTTTTGTGGGTCTAGTTCTGGGGTTTCTATTCTATTCCATTGGTCTATGTGTCTGTATTTGTGCCAATACCATGCTGTCTTGATGATTACAGCTTTGAGGTAGAGGCTAAAGTCTGGGATTGTGATGCCTCCTGCTTTGATCTTCTTCTTCAAAATTACTTTGGCTATTCAGGGCCTTTTGTGGTTCCATATGAATTTTAGGATTGCTTGTTCTAGTTTCGAGAAGAATGCTGGTGCAATTTTGATTGGGATTGCATTGAATGTGTAGATAGCTTTGGGTAGTATTGACATTTGACAATATTTATTCCCCCATTCCATGTTTTTCCATTTCTTTATATCTTCTTCAATTTCCTTCATAAGCTTTCTATAGTTTTCAGCATACAGATTTTTTACATCTTTGGTTACATTTATTCCTAGGTATTTTATGCTTCTTGGTGCAATTGTCAATGGGATCAGTTTCTTTATTTGTCTTTCTGTTGCTTCATTATTAGTGTATAAGAATGCAACTCATTTCTGTACATTGATTTTGTATCCTGCAACTTGCTGAATTCATGTTTCAGTTCTAGCAGACTTGTGGTGGAGTCTATCGGATTTTCCATGTATAATATCATTCATCTGCAAAAAGTGAAAGCTTAATTTCATCGTTGCCAACTTTGATGCCTTTGATTTCCTTTTGTTGTCTGATTGCTGATGCTAGAACTTCCAACACTATGTTAAACAACAGCGGTGAGAGTGGACATCCCTGTCGTGTTCCTGATCTCAGGGAAAAAGCTCTTGGTTTTTCCCCATTGAGGATGATGTTAGCTGTGGGCTTTTCATAAATGGCTTTTATGATCTTTAAGTATGTTTCTCTGTCCCGACTTTCTCGAGGATTTTTAAGAAAGGTTGCTGAATTTTGTCAAAGGCCTTTTCTGCATCGATTGACAGGATCATATGGTTCTTATCTTTTCTTTTATTAATGTGATGTATCACGTTGATTGATTTGCGAATGTTGAACCAGCCCTACATCCCAGGAATGAATTCCACTTGATCAGGTGAATAATTCTTTTATATGCTGTTGAATTCGATTTGCTAGTATCTTATTGGGAATTTTTGCATCCCTATTCATCAGGGATATTGGCCTGTAGTTCTCTTTTTTTACTGGGTCTCTGTCTGGTTTAGGAATCAAAGTAATACTGGCTTCATAGAATGAGTCTGGAAGTTTTCTTTCCCTTTCTATTTTTTGGAATAGCTTGAGAAGGATAGGTATTATCTCTGCTTAAACAGAGTCTGATAGAACTCCCCTGGGAAGCCATCTGGTCCTGGACTCTTATTTGTTGGGAGATTTTTGATGACTGATTCAATTTATTTTCTGGTTACGGGTCTGTTCAAGCTTTCTATTTCCTCCTGATTGAGTTTTGGAAACGTGTGGGTGTTTAGGAATTTGTCCATTTCTTCCAGGCTTTCCAGTTTGTTGGCATATAATTTTTCATAGTATTCCCTGATAATTGCTTGTATCTCTGAGGGATTGGTTGTAATAATTCCATTTTCATTCATGATTGTATCCATTTGGGTCATCTCCCTTTTCTTTCTGAGAATCCTGGCTAGAGGTTTATCAATTTTCTTTATTTTTTCAAAAAAACCAACTCTTGGTTTCATTGATCTGCTCTACAGTTCTTTTAGATTCTGTATTGTTTATTTCTGTTCTGATCTTTATGATTTCTCTTCTTCTGCTGGGTTTGGGGTGTCTTTGCTGTTCTGCTTCTATTTCCTTTAGGTGTGCTGTTAGATTTTGTATTTGGGATTTTTCTTGTTTCTGGAGATAGGCCTGGATTGCAATGTATTTTCCTCTCAGGACTGCCTTCGCTGCATCCCAAAGCGTTTGGATTGTTGTATTTTCATTTTTGTTTCTTTACATATATACTTTAATTTCTTCTCCAATTGCCTGGTTGACCCATTCATTCTTTAGTAGGGTGTTCTTTAACCTCCATGCTTTTGGAGGTTTTCCAGACATTTTCCTGTGGTTGATTTCAAACTTCATAGCATTGTGGTCTGAAAGTATGCATGGTATGATTTCAATTCTTGTAAACTTATGAAGGGCTGTTTTGTGACCCAGTTTGTGATCTATCTTGGAGAATATTCCATGTGCAATCGAGAAGAAAGTATATTCTGTTGCTTTGGGATGCAGAGTTCTAAATAGATCTGTCAAGTCCATCTGATCCAGTGTATCATTCAGAGCCCTTGTTTCTTTATTGACCGTGTGTCTAGATGATCTATCCATTTCTGTAAGTGGAGTGTTAAAGTCCCCTGCAATTACCACATTCTTATCCATAAGGTTGCTTATGTTTGTGAGTAATTATTTTATATATTTGGGGGCTCCTGTATTAGGCACATAGACATTTATAATTGTCAGCTCTTCCTGATGGATATACCCTGTAATTGTTATATAATGCCCTTCTTCATCTCTTGTTACAGCCTTTAATTTAAAGTCTAGTTTGTCTGATATAAATATGGCTACTCCAGCTTTCTTTTGACTTCCAGTGGCATGATAAATAGTTCTCCATCCCCTCATCCTCTCAATCTTTAGGTGTCCTCAGGTCTAAAATGAGTCTCTTGTAGACAATAGATGGGTCCTGTTTTTTTATCCATTCTGATACCCTATGTCTTTTGGTTGGCGCATTTAGTCCATTTACATTCAGTGTTATTATAGAAAGATATGGGTTTAGAGTCATTGTGATGTCCGTAGGTTTCATTCTTATAGCAATGTCTCTGGTACTTTGTCTCACAGGATCCCCCTTAGGATCTCTTGTAGGGCTGGTTTAGTGATGACAAATTCCTTCAGTTTTTGTTTGGGAAGACCTTTATCTCTCCTTCTATTCTAAATGACAGACTTGCTGGATAAAGGATTCTCGGCTGCATATTTTTTCTGTTCATCACATTGAAGATCTCCTGCCATTCCTTTCTGGTTGCCAAGTTTCAGTGGAAAGATCGGTCACGAGTCTTCTAGGTCTCCCTTTATATGTTAGAGCATGTTTATCTCTAGCTGCTTTCAGAATTTTCTCTTTATCCTTGTATTTTGCCAGTTTCACTATGATATGTTGTGCAGAAGATCGATTCAAGTTACATCTGAAGGGAGTTCTCTGTGCCTCTTGGATTTCAATGCCTTTTTACTTCCCCAGTTCAGGAAGTTCTCAGCTATTATTTCTTCAAGTACCCCTTCAGCACCTTTCCCTCTCTCTTCCTCCTCTGGGATACCAATTATGCGTATATTATTTCTTTTTAGTGTATCCCTTAGTTCTCTAACTTTCCCCTCATACTCCTGGATTTTTTTTATCCTCTTTTTCTCAGCTTCCTCTTTTTCCATAACTTTATCTTCTAGTTCACCTATTCTCTCCTCTGCCTCTTCAATCCGAGCCATCGTCATTTCTATTTTGTTTTGCATTTCGTTTAAAGCTTTTTTCAGCTCCTCCTGACTGTTCCTTAGTCCCTTGATCCTTTAGCAAGAGATCTCTGCTGTCCTTTATACTGTTTTCAAGCCCAGCGATTAATTGTATGACTATTTTTCTAAATTTACTTTCTGTTTTATTGTTTACATCGTTTTTGATCAGTTCGCTAGCTGTTGTTATTTCCTGGAGGTTTTTTCTAGGGGAATTCTTCCATTTTGTCATTTTGGATAGTCCCTGGAGTGGTGTGGACCTGCAGGGCACTTCCTCTGTGCTGTGGTGTATAACTGGAGTTGGTGGGTGGGGCCGCAGTCAGACCTGATGTCTGCCCCCAGCCCAGCGCTGGGGCCAGTCAGACTGGTGTGTGCCTTGTCTTCCCCTCTCCTAGGGGTGTGATTCACTCTGGGGTGGCGTGGCCCGTCTGGGCTACTTGTACACTGCCAGGCTTGTGGTGCTGGGGATCTGGCGTATTAGCTGGGGTGGATTGGCAAGGTGCACAGGGGCGGGAGGGGCAGGCTCAGCTTGCTTTTCCTTTGGGAGATCCGCTTCGGGAGGGGCCCTGAGGCACCAGGAGGGAGTCACACCAGCAGGAGCGATGGATCTGCAGAAGCACAGCATTGGGTGTTTTCGAGGTGCAAGCAAGTTCCCTGGCAGGAACCTGTTCCCTTTGGGATTTTGGCTGGGGGATGGGCGAGGGAGATGGTGCTGGCGAGCGCCATTTCCCCCCCTCCCCCCGCCAAGCTGAGCTCTGTTGTCTGGGGCTCAACAACTCTCCCTCCAGTTGTCCTCCAGCCCTCCCGTTCTCTGAGCAGAGCTGTTAGCTTATAACCTTCCAGATGTCAAGTCCCGCTTGCTGTCAGAATACATTCAGTCTGGCCCCTCTGCTTTTGCCAGCCAGACTTGGGGGCTCTGCTTGGTCAGCGGGCCGCCCCTCTGCCCCGGCTGCCTCCCGCCAGTCCGTGGAGAGCGCAATGCCTCTCTGCCCTTCCTACCCTCTTCTGTGGGCCTCTCCTCCCTGCTTGGCTCCGGAGACTCCATTCTGCTAATCCTCTGGCAGTTTTCTTGGTTATTTAGGCAGGTGTAGGTGGAATTTAAGTGATCAGCAGGACGCGTGGTGAGCCGAGCATCCTCCTATGCCACCATCTTCCCAGGATCCTTCAGACTCTAATTGTCTTAAATTAAAGGAAATGTTTAATTTCTAATATATATAATGCAAATTATATAAATCCTCAATATATTTTCCATTGATTAAACTCATATCATTTGAACTTTATCACTGATTTTTTTTCCACTATTATTAAGAAGTTTATACAGAAAAAGTAATGTTCATTTAGAAAACACTTTCGAATGTAATATAAACCTATTATGAATAAAAATAGAAATTTCAGCTCTGTGGACACTTATTTATAAGTGACCATAACTTTTGTAAAATTACATGTACATATTATATGATATTTTTATTTTCTGCCATTGACATTTTTAATATTATGGTGGCTTATAGATATTTGGTTTAATAGAAAATAACATTGCAGGGAAATTACTACACAAATGGGATAATTATCAAAGCAAAATGGAAACATACTTCATTTTTGTGTTGTAGTGGTTTTTTTTTAGCTTTTTATTTTGTAATAATTTCAGACTTTCAGTTAGATGGTGAAAATATACAGAGTTCCCCTGTACTCTTATCCAGCTTCTCTTAATATCAACTACTTATGTAACCATAGCATAATTATCAAAGAAGGAAATTAACATTTGTATAATACCATTAACTAAACTATAGCCTACCCAAACTTGAACACCTTTCAACTCCTAATGCATTAGTTTCTATCTGTATTGATAATTATTTAGAGTATGAAATAATATAAAGGTAATAAAAAATTTAGAAAATAACATCAGGAAGAATAATTCTTTCCTAACCTTGTTAAGTTCTGTAAGTTTTGTTATTTGTATATATTTTCTTTCCATTTTTTTCATTTACAGTGAAATTGGATTTTTCCCTGAAATATATATTAATTTTAAAAATCTCTTATATTTGCATACTTGTACACTTTTAAGCATCCAGTAATAATTTTTTTTTTCAACGTTTATTTATTTTTGGGACAGAGAGAGACAGAGCATGAACAGGGGAGGGGCAGAGAGAGAGGGAGACACAGAATCAGAAACAGGCTCCAGGCTCTGAGCCATCAGCCCAGAGCCCGACGCGGGGCTCGAACTCACGGACCGCGAGATCGTGACCTGGCTGAAGTCGGACGCTTAACCGACGGCGCCACCCAGGCGCCCCAAGCATCCAGTAATAAAATAAGGCACTAGATAAAATATCCTAACATATCAGGCATTTTGCAGGTATTTTATATATCAGTCTATTTAAAATTTCACAACTGTATGCATTTATTATTAATATTGTAAGTTTACCATAAACAAATTGGGAATTCTGGGTTTATCTCTACAATTTGAAAAATATGTCCATTTCTTTGCTATATTTTCTTATTTAATGGAAAAAAAAGTATCCACCCCAAATGTATGTGTTTCCAGAGAAATGCACCTGGTTTAGGGTTAAGCAGAAGCATCAAAGGAATTGGGAGCATATTTATGAAACTTGATTTGCTTATTACTGTGTTAGTAGAATGTGACTTTGAAGAAGCCATGTACATGTTATTAATCATAGCTTTAATTACTGTAGTGTATGAGTAATACTGATTTTTAAAATTGCTAGAAAGATTAAATACTTTAAAATCTTAACATTTTTCTAACACTAAGAGTGAAACCTAATACCTTTTTGGTAAAATTTAGTTCCCTTTCCATACCTCTGTGTTACATGTGTTGAAATGAAAAACATTTCCTTTTATTGTGACTCTTTAAAAGGAAAAGAGATATCTGTATCTACATATAATTTTCAAAATCTAAAACGTTAAAAACTGTATTAAAATAACTGTAAACTCTTCTTTTCTCCCCCTGTTTTAGAATTGCAGAGTAGCTCTTGTGGCAATCCAGGAGTTCCACCCAAAGGTGTATTATATGGTACACGGTTTGATGTTGGGGACAAGATCCGCTACAGCTGTGTGACTGGATATATTCTCGATGGCCACCCTCAACTCACCTGTATAGCCAATTCAGTTAATACAGCCTCATGGGATTTTCCTGTTCCCATATGCAGAGGTAAAGTTAAAATCATATTTATTTTTATGCTGATTGAATATTTGTTTGATATAGTGAATACATTTCAAAAGTGAGAGTTGGGATCAGACAGTATATTTGCAAAATATGTTAGGCTCTTGGTGCTTATTGCTTTTATAAAATGTGAAGCTTAAAACAATAACTATTTATATATATATGTATACTACATGACTGCTTTAGAAAAAATGCTTGCCAAAATAAGACATTGCTTGTGAAATGAAACAGTGCATCTCTACATTTATATACATATTTATGCATACATTGTGTATATATGTGTCTTTATATTTACATTAGGAAAACATGAAGTTTATGATGTTTAGAAATTTAATTAGTCTGTAAAAGTAATAATTTTGCTTACATTTTGAAATGTAGATTGAATCTTTGGATTTTATTTATTTATTTTTTTTTATTTTTATTAAAAAATTTTTTTTTTCAACGTTTATTTATTTTTGGGACAGAGAGAGACAGAGCATGAACGGGGGAGGGGCAGAGAGAGAGGGAGACACAGAATCGGAAACAGGCTCCAGGCTCTGAGCCATCAGCCCAGAGCCCGACGCGGGGCTCGAACTCACGGACCGCGAGATCGTGAGCTGGCCGAAGTCGGACGCTTAACCGACTGTGCCACCCAGGCGCCCCGAATCTTTGAATATTTTAAAAATATCTGGTGGAAGACTTAGCTTGGGAATTTGTGAAATAAGAATGCTATATTGTTTTCTTAATGGATACAGATAAAGATTATTTATATAATGGGGGAAACCTAATAATCCTCTAATGTGGACAAAGTTTCAAAATACAGTGCCTGAAAGAACATGTTCTATTTGGTGGAAGCTGAATTCATGGATAAATCTTGCCCACAGAAATTTTGGAGACCTATATCGTTTTCTGTGGGCTATCTTTTTCTAACAAACAAGTGACTCATCTTTATTTTTTGGCATTCGTTTCCTTTACAAATGGGCAGTAGGAATGTCCAACTTCTGATCTAAGTTCCTTTGTAGCTTCCTCTCCAACATGTGGCTGCAAGTGCATGTAGGAGAGATCTCTGAAAATCAGACACAGGTAGCTTCTTATCCCTGCTTTGACAATGACCATGGCAGTTACTTCAGGCAAATCATATTAACTCTTTGAGATTCATTTATCTCACTTAACGAGGGAGAGGGAGAGGGAGAGAGAGAGAGAGAGAGGAAACACCTATTGCATTTGTTGTGAAGATTAGGTAAGAAAACCTATACCTGCCACTTAGTAAAATATCTGCTACACATTAGCATTCTTTCAATGTTAGCTACCTTTGCTTCTGTTGCTGCTGCTTCTAATACTGCTGCCTTGGCCATTGCTATTTCTCTGACTACTATTAGCTACCATTTATTTGAACACTTAGTATACCATTTGATCACTATAGTGTACTAAGAAAATTATAAGTGTAGTCACTTTTGAATTTCATTACAGTACAAAACCAAAGTGAAAAACTTTTGAAATAACTGCTCAAGGTCATTCAGTTAGTCAATGCCCAGAAGTATAGAGTCAGATTTTACTGGACTTGCAAGCTCACAAATTTCTCTGCTACGGTTTCTTGGGTGTTGATAGAAGACACCAAACTCTTGAGTCAGAAACGAAGGAGATTTTATTATATGCAGGAGTGTCAGCAGCCACAGTACAAACATTTGTGCTGGTTCTCTAAGCTCTAATTCTCATAGACTGATATGAAGAGTGTAGGGTATCAGCACACATGGTTAGCGGTATTACAGAAGAACCATGAGCTTAGGAAAATTGAATCTTTATAATGAGCATGTCTTCTCTTTGCTCTGGAGGGCGGCCCTATGTCTACCCCTCAGGCTTATAAGCAAACTTGCCCTTTAGTGGAAAACACTGTCTTCTGAGACTATTTCTTGTGCAAATATCTTTGAAAAGATAGTCTAGTAAAAAGAGCAGGACAGTTGGAATCTCTGCTTATAAGATGTGAAGAAATGTTAGAATCTGGGCAAATTTCTCCCAGTTTAGAGTGTGGTGGAGATCCTGGATTGGAACCCATTCTGTTTGGTTCCAAAGCCTAAGCTTGTTACCCTTTTGATACTTCACCAACATAATTTGCATCTCTCTTCAAAATTACTTTTATGATAAGAAGGGAAATGGAGTTATATTTGAATCAGTCAAAAGACTATTGTCACTGTTTTAAGGTGTAAAACTTCCTAAATCAAAGGGACTTATTAAGGTAGTTAAAACCAAGAAGCATTTTAAGATATTTCAGTGGAGTACCACCAGTACTCCTGAATATTACTTTCTATTTTGGGACTCCTTTTTCATCTCAGTTCAGATACCAGCCTGTGGAACCAGAAAAATACAAGTTTAAATACTAGTTTTTCCCTTATTGGCTAGAGCCTTTGAATGAAAACTATTATTTTTGGAAACTATTTTTTAGCTATAATTGGATGAAGAGATAGAAATACCAACACCACAGTGCTGTTAGAGTTTAATATGATAGCATATGTAAGGAACCAGATACATACCAAGTTACTATGTGTGCTGGCTCTATCTACCCTTTTTCCTTAGTACTTCTTACCATCTCCTCTCTAAAGAAAAAATCAGTCAGCAAAAAGTGGGTTGACAATATCAATTATCCTTATATCCAAGTCTAACCCTAAAACCAGTACCTCTATCTATTTATGACAGTTTTGTTTTCCCAGTGTATGTACTCTATATCTCATCCCCAAAGTGCATTCAGGGTTATTATTTCCTTTGATTTCCATTTTAACCTCTATGGTTTTCATCTATCAAAAAAATGGCACCCACTGTTTTTGGAAATTCTGCCTGCTCAACTTCAATCTGACAAGCTTACCTTTTCTTCTCATTAACAATAATACCAATTACTATATTTACTCATTTACTCATATATTTATTAGGGCCTTACCTGTGTGAAGCATTATTTCATGTATTGAAAATCCAAAGATGAGTAAGAAACAGGTCTTGCCTTTAAGCATACAGTTCTAGTGGGTCTAATCATTATGTCATCAGATAATTACAATAATGTGTGATAAGTGCTTTACTATCAGAATCTGTAGAATGTGTTAGGCACCTTGATCAGGATGAGCTTAATTCCTCCCAGTTGAGTGGAAGAAAGTTCAGGTAGGGACAGCAGTTTAAGAGAAGATTTCACAAAAGACTAGCTAAAAATAAAAACTATATAGAGCAAGAACATTTTCAATGAGGCAATAATTTTCCTTTTTAGCCTTAAAAGTAGTTATGGCGTGTTAGTAATATTCACTGGCTAAAGCTAGAGTCTATGAAGTCAGACTTCATACAGCACATGATCTAATTTTCTAAGGAGCAATTTATCTCCCATTAAACAAATTTTTTTAAACTTAAAGAATAGGGGCATTGAGTATTTGGATTTCATGTGGTTGTCATTCAGTTCAAAAGAAAAGATAGACTGTTTAGTCCACGGCTTCCTTCCTCTGCTCTTTGCCACTTGATAGCATACTGATTCTTTAATTTATAACTTTGCAGGGGGCTGATAACCCTGTAATGATCTGTTTATTGCTTTCCCGGGAGTTTACATAGTGTCTCTCCTGGACGAAACCCTTGCTTTCAGAGAATTCTTCTGATGCTTCCTAACAATGATAGTTTAATTAAGAAAAACGAATGCCACATCAACCTAGAGGGTATGGTGTAAGGGTTTTTGTGTTTGTTCACAGGCAGGGTGGATTTTATCAACACCATCTGCTAGAATTTGAAAAAGACAACCAACTGTTGGTGCTGAAAGTGAAAGTGAGTTCTTGCGCTGTCAGTCTGGATTGAAAATACCTGCCATACAGGCCTTTTCCACACCCCCTCCTTTCATAGACATTTCTATGACATTTATTCCCAGTGAGTTGTGATGTGGCCTCAGAGTCCTTCTCAACTCAGTGCTCTCGACATTCCCTACTAATTAAGAGCAGTTGGCAGGCAAAGTGAAATGGATATGCTATTCCTGTATTAAACATTCTAAAATTGTTGACGATATCCTATATTCAGAATGGCATTTTGATATGCCTACCCCAGGGCAAACTAATAAAAGGGTTTGTAGAAGTTACACATAAATTATAGTGTTTTAAATAAACCTAAATGTGAGTCCACAAAACGTCAAATCATTTGGTGGAAGAATTAACATATTAAGATTTAAGTGATCAATCACAGAAAATTTAAGATTGTATCAGGATGAAGTTTAGATTCATTAGAAAATTTTTAAAAGAATGTTCTATTTACAAAAAGGTGTTATATTTTCTTGATGGTTTGAGTATATTCATAGCCCAAAGTAAAGATCTTAGAATCCATAGAGGTTTCAGGAAAAGCAGTGATCAATCAAGGGATATGATGTTGTCAAATGTTGACAGAGTTTATTTTCATTCGACAGGTGAGATCCTTTGGGGGGAAGGCTTCTGTGTTAGTGATGTAGATGTCATGTAGTCAGTTGGTGTCATGTGACCTGAAACAAATATCTGACAGGACAGATAAGAAAAAGGGCTAAAGACAAAACTGTTGTTTCTGACAAAGCAAAAGAAATTGCCATTAGCTACATTAGCAATGAGAAGTGAAAGTATCTTCCCAGTTTTGTTCTTTGGAATAAGACTGTCTACTACAATGTGGTAAAGAAAACAGGTGACTGAAAAAAGAGCATCAGTTTGTTTTGTCAGAACATAACTTTATTCTCCTACTTAAAACCTTCATCAACAATTCTGGATCAAAAATGCATTACCAAAGCATGGAACTGGGAAGAACATTTAGAGGTAATAGCTGGAGACGGGGAAAGAGGAAGGAAAGTTTGGCCTGATGTTTTCTATATTGTACCAAAAGCCTTCCAAAAAAAATAGTGAATTCTGATCAAGATTAGAAGTAAATCAAACAGCCAAGCCTCCCCCACCCCCAGAAAAAAAACAACTAGTAGATAATGTTGAAAAGAAGTAATGCTTGTGAAGAACATACTCTTGAGCCCAGTGGAAGGATGTTCATTGTGTTTATATGTTTCCTTTCTCAGTATTCTGGAAACCATCTCAAAAAGGCATTACAGAATAAAAAACGACAATTATTCTATGTATATACCCTGATTACACTCTTCTGCATGTATAAATGCTGAGATATGATATTCAGCACTCAGTATTCAGTAAATACATTAATAACAGATCTGGTTATTGATAAAACCAAAGTACAAAAATAATTACAAATGAAAACTTGAAAATATTTTATTGAATCTGGAACAAAACAGATAAATGACTCAGTGTCAAAGCTGCATATTGAAAAAGTATAAATATGTTCTTTTTTTAAAAAGAGCATGCAAGTCGGGGAGGGAAAGAGGGAGAGGGAAAGAGAATCCCAAGCAGGCTCCTGCTGTCAGTACAGAGCCCCCTGTGGGGCTTGAAGTCACAAACTGTGAGATCATGATGTGAGCCAAAATCAAGAGTCAGATGATTAACCAACTGAGCCACACCGGTACCCCCAAAATATTTTTTAATGTGAAATTTTCTGTGCTAGATCAAAAGAGAGTCCAGTGTTTTTGTTTCTTTTTTTTAATTCTCGTTAACATTACTTTTTAACATTTTTTCTCCTGAAACTAAAGTCTGTAGTTCCCTTTTTTAACATTTGATAAAGAAAACCTATTAAATTGTGTTCTTTTATCTTAAATCTATTCCCAAAGGAGAGAATGTTTTGGTGTAACACCCTGAATCATAGAAAGAACAGTATTAGTGATAAACTGTTCTGTGCAAAAGAAAAAAAGAAATCAAACTCACTGTTGAATATCAAAATGTAATGGGCCACACCATGTATTAAGTATTATTTTTGAGAACTGGGGTTTTTATGGTTGGATTTAGTCAATTTCCAAAGATGGTTGGTTTTTTGTTTTATTTTGTTTTTTGGCAAGAAAATGTTTCTCCTCTCCTCTCCTCTCCTTTCCTCTCCTCTTCTTTTCTTTCTTTTCAATATTTATTCATTTATTTTGAGAGAGAGAAAAAGAGTGGCTGGGAGTACCAGCAGGGAGGAGCAGTGAGAGAGGGTGAGAGAGAATCCCAAGCAGGTTCCGTCCGCACTGTCAGGAAGAGCTCAACGTGGGGCTTGAACTCATGAATTGAGATCATGACCTGAGCCAAAACTGAGTCAGACATTTAACTGCCTGAGTCACCCAGGCACCCCCCAAAAGATGTTATTTTAAAATATTATCTCAGGAACTGTTTTAGCAGACATAGTGAGCAGACTTGTCATGTTACCTGAGCAACATTATTTGGCCACCGTGTCTCGCTGTCCTTTCACATAAAGGGGTCTGCTCTCTTTATGCGAACTGCTGTATTTGATAGTAACGAGGAAAACATTTTCAGTATGCCTTTTAATAAACAAGTTAAGCATGTATAATTTGGTAATGGGTTTATATTATTACCACAAAGACACTCAGTTTGTGAGGAAGAATCTGCAAGTGTCCAGGTCACTTGCTGATTCATCTCTCCCTGGAAAATGTAGGCTGTTCCATCAACAATCAGGCCAGCACTCAATCACCCACTCCTGTGTTGTAATCTTGTTCTGAAAAGTCCTTTTGTGTGATAAAATGCTGAAAATGTCCTGATTAAAGTATCCAGCTTGATGGAGCAAAGGACACATGATTTGTCTTTGAGGGTATAAGATCTGTGAGCTGATTGGCCTTCCTGCCACGTATTACCTGAGTGTGTTGTTTCTTATGTCAGAAATCGAGTCTTTTTACATTTTAGGAGACTATGAATGTTAGAGATTAGTTTAAATGAGGTAATATTTTAAAATACTTGTGTGATGCCTAGCACATAGAAGTTACTCAACACTTGCAAGTTGGTTTCAAATACATAAAAAAAGTAATTTAAACAATAATATAGACATAATAGCTATCACTTGTGTTATATATGTGTTCAGTATATTTAGAAATATATGTTGACGGTTAAACATGTGTCTATCGCTCTGACGTAATGGAAAATACTTTTTAAGATAACAGAATAAAAAATCTGTAACGAGTGGACTCTGGACTAATAAAAGTCTTGGTTTGCTTTACCTCTCTGCCACTGAGATGATATAGAAACTTTAGATATTTAGTTTTTCAGATTGTATTTTTTCTCATCTGTTAAGTAGTATTTCTATCATTATCATCAAAACAGGTATTTGAAAACTGATAGCACCAGAGATTGGATACAGCTATCTTCTATAGGACCATATAGACAGTGGAGTTAATTTTTTATCAGAGATATAATGGTTAAAGGGAATTTTAAGCTCCATATTAGCCTAAAAAATTAGGTTGGGATTAGCAAGCAATATACATCAGTGGGGAAAGTACGTTTCTCAAGGGTAACCACATTTCTGAGTCATTCATTTCTGGGAGTTCTCACATTTGAAGTATATTCGATAACTAAACTGATATGTATTAAGAAGTCATTATTCACAGGCTACACTGCTAAGTGCAGTGATGGATGAAACAGCCCCAGTCCCCATGACACTCATAGTCTATTGAATACAGGATCTTTTATTTGGAAAATGATCTATTTGGTGACCTCGAAAAGATAGAATGGCATTCTTGTGTAAGCAATAGGTGGTGGCCTTCAGTGTGTGTGATATTTAGAGAAGAAAATCAGCACTCCTATTCTTGCCATATAATTGTCCTGTCCCCTGCTGATGCAACTAATAGCCACGACTTTAGCATTCAACTCACACATTATTTTTCCCCATTTGATATTAATATGTTGTGTCTTTCTCCGTTCAGGAAGCTGTTTATTTTATTTTTCCCTTTTTTCCATCCTGCATAAGATAACTCAAACATTTTTGTGCCTTTATTTAATTATACAAGTTTTATGTTTCTTCATCTGCCATTCTTAGTAGAAAATAATCCATTTTCTTTGACGACAAAGGCACAGTCATTAGATCTATGTTTTTTTGGATTATAGGTTATGATAACATATTATTAATTGCAGAGGTTTGGTTCTTTTTCCTGATTGGAGTGATTTCCATTTCTTTCTCTTTCTGTACGATTCTTAGAAAAATGCCAACACTGTGTAGTTTGAAAATCAAAGACAAGTGAGTTTCATTTTGAGGTGACTGAGTCTTTGGGTTCTTATGCCTATTTGGTATAACTTTGAGTCTTACACTTTTATGGAACTTTGTTTACTTGGAGTTTTTGTTTACTTGTTTTGATAATAATATAAAGTATTTGTTCTAAGTGAAAGATCTAAATTATTTGAATAAATTTTATATTTTGATATAACTACAACAAATAGCTTCATAATATTGTTCCCAAAATAAAAATTATTTTATTTTTTAAGGTTTTATTTAAATTCCAGGGGCGCCTGGGTGGCGCAGTCGGTTAAGCGTCCGACTTCAGCCAGGTCACGATCTCGTGGTCCGTGAGTTCGAGCCCCGCGACGGGCTCTGGGCTGACGGCTCGGAGCCTGGGGCCTGTTTCCGATTCTGTGTCTCCCTCTCTCTCTGCCCCTCGCCCGTTCATGCTCTGTCTCTCTCTGTCCCAAAAATAAATAAACGTTGAAAAAAACAAATAAAAAAAAATAAAATAAATTCCAGTTAGTTAACACAGTATAATATTAGTTTTAGGTGTACAATACAGTGATTCAACAATTCTATAGAACACCCGATGCTTATCACTACCAGTGCACTCCTTAATTCCCATCACCTGTTTAACTCATCCACCCCACCAACCTCCCCTCTGGAAACTATCAGTTCTCTATAGTTAAGAGTTAATAGTTTGTTTCTTGGTTTGCCTCTCACTCTTTTTTCCCCCCATTGCTTGCTTGTTTTGTTTCTTAAATCCCACATATGAGTGAAATCATATGGTATTTGTCTTTCTCTGACTGACTTATTTTGCTTAGGATAATACTGTCTAGCTCCATCCATGTCATTGGAAATGGAAAGATTTCATTATTTTTTGGTTGAGTAATGTGCCATGTGTATATATGTGTATATAAAAAAGAAGGTGTCGTGTGTGTGTATGTATGTGTAAATATACATACATACACACATTTACACATACATACACACACACACGACACCTTCTTTTTCCATTCATCAGTTGATGAACACTTGGGCTATTTCCATAATTTGGCTGTTGTAGATAATGCTGCTACAAACATCAGGATGAATATATCCCTTTATTTATTTATTTATTTATTTATTTATTTATTTATTTATTTTTCAATGTTTATTTATTTTTGGGACAGAGAGAGACAGAGCATGAACGGGGGAGGGGCAGAGAGAGAGGGAGACACAGAATCGGAAACAGGCTCCAGGCTCTGAGCCATCAGCCCAGAGCCCGACACGGGGCTCGAACTCACGGACCGCAAGATCGTGACCTGGCTGAAGTCGGACACTTAACCGACTGCGCCACCCAGGCGCCCCATGAATATATCCCTTTAAATGAGTATTTTTGTATTCTTTGGGTAAATACCTAGTGGTGCACTTTCTGGATTGTAGGGTAGTTCTATTTTTAACTTTTTGAGGAAACTCCATGCTGTTTTCTACAGTGGCTGCAGCAGTTTGCTTTCCCACCAACACTGCAGGAGGGTTCTCCCTTGCCCACATGTTAGTCAACACCTGTTGTTTCTTGTGTTGTTGATTTTAGCCATTCTGACAGGTGTGAGGTGATATCTCATTGTAATTTTGATTTGTATTTCCCTGATGATCAGTGATGTTGAGCCATTATATGTCTTTTTATGAAAAATATCTATTCATGTCTTCTGCCCATTTTTAATTGGGCTATTTGGTTTTTTTGGTGTGTGTGTGTGCACGCGTGTGCACGTGCAAAGACATGGATAGAGCTAGAGTGTATTATGCTAAGAAAAATAAGTCAGAGAAAGACAACTATCATATGATTTCACTCAGATGTGGAATTTAAGAAACAAAACAGATGAACATAGCAGAAAGGGAGAAAAGGGAGAGAAAGAGGGAAACAACCCATCAGAGACTCTTAACTATAGAGAACAAACTGAAGGAGGTGGGTCAGGGATGGGCTAAATGGGTGATGGGTATTAAGGAGAGCGCTTGTTATGATGAGCCCTGGGTGTTATACGTAGGTGATTAATCACTAAATTCTATGCCAGATGCTAATCTTTCCATACATGTTACCTAAAATTTAAATAAAATCTTGAAAAAATTTAAAAAAGTAAATAAATAAAAACTTTAAATAAAAAAATAAAAAAACAATTAAAAAATGTTAAGCAACATTCATTTCTAACACTAACAAAACATGTAGAAGGATAGAAAAATTATATTATTTTGGTGTCTACAGAGCATTCACATGATTATATGTGACATGACTTCAAGAAAAAATGATGGATCATGCTTAGCCAAAAATATATTGACAGCTTCAGAATTCCCTGTGGTGAAATAGACTGTTCAATGCATAAGAACCTTGAAAAGTACTCATATAACTTCCTGCTACGATTTAAACTCTGTAAACCACGGTGACGGTCATTTGGAATTCTGTTGCTCTTTGTAAAGTCACCACTCTAAAGTTGAGGTAAAATAATTTTGGATGAAGAAGGAAGGGGAATGGAAGCCCACCAAGACATTGAATAATGCCATAGGACACATTTTAGTGGACCAGCTTTATATGAAAAGTCCCTGTGTTTTGGGCTAAGAAAGCCCAGTAATGAGAATTTTTATGAAATCATTCTGGAAGGACTCTTCACACATTTTTGGTCTTAGGTTCTGTGTCCCCTGTACAGTTTTATCAGTCACTCACTGTCTTAGTAAGTTATGTTAAGAGTGTGTATGGTTGAGTCATTCAATGATGAAAGGTCTTCCATGTGGTCAATAATGGAGGACAAAATCAAACAGCTCAGACTTTAATACCTTCAGAGTCTATTGCTTAATGTGCTCAAAACCTAAAATCCATCTAAAGTCACTTTCCTTAGGTGTTTCCTAAATATAAATCTGACTCAACAGAACAGACATGATTTTATTTTTGCTATCTAAGTCTTAAGTATGTAAAACTGGTATTGAGTATCTTAAATTTTGAGGGAGCCTTGAAAGTATTTTGTCTCTTGTTTTTGTTATTTTCATATTTATGTCACCTATTCCTTGTGTATTGACCAAAGCAATTTTCTCTTATTTAGTGCTCCTTGTGTTGGAGGTTACCATAGCATTCAAACTGTTAAAATATTAAGATTTTGTATATATATTTGTGTTTAACTTTTAACTAATTAAAAATAATTGATGCAGGAGCACCTGGGTGGCTCAGTCGGTTAAGAGTCCAACTCTTGTTTTCGGCTCAGGTCATATTCTCATGGTTCATGGGATCAAGCCTTGCATCGGGCTCCGTGCTGACAGAGTGGAGCCTGCTTGGGATTCTCTCTTTCTCCCTGTCTCGTTGCCCCTCCCCTGTGTACCCGTGTGCATGCACTTTCTCGAAATAAATAAATGTTAAAAAAATCAATTCATGCAGAATTAAAAACATGATACACATAGCAAACAAAATGAATTAAATGCAAATAATGATAGTCATGTTAAGAGAAAATAACAGAAGAGTGAAATGGAACCAAGAGTAAGGTTAATACACAGAAATCATGTTCTGTATTATTATATATTTGTCAGAATCAGCATTAAGTTTTGTTTTAATCTATCTGGGTATCTAAACAAATTTGGGAAAACATGATTAGTTCATCATCTCACCAAGTAAAAGCAAACAATTTATGAAGGAAAACCAAACTTGCAAAGTAGTGTAAAAACTTATGCAGTACATCATAAGGAAAGTACAGTAGAATTTAATGATCTATTTCCTTTACAGTATCTGTAAATTTGAACTCAGAGAAAGAACTTTCCTGGGTTGCATCACATCTTCTTATTGATATAAAACAAGTCTTGGCTACTAAAAAGATCAAAGACTGTATTTATAGGATCAGAATAATCAAAACACACATGCCTGATGTCATGTCCAAGATTGGTGATTTATAAATCTATCTAGATTTAGTTCTGACCCCAATTTTTTCTTATTTTCAAAATTTGAATCTCTTTGTTACTTTGTAAATTTGGAATTTGGCCTCGGAGAACAGAACCAAAAACATGATATTTCTGCCTTCATATGATCTTAATTTTCTTTAAATTCAGTCATTAAATAGGTGCTTAATTTCCAAACTAAGTTAGTTTTTGCATTTATACATTTTATAGAGAAAATTCACTGTTAAAAGGAAATTCAGCATTTTTAGTTTATGAAGACTTCATGCTTAGCATTAATATGTAACTACTTATTTATAAATACTGTATCAGTTACTCCAGATTTTCTGAAAATATATTACTACATTTCTCATAACCCTTTCTAAAATCAGTATTGATACTGAATTTTTGTATCTACAAATAAAAAAATGATTCTAAGCAATGGAGATGAAATTATTTTCAATTGAATTGCATATTTAGAAAATCATCACATTACAAATATCATGCCTCAATAAAAATATTGGGCATGTTACTGCTATGTCCCCAAGTTTCACTCAAAACATAGAATCTGACAGTTGCATGTTGACAATAAGATGTGAAAATTATAACAATATATTTTCATATTAAAGGAGATATAACAGGTTTGTATTTATATTCACTTAACAAATAACTATTGATGGGGGCACCTGGGTGGCTCAGTAGGTTGGGCATCTAACTTTGGCTTAGGTCATGATCTCACAGTCCGTGGGTTCGAGCCCCGCATCAGGCTATGTGCTGACAGCTCAGAGCCTGGAGCCTGATTAAGATTCTGTGTCTCCCTCTCTCTGTGCCTCCCCCACTCATGCTCTGTCTCTCAAAAAATGACTAAATGTTAAAAATTAAATTAAAGAAAACCAAATAACTATTGATGGACAATGATGGAGAAGATATACACAACAGTTGCTGATTTTAAAGAGCTGATAGTGCTTAGGCGGTACACATAAATAACTTCATAGTGTAGTATAGACAGCCCATGCTCCTGCATCTCCCAAGAAAGGTACAAATATGTCAGAATTTCAGAGGCGGTTGAGGATTTTGTCTTGGTGAGAGATTAATATTGATGGAGACTTGAAAAATTACTGATGATATGGTAATATATTGTATTTCCTTTTTATCTCATAACGATGAACACTTTCTTTGGGTCAAAAATAGTTTTGAAATCTTCTACATATAATAACCCACTTAATCTCCTTAAGTTTTACCCAGTGAATACTATCTGAATCTCCATTGTATAGATGGGGTTCTGAAGCACGATGCAATTAAGGAAAATTCTCAAGGATGCAGAGCTAGTACAAGTCAGAGCTAGGATTTGAATTCAAGCAATTTTGCTCCAATATAATTTTCTTACCTTCTGTATTATAGTTTCTTCTCCACTGTCTCAATTATAAAACTTTTTCTTTCCACTTTTTCTTTAAATGTAGCCAATGTAAATGCTTAACACTTTTTATTAAGTCTAACCAACTACACAGCCTTAATTCTATAATAACCTACTCTGTTGAGCTACTGTCTTATTCCTCTCATTTCAACTGAACTTCATTACTCATTTCAACTGAGCATTTATTAATAATAGTCTTTTCTTGTTCCTTTGCTCTCCAGCAAACACTTTTCTGAGTTTTCAAGTTGTTTCAGTTGGTAAAAATAAAGAAAGCACTTTCTAGGGCTAGGGAACAAATGTACTTAGTCATATATAATGTACATAGTCATGTGAGTGTTTATAGCTGTGGTAATGTAACAAACACATCAATTGGGGAAACTAAAAATGAGTTGACTTTGGCTGGTGAAGACAGATGTAGAGAGGAGAGATTACAATTTCAGCGGAGAACTTTGGTTGAAATTATCTTTTGGAGCATTTTTAAGTCTAAAGAGTTAGAAACTTATCCTCTAGGCAGGTGTAAGTCATTAAATATATTTGAAAGTGAGATGGCAACATGTGGTGTTTTTTTGACAAGATATGGTAAGTGCTGTATGTAAAATTATCTTTTATAAATGAGAGACCATCAGCAATAGGCAAAAAGTTTGTGTCCTCCATTTTGCACACACGCAAAATTTGCACAGATGTGGAAGATAGTTGAGAGAAGTTTCTATTTGACATCTGTCTTATCTGTTCAGGATGCTGTAACAAAATATCATAGACTGGGTGGCTTATAAATAACATAACTTTATTTCTCACAGTGCTGGTGGCTGGGAAGTCTCAGATTAAGGGATTAAGACACTAGTAAATTTCCACATGTTAAATTTGGGGGGACTCATACATTCAGTCTGTGCCACCATCTCAATAAGAATAACACAGCTAATATTTATGAATTAATTATCATGTTCTAAGGATAATTCTAAGCATTATAGTATACAAATGATCTCATTTTACCTTTATGAAAATATACCAATTATTCAATATCTCATTTCAAGTATCCACTGAGGCAAATGGAGGTTAAAAAACTTGCCAAAGTTCCCATTGGAATAGGGATCAAAACTTAGTAAACTAGTAACATTTTCTATAATATATTGGTAATATTTAAGAACCTGTGTAATTTTGCAATGATGGTTAAGTTTTCCTATGTGCAATACTCTGATTATTGAATGGTGGACTATCATGGAGTGAATCCACCATCACTGACTTAGACAAATCAGGATTTATCCTCTAGGGCATCTGTAAATGCTCAGAAGATAGGCTAAAATTTCCATGAGCAGCAAAAAACTTGAGTTGCTGTTGATATCTAGCTTAGTAACTAGTAAATGTTTAGTTAGGGACATGCTACAGTTAGCCCTGGAACATTTGATCAGAAAGGCCATCTTTAAAATTTAGTTATTTTCACTATATGGTCTATTTTACTTTAACATCTATGCTCTGAACAGAGCATGTTATTCTTAAATCATATTGCACTTGATTTCTTTTAAGATCAAGAATTTCTAGGATGTTATGTGGCACACATGGGTAGATTATTTCATGGGGACATTTGTATGATTTCCTCCCTTCCCAGTAATTTCCAAGGGAAGATGTTCAGTTGTACGGGAATGAATATTTTGCCTCCCTGAATCCTTCTAAAGTTTAGCTAAGTTTAAAATTATATGAACAAAATATATAAGTTATAGTTGATTTTTATATGCTATTTATACCCAAGATCCAGAGAAAGTTAGTTTCATTCAATACAATGACATTCTTCTAACAACTATCAAAATTTAGAATTCTTTCTAGTTTAAAACACTTTTAACATATAATCCATGTATGGGCCAGGGATTAAAAATGCAATTAAAGATGGAGAAGGAATAAAGAAAAAGTAGGAAAGAGAAAATGTGAAAAGACTTAAATCATTGCTATATGACTGAAAACTTTGTGTTTTAGCCATTTACATTTATTGGATCCAACATTTAAAAACATATTACCATCACTTGCACTCTTCTGGCTGAATTAATGGAAATTATCTAATATGCCTCAGTGAGCAATTTGTTATTGAAGAATATGTTAACCAACCTTACTGAGTCTTTTCTGAATGTTTATAGGAGAAAAACTGAGTAAGATTAATTCTCATGTTATTATAAATTAAGATTTCCTAAATTATTTCCCAGTAAAACTTAAAAAAAATTTTTTTAGTGTTTATTTTTGAGAGAGAGATAGAATGTGAGTGGGTTGGGGAAGAGAGAGAGGGAGGCACAGAATCTGAAGCAGGCTCCAGGCTCTGAGCTGTCAGCACAGAGCCTGGCATGGGGCTCGAACTTACAAGCTGAGAGATCATGACCTGAGCCGAAGTCCGACGCCCAACCTACTGAGCCACCCAGGCGCCCCAAAACTTCTTACCAAATAACCTGGATGAACACTTTAAAGTATTTGACTCTATTACTTTAAAGAATATTTATTCTATCAATTTGTGTTTTCAAAAAAATCAAGATATCACTCTCATAATTATTTACAAACGGGTGAATGACCATCATTTCTCCAGTCTCTAATATGCGGCTTTTTTAGTGTTGTCTTTGCTGAGCACCAGTGTTTTGATTAGCTGATAGGAGGTGAAGTTTTCATTGATATAGCAGCAAGCAGAAATGGTGGGCAGAGGACACTTTCATTTTTTTTCTGTCATTTGAGCATAATGCTGTCAATTTATATCCCATATCATTAGTCAAGTGACCTTTAAATGTATTTTCTATTATTTTGTAGGAGCAAATTATTAGAGAAGAGTACTTTATCATTTAATGAGAACCTCAGTCTGTTTCATTGACTTTTCTAAATTAAATTTGGGTTAACTCCTTCTACCCTCATGTATAATTCAGTTCAATAGAGATATTATAATGAACTGATTGGAGATGTTTGAAATCAAGTGACTACAGTTTAGGAGAAAGAAAAAACTAAAGACTTGAGAATCATTAAGAAGTCATGAGAGTTTTTTCATCTTATTTAATATATAGAATTTGACTAATATGGTTTATATCAGTTAGAACAGGCTAGGTCACAGGGCAATAGCCAATAACCCTACACTTTCAGTATCTTTGTAAAATGAAGGCCAGTGCAAGTATTGGTGAGCTTTGCTTACCATAGTCACTAGCTAATCCAAGGTTGTAGAAGCCACATCTTAGGACCATTTTCCATAACTGCTATGGCAGGAAAAAGAACAAAACAAAACACAAACAACAACAACAAAACAAAAACATAAAACAAACAAAAACAAAACAAGATAGCCATGCAGTATTTGTAACATTTGGGTAGGAGATGCCCCAGGGTATTTCCCTTTTTACTTTGTTGGCCCAAACAAGTACCATGATGGTAAATATTTAGAAAGTGGTAGAGAAATACATACCCGCCACAAGGCCAGAAGAAATAGAATATTTGTAAACATTCATAATATATACCATATGGCTTTAAGAAACAGGTATTATATCTGGAGTTCCTAACAAGGGTGCCCCCTTTTCTTAGCTAAAAATAACCATTGATATTGGCTAATAGGCTAAGAGATCTTAAAGACACTTGAATAATAGGGCAACTGTTTAGAAAATCTTATACATTTTCAGAGGCCACCTGGCACCATCTTCTTTATTTTCCTCCATCATTCTTTTCATTCCTAAATGTGGTAAAAATAAAGACTATTACTTCAAATTTCAGAAACATTTTATCCATTATGAGTTTTTTTAATCAAGTGTGCCCATTAAAATGTATGTATATATACATTTATATATACATACATTTTATATATGCACATATTTATAACCAAAATGATTTCTCATCAAAATAATACATGCTGTGTCCAAAATGGGTGGTTATACAGACCCTTAAGCTTAGGTTTGCAGGTATTGCAGGGATTGGCTCATTGACTTTTGAAAGAATGAAATATCACTTCCTGTTTCAATTGTGTTTGAAAACTGAGCTCAGAGTCAACTCAAGTGATGGAATTCAACGTTATTTTATGTTCCCTTTCATCATTTGATAAAAGTAAAGTTATAAGGCGAGAAACAACCTATGGAAGAAATACCTTATCATGCATGCGGTTCACAAATATTTCTGTGTCTTGTTAATGCCCCTCTGCTCATTTATAGAATCAGTGATGTCAGTCTTTCTGGTGACATCTGCTGACTGCTTTTTTTTTTTTCCCCCTTTTTTTTTTTTTTTTTTTTTTTTTTTTTTTTTTTTTTTTTTTTTGGTCTAGAAATGTTGGCATCATGTAAGTTTAGTACAAACCTGACTTACTCAGTTATAATTTCAGCACACTTAGTGGTGATAGCAATATATTTCTTCTGCCCTGGATGTTTATGAACAAATACATTTTGTGTGAAGTTCCACCCCTCCTTTCCCTACTACTTATGTTTGGAAATTATTTCAAAAGTCTTCATCATGAAAAGTGATTTATAAATATATTCTAAAGAATTGCATTTTCCCAGGAATCTCACTAGAGGCAGAAATGTTATGGTTTCAGATTCAGAACAATGCTTTATTTAGCATTGTAACTTTTCAGAGAATATCATAAATTTGATTTCTTTGCGTTTCTGGACGAGGTAGCCATTTTTACAGCTGTCACAAAATTAGATTTAAATTCAGCATAGGGAAGTTATGTATTCACAGAGCTGTGCTTATAATACATATCTCATCCTCTGCAAATTTAACTACCTCTGCATTTTGAGCAGCTATTTCTGAAATGCTGAATGCGAGCTTAGAAAGCGTTTGAAATGCACCAGTGTTTTCTTCAACTCCATCAATTTCTAATGTATTTAGTGTAAAGTTCTTGAAGAAAATACATCTAAGGACATTAACATATTAACAATATATAAAGCTGTTTAAAAAGTTAATTATTTTGGCATAAGCAAACTGTATCGTATGAAAACTGTACCATATTATAGCACAGATAAATTTCCCAGATTTTTATTTACCTTTGAAGAAATTGAAAAGATTTAAAAAATGTCAACAACTTATGAAGGTTTTAAGATTTTCCCTTTCTTGAAAGCTAACAAGTTAGCCTGCCACAGTGTCACATACACTGGCAGAAGACAAAAGTTTCCTGGGTTAGAGACTAAGATTTTTTTTCATTCTTTTATTTTTTAACATTTATTTATTGTCGAGAGACAGAGACAGACAGAGCATGAGCAGGGGAGGGACAGAGAGAGAGAGAGGGAGACACAGAATCCGAAGCAGGCTCCAGGCTCTGAGCGGTCGGCACAGAGCCAGAAGTGGGACTCGAACCTACGAACGGTGAGATCATGACCCGAGCCGAAGTCAGATACTCAACCCACTGAGCCACCCAGGTGCCCCAAAATCTTTATTAATCAAAGCAGAGTAGACACCATGAGCTTCGTAGTTAGAGATAAATCACTCTTCCTTGCACGAATCGTCTTCTGAATACCACAAGGCAGTGGGAAACAGTATGGGCAGGTACTATATATGCAGTGAGTTTGTGTCACAGTTGAGGAACCCCAAATTTAGGGAACCTCAATATCTTAAATGCAGAATTCTAGCAAACCTGCTCAACATTTTGCCCCAAAGAGACACGGTATTTTTATTATCTTTGTCAGGAAATCTCCCCTCTGCTCCTGAGGGAGACCCTATCTTTATTTTCTATTGCTCTTTGTTCTACAAACATCCTTATAAAGACAGTCTAAAACAAAACCTTACTGTTGTGCCCAGCCATGTTGGAGTCAAAGAAGATAAAAAGGGAGGGAAATAAAGAGCATTGGCCTTGTCTTTATTTCAAATTTGATATCTTGCTCATCACGGATTTATTACACTAATTTTTATATTTTAAATATTGAATTCTAATTTATCTTGATTACTGACTTTTGGTACCTAAGATTAGTGTCTCACTTACTTGTCTTTAGTTCTTTAAAAGCTGATATAAAATTTCAGAATAATCTATTTCATATAATCTAACAAACACACACTAACTGTCTTGCTCATTTTTGTTTCAGAAAGCATCTTATAGATACCATTAGATTCTGTTCAAAAGGTGTATTTGTGCCAAGTTCCAAATACATTCTTCCCCGAGATCTACTACTTTCTTTTTCTTTTAAGTATTGAATTTCAATATTTTGGTGCTTGCCCAAATACTATAATCACAGATGTTTTCATATTGTACACTACTTTGTGCAATTCTTATCTAATCTGTTACTTGTCATATTTAATAAGCTTGTGAAGATTAAAAAATATAAAAAGTCTTAAAATACTTTTAAAAGATTTTTTTAGATATATCACATTGTAAATCATAATTCATATTAGGAATTCTAATAAATATGATAAAACCCAGGTGATATAGGTGGTTCTGAGATGTTTCCAGTCTTTTAATGGGTAAAATGTGAGCAGGACACAAATACCTCAGTCACTTGAGAATATATGAGCTGTAGACTAAGCCATTTACACAGAATTTAGGACTTCTAAGCTTTCTTCTATTTCAATAATACAGTTTGATATTTCTCCAAAACCCCTCATAGTGTCCTAAGAAATCCACATGCCTGGGAGTAAAGCATATGCCTTTATTTAAGAGGCAGGCAGTAACCATGACAGAGATGAACATTCTTGGTAAATTTCTTCATTTTATAATAGCATAAAAAATTATTTTCCTTAACCTAATTTGTATCATAGTAAAATATACATAACATAAAATCTATCAATTTAACCATTTGAAGCATACAGTTCAGTGGTTTAATTGCATTTATTTTGTTGTGCAGCCATCACTACCCTCCATCTCCAGAACTCTCTTTATCTTGCAAAAATGAAACCTTCTATCCATTAATAGTAACTCCCTATTCCCTCCTCCACTACAGCCACTGACAACCACCATGACACTTTTTGTCTCTTTAATTTTGGCTACTCTAGGTACCTCATATGAGTGGAATCATACAGGATTTGTCTTTTTGTCACTAGCCTATTTCATTTAGCATAATGTTCTCAAGGTTCATCCATATTGTAACCTGTCAGAATCTCCTTCCTTTTTTAAGGCTGAATAATAGTCCATTGTGTGAATATAACAGATTTTGCTTATACATTTATGTATGGATGAACACTTGGGTTGCTTCTGTTTTAGCTATTGTGATTAATATGTTATTTTTTTTAATGTCTCTTTAGAGAGAGAGAACACATATGTGTGCATAGTGGGGGAGGGGTCGAGGGAGAGGGAGAGAATCCCTAGTAGGCTCCAAGCTGTCAGTGCAGAGTCCAACAAGGGGTTCGAACTCATGAACTGTGAGATTATGACCTGAGCTGCGATCAAGAGTCAGACACTTAACTGACTGAGCCACCCGGTACCCCACCACTGTGAATAATATTACTATGAACATGGATGTACAAATATATCTCTGGGATCCTGTTTGTAACTCTTTTGGGTGTATACTTATAGTTTAATTGCTGGATTATATGGTAATTCTATGTTTAATGTTCTTAGGAGCCATCATATCATTTACCACAGTGGCTGCACCATTTTATATTCCCACCAAGAGTGCACATGGACTCCAATTTCTCTGCATCATCTTCAACACTTATTATTTTTCTGTAGTAGCCATCCTAATGAGTGTGAGGTGGCCTCTTAACCCTATTTTTATAAGACCAAAATACAATACAATCAAACCACTATTCTTTTTCTAACATCCTTTAGAATAATGTAACCCTTTGTTAAGGGCAGATACTGTGAAAGTACAGTAGTGAAAAGAGAAAGTCTACACAGTAATGACAATTTATTCACTTTTCTAGTATGCTAGACACTGGAGGTACAACTATAGAACAAACAACCGTAGTTCCTACGATCATCAAGAGAATAGCCTATTGAAGAAAATAGGTACTTGCAAATAATCACACAAAAAGTAAATAAGTACAAACTATGATGGGTGCTGTAAAGAGAGAAGTTTATAAAAAAGATAAAATACCATTAAAACCTATGTGTTGCTTGGGAAAAAAATAAATTGCTTCATATGATTATGGCTTATACAGAGATACTGCAATTGTATCTAATTTTACTTATAATATATTTATATTTGTCACCCTGGGACCTGGATATACAGATAATCAATGCACGTAGGTTATTTATAAGGTTACTAAAGTAATTTTCTTTCCTAGCAATTTTGCTTTTTCTTTCCAATCTCAACCCTTTTTGGGCTGCCAAGTTAGAAACGCTTGCTCTTGGCTTGCTGCCACTTGTCAAGTACTTAATGACGGGAAACACAAGAAAAAAACATTAAGTAGTTGAGTGACCATCCATAACTCTGATTCTCTAACCCTTGATTCCAGGAAAAGAAGGAATCTTTCAGAACCCATCATGGAAAACCACAGAAGCTGGGAGGCTTCATATACCCACCTCCCAAAAGTTCTTACTGCTGACATCTCTTCTATCACTGGAAACTGAGAGGCCTGAATGTTGTTAATGTAAAGCAATGTACTGAATATATCTGTACTAAGCTTTCTACCATGCATGATAGGGTCATGCTAGTAAGACAGTATCAACATGGTTTTAGTTATGCTTTTTTTCAACATAATTAAGCTGTTTGTTTTCTTTCCAAAATTATAATATTCTCAGGTTTGCCCATTTAGAACCACTTTTAAACAGATAAATATTCATAATATACAGAATCTTCTCTTCCAACTATACCTTCCACCTCAATCCCCCCCCCCCCCCACCTTTTTTCCCTATGAGCTTTTCCTTAAATACTCGACTCTCTGGTTTTACCTCAAGGATGGTATGTTAAAATCTCCAGAAATTTTGAACTTTCTACACTCAGAGTTTATACTGCTTAAATTTATAATGTCATTCTTCCTCTGCTTCATAGACAGAAGTACCACGCATGCATACAATAATTAACTTCACAAAAACAAAGAAGTAGAGGCCAAGAAAATGAACTAATGTTTAATGAGGTCCTGCTTATATGTCAAGCACTGTGCTTGACTAGGCTCATCAGCTGGAAACTTGCAGTCACTCTCTGAGGTAGGCATTACCATCTTCATAGAAGATGGAGAAAATATGGAATCGTTCTTTAATCAAGTCCCAACAGAGTCGTTGATTGGGCAATTTTTACAAGATATTTAACTTAGGATATTTTCTGGTTGCCCTATCATTAAAGGAAGTCTCTTTCCCCGCTCTTGTAATGTCTTTCACTTTTACTTATTGCTCTACCAGTAATTATTAGATTTGTCTTCTTACGTTGTTTAATTGCAGTCTTACTCAATTTCAGGCAGTCTTAGAAGGTAGTTCATCATCCTTCATTTTCCATTATTCTCTTGCCTTCAGGCACCAAACTAATTTACTTGTTTGAAGGAAATATTTAACACTAGCTTTCTGAAGAAAATACCCCAGTCTTTAGGGCACAAGAGAGACACATTTATATTTCAGTCCACATATGAAGTGATTAAGAGCTACACCAGGTGTGGTAGGAATGGGAATAAAAAAGAAGAGTGTGACAAATATTACACATTCAGAGATCCTTCTATCGAGTGAGAAGAACAGATAGTACATGCTATTTCATCATGCTTTATCTCTTTTCATTCTTTCACCAAAGTTTTGAAGTAGGTATTGTGATATTCAGCATTCCTCCCCCTTACCCACTCCCTATACCATTAACCTCTTCGTTTTGCAGCAACTTCACAATGGGTTTACTTTGGTTATTCATTTATATTGCCCTGCATTCACACGCTTATTTACATAGGCAGCCCCACTATAAGATTTTAAGCTCCCCAAAATTGTGTTCTGTGTATTCAGGATTCATCCCATAGTACTCACTCAATAAATATTTATTGAGTTAAAATGAGTTTCAGAGATTAAAGAAACAGTTTTGCAAGGAATTTTGCAAAGAATACTTGTCAGGGACAGTGCTGAGCTATGGACCTAGATCTTCTATTCATTTCACACTTTCCTAATTCCAATTTGGATGTTGTCTGTTTTGCTTTAAAATTTCAGTGACCAAAACTTTCGTGGTGATCTCAAAATTTCCTCTTAGTCACACTCAGATGTCCTGACTGATGTCTTTTAAACTGTTTTGGTTTCTAATTATTCAATTCCTTAGATAAATTTCCTCCTAGAAACATTGAATCACTTCTTCTTTATACATAAAACTTGCTCTGTTTGGAATTTAAAATTGTATATGAATCCAGATAAAAATTTTAAAAAACTAGAGAAATTTGCAGAGAAGGGTATATTTTACATTTGTGCACTAAATTTGCTTTTACTGGGATGTAGTTTATCTTGAAATTGATGGACGTTTCAGAATAGAAATAGAGTAATAACTGACTCATACAATGGATAGGTTCTTTTCCTCTACTAGCATCACAGGCTTAACTGATTATTTATAAATCATCTATTTGGTATTTATGAACCTAAACAAATGACATACATTTCCTATCATGGACCCAATAAAAGGGTACAGGAGGAAGTAAAAAGAGGAAGGCTACGATCACTCTGAGTGAGAACCATTATTTGAGCAGTACTGACATATGACTAACGTCTATCATCCCAGTTTTGAACATTCCAGTGACTGTAAACTCACAATTTTCAATGGCAGGTCTTTCCCTGTTTGGACAACTCTAAATAAAAGCCTTCTGTTATGTTGAACTGAAATGCCCATAACTTCCATCTAGTGATTCATGTTGTTGCATTTGGTGCCAAACAAAATAAGTGTCATCTTTTTTTGAATATGACAGATGAAGGCCTTTCAAATATTAGAAAACATTTATCATAGTTTCAGTGCCCATTACCAAATCTTTCCTTCTCCAGAGCAATCATTGTTTGTTCTCTTAATTATTCTTTGCGAAATAATCATGAGTCTTGGCATATTCCTTTGTATCTATTAATTTTTTACTTAGGAGGTGAGACTCAGCCAAAAGAACGTGTCTCAAGCTGCAAAGGCAGTGAGTGAAGCAAAGAGAACTTTTGTAACTAGATGAAAATATATATTCCAAAGTGCTATCTAGAGGCGAAAAATGCACAAAATCAACTAGAAAAGATTTTAAAGACTAACTTTAGACCTATTCTCTAAATTTATATTGTCACTGTTGTTGTTGTTATTATTTGTAGCTTAGGTGCAGAGGATTGAATTAATCATGTTTCTTATTCCTGGAACAGTTATCAGAATTCATTGCAAGACTTCAAGACTCCTTTCTTGTCCAGATGCAGGTATTTTTATATGAATATATGTATATTGAATTCTCTTTTATCCTCATTTGGTATTCCCATGCATCTCCCCACATAAGGGACTGCTCAAGTGTGTATGTTACAGCCTTTATTTTTGTGTCCTTAGGAAATATAGAGCATTATTTTGTTTCTCTGCCTTTAAAACTTGCTTCACTTGGCAATAGGATTTTAAACTTTGTTCAAAACTCCCAACTTTGTCTGCACGGGAAACATCTTGTATCCCCAGGCCCTTCCAGACCAACTGGATGAGAATCTTTGAGGTTGAGACCAGAACAGAAATATTTCTTTTTTAAGAAGCTCTTTGCGTGTTTCTACTAACATACTGCGTGGTTTCATACGGTGTTATTCCACTAGGACCACTGCTAGATACCTAGGTTGCCTCCAACTCCCTGCTACCACAGATAGCCCTGTGATAATCGTTTAACTCTGAAAATCTAAGTTCTCCTACATAAAAAAAAAAAAAAAAAACTCTGGGAATGCACTCAGAAGTGTAACTGCTGGGTCATAAGTATAGAGAACATTTTTGATTTGACTAGTTATATCTAAGCTGTTCTTCAGAATAGGCATATCCGTTTATATTCCCACTAGTAATGTATTGAAGTTCCTGGTATATCTTGTCAGAAGCTGGCAAAATCAAAATTTCAAGTATTGGGGCACCTGGGTGGCTCCATTGGTTGATTTTGGCTCAGGTCTTGATCTCATGGTTTGTGGGATGGAGCTCTGCGTCAGGCTGCGCGCTGACCATGCAGAACCTGCCCCTCCTCTGCTCATGCGCACTCTCTCACTCTGTCTCTCTCAAAAATAAATAAACTTTAAAAAAATCTTTTAAAAAATCTAGTACTTTCTAGAGAGGCTAAGCATTTTCTCAAGTCATACAGTAAGATAATGACAAATAAAATTCAATTTTAAATATTATGGACTCTAAACCATATAAAAGTATTTGTAAAATAACATAGTTTCTTTGATTCTATCGTTGATCTTTTGTCAAATTAAAATGTCAGTTATAAAACTGACCAAATTCCTTTCAACTTATGAGAAACTTCTGTTAATATTACTATACTTTAAAATGAAGCAAATGCGTTCTCCTCAACTTAGTTATCCTGCTATTTTATATGGCATCACTACTATTATTTCATAGGACACACTTTATATTACACACGTATTTTCTCTACTTTGGCTTGAAATGTTATGATTGACCCAAACAGTTCCCACTGACTTTACAAAAGAACCTTATCACACTCTTTAAATTGAGGAAAAATGGTGAAGAAAGACATGTGAAAGTAAACATTATATAGGAGGGCTAGAGAATAGATAAAAATGTTTCCCGTACAAGGAGTGAAACTCTGGCTTGACCTTGCCTAAAGCAGAGAAATGATTGTGGTATCTTGTTAGTGACGTTCAGAGCATGGAATAAGTTTTGACCCTGACGTGATAAGTTTTTCCCTACAACCATTATGTATCTTCCAAAGTTAAAACCTGATTTACTTTACTACGATTCCTAGCATTTAGTCTAAATAATTACTTAATTATTGACTAATGGAAAATTATTTGGTCTCTCAAAAAAGATGTTTTTTAGGGACTAAATATCATGAAATATGATATAGGGTTTCATAAAAAACCCTCTATTTCCTCCTCACTTCTTATTTCTTTTTAGTTTTGCTATACATTGTGCTCGTCACATAATTTATAGTAATTGAGGAAGCTAGAATTGTTTTGCTAAATGCATATATAAAAGCAGTAGAAATATGCCAGTTCTTAAATTTTTCCAACACTCTTTACTTCTTATGGCCTTATCTGTTCTATCCCAGCGTGTAAATCATTAATATATGGTATATCATGTATATATATGATGAAGTCCAGCAGTGATCAACAGGAACTAAATATGCATCTCTCAACAGTTTAAAGGTGAAAAGTGCAAGACTCACCCCCTTCCCATATTCGTTTTCTACTACTGCATAACAAAACACTGCAAAGCAAACTAATAACTTAAAACAACAACAAAGTTTTCTCTCACAATTTCTGTGGGTCAGGAATCTGGGCGTAGATTTGCTGGATTCTCTGTTCAGGGTCACATCAGGCTGAAATAATTGCTGTCAGGGCTGCAGTTTCTTTTTCCAAGCTCCCCCGTAGTTGTCAGAATTTAGTTCCTTGCGGGTTAGGCCTGAGGTTCTCAAATCCTCGAGGCTGCCTACTACTCTCCGCCATGTGGCACTCTCTTCAACATGGCAGTTTGCTTTTTCATGGTCAATAGGACAGCATCTGCTGCTTTTATGCTGTTCATCTCTTCTAAAAGCTCAAATGATTAGATCAGGCACACCAAGGATGCTGTCCTCTTTGGTAGGCTTAAAATCAACTAGCTAGGAGCCATATAATTACATCCCTAAAATGCTTTTTCCATAGAACACAAAATAATCACAAAGTGATCCCATCATGCTCAACATTTACAGGCTCTACCTATACTCGAGGGGAGGAGATTATACAGGAAGTGGACAAACCTGTAGAATATTCTAAAAGAATGACAAACCTTTCTATCTTGTTATTGTTGTCATAGCATGTGGCCTATCATGGTGCTGCCATCACTAAATACTTGCTGGATGAATGAATGAAAGAACCTCATCATAGCTAGGTAATTGCACCATGATTTTCAGAGTAGTAAATGAAGATTGACCTGTTTTTTTAGGAAGGTAGAAATCCTACTAATGAGTTCTGAACCAAATCTAACTTTTTGGCTTAAGTTCTGTATTGACGGCACTTATTGGAACTTGATTTGGCACACAGATGGCTCCACAGCTGTTACACCTTAGAGACACAAGGAGCCTTTGAGGGATAACATATGTGAAAGCTCACATTATTTCCAAAGGAGTTTCCTCCCTCATAAATGGTTAAATTAGATCTTCTGGAACTTACCATTTTCATTCTTTAGCTAAAAGTGGAGTCCAGGATTATACTCTGTACAGTCACAGAATTTGGGACAGGTTGATGATGTGCAGTATGACTTTGGAAAATACTTAAATCATATCACTGGGAAAATATATTTTGAGATTTTGGAAATGTGAGGAATTGCATACATTTAGGAAGTCAAAATAATGCTTGTTAGCTTTAAATGAAGGATTTGAATTTGGTTAACACTTTCTTGAACAGTGATTTTGGACTTTTTCCACATGCAGTGTGATTTAAAAAAAAAATTAGTGTTTATTTATTTTTGAGAGAGACAGAGAGAGAGTGTGTGAGCAGGGGAGGGGCAGAGAGAGAGGGAGACACAGAATCCCAAACAGGCTCCAGGCTCTGAGCTGTTAGCACAGAGCCTGATGCGAGGCTTGAACTCCTAGCCGTAAGATCATTACCAGAGCCAAAGTTGGACACCTAGCCGGCTGAGCCACCCAGTGGCTCATACATGCATTGTGAGTTTTGAAGTGAGAAATAATTGATTGCAAAACAGAGCTGTATTAACATGTTGCAAAGAAGCAGTGAAGGAGGACAATGAAACCTGAAAGGTGAGGATACAGACCACATGTTCTGTATTAAAAATTTGGCTGCAGCAACAGGGAGGAAGCAAATGACAGTCAGAGGCTATGGAATGTTAGTGAGCATTTTCCATGTTACAAATAATTAGGTATCATGTAAGTAATAATATAGAGAGTCCTTTTTAAAACATTCCATTTCATGTAAAATTTGGACTTTTACCTCTCATAAGTTTCATCATTCAATTAAACTCTGAAATGTTAAACATTTCCTTCGAAGATTTTGAGTCCATAAAATACACATATTTAGGATTTGTGCCATGCATCAGGAGGCATAATGTATTTATTTTAAATATTACCTCCATGAAGCCACTCATCATATCTACACAAATATTTAGAAAACTATAGTTAACTAAATGCTAATGCATCATATGAGAAGTTAGTATTGACTTAACTATAATTCTTTTAAAAAATGCCACTATTTGGTGTATGAAGAAAAGAACAGAATTATGTTTATTGGTTTGCTTTACAAATTGGGTAAAAAAAGTGTGTGGGGGAGTACCTGGGTGACTCAGTCTGTTAAGCATCTCAGTCTTGGTTTCGGCTCAAGTCATGATCTCCAGTGTTCATGAGTTCAAATCCCATGTTGAGCTGTGGCTGGCAGCGTGGAGGCTGCTTGGGATTCTCTCTGCCTCCCTCTCTCTCTCTGCCCTTTCCTCACTCACGCTGTCTCTGTCTCTCTCTAAATAAATTAAGTAAAAAAAAATTGAAAGGTGCCTGGGTGGTTTGAACTTCTGACTTCGACTCAGATCATGATCTTGTGGTCTGTGGGTTTGAGCCCTGCCTCAGGTTCTGTGCTGACAACTTGGAGCCTGGAGCCTTCTTGGAACTATGTGTCTCCCTCTCTTTCTGCCCCTTCCTCACCCATGCTCTATCCCTGTCTCTCAAAACTAGATAAATTCTAAAAAATTAAAATTTTTTTAATTTAAAAAATTTAAATTAATTTTGACAAGACTTCTAGACAAACAAAACAATGCTGGATTGGCATTTATTCATTTGTGTTCATTTTTTATGACAGTATTTGAGTCTTTTTTCTGTACTTGGAACTGGAAATATAGTTGTGAACACCACAGAGACACATTCCATGCCTCTGTGGAGCTTACTGATCTATAAAGAATCAGATAAATATATAATTAAAATAATTATCCAGAAGAAACAATTGTTCTAAGAGCTATGAGGAAATAATACAGTGTTCTGTGAGAAGATGTAACTGATGCATAGGGTTATAACTAGATACAGACGTAACCCAAGGGAATGACATTCAAGCTGAAATGTGGAGAGTAAATAAAGCCAACATAGCAAAGGACTGTAAGGAAGATAAGAAGGGTGATAAAAAGAACATTTTAAGCAGATGGAACAACATGGTCAAAGATAAATTTGGTACTTTTGAGGACCTAAAAAAATAATCTGGTCTATTTGGAAAATAGGAAATTAAAGAAAGTAGAGTAGAAGATAGGGAAGTAAAATGATTTTGAAAGGAGACACTGCTGTAGGACATTGTAAGTCATTTTAAACATTATTAACCTTTGGGGAACCTGGGTGGCTCAGTCAGTTAAACATCCCACTCGTGGTTTCAACTCAGGTCATGATCCCACAGTGTATGTATTCGAGCCCCATGTTGGGCTCTGCATTTGACAGCATGGGGGCCTGCTTGGGATTCTCTCTCCCTCTCTCTCTGCCCCTTCCCTGATTCTGTGCTCTCTCTCTCTTAAAATAAATAAATAAACTTAAATTAAAAAACAGAAAACAAAAAAGGTTATTAACCTTCCAGTGTGAGCAGTAGAAAACCAATAAATACTTTAAGAAAGAATTCAGCCTCCATTTTAAGAGAAGTTTCTCACGACCAAGAATACATGGGAGCAGGACTGAAAGGAGGCTATTTTAGTGGTCCAGGAAAGAGGTACTTGTGGCTTGAGCAAGAGTGGTCAGCGACGAGAGATAATGATGTGTTTGAACGGAGACATATTTGGGAAGGGAATGAACAGAAAGGTAATTTTTATTAATGGAAATATGGACGAGTGATGAAGAGTTTATCAAGCAAGAGAAGTGTTGGGGAAAAATTCACCATTCACTTAAATGAAGAATGAAAGTTAAAAAAAAAGTGTAAGACATATGGATTTGAAACTGAGAACGGAGGAGTATGAGTGGGAGTTATAATCTTGGGGATTGTTGGAATATAAGGATTGGAGAGGAAACATAAAATAGGAAGAGGAGCAAGTCCAGGCTTCCTGCAGAGGCACTGAAGCATCTAAGACATATAGTAGTGGGGAGATCCGAGAAATGAGAAATAGAAAAAGCTATCAGAGATATAAGAAAAGACCAGCAATGTGTGATAACATACAAATAAAATATTAAAAAAGATGTGCCAACTGACAACTATTAAATTTAAATTTTATAATAAGATAGTCGTGTGAGGGTGACTCAGTTAAGTGTCTCACTCTTGGTCTCAGCTCAGGTCATGATCTCATGGTTTGTGGGTTTGAGCTCCACATCAGGCTCTGGGTTGATAGCATGGGGTCTGCTTGAGATTCTCTCTGTCTTCCCTCTCGCCACTGCTCATGTGCTCTTTCTCTGGAAAAGAAATAAATAAACATTAACAATTGTTTATTATAAATCAATAATAAATTTTGCAATAAGATAGACGAATGAGGCATGGAGAATCTTATGCATTCTATAGATTTTGAGTGGAGGGTCTGTCTTATTTTTCTTTATCACCTCTTATGGAGCTCATAAATGATTTCTAAACTGAAAAAAAAGCAGTTTATAATCAAAAAGCATCCCTTCAAATCATCTCCCTTTTAATTCTGTGTAAGGAAATGTGCTAGCATATGCTACTTTTAGCTTATTTATTAGGGAGTGATTTTAATCATACTGAAGTAGTCACAATTAAACATCAGGCTTCTATAGCCATCAGATATATAATGTTTAATGTTGTATTTCCATTCTATGACATAATTAAACACTCCAGTAGTACACAGTGCAAGTGTTCAATTACGCATATCGTCTTTTAAGTACAGTAAGCCCAATTTAGTTATCAATTAAATTCATAGTGATTCTGACCCTGGCTGGTTTTTATTACAGAATAATTTCTTTTTACCATCAAGGAAGGAACACTTTTTAATTCCTTATAACTCAGTTCTGTTGAAGATTTTGACTATATTTTAATAACATTTTTGCTAATGCTTGCTGCAAAGCTAATGCTTTGTAGTTGAAAGATTTTTATATTACCAAAGCACAATAAGTGTTTCCATGTAGGTATATGGTATAAATGAATGACGGCAACCAGCTTGCTGTTCAATTACTTGGATGTTCACATCTTGTTTCCTAAGTACAATTATTTCTGTTGTTGTTATTTTGCAAACCCTAATATGTTCATTCTGACTTGCACACATTCTCTCCAAGGGCCTCTGGCTTTTCTTTTGCTAATTCATATTTTTTGCTTCCTTCCAAATGTTGAATTAAGTGTATCTTATTTTAGAAATTATTCAAATTAAATATCCACTCTTGACATTAATTCTTTCATTGTTTATGTATAAGGCTATTTATCAATTTATTTATTTATTTAAAGTTTATTTATCTATGTTGGGGGGGGGAGGAGGAGAAGAAGGAGGAGGAGGAGAAGGAAGAGAGAGAGAGAGAGAGAGAGAGAGAGAGAATCCTAAGCAGGCTCTGCACTGAAGCATGGAGCCCAACACAGGACTGGATCTCACAAATCATGAGATCATGACCTGAGTCAAAATCAAGAGTCAGATGCTTAACCGAATGAACCACCCAGGCATCCCTAGGTTAGGCTTTTAAACATTTTTTGACGTATTGAGTTGTAAAGTAAATCAAATGATTTATTGATTACTTAGAGTATGCCATGTGGCCCTGATAGTCCTCTCCATGGCTCCAGAGGGCACAATTCACACCACATTTGGACAGGGTCTCCTAGGACTCTTCTGTTACCTCCAATCCCCTAGTGCAACAAGTGGTTGTACTAAGACTGATAAAGACTGTGTATATTAATATTTGTATTCCTGGATACTTGACTATAAAAATATACAATTATTGCTTTATCACTTTTTGGCCCTTCATTTTCTATGTGCTAATATATTTTTGATTTATGTTCATAGATAATTTACTTCAAATGAACCAAAGTATGAATATCTTGGTATTTTTACATTTTATGCTATTTCTCATACTCTTTCACTGAGAATAATAGCAGCATGTCTCCTTGTACAATATTTGGCCATGATGTTATGGTATTGAGCACCTAATTTGCTCAACAGATGCTGGTTGAAAGAATGAATAAATCAATTATTGAAATGAAAAGACAACATGTTATAAATCTGGTATACCTGAATTCTGCCCAGCTAACTGTGCCCGTGTGACCAAAAGCAATTTCCTTTATATTTTTTTGGATTCAGTTGTTATCATCAGTAAAATTAAGTATTCATTTGTTAATTTAACACATTTGAAGATTTGCACTATTCTAGAAACTGGGGATCTAAAGATCTGCTTTCCTGAGATTTATTCCAGTCAGAGGAAAACGGGAAAATAATAAAATATTTTGGATTTTACTCATCATTTCAATAGGATGCATTAAGTAATCATATGCAGAAATACCACTATACCTGTGGGTTGGACACCACGATAATAAGATGTTATGTTTGCTCTCATCAGTTTATGTTTTAGAAGGAAATATGTTTTCATAATTACAGTATGTGACAAACAGTGAAAGTTGCCATAGCAGCATTAATGACAAAAGTTGGGGGAATTTAGAGGAAAGGAGACAATTCTTCTGTTTGAAATAGGGCCATGTGATTCTGTAGTCTCTTGTAACAATAATATGAAATATTTTGATTGACACTTGTACAGGTACTGAAAAGACTCATGTTGAAATTATAAAGATGTCCAGGATCACATTTTTATAAAAGATTATATAAAGCCACAAGCTCTCAAACCCTCTGATTGCACGCTTGGTGAAGGCCCAAGTTTTTTACAACGACCTTCAAAATTTCTAATTGGTCCTGGTATTTCTCTGGTCCATCTCCTACCAATTCCCCCTTACCTAACTCCATCCAGACTTGTTTGGAGATTCTTCCACCTTGTTTAACATACTCTCACTTCAGTGCTAGACACTTGCTGTTCCATCTACCTGGAAAATCTTTTCCCAGACACACGACAGCTCACTTCCCGACACCTGCCAGGTCTCTCTTAAATATCACCTTGTTAGGTAGGTCTTCTCAGACCACCGTATATAAAACAATGTTCTGCATTATCACATACTTTATTCACACTAAATTCAAATTCATATTAATTTTTCCACAGACTTTATTATATTTTTAAGAATAATATTCTCTCATTTGTTTATTTTCTTTCTTATTAGAATGTAAACTCTGAGATTAAAAGACTTGATCTGCTTTATTGATTGTTTTCCTGGTTTTAGCATCTAGACCAGACCCTTATACATGTAGACCTCAATTGGTATTTATTAAGAATTGATTTTGTATCTAGACAGAGACAAAAATATTTTAAAATCTGTATGTTAATCAAAGGGGACTACAACAGCTAAAGTGATTTTGAAATATAGAGACCTGAAGACTAAATATAGGGACTTAAGACATCCAAGTAAAGAAATTCATCTTAGTAAAATTTTTATTGCTTGTGGAACGTCAAGAAAGAGACAGGTAAGCAGCAACAAAACAAAACAACAACAGAAATTCTGAATGATTCAGATAAGAAAAAATAAATACATTTAAAGGATATTGGATGGCAAACACATTAAGGGAAGAGTGTTAGAAAGAGCCAGGATATCTCTGGGAATGTGAGAGACAAGATATTTTATGAATGATTAAGTGATTCATATCCATTACCTTTAAATCGGTGCACCTTTTTTTTTATGTTTATTTATTTTTGAGACAGTGAGAGAGACAGAGCATGAGCAGGGGAGGGGCAGAGAGAGAGGGAGACAGAATCTAAAGTAGGCTCCAGGCTCTGGGCTATGAGCCCAGAGCCCAATGCAGGCATTGAACTAACAGACTGTGAGATCATGAGCTGAAGTCAGAGGCTTAACTGACTGAACCACCCAGGTACCCCAAAATCTGTGTATCTTTAATCAAAATAAATTCCTAAGGGAAATAATTTGATTAGACGGGACCAGAATATCTATCTGCCTTAAGGTCAGTGGTGTAGTGGGGCCGAGTTAGGAACACTGTGAGCGTCAGTCCCAACAGAACTACCTAGTATGTTGAAAGGGCAAATCTTCTGAGAAAACATATGGCTACCAGAAAGAAGGTATGGGGAATGGGGAGTAATGATGACCAATAAAAGTTACATATATCCCTGTAGTCTCTGAACCTCAGAACATATTTAGGAGTTCAATATTCTACAACAGTATTTTTCAGTATTTATTTGCCATCTGTATATCCTCTTCAGTGAAAAATGTCCTTGTGTCTTTTGCCCCCTTTTCAAATTATGTTTGGTTTTTACTATCAAATTTGTAGAGTTCTTTGTGTATTTTCTATATTTCTTACTGATTTTCTGTGCAGTTATATCAGTTGTTGAGAGAGAAATGTGAAAATTAACTACAATTATGGCTTTGTTTACTCCTTTTTTCAGTTCCATTCATTTTTGCTTCACAAATTTTTAGATGCATCCACATTTAGGATAGCCATGTTTTCTTGGTGGATTGCACCTGTATCATTATGTAATATGTTGCTTTATGTCTGGTAATTTTCTTTGCTCCAAAGTCTACTTTATCTCCTGCTAATATATAGCTGTTCTTTTGGATTAATATTTTCCTGTGATTGATATTTATATAACATATCTTTCTCTTTTACTGTCAAGATACAATATTATATTTGAAGTGAGATTCTTGTAGGCAGTACATAGTTTAGTTTTGTTTTTTAAATCTACTCTGTTAATCTATTTATTTTACCTAGTATATTTAGATCATTTATCATTATTGTAGTTTTGATGTTCGAGTACATGCCTGCCATGTATTATTTTGTTTTATGTTTATTCTTTTTGTATTTTATTTTTCCCTTTTTCCTGTTTCCCTGTATGTTGTTGGAACATATTTTTAGAATTTTATTTTGATTTCTATATTGTGTTTTTCAGTGTATATCTTACTATAGTTTTGTCAGTGGTTGCTCTAGGTATTGCATCATATATACATAATTTATCATAGTCCACTGGTGTCATTTTATCACCACTTCACCAAGTGAGGTATGAAATCTTACCTTGTTTTATGTTCCTCTACCCTAAGCTATTTATAATATAATTGTTGTATCTTCTCTGCATACATTTAGAAACAGTATTGTAATTTTTTCCTCAGTCATCAAACATAAGTAGAAAACTTAAGAGGAAAAGGAAAGTCTATTGTAATTACTCATATTTTTACTTATTCTATTCTTTCTTCTCTCTTTATGTTCTAAGATACCTCCTTTTATTGTTTCCTACTTAGAAAACTTACTTTAGATATTCTTTGAGTAGAGATATTTTGCTTATAAATTCTCTTAGTTTTCCTTCATCTGAGAAGTCCTTTGTTTCTCTTTTTTTCTTGAAGCATATTTTTGTGGATATAGGACTTCATCTTGACAATATTTTTACTTTTATCAAGGCAAAATGTACTACTTTTCTGGCCTTCACAATTTCTGTTGAGAAAGCTTCTGTCATTTTATTTATTTTTCATCTCTAGGTAAGGTATTATTTATCTCTGACTACTTTAAGATTTTTCCCTTTATCTTTAGCTTTCACATATTTGACTCTGATGTGTCTTTATGTGGACTTTTTCTTTCCTTTTGGGTTTACTTACCTTCTTGAATCTACAGATTTATGTTTCTTGCCAACTTGGTAAGTTTTCAGCCATTATATCTTTTACTATAGTTTCATCAGTTTCTTTCCCTTCTCTTTCTCATATTTACATCACATGATTCTTAGATTTTTTTTTTTGTTATAGTCTCACATGTCCCAAGGATATATTCTTTTCTTATTTTACTCTATGTTTTCTCTGCTCAGATTATGTGACTTCTGTGGCTTTATCTCTCAGTTTACATGCCTTCTTCTCACTCCTTTCTGCTATTATGACCATACATTGAAGGTTTTTACTTTGTTACTGTATATTTTCAGTTCTAAAATTTCCATTTGATACTTCTCTTTTTCTCCCATTTCTTATCTCTTTTTTACTTCTAAGCATTTCTCTTTCTTTGCTGATAATTTCTATTTTTTATTTGTTGCAAGCAGGCTTGTAATTGTGTGTTAAAACATTTTTATAATTACTACTTAAAACATTTGTCAAATTATAACATCTCTGTCATCTTGTTTTGACATGTTTTTTTTTTTCATATTTGAGATCTACCTGTTCTTTATATGACAAAGAAAATTTATGTTAAAACCTAGACCTATTTTGATACTATAAGACTTGGGGTCTTTTTTTAATGTATTTTATTATTTTTGAGAGAGAGAGAGACAGAATGAGAGTGGGGGAGGGGCAGAGAGAGGGGGAGACACAGAATCTGAAGCAGGCTCCAGGCTCTGAGCTGTCAACACAGAGCCCAATGTGAGGCTTGAACCCGTGAACCATGAGATCATGATGTGAGCTGAAGTCGGACACTTAACTGACTGAGCCACCCAGGTGCCCCAACACTTGGGATCTTATCTGTAATATTAGCTGGTCTCCTGTCTTAGTTGTTTTGAGCTGATATAACAAAATACCATACACTAGATGGCTTATAAACAACAGAAATTTATGTCTCACAGTCTAGGATGAGGGTACCAGCATAGTTAGGTGGAGGCCCTCTTCCATGTCACAGACTTCTCATTGGTATCTTTATGTGGTACAAGGGGTGAGCTAGCTCTCTGAGACCTCTTTTATACGGTCAGTAATCCCATTTATGAGGACTCCAATTTAATGATCTAATCACTGCTCAAATGCCCCGATTCCCAATTCCATCACCTTGCAGATTAGTTTTTGAACATATACATTTTCGGGGAGCCATAATCATTTAGACTATAGCATTCCACTCTTACCCCTCAAAATTCATGTCCTTCTAACATGTCCTCGGCTTAGAAGTCCAAAGTCTCATCTAAATATTATCTAAATGAGGGGCGCCTGGGTGGCTCAATCAGTTAAGAGTTTGGCTTTGGCTCAAGTCATGATCTCACAGTTTGTGAGTTTAAGTCCCACATCGAGCTCTGTACTGACAACTCAGAGCCTGGAGCCTCCTTCCGATTCTGTGTCCCCTCTCTCTCTGCCCACCGACCCCCCCCCCCAACTTGTGCTCTCTCTCTCTCTCAAAAATAAATATTAAATAATTTAGTATTATTTAAATCAGATTTTACACTTGAACCTGTAAAATCAGACATGTTACATGCATACAAAATATAATGGTAAGGCAGACATAGGATACACATTGCTATTCCAAAAGGGGAAAATAGAAAATAAAATGAGTAGCAACCAAGCAAGTCTAAAACCTAAAGTCCCACTGGGGTGACAGTCCTGCCCCCATGGCTTTGCTAGGTATAGCCCATGCTGCAACTCTCACAAAATAGAGTGCCCTACCTGTGCTTCTCCCAGGTCCTATTGGTCTGGGGACAAGGGGGTAGCCCTGCCCTATAGTTCTGTTGGTATTACCCCTAGCAAGGACCCTTTGTAGTGACTTTGCCCTTGCAGCAGCCCTGTGCTTGGGTCCTGTGCCCATGGCTCTGGGATACTCCAGTCTTCAAAATTTAGGTGGAGATAGCCATGCCTCCATTGCTCTGCTGGACAGGGATGGAGTCCTCATGGTTTTAAGTAGCACACCCCCCATAGCTTTGGGTGAGGATCACCGGGATTATTGAAACCCAGGCAGTGGCCTCCAATTTTGAAACCAAAAAATTAGCCCTAATGATCTCTGAATTGCCTTGGAGTCTTTCTTCCCTCTTCTTAAAGGATAGGACGAGTTCACGTTGAATAGCTTTGTGGTCCCATTCTACAAAATCTAGGAAGTCTAGCAACCTTCCTTCATTCCTTCCTGTGTCCTTTCCCTTCAATTCAAACTGGCTGTTTTCCTGCTGGTGTGGCTAATTAAGCCTGTGGTTCACACCCATACCAGTCACCTTATCAAAGGGTTACTTGGCCATACCTTTAGTATTTTTTGAAACATGCTTTATCATTTTTGCAATATGCATAGGCTGAGAATTTTCCAAATTTTTAAGTTCTACACCCTGTTAACATTTTCATCTTTAAATCATTTCTTTCTTCTTGTATTTTACTATAAGCATTTAAGAGGAAGCAGGTCACTCCTTAACACTTAGTTTAAACATTTCCTCAGCCAAATATCCGATTTTATTGCTCCCATGTTCCTTCACAGAATACTAGAATGTGAACACAAGCAAGCTCTTTGCCACTTTATAATAAGAATCACCTTTCTTCCAGCTGCCAATAACATGCTCTTCATTTCCATCTGAGATCTCATCAAAATGGCTTTTACTGTCCATATTTCTACCAACATCCTTTCATAGCTATTTAAGAATTCACTAAGATGATTGAGGCTTTCTCTGCAACTTTCCACTTCCCTTGTTGTTACTAGAATTGCTTTTTTTAAACTTTATTTTTGTTTTGAGAGGGAGAGAGAGAGAGAGAGAGAGAAAGAAAGAGGAGAAGGAGAAGGAGAGAACATGAGCAGGGGAGGGACAGAGAGAGAGAAAGAGAGAGAGAGAGAGAGAGAGAGAGAGAGAGAGAGAGAGAGAATCCCAAGCTGGTTCTGCACTGTCAGTGCAGAGCTCGATGTGGGGCTCAATCATACCATCCACGAGATCATGACCTGAGCTGAAACCAAGAGTTGGACACTTAACCGACTGAACCACCCAGTCACCCCACTAGAATTGCTTTTAACAGTTGCTATTCATGGCAATGTAGACATTTTCTAACATGTACCTCAAAATTCTTCCAGCTTCTCTCAGTTCCAAAATGACTTCCACAGTTTTAGGTATTTGTTACAGCAGTACCTATACATCTTGGTATCAATTTTCTGTCTTGGTGCATTTGGGCTGTTATAACTAAAATACCATAGACTGAATGGTTATCACAAAAATACCATAGACTGAGTGCTTATAAACAGTATCAATTTATTGCTAACAGTTTTGGAGGCTGGAAGTCCAAGATCAGGATACCAGCATGGTCAGGTACAGGTGAAGATCCTCTTCCAGGTTGCAGACTGCTGATTTCTGGCTGTGTCCACACATGGAAAAAGTAGTAAGCTAACTCTCTGGGGCCTCTTTTATTTAAGTATTGATCGTATTCATGAGGGCTTTGTCTTTATGACATAATCACCTCTGAAAGGCCCAACCTCCCAATACTATAACCTTGAGCATTAGGTTTTCAACATACGGATTTTGAGGAGACACAAACATTGAGACTCTAATAACTCCTCTTTGACCGCTCTAGTGAGAAAAAGATACACCACCTTATTACTGTTACTGGGTTAGCAGTCCAGTTGCCTCACTTCCCTCCATTGGTACTCCATTCTGGGGAGTCCTCATTGCTGTTGGTCACTGTTTGTAGTTCTGATGCCTCATTTGACTCACTGATGCCTCCTCTGTTGGAAGGAGTAGAAGCACTTTGTTATTGCTTCCAGTGTTGTCTCCAGTGACATCATAGGGACTGGTTGCCTCATTACTGCTGGGCTGTGATGAAAGAGCCAACTCTCCAGAAGTTCTTCTTTGGTACCACCCCAGTGGGGAAGAGGTAAGGGATCTTATTAGTCAGGTGGCAGTGGAAGTCTGGGATTCCCACATGGATCCCGCTGACATTTGGAAGTGTGAGGCATTCGTCACTGGCATGCCTAGTTGAAATCCCAGTTGTCTATTCAGGCTTTTCTTACACCAGCCCAAAGAGGGAGCCCTGGGACTCCTTGTTACAGCCTTAGGAAGGGTTAAGTCCAGGCTCCCCACTCATTCTTTATAGGCTTGGGTGGAGGTGTGGCTATAGTTTTTCTCCTGTGGCATTTGACTGGAGTAAGGTGATGATTGTCTAAAAATTTTCTATCTTGCTAGGCTGCCCCATTTGGCTACAGACTGCAGGTATTAATTGGAGCTTTTATTGTCCATGACTTTTGGCATTTCTGAGTCGCCAGCTTCTTAATTCTCCAAGTATATGGAGAAAAACAGAAGAAAACCTTAGAGAGCTCACAATTACATCATTCTTCAGATCCCAAGTTTCCTGGTCAGTTTTCCTGTTTCTCTCCACATTTAAGAGTCCTTTTCAGTTGTTTCGTGTGTAATGTCCATTCTTTTTTGTTGTGCATAGTAGGAATAAAAAAGAAAATTGTGCCTGCTCTGTCTTCCTAGAAGTGGTCACATGTATGTTGAATGCTGAGCAGTTCTTTATTCATTGGATGTGCTTTAAGTAAACATTATCAAAATGTCATCATTTAGCTGGTATTTACTAAATACCTACTATGTGTCATGCATTGTTCTGGGAACTGAGGGAAAACAGTAAATATACAGTTGAATATTAAAGGTAAATGCCATAAAAATGTGTACATATATATTCCTATGCTAGTAATTTTGCTGGCTTTTAATTTTTAGTTCCCAGCAAATAAAATTGATGGGTTCCAGTAATACTTAGAAGTCTGTCTCAACCCTAAAGATGCATTGAATGTGTTAATGAAGCTAATTTGAAATCAGCTCTCTTAATAAACCTCCCATGCATATATATTCAAGACTTTCATATTCACTATAAGCACAATTATATACTATAATAGGCATTGAATAGAAGACCTCTAGGAATATGCTAAGTTAGTAAGTGTGGTTATATTATTGTGAGGGGATTTAGGGTAAGGGGAAAAGAATTATTTTAGAATGAGAGACAGCTATATTTGAATTTCAATGGTTAACTTTAGGGAAATTAGCTTCTCTGAATCTCAATTCCCTGTCAAAGTTATTTTTAAAACTAAATGCAGTTATATCTATCCATCCATCCATCCATCCATCCATCCATCCATCCATCCATCCATGGAAATGTATAGGGATTCTGGTAAATACTAGATCCTTCCCCCTTGTCTCTCTTTAATGATTTTTAAAATGTAAATAAAATTAGTTGAATAGATTATAAAATACTAAACATCACATTATAATTAAATTCCCCTTACTGGTATATGAGCTGTCCTCCTGTGTCTGCCAACAGTGGAATGAAGTCTCAATAGATAAAACCCCACACATAATAGTAGTTATCAGAAATATAGGAACTCAGACAGGTTTCAGGGACTCAGATAAAGCACTAAATATTTAACAGCAAGTGATTAATCCTTAATATGGTGTAATTGCTTTTGGAAATCTGGAGCAAAGCAATTAAGTCGGCCAATAAAAAAGAGACGTAAATAAGACTAGTGCTTGTTCCCACTATTTTTCCTATATAAATTCTACAAAGGCTTTCAGTACATGGTACCAATATGTGTGATTGACAATACAAATTGTAATAGCTCTTAAAAAGGCATTTGGAGTCGTAAGCTCAACAATGAAATAGAGTTGTATTACTTACAAAAGGACAAATTTTCCATTATTTGAAAGAAAAATATCAACTTTTCGTAGTGAAAATATGCAACCAAAACTTCAGTGTACATTATGGTCTGTTAATTTTTATCATAAATAAAAAGTGGAGAAAAGTTTTCAGTTGGATTTCTGGTGTTAAAACCCTAGCTTGGCCTTTTCATCGCAACATTGACTTGTGTTACCACATATGAGCATATAATCATTAATATATTTTTTATATCTGGGCTTCCGTTATAATTTGTTATTGTCATGTACAGTTTTTATACTTCAATAATTTTTTATATTCTTTGCAATTAATTTGAGTTGTTGTCAATGGTGTTTATTCATTTACAATTTGCATTTCTTCCTTGTTAAAAGTGTCTGGTTGAATTTGATTTGTAATTGTTTTCATTCTTGTCACTGTTGGCAAGGAAAGGCAGCTATGTTCATATGAATAATCTGAAAACAATGTGTCTTTTGCCATAAATGACCTAGTATTTTCAGTTTATATATAGATTATTAATAGAATACATATAACCAAAAAATCATTATTTTTATTTTGGCTCATAACACTTTCCAAAACCAAATAGTGCCAAATACCATATTTTATACAAGGATTTTATGAGAGTTTTATTCCTCCTGGGAAATGCAAACATTTTAACTGTTCTGAAAAGGCTAAAATTACTTTTATCAGCTGGAGTCGATGAATCAATTTGTATTTTAATTTTGTCCCAGACCTTTTTTTCATAGTTCAGAATTTAAAGCTTTTAGTTACAAGTGATGGTATTGACCCTCAAATAGTCTACAAACAACTAGAAAACTATTTAACATTTTCTCATTTATGGCTAATTTGTACTTCAAGATAGTCTGTAAGTGCTACAGACCATGTGAACGGTTGGCATTAAAAATAACTAAATTTGAGTGGCCTTTGGAAATTTTATAAGGTGAGGTTTTAGGCAAAATTAAATAGGTAAAATTTTGGTAAAGGAAAAGTAAATTTGAGGTACTTTAAGGAATAAATAGATCAGGAGAATATTTGATATGGAAGAAAATTGCAATGTGTGTTTAGAGCTTTTAAAGCAAATTTGCCGTGGGAGGAAAGTGCAAAATAGAAAAAGTTAGGGCCTAATTTGGGACCCAATTCTGTCATTCTGTGGAGTTTGAGCTTAATTCTGATAAGAAATTGTAATGTGACTGGGGTGTGGGAATTTCGTTACATTGGGAAGAAACTAAGTAAAGGAGAAATTAAAATTGTAGAGTATGAATTTAGGAACTTTTTAAAGTATATCTAATGGCACTCTCTTTCTAAAGTGGTAAAAAAATCTTAAATAATCCTTACATTTTAAGTAATCTGAACACACTATTTATAAAGCATTTCTTTCTCTAGACAATGCCAAGTAAAACCTCCTATCCTTCACATTTTTCCAAATCCTTCATTCTAGGTCATTCAACTGTTTTGACATCTGTTCCCTTGATCCTCTCATTTCTGCAAGCCTGCCTTCATCCTCCTGGCTTCCATTTCCCCCCCTTCACAACAGAGGCCATGCTCCATCATATATTGCCACGTCCTGTCTTCTATATTCAAGTCTCCTATTGTGTGCAGCCATCTAACATCAAACCTTAAATTTAGTTATTTCTGGTTTTAGTTTCTGTAGCCAGAATGCCAGGAATTGGGAAAAACAAAAACAAAAAACTACACAAACTTGTATTCTGGTGATACTACAAATCTTTAGTTTCCAACCTCCGCTAAGCCCATGATGTACTTGGACTCTCTAAGAGTTGCTGATCGATTGCCACTTCCTTCATCCTTGGCAACATCTGAATCTTCATTGCTCCCCTTTAGCCTGCTACTCTGGTTCATCCCCTATTGCTAAGCACACTTGTTTTCTGTATTATAGAGAAAACCCAGTCTAAAATCATGAACCCCATTAACTTTCTCACCTAAATGCTATCCACACATTTGCTTAATGTACATTCACTCTCACTTTCTTTCTTGAAGAGTAAATTTACTCCTCCACTTTTCAGATAATTGCTTGATCGATGGCTGCCCTTTTCCAACCATATCTGCTGGGATTCTGACCTAGGATTATTCTCTACAAACTATTGCCTATAAAATGATCCATCTTTCTGACTCCCTCCTCCCCCAATTAACTGTAAACAAACTCTAGTATCCCTATTTTATAATTGTTTCTTATACTCATGTTTCCTCAACCCTACCTTCTTGTATTTCCCTTTCCCTTCATTCTCAACATATCTGAAAAATAGTAAAATTCTTTCTCTTTTCAATTCCTCACTTCCCACTAACTTTAATCAACTAAAACCAGGTTTCTGCTTCTAAAACTCCGAGAGAAATTACCTTTGCCTATGTCCCCCATGGTTATTTAATAAATTTGATCAGTTCTTTTCTTTCCCTATTCCACTTGACTTATCTGACAATGAAGACCTTCTTAGATCTTCCCTTTGTGTTTTTCTTCAACCTCATCTATTGCCATGACCTCTAAGTCATATAGTTTATGTCCTAAACCATATGACTCATGTCCCAGTTCTGTAGAAATTTGCTACCTAATATGGTAGCTACTAGAAAAGATGGCAATTTAAATTTAAATTTTAATTATAATTTTAAAATCTCGTCATCAAGCACAGTAGCCACATTTTAAGTGTTCAACAGTCTTATGTGGTTAGTGGGTATGATGGGGGGGGGGTTGGTAGCAAATACCTACTTGTCTCTTTTCAACATCTGAATATTTTCTGTCATAAGCACTGCTTCCCAATATGATAGACACTTGACCACTATTTCCTTTACTTTGCAATTATACTCACACTAAATTTGTTCTCATAGCATTTATACTAATTTATTTAATTCTGGTCACATGTCTTCCTCCCATACTTCTTATGTTTCTTGACTGCTGCATTATGCCTGTTTGCATTCTTAATCTCTAACACAGTACCTGATATATAATACACACTCAAAATATTTTACATGAAAGAATTAATGCACCATAAGACGTACTCAGGACCTCAGCTGAATTCAGACTTAAAATATATTTTCAATATTTTAGAATCCCCTCGTATTTTAGGGCTTAATTCAAATTTATTAGCACGTGTTTTTTCAGACGTACACAGTAATGGCTTGTGGGGGCAAGTATCAATTTTCTTGGATGATTCTTTAAGAGTACTTGATGTGGATTATTTCAAATCAAGAAAACAATGATTGGCTTCTAAGAAATACATAAATGTATTTTTTTGGTTATTATTTAAACCATAATAGATATTTTATAAATATTGGCAAGAATAGTATGATAATAGTATTAACTATATGCACATCGCTAATGCATATTTATTAACACATTGTATTTTCAAACTACCATAAAGTCGACACATGTGTAAACTAAAGTTCCTTTCAAATTATTAACTGCATCCAACTTTCTGTCTCTGAGAGAACAAATTCATAGCCTGGTACCAGATTCCAGGTTTCATCTTATGGCCAGAGTCCCACCTGAGATATCTCATCAGCATAGGTGAAAAATAAGGCCCATGTACAATTTTAATTTCTAGTTATAATTTGGGCTTCCCCACTCAGATCTTCTGTTTTTACCTTTTTTCTCCCCTCTTTGTTCAACTTCTGCTTCTATAAATTTGACTTCTTTAGATGGCTCATAGTAGTGGAATCATACAATATTGGTCTTTTTGTGACTAGTGGATTTCACTTTGTAGCACATGATGGGATTTCCTTCAATTTTGAGGCTAAATAATACTCTATTGTACGTAAATACCACATTTTGCTTATCCATTCATCCATCTGTGGACATTGTATTTTGTAGCTGTTTTCAATAGTGCTGCTATGAACATGGGTGTGCACATATTTCTTTAAGACCCTGATTTAAAATTTTTTTTTTAGTTACACTCAGAGTCAAATTGCTTTATCATATGGCAGCTCTAGTTTTAATTTCTGAGGAAGCTCCACATTGATTTCCATAAAGGTTGCACTATTTTACAATTCTGCCAATAGTATGGAAGTTTTCCAATTTCTTTGCATCTTAGCCAGCACTTTTATTTTCTGTTTCTTTGATAGTAGTCATCTTGATGAATATGAGGCAATGTTTTGTGGTTTTGATTTTAATTTCACTGATGATTAATGATGTTGAGCAACTGTTTATATAGTTGTGCATTTGCATATCATCCTTGGAGAAATGTCTATTCAAGCCATTTGCCCATTTTTATTTGAGTTATTTGATTTTTTATGTCAATGAGTTGTAGGAGTTATTTGTATGTTCTGGATATTAACCCTTTATCAGACATATCATTTGTGTATTTTTAGGATGCCTTTTTAATATCTTGATTATTTCCTCTGATGCACAGAAGTTTTCCAGTTTGATGTAGTCCTCTCCCTTTTTTTCTATTTGTCTATTTCTGCTTTTATTGCCTGTGTCCTAAGCCTTTTTTTATTCTGAAAACATTCTGTGGGAAATGGTATCTACCATCAGAATGTTGTTTTAAGCTAGAAAGCTCAGAATGATCTTTATGTTTTCTTTGTAAAGAGTCCCATTATTCACTTGCTTAAAAATAATAACAACAATATCAATAATGGGAGGCTACAAGATAAACTTCACATTTCTTTCCTTTCCTTTCCTTTCCTTTCCTTTTTCCTTTCCTTTTTCCTTTCCTTTTTCCTTTCCT